>NC_141691.1:1609451366-1610182199 GCF_964263255.1 Lissotriton vulgaris | reverse complement strand
TTTCAACTCACTCGGAGTTGAGGTTGGGATTTGTTACAGACCTATTGAAGTCCCCTCCTGTAATCTGATGGATCAAAACCTGGCTTAACCAAGAAATGTCCTTGAATCATTTGATTCTCAAGGATTGCCTGGCTTTGGATAAAGCCCTCAAGATACCATGGTTGGCCTATATTAAAGCCATGTTAACGAAATTAGGCAGACCTGAGTTTTTCCATTCTCCCGGCCGTATCAAAAGAGAAGACGTGAGGGAGATTAAAGTTGCCCTGTTAAATTTATTTACTGTCGTGCGGGAGGCAAAGGAGATGGAGAAACCACTCGTAAGAAGGAATTATGGACTGATAACTGCCCTGGTCTTGAACCTTATCTCTTGGTAGTAACGAGAACGTTTCATTGGTTTGTTTTATTCAGATTTCGTTTTAATCTAATACATTTTATGCTTGGTTCTTTCCCTACCTGGTATACACCAGAAAAGGCCAAACCCTGCGACTTTGACAATTTTTTAACACAGGACACACTACATTTTATGATTTTTTGTGACCATTATGCAGAAATGAGGAAGAAATTTTTGCTCCCGATTTTGAGGGAGGCGGGCTTCCTCCAGGTGAGGCCCGCTCTCCTATTTCTGCAACTCTTACCTAGTGCACAAGTCACTTTTCATGTAGCAAGCTACTTGGTAGCGTGTGTCCGTATTAACAAAGGTCGCCACAGGTCACAATGTATTCCCTTCCATTGTATGAATTAATTGCACATTGGCTGTTTTTATTATTTTAATGGGAAATATCTTAACTGTATTTTTATGAGTAATGTATATATATATTGACTGTATACCATATGAATTACTATTGTTTACTCCCTTTGATGTATTTATATTTATGTCTCTTTTTTTAATTTTGATTAATCAAATAAAAGTATTTTGACTGACTGACACTACTTTCTATGCAATTTTGGCAAAGTAGGGCAGGAGAGAAATAGGACGAAGGTTGTCTAGCAAACCCAGGTTGGCGGATTATTTTTTCTTCAGCAGGGGGACTTTAGCTTGCTTTCACTTCAATGGGACTTCGTTGCAGCGAAAGGAGCTATCTAGGAGTTGTAGGACATAGGAAGAAATAGCAACAAACCCTTGCCTTAGGATTTTAGGTGAGGCTGAGTCCAGAGGGCTGCCAGATTTGATGCTCAAGGCCAGACTTTTAAGATCCTCCAACACGGGTAATTTAAATTCAGAGAGAGCTGTACCCTCAAAAGGGGTATCATTAGAGGTGTTGGGACAAGTACTGTTGTGATCATCAGATGGAACAGTATCATAGATTTCCGCTACTTTTGATGCGAACACATCAGCGATATTATTACAGTTCTCCAGAGAGCTGGGAGCAGGGGCCACAGTGTGCTCAAGTGAGGTTAAATATTTGAGGTAGAGAAAAATTATTTAGAAGAATTGTCAGCTTGCCCTATTTTATCTGTATCAAAGGCACAGCGTGTTTTCCTGATAAGAGTGTAATATTGCTTTAGGTCATTCTTGAATGCAATTTATTAATAGTGGAGTAATCCTCCCTCCATTGCCGCTCAAAGTGATTACAGTTTTTTCAGGCTGCCATCAGGTCTTCATTAAACCAAGGCGCAGAATTACTCTGCCTCTGTGTAGTGTTGGTCGTACAAGGAGCAATTGCATCCATCGCTCCTAAAATCCACATCCGAATTGGAGGTGAGTCTGCTGCAGAATCTGCGTGAAGCTTTCCGGATTGAACCTAGACCATTTCCTGTGGGAGACTTTTGGGCAAGTCCTGGCAGGAGTGCGGGGGTGTTTGGCGAGTGGGGTAGAAAAAGCCACCCAGTTGTGGTCTGACCACGGGACCATAGCAGGAGTCTTTACTTCGAACTCAGGAAAGTTGGAAAATATAGGGTCTAATATATGGCCTAACTGATGCGTGGGGAGTTGATTTTGTAATTTAAGTTCATGGTATTCAGTTCCTGACATAAGGACTGTACTTCCACATTCCAGTTGGTGTCAAGGTGTAAATTAAGATCACCTAAAATTATCAGGTTGTTGTGTCATAATGCTGGTTGGACAGTATTTTTCACTAGGCTCGTTATGGATTTGAATGCAGGTCCTGGGGGCCAGTAGATCAAAAAGCCGGCTAGCGTGTGCTTATCTGGTTATTCGTGTTCTTAAAGAGGGCAATTGTTCTCACAATTGTTTTTTGCAATTTTTGCTTGCATTTTTACCTTGAAGAAAAGCACTCAAATCTTCAATAACGGCTCCCATACTCCACATCTTAGGCTGTCTCCCTACCTCAGGTCTAAAATTCAACCTGTCCATTAAAATTCTTCCCGCACGCTCTCATGACCATCGGCTCTTTTTACACCTTTTTAGAGAAGGCCCATAGGGCAAGCACGGAGAATGTTCATTTACTACTAGGCCACAGGAATCTTCTGGGAAGGCTGCACCTTCTTCCATCTAAGACCTTATATACTCTCCACCATCCGGAGGGAGAATCCAATGAAACTGTCAGGCTTCTCTTGACTTTTTTATTCCTGTGGGTGAAAATGAGGTTTGCTAAACCAGTCCTGGAGCAAAATGCTGAAGCACACTTTCAAAACAAGGAACACTTCTCTCTACATCTAGATTGGAATTTGCCACAACAACATCGTCCAGATAATTCTTTCCCCTTCAATTGTCATCAGATTCTTTGCTAGAAGCATACATCCCACAGTAATTGGTGAAGAGGCTTAAGCAATTTTTATAAAGTGCCCAGGAGTTCCAACATAGTGATGCACTTTCTTTCCTTCTTGAATTAGACAATAAGAATTATGATATTGTCAATAAGAAATGAATCGCCTTTCAAAACGTCTTGACAATTAATCTTAATTCGCTGATGGACTACCAAAGAGCTTTTCGAGTTTATTGGAGAGAGTGATGTACTATCCATGGGTCACCCTCAGTCCATAACTTCACAATCCTTAAAGTAGCTATTTCTGCACCTTTTGCTGCACTTTAATTTTGAAAAGAAAACACTAAGATGATTCTTCATGAAATCTGATGCATTTCATATATTCATTACATCTACCCAGATTTGCGCTTTTACTGTAACTCCTGTTTGAAATCAAGTCATTCATTCACTTAAGGAGTACGTTGAATCACCCGTTTTTAATATCTTTGATATTTTCTACAGCAAGTGCAAATGTATGACTCGACACTGAATTTTCTTGGCTTGCTCCTAACACAATAAAAACTAATTCAGATGGTAAAGAAATGAAAACATTAACACTGTAAAAATGTCTGGTGCAATGCGTTCTTTAAACCACAAAGACTGCAATTTCTGAAAAGTGCCTAGCCAACAAAAAGAAAGTGAAACCCTCCTTTGAAAAAATGTAACCGTTGCAGTCAGATACATTTTTCATTTGATTGAAAAATTGCATTCTTACATTTGGGTTTCGTGATGTTTTCTTTCACTGGTTTGCAGTTGTCCATGACTACAGATACTGCTGCAACCGAGCTTTGGAGGGTGCCTTCTTTACATCAACTCCGGGTCCCTTTGAAGACTGTGACATAGAATTCTGAGTAACTCGTCACCTTCTGGAAGTGAACCTGTCCTATCGCGTAGTCTACATTAAAGAAAACATTTATGAACAACATTTTTGGGAGAAACTTGCACTGGTGGAATGTGTCTTGAACAAACGTAATTTTTGATAACATATTTTTTAGTGCCCATTGTCAAATGAAGAAAAGCATGTACAATTGTGTGTGCGTTTTGAAGATAATGAAGATTTTCGGACAGGTAATGCAACCATTACTTGGAGACACTTGCAAGGAGGGAGGCGTTGTGTGAAGCAATATTTTTTTGCAACTTTAATCGGTGGCGGATGACGTGTCATTTTTTGGGTGATAGTCGCACTGGTATGAAGGATCCCACATTTAAACGTTTTATCACACCTTGTTGAAAATGTGTTGAACACAACAGCAATTATTAGCAATGCTTATGATGCGAGGTGTGGCACATAACAATTATGGGTGACACATATGTGAGGTGCTCTGCCAAATGATAAGCATTATTTTGAATCACTGCTGTTGGTGGTTTGTCGCCTCCACAATTTTGAAAGCTTTGCGGCATTTGAAGTTAAATAATGTTGGGATTATATATTGTGCTTGTGCTCAAATCTGAGCTGAGTAGTTTCATGTGGTTGACTCTTTGCAAATTTCCAATAACTGTTCTCAGCTACATTATTACAGAATCTCAATGAGTTAATGAAGGATAAGCCTCAGGGCCAAGTGTTGTGCCCAGGCCCCAGCACGGGTTGTTCACTGGGTTTGGTCTTTTGCCAAGCCCTGAGCACAACCACAACTAATCCTTAGCCTGTGTGCAGCAGCCGATAGCCGGTAGATCTATCTTGGTCAGGCCATGCGGCTAACCTGGTGTGATTAGCCAACCTCCTTTTCAGACTGCCAAGCAGGGATGGCTGAAGTTACCTTATTTTTTTAATTTTTCTAATATTATTTTATATTCAAAGGTTCAAAATAAGCTTTATTCGATATTACCAAAGTATATCATATAAGCATACAGTAACAGAGAGAAAAAAAAAAAAAAAAATAATACAGTACATTTAGACAGTTTCATTCAAAATAAAAGGGTAAAGGAAAAGATGATCATCATTTAAAAAGAAAAACTAAAAGAAGCAGTGTCAACTTACATAAAAGATTAAAAAGGTTTAAAAGTCTAAAAAGAGGAGTAAATTTAGGTAGGACCTTGCGAAGTTCAACATTCCTCCATGATTGCCAAGACCAAACTAATCCAAAAACAGTAGGACAGGGTCCCAAACATAATTAGTTCCCTTCCACCCCCGGGTTGAGATGGTGTAAATGGGGGTTAGAATTAATTATTACCACTCCCAGTATTTCCTAAAAAGATCATGATGTAGGGTATGATTTCAAGAAAGGGAGGAAACCAGGGGTTGAGGGATAAAAGTCATATAAGTCCCATAAAGATATTGGGCCGTCTGTGTCTTGTGGCGGCCAGGTTTTCAAGTAAGGGACAATGTTTGTGTCTCTGAATCTCACGAGTACCAGGTCCCCAGGAAGATCCTTATGAAGAGAACCCAGCCAGTCCACCCTCCTGACGCTCCTTATTGCTCCATATAGGTGACGAGGCAGTGGCCTATTTTTTGACAGCCAGAATTTAGTTTTGTTTAGTAAGTCATGTTGGCTCTCAATTTTTCCAGGTGGAAGAGCAGGGACGCCCGCAAGTATGCACACGAATGGGGCCGCTTCTGGTGGTAGATGGATTGATGTAATCTTATCATGAACTGCTCTAGGTGTGGACGACTGGGGAAAGGAGACACTTGGAGAGTGTTTGGTTACTTTTTGCCCCACTGTACTAGGGCCAGTTAGTTGTGTTTGGCAGCTTTTATCCCGTTTAGAGCCTTCGTGAGTAGGAGGTGACTTTGGACGGTTGAATGTGTCAGGGTGCTTGTCAGCCGACAAATTTGACTTGATTGCTGACTCTAAACCAGTAAGCCGGTCCCCTAACATATTAATTTTGTCCAACAACGGGGCTATCAGAGAGCTAAACAGTTTTTCAATGAGCGGTACTAAAAGCGGGTGTATAGAAGGGTTTAAGGGATCTTGGGCCTCAGGAGTCGATGATATCGTTGGGGAATTAACAATGCGTGAACCTGGAGGCGGTGTTTGAGTCCTTTTCACCAATGAAACCTGGGGGGGTGCGATATGAGGACTACACGTTTTGTTAAGTAATGTGGGCTGCTCCGAAAGAGTAGACTTAACTGGTAGTATGATGTCGCTTTTGGGCGAAAGGGGGGTTTCTGATGGTGCATAGGTGGTTTGACATAAGAGGTTTAGCTCGTCTAACCACGAAAACTTTTGCCCAGTTCCTGCTACGGTGGCTGGGTGATCCACTTTCGTATTCATGATAATCAGGGAATACCAACCGATGCATGAGAAATAGTCTTTACCTTCGTGGTGTAATGTCAGGTGTGAAAGCCAAGGGGGGTGGCCCGCCCCGTCCTCCTCAGGTCCTCTGAGGGCCACAGAGGGCCCGCCCTTTGCCCGGGCTTCGCCCGGCGCCGATCCGCGCGCGGTCCCGCGCTGCGGGAGTAAGTTGGATCTATATCTTCCGGTGTGCGGGTGGGCGGGGCTCCTAGCAGCTGCAGGCACGCACGGACTCCTGGTCTCCTGAGTCCCGTGCGGCGAGCTGATGGCCAGAAGACGTCCCCCTCACGAGTGATGGGCAAGTTAATCCCTCCAGAGCCCCTCCAGGGGCAACAACAGCAGCTCCGGTGTGCGCAGGAAGCGTAGCGGGACCCGCGCCAGCGGGTCCGGCAAGGAGTTTTCAATCCCCGGTGTGCGGGTGGGCGGGGCTCCTAGCAGCTGCAGGCACGCACGGACTCCTGGTCTCCTGAGTCCCGTGCGGCGAGCTGATGGCCAGAAGACGTCCCCCTCACGAGTGATGGGCAAGTTAATCCCTCCAGAGCCCCTCCAGGGGCAACAACAGCAGCTCCGGTGTGCGCAGGAAGCGTAGCGGGACCCGCGCCAGCGGGTCCGGCAAGGAGTTTTCAATCCCCGGTGTGCGGGTGGGCGGGGCTCCTAGCAGCTGCAGGCACGCACGGACTCCTGGTCTCCTGAGTCCCGTGCGGCGAGCTGATGGCCAGAAGACGTCCCCCTCACGAGTGATGGGCAAGTTAATCCCTCCAGAGCCCCTCCAGGGGCAACAACAGCAGCTCCGGTGTGCGCAGGAAGCGTAGCGGGACCCGCGCCAGCGGGTCCGGCAAGGAGTTTTCAATCCCCGGTGTGCGGGTGGGCGGGGCTCCTAGCAGCTGCAGGCACGCACGGACTCCTGGTCTCCTGAGTCCCGTGCGGCGAGCTGATGGCCAGAAGACGTCCCCCTCACGAGTGATGGGCAAGTTAATCCCTCCAGAGCCCCTCCAGGGGCAACAACAGCAGCTCCGGTGTGCGCAGGAAGCGTAGCGGGACCCGCGCCAGCGGGTCCGGCAAGGAGTTTTCAATCCCCGGTGTGCGGGTGGGCGGGGCTCCTAGCAGCTGCAGGCACGCACGGACTCCTGGTCTCCTGAGTCCCGTGCGGCGAGCTGATGGCCAGAAGACGTCCCCCTCACGAGTGATGGGCAAGTTAATCCCTCCAGAGCCCCTCCAGGGGCAACAACAGCAGCTCCGGTGTGCGCAGGAAGCGTAGCGGGACCCGCGCCAGCGGGTCCGGCAAGGAGTTTTCAATCCCCGGTGTGCGGGTGGGCGGGGCTCCTAGCAGCTGCAGGCACGCACGGACTCCTGGTCTCCTGAGTCCCGTGCGGCGAGCTGATGGCCAGAAGACGTCCCCCTCACGAGTGATGGGCAAGTTATTCCCTCCAGAGCCCCTCCAGGGGCAACAACAGCAGCTCCGGTGTGCGCAGGAAGGAATTACTTTTTAATTTTATATGGAGCTCCAGGGCTCAGTGGGGGTTCACAAACCCTTCTAGCCTATTGTACTTGTTAGGCTTCCTCTCAGATATGCAGATCCAGTGCATGAACCCAAAAGTGATGGTGTTCAACATGAATCCACAAGCTTTTGTTGTGGGTTTGCATAGCCGGAAGTGGGATTTGAACCTTGAAACCATGCTGGAGGGCTGCCAGCCAGTGGCGGGATCCACGGCCACAACAATTGTTTTTTTTATTAAACCTCAAGGGGCTCTTTTTGGGGCCCAACCACTTGTGTAAGGTAGTTAGGACACACTCCCGTATATATCCTTTATTTTTTTCAATGGCACAGGACAAAGACTGGTAATGGTGGCCTCAACATATCTTTTTATTGTTATAGCCAGTCAATCAGAAGCATCAGGTTTGTAGACTCGGCTTCAGGTTTGTGAAACCAAATGTAGGATGGGGGATGGGGAAGCTCTTTCATCCAGTAAGATACAATTGTTTTTTAAATTTTGGTTCAAAGAGGGTTGGCCAAAATGGGCTTATGGACCATACAAGAACTCACAGATCAGATATCTCTAATTTTTGAAGTCAATGATGTCTGTCTGAAGCTTTTTTGTGATGCAAATTTCACAGAACTGCTGAACAGACTTACACCAAACTAAGCAAAGGCACGTCCTTAAGTAAAACTACTTTTAAGCTACTTTAGTGTAATTCATTTCAGACATTTTTTTATCTGGAGAAGGGGGTAACCTCTTAGAGTATAAATAAGAAAACTCAGTTGTCTGCCTCTGCCCCACACTTGACAGATCAGCACAAAAGTTGGTTGGTCCAACCCAAATCGGATTAATATTTATTAGGGAGAAACAAGTTTAAAAAAATGTCTGTCTTTGAGGAACTATTATTAGGCATCTTTGCAAGAGAGAAATTTCACAAAGTGAATGCATTAATGGCTGAAGTGGGATGCTCCTTTGACATATACTTGTGCTATGGTGGGAGCATTATTTGAGTGACATTTTAACAGACGGATTGTGAAAGACTGTTGATTGAGAAACTATGTATATATTTATGGCTTTTTTTTAAAACATGAGGGCGATGAGACATCTAAAGCTGTTATTCGACCAGTCCTAATATACAATATATACTGCTAAAGTGAACATAAGGAAATATGCAAGCTCAGAGTGGAAAATAACAAACTAAAGTATCTAAATTGCTGGAGTCTCAAAGGTGACCTACAATGAATGAACACAAACTGTTGATTCAGACTGAATTGGTTGTATGACAATGCCACGCGTGGTTTTATCATGCAGATCTTTACATCGCATATTTTACCATACATACGATTACTACGCTTATATATCCATTAACATTAAAAGAACACCTGCCAGGCAAACACTATGCAAAAGAAACAGTTGATGGACGGAATGCTGGACAATGCAAACATTCACCCCCAGTCACAAGGATCTGAGTTTAATCCATCATTCTGTTACCCACCATACCACCCCAGTTTGGACCTAGCCATATACAAATCAGTCTTGACCCTGTTCCTTGTGGGAACAACCCAGCCTGATCTGCCAAGCCAGGTCCTACCTGGACCGGACACAAGCATCCTTGAACCGGTTTCAGGGCATCATCCTTCATCAGCCAGGCTGGCTTGAATCCAGTGGTGTGGTGAGAATGGGACCCACGTCTGGGCACACTTAGGGCGACATATGCAAAAGGCTGGTTCCAAACTGGAATGGCATGGTGAGCAAAAGAATTATGGATTTAGGCCCAGATCTCTGCACTGGGGTGAATGTTTGACATTGTTCTGCATGCTGTCCATCAATTGTTCTTTAGGCAAACACTAGGCACACACACTTTCCCCATGCATGCCATTCTTTCAGTGCTGTAAATGTACTGATTTTTGTCATACAATGTAAAGTAAAAGTACCTTACGGTGCATTCTCTGTTCTGATCATCCGTCCTTCTTCAAAGTACCCTATTGTCTGTAAATAGAGACATGCAAGTGTGTACGTCTTGGAAAATTTATTAAAAGTGAAAAAAATCTATTAAAGTGGCACAGGTCAAAAGTCAAGAAATATCTTCACCTGGCGTATATTAAAACCGCGATATTAAAACCGCAAGGGGGAATTTAATCTTTACCTGCAGGTACTCTTTGTTTTTCATTTCTGTAGTTTACATCTTTCTAACTATGGTGTGTGCTGGGAAACCGGTGGCGTCATCTGGTTAATGGGTAACTCAGCTACATTTCTGATGGACTCACAATCAAATGCAGTTGGCGAAGGGTAGGGTAGTGCGAGCCTCCAACACAGCCAAGGTTAAGTCAATTCCTCCCATTCGCTCAACCGAGAGTTATAAAATGAGATAGGATTTCACAAAATTCTCACAGGTGCAAAACAAAAATGGAAATTGAAATATTTTTGTTGTGTGTGTAAATGGGAATGTTACAAATTATATTTTCATAACAGTAAAAAACAGATGGCACTAACTGATTTCATGTTATCTTTTGTCCTGTTTCCATATTAAGAATTAAATAAAAATACATTTGCTGCACTTACCAGAACTGGAAGATAGGAGTGTATTTATAGCAAAATCATTTTACTCGTTTCTCAAGATAAAGATTGCGTAAACAAGGCAAATTCACCTAAAACACACCAAATCATACCCAAACAAAGTCAACTCCTATATGGACGAAACAAACACATGCCCTGGGTCCTAAACCCTAGCCCACATCAACCCTAACTCTTAAAAAAAAGCTAGCCACACAAAGAAAAACACTTTCACCTACTGATCAATTGCCAAGGTAAAGTCTTTTAATGTTAAGACTTGCATGCCAACGGTCATTTCGTTGTTAAAAATTCGTGGTAAATGCTGTGCAATTGAAAAGCTTCAGAGTAAAGGCTGTTTCCTAACTGAATTCCAGCGATATCCAAAGTTTACTCTCTGTTCTCTATAGCATACGGACTATGATTCTGAGCTATCTTAATGCAAACATGTGCTACCACAAATTGATAGAGTGTGGCTCAGAGGGTGTAAATTAAAAACAGTTTTCAAACTGAAATTGAAAGACTTCTTAAAGTGTATCAGCTAACTGAGTGTTGCTGCCTTGAAGAAGATGGAATTAACTTTAAAGCTACATGTTTGCAGAATTATGCTCCATTCATGATGATAGTGAAGAAATGATAGGTCACTTTTGAAAATAAGCTCATGAAGTATAGAGCTGTTAAGATGGGGTTAATGGTGATGCTCAAGTTCAGACCCAGGTCAAGTCCTCTGTTACACTCCACCAACAGCATGTTAGCTCTTGATAGGCCCATCCTGGCATAAGCTTCACAAATGACCAAGGCGTAACACACACACACACACACACACACACCATACAGTCCACTCGGATCAAAGATTCTCAGTATTGACTTCCTCATCATTCAGACATTGGGCAAAGGATAAAGGAAAAAAAGCATAACACATGTCCCTGTTTTACACATGAAACACAATGAGAAAGTATGTTAGATAATTCTTTCTCACGAGCCTCACTCATTGCAGACAAAAATGCAACCTGCATTCAGATGAGTACAACAAACGTCTCAGTCATGACTGAAATAAATACATATTAGCTGCTACACGCAAGCTTGGTCAAATATCATGTACATAAACCAACACATAAACAATGTCACACATGAAAAAATACAAAAAAACAAATGAACCATCTCTGGTATAATAAGCGGTGGGCGGAAAATTCAGCTCCGCCAATGGAGTTAGCAGAGCTTTTCACACTCTGTGCTACACTAGTATTGTGGAGTTCCCAGAAAAACTCTGACAAGTGCAGTGTGGCTGAGTTTTTCTTGTGCATGGCTCACCAACATGAAGCTGGCAAGAGTGAGGGAGAATTTGTGTCTGCTAGTGCAATTTTCAGGTGCTAGAATGCCTCCCATTGAGATTTCCTCAATGCGGGCTGTCAGGGCATTTTACAATCATTCGCATTGAGAAAGCTGCCTCTCAAGTAGAAAATCTACTTGAGTGACAGAAGGAAGCAGCACCAACTGGCGCACCGTGTGATGCCGTTTGCGCTGATTTTACAGCACAGAACAAGCTCCTGGTGTTAAAAATCAGTAAGAGCCCCACGATTTGCCAAATTTATCTGACTCGCAGAATTCCTCTGAATCTGACAGAGTTTTTATATAACTTCATGGAATTTGATGCAGTAAAATTCTGCAAGTTCCTTTCATGTGAGTATAAACCAATATTCTAGCAAAACTAATATGAGGTCATCAAAATCTGGTGAAAGAAACATCTGTCCCACACCCTTCTATGAAAAGTCCCAACCTAGATACCACCTACTCTCCATTGGTACATAGAACTACAAACTAGGGCAAAACAGCTATTGCAGGTTGGTCACTACCCCACCCCAGGAAAAGAATTGCCAGCCGGCAGTCACCGGAAACACAAAATGTGAACACATATAATCAAAGTGGCGTATAGTGTTAACTCACACACATTGGCTGCACGACTTATTATACCTCCCTGGATGTGACAACATGAAAACATGTCTTCCAGTCAACCACTGCAGACTTGCAAAGTTGTTCTAAACTGCTAAGTAGACTTTGCCATTTAAAGTAATGGCATAGCCCAAATGACCCTTTTTAATATAAATAAGCCACACTTATAGCAGAACTGTGGAGTCCTAAGTGGTATATATTAAAAAGTAGGGCATGTATTTGTATATGTCTTAACTGTACTTTTTACTGCAGAAACATTAGTAGCCCCATTGACAAGTACAGCATTCCACACTGAAATCTCAGCTGTGATAACTTCTGAATGGAACTACTAAAGTTGATACTTCAAGGTATCAAAATAATCTTTGCATTAAACCCAACTTGATGCCCAAGGTGAATTTAATGCAACTTTTTAAGAAGTAAACATTTTAGAAAGCAGACACTATGTTGCCCAAGTCTTCTTGTTTCCACTTGTAAATGCTGCCCACAAGACAGCCTTCTGCCATCCTGGGAGAATTGTGAATGACTCCCAGCAACATGAACAATAGAGGCCTGCTGTTGGAAGAGGTGTCACCTCTCCTTGGCAGGAAGATATACAGGCCGTAAGCCCAAAAGGTGAGCTTCAAAGGAATAGCCCTGTTTTATGTGCAAATGGTCGACACACATGAGAGGGTCCGCTCTTTTGTTGAGGTAGACGGAGGACAGAGAGCCACCAGTTGTCAAGCAATTTTTCTGTGGGCATATAGCACTCAGTTAGCCATATCTCTGGCTGAGGCTACCAAGGTCCACACACCAAGAGAGGGGCTCTCCCATCTTTGGAGTTTGCTGAATACTGCATTCAGGGATAGCTAGATACCACACATTACAGGAAGTCATCATCAGGCGGGGAGGGTGCTATTAGTCCATTGGCTAGTAACCACCATATTTCTGAGAGCACTTTGTGGGCATAAACATGGCACACCTGGAATCCAGAACTCAGATCACATCTGAACTGGAGAGAGGAATAAAGATGGACTAGCCTGCTGTTGTCTGGACCTGGCCAGAGTGGCTGCACTAGCTATTGCACTGCACCTCACGATCCTTGGGCTAGCAAAGACAGAACAGGGCCTGTGGTGCCTGGCTTTTGGAAAAGTCACTCCCCAGCCCCAGACAGTAGAGGTGAACTCTAAAAGTCAGTTGGCTGAATTCCTGTTGCAGGAACCAGGCCACAAAAGCTGAAGAAGCCCGTTCTGGTCCGTCAGTAGACATAAAAGTCTGATAGCCACTGACCACCGACAGGCAGCACTAACTATCAAGTCTCAATGCTCAAACGTTTCACCTGAGTGTTCCAGATCTGGGAGAATCATCAGAGTGCAGTTGACCCCCAAGACGGACACTAGCCCTCACCAAAGGGAACCACTGATTTCACTGTGAGCAAAGACCAGTAGTCCAGTGACAACTGGAACTTTGCTGGACCAAAGAGAATTTTGAGGGACATCAACCCCTGTGGCCAAAGTTGACCCACCTGGACTGCAGATCGAGAAGTAGCCACAAGAAGACCCACATTGCAGCACAACATTCTCAGCCACTTAACAGCATCTTCACAATACTGTATCCCTTGCATCAGGACTACTCCATTAAAGTCTATGGTACTGCGCCCATAAAGCCTGGAACTGAACTTGAGACTGCTTTGTCGAAAAGGTAACCATCCTACTACTCCTCATTGGCCCCCTGACCTTCACCCTTTCAGAATTAGTCACCAAAAGTAGGCCGGAGTAGCCGAACACAACTCTTTAAAATGTTCACAAAGTTTTCAAGCTTTGCGGTTAGTACTGCTTGAATGAAAAGCTGTGATTTACTTAAAAATTCATCCCTCCAGAACCTTCTGGTGGATTTTGATCCTTTAAGTGTCTAAAAATAACATATATTTTTGTAAATTAGTGTCAGACATCTTTCATGTTGCATGACTTTCTTAATTTGTTGTTTTGGTGCTTCAAAATGCTTTTCACTAGTTCCTTTCTTTAAACCTGACTGGTCGAAGCCACAGGTACCCAGGGTTGAGCTAAGGTTTAACAAAATAATCTGACTTTCCTCACACCAGGCATGTACACATCTTCATTGAAAAATAGATATCACCTTAACAACACATATTTTTCAACTCAGCACCTTTACAATGCAGTGTTTACCATGCAGATAAGTACCACACAAGCTATTTTAACAGAACCTTTACATTGTAGCAATTTAGCACTCATGTACATTTTTATAAATGACATAATATACACATATACATATATATTAATGCCCTTCTTTTTCTGAGCCTTCACATGGAAAGGAAAACACTAGTACTTCAGTGGACGATGCCACTCACGTTTATCACAAGGAAGGTTTAAGGCTTAAGTGACTTAGAAAAAATTATGTCACTAAGTGTGAATGAGAAGATGTTTAATTTCAATATAAACTATGGCAGGCAGGAAGATAATGATATGACCATAATACACTCATCTATCTCTTACAGTCAATAAGCGGTGAATACCTATTCCAGTTCCATCTCTCTTCTTCTTATTTAGCGTTACAGCTTTACCTGTTTGAGACAATATGGTAAGGAGTAGATGAGAGCAAGGTTTTAAAAGGTTATATGTTTGGTAACAGATAAAGCAAACTACATATCTAATAATTTGGCATGTTATGTGAGAATTAGCTACAGGTGGATCGCGATCAAGAACTGAATTGATTTTCACTCCTTCTCCTGTTCAGTTGCTTTATTTTATTTACACTCATCAATGCTACAACATTGATATTTTTAACCGAAACATATAGGATGAGATCATAAGAATTACACATCGGTGTTTAATTGCATGAAAGATGCCATATCCGAACTAATGTTTGATTCATAGAAAATATTTAAACTAGTAATCCAATTAATATATTGGTGCTCAAATGTAAATATTGACATGCTCGCACATAAGAAATATTGAGATAAATTATATATTTTAACAAGGTGTATCTTCTCTGCTTTCAACTAGCAATCATATTATGAGATTTATAACCATATTAATTATATATACATATAAGGTATCACACAAACATCACAAAGTCCTTATGTCATAATAAAAATGCATATATTTGAAATTTTACGAGGTTCTATATTTTCAAATTAAATTTATGAGTATAGTTTTAGGGAGCTAGATTAATAAATAAATATTGTTAAGCACATGAATGGAATTAGTCATGGCACCATTAATTTAAGAAACCAGGCAAGATAGTAGATAATCCATCACACTGTGCATCAAAGGGATTCTTGGCACTTATGGACCTCGCTGACTACTGGGGACTCCATCCCCCTTAGCTCTCTGCACAAACAGGCACCCCTGCAGACCCGGTCAGGAAGGGGCCCTTTTGACATGATTAAAGCACACTCTGCATTGCCACTGAATGCGAAGGGCCGTTCCCACGCACTGCCCGGGTCAAGGGCGGGCCTGTCCTATGCTCATCAGAAACAGGAAGAGGCAGGGCCATCCTCCTTGGTGCTGGCACTGGCCTTTGCTGATCATAGCATTGCCAGGACCGTATACAACCATCTTGCAAGTACTGTTGTGATTTCAATCTTTTTACGTCTGTTAATGTCCATCACCCATCACAGTTTTTCTTGCTTCCCATTCATTTTTTGGGGGATGGGTCCTCACCCCATTACAAGATATGTGTTTGATTTGCTATATTCATTTCGCAAATGCCAGCTGGGGATTTAATCTGTGTTTGAGAAGCGACCCTGCACCCTAGTAGCACACGTGACTGCCTAAGATCACCATAGTGGGAGGAAGGGTTCGCTATTTGAGAGACTGGTTGTTTAATCTGGCTTGAAAATCATAGATCAGTTATTTAAACAGGGTTTACTGTGCTAAGAACATCCCTTCTCCAAAGTCAAGAGGGCCTGGGCATTTGCATTACCTGTAGATGGTAGAAAAAGTGCAACTCTTCAGTGTAGGGCTACGATCGCTGAGAAAGTTGGGTCATTCATAATTTATAATAGAGCATTTATAAATTATTGGTAAAGTATTGGTTGCTGAAACTACCTGTACAACGAATGTAAGTACAAAAAGGGAGGGTTATAATCAAAAAGTTGTTGGATGTTATTGTTCTCAGCTAGTTAATTATCTTTTCCTTTTCTTGCCTTGTGCTATGTCTTATATGAACATTTTGCTAAAGTCAAATACCAAAAGGTGAAGGGTCCCACTAACCTTTACACCAAAATGCCTGTTTGGCACTCAGTCTTGTCTCCAGAGGGCACTGCAGGTCGGCTGTCACAATCACTGGTGGACTCTGGATGCCAGGCCTTGATGTCCAGCTCCTTAAGGATCCTGTCATGAGAATCACGCCAAAGTGATTCTCCCATTAATGGCCTGTTTCCTTTCCTCCATGGCCAGTTTCTTCTCTTCCATTCTCCACTGAGCCATATGTAGCTTAAAATCTCCTTCTTCCCTACTCTCTGCCAGCTCCTGTTGGGACAGGCTGAGGGAGGACACGCATCTTCCTGGCCTGGCAGGGGCTCCACTTCAGGGGCCAAGTCATCCCTCTACTTGTCCTTCCTTCACCTCATCCCCTGTTTTGTCTCTCACCACTGACCGGTGAGCTTCTGCCCGGGCCCTCAGCATCTTCTGGAGCTCCACCTTCCATTGGTGTTCTTTGCTGGAAGCCCTTTCTCCTTGCAGAACTCCTTGAGCTGGACCACAGTGTAGGTATCGATGTTGGCCAGATCAAACTCCATTCTTGCAGGTGTGCTTTCAAGCACAACAGTCAAAGGAAGAATTTGGAAAAACAAAAACAGTCAATCAAGGAGAATTTAAACTTGAATTGGTCCGAGATATGGATGGTAGTGTACACCAAATCACTGTATGGCAATGCACAAACACATGTACTGACCCCACCACTGCCACCAATGTGAAAAATTAGATTACTGGTTGACTTAGTGAGGGCCCTGGTCAAGCAGAAAACCCAATTCTTGTCAGGTTATTGAGATTGGTAACTACACTGACGCACTGCTGTACTCGCGCACAGCAACGGCAGTACCAATAAATGCAATGCCAATGTATGCTGTATCCTATGCACACACAGTGATGTCAGTACCAGGAAATCCAATGTCGATGTACATGATAACTTATGCCCACATAATGATGTCAATCTCAGCAAATGCAAGGTTGCTGTATGATTTAACAAATGTACGTATAATAATGAGAATAACGGTAAATATGATATCAACGTTCTCACACTCACAAGCTTTTATCATTGCTGTTAGATTTATCTGAGATGGCCTCTATATCAACCCCAAATCGGACATTGGTGGTCAGACAGGCATTTCGACCCAAGTCCAAGCCTACCGATTGGCAGGTCACAGGTGGGGGTCACACTTAGCCAAAGAAAAATGCGCACCCATGGGCAAGCCTGATCGATTCGACAGATGGGTAGTCACACCACAAACAGGACCCAGGAAATTGGCCCCACTAAAACACATTTACCGAAGGCATGCGTTCCCAAAATATCACAAAAGTTAGATGCTACATGTATTTAGGGACATTCAGTCAATCCGGACACAACATACACACTGCATTAGGTGATCATGCGCCCACCACACCGGACATCTGGACATGCACACACTGGCCCACACTCGCTTTCCACGAGCTAGAGAGCCATCTGCGTCCCCCTTAACTGGTGGGTTTTCTTGTCATTTATGACTATAATGCTTTTCAAATAATTTCAAAGTGTCTTTTTACCCCACAAAATGTATATATGTGCAGCTAAGACTTCTGCACTTTGAGACTGTCTTCAGATGCGCATCTGTCAATACTCTCCCAACCACTGCGTTTAATTAAACCAACTTGTTCCTGTTTTGCCAAACGCCTCTTTTCTCTTCATTTATCTAAGGTAAAATCACATTCAAGCAACAAGGTTATAGCACAAGCAAACCCCAAATTAACTTGTGCTCAACCCCCAGTGGTTTGGCATAGAGCAGTCAGGCTTCACTTAGAGGCAATGTATAAAGTATTTGAGCAATACTTCAAATGGTAAAAGTGGGAAAACACCACACATAAAGGATCCTACTCCAACTTAGAGGAATAGAGTTGCATTTAATAAATCAAACAATACCAAACTAACACAAATCCAACTATTAAAAACGGAAATATTACATTTTTAATGTGTTGGTAAAAACAGCACCAAAAAGCACAGAGTGACAACTGTGGATATCTGGTCGCGTGGGACCAGAACAAAGTCTCAGTTGAGGCTGACCCCAATATAGTGCTGGCTGGCTACTGACTACAGAGACCCAGGTAGGCCTGCCAAACCAAGTACCTGAGTTCCTGGTTTGCGTAGTGTTGCAAGGATCCACATTGAAGATGCGTTGCAGACCAAAAGCAATGCATTGATTCTGAGTTGCAGCGAGGCTATGATGCAAGGGTCTGCAGTGCCATTGAGGATCCCATTGATACGATTTGCGATGCAAAGTCTGGTGTTGAGGATGCTGGCCGCGCAGTCAGGATGATGCATCAGTTCTGAGGAACTGATAGACTGCAATGTGAAATCCGGCGTCATTGTTGAGGCTGCTGTCAATGAGGGAACCAAGGACCTGTGTCAAGGAGGCATTGTTCAGTCGGAGTGATGCATGGGTTCTGCAGAGCTGCAATGTGATTCAAGTGTTTGCAACAGGTCCAATCCACGCAGCAACAGACCTCAGTTCTGTACTGGTTTGAGACACACAGTAGAGGAGATGAATTGGTTTTGATGGATCCACAGAGGTTTGCAAAGTACTTTAAGCCCCCTCCAAGGGTCCAGGACTGGGGTGGCACCACTAGTTAGGGTAGACTCACAGATGGCAGAGTCCAGGTGCAGATGTGAGGTTGTTGGAGGCCTATTATGTCCCAGATGCTTCAGATCAGGTGGCCAGCAAACTATCCCTTGGAGTCACTGTGGGTTGTGGGTTCAAGAGATGTAGGTCCAGTCCTTCTCACCCGGGCAAGTGGCCATCATGTCAGCACAGTAGGGCAGCAGTTCATTCAGATCAGCAGTCCAGCAGAGTGGCAGTCCTTGCAGCAGTACAGCAGTCCTTCTTCCTGGAAGAGTACCCACAGGTCCAGAAGTGTACTGAAGTGGTGGTGCCTCAGGTGCAGTATTTAAACACAGTTGAGCCTTCTAAGTGGAGAGAAGATTCCCGAGGCTCGCCTTTGTAGTGCACAAATTTCCTGCCTTCCTGGCCCTATATCCAGACTAACAATAGGGGGTATGCAGAACTTTGTGTGGAAACAAGACAGAGCACATTTAAGTGTAAGTGGGGGTGGGCTCAGCACCACCAGCCCATCCTACTAGTGATGGCCCATTCAGACACATCTGAGCTCCCCATTGTGTTGGCTGTCTAGGAGGAATGCACAAACCCCGACTGTCAGCTATACCTAGTCATGTGACCCAGAGACAGGCTTCATGTACCAAATGTCTAAGGCAAAAAAAATGCCAACTTTCAAAGTGGCACTTTCAGAATTGCAATTAAAAATCCAACTTTGCCATAAGTTAGGGTGTTAAATTGAGATTCCAGAGACACCAAACATGAACTGATTATCTCTCCTCATTTAGAAATTACACTTATAAAATGTATATGCTAATTCTCATGTTATCCTATGGAAGAGTAAAACCTAGAAGTAGTGAAAAATGAATTAAAGAATTTTTCACTACAAGGGCATGTAAAACTTAAAAGTACATGCTCTACTTTTTATATACACTGCACCGTGCCCTCTGGGCAGGTTATGGACTACCCAAGGGGTGACATATACTTTAAATAGAAGGTTTGGGCCTGGCAAAAGGTTTATCTTACCAGGTCAAAATGGTAGATTAAAACTGCACACATGCAGACTGCAATGGCCGGACTAATACGTGTTTAAAGTGCTACTTAAGTGGGTGGCACAATAAGTGTTGCAGGTCCACTAGTAGCATTTAATTTACAGTCCCTGAGCACAGGCAGTTCCACTTTGTTAGAGGCTTACAAGTAAATTCCATATGAATCACACAAAAAGTATGGCTGGTAGAGCTTAGACATAAAAATAAAGATAGAAAAAGAGAATCACGGTCCACAATACTGTAGCAGTGTGTGCGGTGAACAGGGCGATTCAACTGTCTAGCAGGAGAGACCGTCTTTCAGGATGAGAACCCTCACTAACCCGAGAATGACATGCTTCATCATTGGGTTCCCTCCTCACACCAAGGCCACAAGGTCAATGATGGGGGTTACAACTCCTCAAGGAGTGAGGGGGAGCTGAGGTGTTTTAGGAATTTGAGAGCAATAGTAAAGAGAATGAAGGGCAGAGTACAAAGGGAGATCAAGAGTAAAACTGTTTTCAGAAGGCCATAGAAACTTTATTCTGTGGTCTCCTGGGACAGGATTTAAAGCTTAAAGGACTAGGGGCTATCAGCAAATACACCACTACACAAGGGCAACATGTTTCTGCCCTTGGGTGACCCCAACAGGGGTTCTGTGGCATTCTTCAGAACCAAGAGAGTAGTCACTCCGCAGAAAAAAGACAAATAACTCATAATATACTACCCACCAAATAAATAGCCTGTCAGTTATGATGATGGGTCGGATGTGTTATGGGTCCACCGTCTATCTATCCGGTGACGTAGAGAATCCACTATCAAGCCATTAGGGTGACACCCCGCTGTTGCACAGCTTGTGCAGTATGTGCTCAGATCTGTAGATATATCCCAGGCACTTTAGCACTGGTAAGCAGTGGTAAACTGTGCAGAGCATAATCCTAAGGCCAGCAAAAACAAAGTCATCAACATCAGGCGGTCTGAAGGGAAAAAGTTAGGAGCAAATCATGATAAGGTTGCCAGGTCTAACATGGGTTCTCCAACTTTCTCTAGAACAAGAGCTACTTCTAATCACTCAGAATAGTCCTGAGCTATGAATGACTCTCACAAATGTTGCAGCAGTGACCGCATCGGAGAAAATCACGAAAGTGGCAACACCTTGTACTATTGTTTGTAGTGGCCATCCAGATGCATGTCTCAATTAAATAAAACCATACTTTATCATTACATAATACCCTTAATGATATTGTGGTAGTCTATATTCTGGATGCAATGTTTTGGCTGCACAATATTTAAAATGTGATATTTCTGTATAAAACTACGATCACCCCGACTTATAACGGGGGCTACTAACTGAAATATCAGGAAAAGATTTATCATGTTAAAGTACCTCCACTTAATAGTCACAACAGTAACTGCCCAAAAACTATAAATCTCTACAACTCGATATGAACTATCATTGACGGAGCAGTTATAATAAGTATTGGATTTTCAATCATTTTGTTTTCAAACACCAGCATATCAGTTTCTCAAAACACAGGCTTTTCTATCAAATACACAATTTCTATTTTGGTTGGACACTTTCAAAAGAATCTTTCCTTTTTCTTGCAAGTGACCTGTTTAAATGTGGCCAGAGTAGACCCTCTGAATTAAATACTGTGCTGGGCAGCACTTCAGAGAGCTACTTCCAGGGTGCTGGTGAGCTACCTGTAGCTCCCCAACTAGCTGTTGGAGAGCCCTGCATTAGATTATAGACTCCAGCCTAAGAAAAAGTGGGGCATCCCCTTCTGAAGGGGATTCGGACCATTTTACCCATAGGTCCTTCTAAAGATGCATTTTATTTAACAAAGAATTACAAAATAGCTGAAGAAAATAAATCCACAGTGATTATTATTTGTAAACTTATCAGATGGAGTCGTATTAGCTCATAGTGTGATTTCAAATTCTAGCATGTTTTTATGTCACTGCATTCTGTGGAAAGAGAGAGGGGTGCAGGTCCCCAATGAATGGCTGACAATCTGAAGAGTGAGTTCACATGCAATAAGGCTTGAATCGCTGCCCACACGGGACTCCATGAGTCATTTGCCTTGTGAATGTCACACCCATTAATGGAGAAGATTTGGAATTTTTGTCCATAAAATGTGCATTGTTCCCTAGCATATCATTGTAATCAGAAGTGAATTCCTTTACCTTCTTCCACCCACAGTAATCTGTCCTTCTGCCATTTTACGTGCACTTATCCACACATGCATTCATCTACTATTGTTTCATCTACTGCTTTAAACACATCTACCCCTACCTATCCATTAATTCACACATCTCAATGCATCCTTCATTCATCTTCACCCAAATATATAATCATTCACCCTCATTCAAGGACAGATTCATCCACCCATACCTAAGCATTCATCTAGGAGCCTACAACCCTAAACTAATGCTTCTGCCCAGAATTGCATATATCCAGGTACGTAACCACTCCTTTGCATCTGCCCGCAAACTCCCCTTTGTTTGCAGTTCATACACAAAATTAGAACACGCCATTAGTATACACACACAGCCATCAGTGTGTCTATGCACCCAACCAGGATCCACCTGCGGATGCATGTGACTAAGTATGTATTACTATTCAATAAGGACATCTGATTAATCCTTTATAATAGAGATCCAAAGATTTACACTCTTTTGCATAGACGTTTGTTTGCATGTTTCCAGGGGGCTTCAATGTTTGACTGCTTTGTCTTCTATATTGTTGCATTGTCTTTGCTTTTCTTCTCACAGTGTTGTAGCAAGTTTCCTAGGTGGAATTTGCTAAAGAAAATGTGTATGAAAACAGGGCATGGCTTAAAGCCCACATGGCAGGTGTGCTCTAAACGAGCTCCTGCCGCCACCCACAAAACCCTGCTCAGTCTGTCAATAAAAAGAATGTCCTAGTCTGGAGAAAAATCCTCAGTGACATCCAGAACCAGGCCACAATGCAATTTGATATTTTTAAAGACAACAGGAAGTGGTAGAACTGGACGCACAGATGGTGATGCAAAAAGGGCTGGACTCGCGGACCGGAAGAGAGGCCTCTAATTGCTGAACAGTAAGAACCGGTGCCTAAAGCTTGCCGTTATTGCATGCATGAGATGGATGGCTGCACACCGGAATACACCAGATTGGCGAGCCTTTGTGGCAAGTGAGGTGGAGACTGGTTCCTCTGGCGATGCAGTCCTGAGCACCAGAAAGAAAACGGTCTCCATGAGAATGTCTACAGCCCAGCTGCCAATGCTCTCTCTAGCACAGAGGTCTTCAAACCCTTGTAGGTTGAGCCCCCCCCAGCTGAATTTCTTGAAATGTCGGGCCCCCCTCCACCTGACAGAAATTTCTGGAATCTGGTACACTCATAATTGACCGCCACCGCATATCTCGGGCCATATCCGGCAAATAATGTTCAATACATTAAGAGTTTAGTTAACTGTAGGTTTGTGAGTGGTTGTGGTGAAATGACAGGCTTATTACAAAGCTCAAAACAAAAGTTTCCAAGATACCATTGTTTTTACTAGGATGCTTTGTTTTACACATGACAGCCATCCTCAGGTTGTGCGCCACATCCAGTCTTGAACGGTACTTAGTCTTTAATAACGCAAGTGCTGAGAACCCGATCTCACATAAATAGGCCGAGCTGAAAGGCAAGAGAGTTTTGATAGCAGTTTCTTTCAAAGCTGAGTATTCTGAAGACATTTTCTAGCCCTGTGGGTATTGCTTCCTGCCTGTATAATTTTAAAGGAAACTACGTATTTTCCAACTTGGCTGATGTGCACTTCTAAATGCAGCCCAAGTGCAACATTTCACACACTTGCCTGGGAGGCCTATGTAATTGTTGAACTCCAGTACGGGAATATTTTAGAGAAAGTTAAACATTCCCCAAATATTTACAAACAGGTTTGAAATTGTGTAATTTAGCTTCTGCGGGCAGACCTTGGGGCTGCTGCCCTAAAGGTACCTCTGAAAACATTCCCCTGGGATGGTGGAACTCCCCCCCTTGATTGAAGAACTCTGACTTAAGCGTACCCTAACACCTCATTCCACATTGTACACGTCACACCATTGCCCCCAAATATTTTGGTATTTCCATGTGTGGGACTCTTAAAGTCAACCGGTCGCCTGAGAGGCTCCATGGCTGCCAAGGTTTCAGATTACTATGTGTGATATTTTTATAATGTTAGTGTCTTATGAATAACATTTCAACGACTATGAGTGACACTTTCTCGCAAGCAAAATCAAGCAAGGAAGATGAGGGAAACATAAATATCAAAACTCGAAACCCAGTTGAGCAACGAGAAACTTTTAAGAAGTCTAAAGTGTGCGACAGGACTCAACACTTCATGACTAGGTATAGCACTTGGTACATGTTTCATTGAGAATTAGATGTGGTCCTAAAATCTTACCAAATAAAACAATAAAAAAACACTTCAAATTTTTGTCTGATTCTTGAACAGCCAGCACTTAATGAGTTGCATAGATATGTGTGCTTTCCCACCATATATTTTCACAAGCCCCTTCGTGATGTATATGCTGCAAAAAGTACTTTATTTTTCCATAGACCCGTTTGGGTACCTGGCCTAATGAAGAACGAAAATCTTGTACAATCAGGGTTCAAACCCACAGCTTTGACTTGCAAAAAGGACAACAACGTTTTGTTTTGAGTCTGGGAGAGGCAGAGAACGGTGACCGTACTCCAAAAACTGCACATTTGCCCACTCTGCACTGATTTCAGTAGACACAGGGCTCTGATGGTGAAGTCCAGTTTGCTCTGATTTTCCTTTAGAATTATTACTGTGACCCTACAGTAAATATTACCCCTATATTACATTGAATATGAAGGCAACTCTGCTCGAATGATGATTCCCACTTTTCACTAAATCTCATGGTTATTCTGTCTCTAGTTAGCATGTACACTGTGAGACTGACAATTTACTATTAAAATGAAACTCTCAACCAGCTCTGATTCTATCTTCAGCAAGCATTGGAGTTACAGGATATACTTTTTAGTTTTATCCCATACTTGCCATGTTAAAATTGAAATTAGTCCAAGAATGCAAAACTGTCTTGACTAAAATGGCAGGAATGGCCGATATGTTATGAATAACATGGAGGCTACTTGGAAGCTATTCAAAAGAAACGTTTTCACCTCATCTTAAATGGGCACGTAAAACTGCTTTGAAAATTGAGTGCAACAGCTGATAATCCCCAGCAGTCGTTGCTACTGGTAATAGAAAGGAAAAACCAACATCATTGCCAGCTTCACACCATCCCTTTGCAAACCGTGCAATAGTAATTGATGTACGACTGAAACAGTGCAGCCCATCACTAAAATCTGACAGCACAGAAGGGTTCCAGAGTGGGTGAACGATAACCACGTTGCAGGGCGGCCCTGTAGCATCCAGGACATAAGTGCCAGTCCCCGTCCACCTCCACCTGCCTTGCGGTGCTACGTCTTGAGGCACTTACATTTGGAGGGCGAACTATTACCCGATCCATTTTGCCATGTAAACATCCTCCATAACCTCCCAATTGTCTCCACCAAGCAGTCCATTCTTCCGTGAGTGAGCACTCGGTAAATTACTTACGCGTTGTTCAGAAAGAGAAAGGGAAACATAGCATGGCAATGCAAAAGGAAGCTCCACTAATGAAGGCCACGCCACCCAGAATAAAAGCATATTGAAAACTATACACAGGTGTGTGTGCGGGTGATTTGTTTGTGTTTGGTGTGATTGCCATATGTATTGAGTGGTATGAATACTAACATACTAACAAGGTCACCTGCAGACAGACTAAATTGCTTCCCTGCAGTGCAGCAATATGCAGATAAAGCGCAGTGTGCGAGGAGGCTTTTACAAGGCATGCATTATGATCAAAACCTCCGTTATGGCCGATTATCAGCCCAAAACCTCCCCCCCTCCCCTGCGTGCTAATTGGAGAAAGCGGGAGCAGCAGCCAATCAAAAATCCCCATTTGAAATGGGTGTGAACATGGGCGTGGGACAGAGGAAAAACAAGAAACAAAGGGAAGATTTTCGAGTTGAGTGCGCGCCCCCCTGAGATGGTGGCGCGCCCCCCCTGGGGGCGCGCGCCCCACAGATTGAAGAACACTGCTCTAGCATAAGATCTGTACCTGGGTGAGTCAGGTGTGACTGTGGGGTCATCGGAGGTCACACCCGGTGGGGGCCATGACAGTTTGTCCTCAGGCTGCCTGTCCATCCTTTGATTCCATGTTTACCCAGGCAGCCGAGTATGCATAAAGACAGACAAAGGCCATCTAAACATAAATCCACAACCATCAGCCGCAGAGCCTACAATTAGACCTACGTCACCCCTTGACTGTACCGGACAAACTTCATACAATCAGGTTTAGCAGGACAAACTCAGGACGACACACATCCTGGAAAGGGATTTGAACAGTTCACTGACGCTAACAGAGCGGTTAAAACATGCAATGGCTACAGATAAAAAAAATAAAGCACAATGCTGAACAAAATGGACTAACATACTGCACACTCCCAAGAGGTGCCCCCACAGCCATCCACCACCATAGCACAGCATCATCCTCAACCTCGGTCATAGTCGTCCACTGAGGCTATCTTTCTGGCCACAACGGGCTCATGCACGAACTTGGAATCCAAAATCTGGGAGGTAGCTTTGGATGTTTCCCTCGTGCAAAAGGACCTCCGCAGCATCCTCGTTCGACTTATAGCTATAGAAGTGTTTTTCTTGGAAGCTGAGGAAACCCTGAACACTCATGCAATCAATGTAAAACAACTGATAGACACCAATGGCCTACTAGAAGGGAAGGTGAAGGGAGCTGAAAGCCATGCTCGGCCAACTAACCTTCATATAGTGGGAGTTCTGGTCAGGGTTGAAGGACATTAAAGCAAACTCTTCATCTAAAAATGGCTGCTCTCTTAGGACCCGAGATAGACTTAGCATATGCTTTACAATTGAAAGGGCACACCGAACCCAGCACAGCCACTTCCCAGCACAAATTCTTTTATCATCAAACTATTAACTACCTTGATAGAGTGAAGAACCGGGTTTTAGAACCCAGCGGCGCCAGGGGCACGCCCAATGTCTTCGGGTTCACCTGTCTTAGAATACAGAGACACGGGATACTTCTCGGTGACGTCAATATCAAATTTATTGGCTGCAACCAGGAACAGAAGTCTACGAAGCACGACACGGGTGGTTCGCTAGAGACTGCACGATTTTCGTATTGAGAGACATCGTCTTTTATGCCAAAAATCACATTCCTGACAAACAACAATTATTTACAAACTATCCAATCACAAGTGACATTGGAAAAGGTATCACATAACGACAAGCCCACTTTTCATTTGTCCAGCCCACCATCAATTACACGGGAAAACCCAACATTCTTGCTCGGACAGGCCGGACGGACCCATAATAAAAAGACCACAAACCCAAACTATAAATAGGCCATAAAAGAAGGAACAGAAATAGATGAGAAGCAAGATAGAAGGGTGTGTGCATGTACCATAAACTCAGCAATGTCCTGCTCTTTGATCTCTATCTTGACCAGCTGCTGAACAAGGAACTGGCTCAACAAGGTTAGCTTCGGACAACGAAAGGTGCACGTGCCCCAACGACTCGCTCGGCCGTAGTCATCGGCCTATGCGAGGGCAACCACAAAAAGGCTGCCGTACACAAAATGGAACCCGAAGGTTCGGAACGAAATCCCTGAATACACCGTGAATCCATCAATCGAACATGATGAAAACACTCGTACATACCGCACTTGTCATTTGCGGTTCGCTGTTACCAAAATCGTCACAATACGACGACCTTTATAAAACGGGTTCAGAATCACGGAACCTCAAGAGACACTATTGTGATGGCTGCTAGAGTCCAGTAGGTCATCAAATGTGATGATCTTCCCAAGCCATATCGGTGCATCCAACAACTGAGGAGGAATTTACAGTGGTTGAAGCGAAATTCATAGCAATGAAAATAGTCTACAGATTGATGTTCTCAGCAAACGGAAAGGTGATGTATCTGATCAAGTACTCTTTCGTTGACAATACTAAATCAGTGTGGGAATTGGCAGAGAAGCAACCCCACCTTTAATCTCAGAGCTGTCACCAGGACCCAAAAGATTGACAAAAGGACCCCAGAAACAACCCCAGAAGACAAAGAAGCACTAGGGTACATAGGAGGACCATCTTGTAACCCAACACATCCTAAATTCACAATTGCCTAGGAGACACAGATACATGATCTGGAGCAGAAGAGGGACAAACCTGTGATACGGAACCCTCTCAATGGATGGAAGGAGTCGCAGACAAACACTCGGTCTGATGCAGGATTGTTGGGGTCCTAGAGCCTTTTTCCTCTGTGATAACTCAACAACTCAAATACACCTCACACATGTCGTAGCAGGAATAAAGAAATACTAGGCACAAAAAAGGAGCGAGCGGAAGCCTTCTGAGGCCTTATTGTACTGTTCTATGATAAGAGAAAGCACATTCTTCTAAGAATTGTACATGTTTTTAAATATGTTGTGGAGAAGGGCATTCTATGCTTAGAGGGAGTGGGCAGTTTTCAGATTACTCAATGACTTTGTAGGGCCCAAGAGATTTGGGGACTGTTTACTTAGTTGCATGACAACACAACCAAGCATTACAGGCAAGCAACACTTGAGGGTGCCGGCATTGATAGAATCAAATTGAACTAATGGGGCCACAGGCTATTAGGTTAGGGAGGACATTAACCTGCCAAGCATGATCCAATAATTTACTGGGACACAAAATAAAGAGGGGATTTGTATTCTTTTAGGAAACACAGCTTAAAGGTGGACAATGTCTGTCTATAGATAGGGGGAAGTATAGGGTTCAAAGTCATTCACGTCCTCTGGATATAGTGACGAGGTCATTTTAGTGAAGAAATCAGTGGTCTTTCATTTAAAATTAACATTGGTACACAACATAGGCATATATGATGCATTTTGCGCATTTTGCGATGCAGGGCGCGCTACGAAATTCGTTTTATTTATTACATTGTTTACTTACCTCCAATTATCCATATTCAGTTTTTTAGCACCACCCACCTTGCCCCTCCCCAGCCCCGCCTTTCTGCCCTACCAGAGCTACCTCCACGGGTTACGGCTGGCACTGAGTGGACATTTATCTTGCACTTTATACAATCTCTTCAATAAACGATTTCAGCATATAACTGGGGAGTAAAACTGGGATAGTGTTCATGGGACCTAGGGTATATGTCTCGGGCGGGGAACCGGGGCTCTTACAAATCTTGCTTGTTGGTATGAGAGAGTGCCGCTAAAGGGGGGTAGTCCAGCCGTCATCATCTGTCTCATTGTCCTTTCCAGTAATGCCCTCTTGACGCAAAACAATTTTTGCATTATGAAAAGCGCACTTTCAACTGAAAAACACTATTTGATCTAGATAGTAAATAGCATGCGCCATATTGAATCGGCCTAGATCCAGCAGAAAGCCTACGTAAATCTGGGACTTCGTCTGGGTTTAATGCGTGTTTTTTAAGTTGGATCTAGCCCGAGAATGAAATTGAATGACCATACCGATCAGCAACCATTAAAAGCAACAATGAACATTTCTTTTTTTCTTGAATCCCAAACTAACAACTGACTAAAGCGAACTCGTTGCATGTTTATATTAACCAAGGTAAGCATATAAAGTGTTTTACTGACAGTACACAATTAAAATCTCAAACTATGCTTTGCAGAGGAATGTTGTTTCCCTTAATAAGTAGAAAAGAGCCATTTTCTTGCCTCATTAAAACTGATCAACACTCCGAGGCGCCAGCTGAAATTAATAAGCATTGTATGTAACGGATGCCTGCAGTAAAAAATGTTGCAGGAAAAAAATCTACATCATGTTGGTTAAACTGCAATGTAAGCGTATAATAATATTCGATAAAGTCGTGAGGTTAGAAGGTGCTGGTTTGAACAGTCCTACATTTCCTTTCTGAACTACACTTCCATTAGGGAGCTAGTTTTGATAATTTGGCTTAATGACTCGCAAAATAAGGCTAAATGAGATCCTGTTGTCACCCCTTTGAAGTGCTTTATCTGAAGTAAGGGAGATGGGAACTAAGCCGTGCACAGTTCAAACGTGTACTAAGTAGGTAATCCCCACTCCTGGGCCTAAGGATGAACTGGCTTGTAATGGGGGTCATTGTTTCCTGTCTCAGCTTTAATCCGTCATGTTGGCTTCTTCAGTTTAGCTCACACCTGGAGGAAGAGAAAGTCGTTTGAAAAAGCTCTCTATGCCTGACCCCTGGAAGAGGCGCGCGCATTACCATCTTTAGGGCTATCACATATGTCACCACCGCAAGGATACATAGACTAAAAGATTAACTCCAGGTCACGGACAGGCTCAAGCTGCTTCAGACAGGAGAGAGAATGCTGCTCCCAGACCCATTGTAGCTCTTCTTATCTATCCTCTGTTTGGTGTTCGTGAGATTTTGTTTGTTTGACATCTGAAAAGAACCACACCATAGAAAGCAATTTAGTTAGTTTACTATACAGAAGGCTGAGCAACTTGCCGCGACTCTGTATCTTCGCAATGAGTGTTTTTTTCCAAATACCCTTTGTGTACTAGGATACAAAGAAAGCGAATATGAAACATCGACATCGTTGTCTTTTTAGTCTCATTTCACTTCCATATATATATTATATTGATTCCACTTTTTCATGGATAGTAAAGCAAATTTTAGAAGAAATGCGTGATCATATTTTCTTGTCCAAGTACTCGAGGGGGGAAACTTTTTCACTCTGGGCTATCTAATATTTCTATATACATGTCAATTATTATTAAATAATTATGGGGCCTAGTTACAAAAGTATATTTATACATTTATTTTATTTATTTATTTATTTAAAGGGTTTTATATAGCGCTGGCTGGACCCAAGAGTATCAGAGCGCTTTACAACATATTGGAAACAACAGAGTTTCAAACAGAGTATTTATTTTATTTATTTATTTATTTATAGTGTTTTATATAGCGCGGACAAGACCCGTGGGTATCAGAGCGCTTAACAAGGGAGGAATTACATATAAAGATAATAAAAACAATAAAAACAACAAGAGAGTAGTGAGGTAGAAGGCAATATACTGAATGGACGAGATTAAATATAAATATATTCATAATGGCTGCGCAATTAGCATTATGTGGCGAGCAAGGCTTGGCTAGTGTCATGGTAACAAACCATGCTCGTTGAGGTAGGGTTAGAAGGCGATCGAGTGCATATCAAGGATAATGAGTATAGATAAATCAAGTGAGGTAGAAGTTATATATAATGACTGTGACATATAGTTACGGTACCACATATAGGGATAAATAAATCAAGTGAGGTAGAAGTTATAAAGTATGACTGTGAGATATAGTTAAAAAGTTCACACATATAAGAGGTAGTAGTGATGTGTCAAGCCTTGGCTTGGGCACGGCATCAGATCATTGTTCGATAATGATTTTCCCATTTTCATGGAGAGGGGGGCCCTCAGTTAGCGTACTTGATCATCCCAGTGATCCTTGGGTTTCTCTAAGTAGGGTATCTACTCATCAAGTGGCTCTTCAGTTCTCGTTTGAATGTTACTGTATTTTGAATCTTCCTGATGTTTGGAGGGAGTGAGTTCCATATTCTGGGGGCAGCTCCAGAGAATGCTCGGTTGTAGGTCTTTTTCTTGTGGAAAAAGGCTGGACGTAATAGCAAGTCTTTTGCGCTTCTGGTTGTTCTGTTACCTCCTGAGATCTTAAGTTTCTTAGCTAAGTATCTAGGTGTGTTGTAGTGAACCGCTTTGTGCGTAATACAGGCCATCTTCATTTGAATTCTGGCCTCGTATGGTAGCCAGTTTAGTGCTTTCAGGTGCGGAGATATGTGATCGAATTTCTTCGTTCCCGTAATGAGTCTCGCCGCTGCGTTGAGGCAGGCTTTCAGAGGTGCTGTGGAAGTTTTTGGTAGGCCCGCTAATGTGGTGCAGCCGTATTCGATCCTCGAGATGACTAGTGATTGGATAGCCAGTTTTAGATCTGCCTCAGTGATAAAGGGTTTCAATTTTCTTAAATAGTTCAGGTGGAAGCGGGCGCTCTTGGCCATTGAGTTAATATGGTTTTTCATGTCGAGGTTCTTGTCTAGTGTAATTCCTAGTGATTTGGCTGAGTCAACTAGGGTCGGGGTGCAGTTTAGTGCTGTCACCAATTTAGTCCACTCTATAACTTCAGATTGGTTTCTAGTCGTTGAGATTAGCAGGAATTCAGTTTTCTGGGCGTTTAGTTTCAGGTGGTTCATTGTTAACCATCGCAAAGTACTCTTGAGTGTCTTATTCATTAGGTCAATGTCCTCAAGGGAGGCGATCTTTATGTATAATTGCGTGTCGTCCGCATACATATGATAGGATACCTGTGATTTTTGAAGGATCTCCGTGAGGGGTTCTACATATAAGTTGAATAGATCTGGGGACAGCGAAGAGCCTTGTGGGACCCCTATTGTGTTGGGGCTCGGGGAAGAGATTGCTTGGTTAACCAGGAATCGCTGAGTCCTGTTCTGTAGGAAAGAATTGAACCATTTCAGCACGTTTCCAGACAAACCCATCCTGTCTTGTAGTCTGGTCAAAAGCACTTCGTGCTTTACCGTATCAAATGCTGATGATAGGTCAAGGAGGATCAGTAGGCAAGATTGATTTCGGTCTAGTGCTTGAAGGGCGTCATCAACAATGTGTAAGATCGCAGTTTCGGTACTGTGCCCTGTTCTGAAACCTGATTGGCAATCGTCCAGTAGCGAGAATTTAGCGATGTGTTGACTTAGTTGGCCCTGCACGCATTTCTCAATGAGTTTAGCCAGTAGCGGGATGTTGGTCACTGGTCGATAGTTGTTTGGATCTGTAGCAACAGCTGTCGGTTTTTTGAGGATGGGCATCACCTGCCCAGTTTTTAGACAGTCAGGGAGGGTTCCTTGTCCAAGTGAGGCGTTTATTATCTCGGTCCAGATCGGAACTAGAGTGTGGCTGATGTCTCTTACACACTTTCCTGGTAATGGGTCTTGAAAGTGGTTGTTCGGTCTAAGTTCTGCCAGCGTTCTGGCTATCTTTTCCTGGTCGTATAGTTCAAATGTGACCCATTTTGCTTTATTTTTAGTTTGGAGGCTCTCTGGTGAGAAATTGGACTTGTTAATGGATGGAGGCAGTGCCTTAAGGTTAGTTGCTGCAATTGTGAGGTCATCTTCAAGCAATTTGGATTTTTTCGTGAAGAATGAGGAGAATTCCTCGCAGCTTATGGGAGTTTTAGTATTCTCTAAAACCGTTTTGGCAAGTTTATTTGACTGTTGTTTTAAAATCTCAAAGAGTTTTCGTGGTCTGTTCTTGGCACTGTCCAACTCTTCTCTGATAAATTCTTTTTTTGAGTTGATTATTTTTTTGTTGTATTCTCTTCTTGTTTTTCTGAGTGCTTTCAGCTCAGGGGAGGAGGGATGTTGTCTCCATCTCCTTTCGGCCATTCTCAGTTTGCGCCGATCCTCATTCAATGATTCATTAAACCAAGGATTTTTTGGTTTCTCTGATACCTTTTTCATTTTTTGGGGCAAGGTGTCCTTGACGATATTACCGATTGAGGTTATGTAGTGATCCGTCAGCTCATTGACATTTTGCTTATTGATGGGTGGCTTCAGGTCTCTCTCACACCTTTTAACCAGTACTTCAGTGTTAGCCTCCTTTGTGTCTCGGATCAGTTTCTTGAGCTTGCGTGGTTGCACGGTCCTGCCCTTTGTCATTGTGGGGATCGTGAATGTTATGATGTGATGGTCAGACCAGTCACATGGGTCAATAGCCAGGATGGATGTCTCATCCTTTCTTGAGATAATCCAGTCTAAGGTCGCTCCTTGTGAGTGAGTGGGTTGGTTGCAAGCTTGTACAAGGTTTAGCTCATTGAGGAAGTTTTTAAGTGAGTTGACCAATTTGTCGCCGCCGTCATTCCAATGGAGGTTAAAGTCACCCAGGAATATGTTATTGGCGTCCGAGTTAGAGTTGGTCGTTATGATCTCCATCAGTTGTTCTGTGAACTTAGCGTTCTCTCCTGGTGGGTGGTAGAATGTATGCAGTTTGCAGCTTTGATTCTTTGGTGTTCTCACATTAATACCAAGGTATTCACAGGATTCTAAGGGGTCAGATTGGAAATGGCAGACCTCGATCTCCGACCGATGAATGCAAGCAATGCCTCCTCCCACATTCCTAGGTCTGTCTAGCCTGATGATGTTATATTGTGGCGGTACTAAGAGATCCATGGTAGGAGATGATGATTCATTGAGCCATGTCTCTGTGAGGATAGCCAGGTCAATTTCCTTATTGATGATGAGGGCAGCTATGTCTGCTGCGTGTTTCGTTGCCGAACGACAATTAAGTAGAAGGCAGTTCAGGGGTTTCTGTGATTTAACAAGTTTTCTGTTCCCTGATTCGGATGCAATAAGCTGAATATGTTGTAGGTTTTGGTGAATTGCTTTCCTGTCATTCTTTCTGGTCGTTCTATTAGAGTCAATTGTTACTGTTTTGATATTCTCCACCTTACTACAGTCAGGTTGTTCATAGGACCTGAGTAAGGCCCGAGTTTCTTCATTCGACAAGGGCTTTGTCCTGTTGGGTCTGTTGTGTCTAAGTACCAGATTCTGGATATGTGAGACTTTGGTGTGCGTGCTTATCGTCATCTCCCATATTTTTCGAATTGTCTGCGAGACTTTCATCGAGTTTTGCGCCAGGTTACCTACGAGTTTTTGGAGCTCCTTGATTTCCTTCAGTGTTCGGGATGTGTACTTGTGTGACCTGGCTGGATGAGCATTGAGGTTTGCTCTTCTCTGCAGCTGATCTAGTCTCAATCCCATAAACCTTTTCTTGGAAAAGGGTGTTTTTGTGGATAAGGATCTGTAGAATTCCAGTCTCGTATTCGAGGGAGGAGAGGGTAGGTCGATGTCATCTACTCTGCTCGTTTCATTAGCCTCATAGGGGGATTCGCTTGGAGCTAGGGTACAGTCTTCCAGCGCAGTGGGGTTGGGCATTAGCGGCACCGGCTCTTTCCTTGGGACCAGATTCTTCACTTTGTTTCCAAGGTTGGTGGCCATCGCTATCCTTTCTCTCTCAGTCTCTGGTGTTACCAACGTAATTACGGTTAAGTCTTCAGTGTTGACGGTGTGGTTGTTCTGGCCGTCTGATAGATTGGTGTCTCTAGTATTGGAATCGACGTTTTCACGTGTGATATCTGGTAGTGTCACGTTTTGTTGAAGGTTTGGTCCTCCTAGGTAATCCTTAGAGTTTTGGACAGTCCCATCATTAGAGATTAGCGTCGGCTCCTCCCTAGGGAGTAGGTCTTGTTCGTTGTTCTCGTGACTGGTCGACCTTCTTGTCTCTTCAGCCTCCTCATTCGGTACTGTCAGGTCTGTTTCGTTTCTGTACCTCGTGTTAATCGCCAGACCTTGTGCCTGGTGGTCTCTATTCTGATAGGTGTCTCTGGAGGTAGAGATGGTGTTTCCGGGGCCGACTTCATGATTGCTCAGATGTGGTTGGTGTCTTGGTCTCTCAAGCCGCTCTTTTATGGAAGGGAACAACTTGTCGAATTTATACAGTTCGCTGTTAGCTGCTTGAATCAGCACTATCCCTGTTTTGTATATGGTAATATATAGTTCTGCTCCATCTCTAATTGTAGGCGAGGTCGTTATTTTAGTGCCATACGGGATGTTCTTTATAGCCTTTATGTTAAGCGTATTTGTGAGGGCATCCCGCCATTTAGCCGTTTTATATGAGAAGAAAATTAGGTCGTTCACTATAATTCCTTTGTCTATGTTAAAGTATGGGTCCAAGAACAGTGTGTCAGGGTGTTTCTTCAGGGTATCATGTTTGAACTTTTTCGTTGCGTTTTTGGATAGGTTGGATGGATATTTTAAGTTCAAGGCGTTCATGCCAGAAGCCACAGGGAGTCCTACATCCATGTTGCGCCAAGTTGTGGGATATATGTTGGGTCACCAGTGTTGGGATGTATTCTCTTTGTGTATTTTAAATTCTTTCTGTATTGACTTACTAGGATAGTTAATTAATGTAGACCTCTCTTTATTTCTTATGTAGACCTCTCTTTATTTCTTATGAGGTCTCAGCTTTCTTCTATCGGAGCTAGGCTTCTGTTGTAGTTACGACAAATGTTTTGCTATTCCCTATGTTATTTCCTTGTGCTCTGAAGCTTTTAAAAACTGTGTATTGCAAAGATGTCCGCCGTTTTGGTGCTTACTATCGGCATGGGCTTTTTCTCTTTTCACTGTTTCTTTCATTTAGTCCATTTTCCCTTTCTTGTCTCGGATTGGCCTCAGTTATAGGCTCCTTCTTCTCTGTTTAGATCCTAGTTGTCCTTTTTCCCTTTCTTGCCTCTAGGTTGTTTACTTTCTGCAGAGCGAGGAAGGACTACTTGTGTCTCAAGCGGCCGCCATTTTAAAGTCAGGCGCGCCGCTTCCAGTGTTGCCACGATGGTTTTCTTTCTGTTTTATTCCTCGTTTACGTCCTCCCTGCTATGCCTCTTACCCTCGGGATCCTACCATCTCATGTAGGTCTCGCCAACGCTCAACCTCCTCCACTCCCGCTCACCGCCTCGGCCACCTCCGCGATTGGCCGTGTTCTCTCCTCACTCCTCAGCCGGCCTCGGTCTCCGGTCTCCGGTCATTAGCGGTGGGCTGCAGACACCATCGGCGCCAGGGAACTCTCGGCGATCGGCACGCCTGTCAGGATCTCCAGTTTGTCCAGTTTGTCGCCGCCTTCCCTCTCACGCCCGAGTAATCAGAGTAATAATACAATTAGATAATGAGGCATGGCACTTTGAGAAATTTAGGAAAAAGTACAAAAATAGGTAGACCAAAGAAGAATAACAGATTAAGGTAAGGGGAACTGGATGGGAAAAGCGATTGCAGAGTAAGAGCGGATAGGGGGGAGCGGGAGAGAGATATAATATAGTGGTAAGTGGTAGAATAAGGGGAGAGAAGGTGACTGATGTAGGCTGAATATATTATAGATACAAAAAAGGAGGGGAAGCTACACATATAAGTTTACTCTTATACATTTGTGTAACATTACTATTTTTGGCTTGTTGCCATTTACAAGTGTAAACTTACTCAAAAGTATGGATTTACATGTCCGCTACCCCCAGAATGTATTGGGTGGCTCCTACTTTGTGAATGTAAAGTTACTAGGTGTAGCTTTTAACACATACACAGTAGTCTTTACCACCAGGGTAGAGATCTCCATATAGAATAGTATACAAAAAAAGTTTATTACATAAAAAAAATTAGTTAATAAAACACTTTAATGTTAATAGTAATCTAAATCAATTTAAAATATGTATTTTAAATGTAGGAAACAGTAAAAAATGCTACATCATTATTAACTTAATATTTAATTCAATACTCAGCACATCAAACACCAACTATCTCAATGGGGTCTTACTTTTCAGTGGCCTCAACTTGCACCTGGAAGACAACTACAACTCCCCAAACCACCAACCTCCTTATTATCTTGACCATACTAGAGCTTACCCAATGATTAACACCTTCGAATCTCATGACGAGCTGAGCTCGTCATGAGCCACGGTGCTCGTGTGCTCATGACGAGCTGAGCTCGTCATGACCTTTAGAATGCTTGCACGCTGGACTAATTCCCCTCCTGTGCGAACGTTCTAAAGAAATGGGTGTGGTCATTGTATATATTTTCCCTTAGGTCGCATTGCTATAGCAGGACCTGCTGGCCTGCCATCTTATTGAACTCCTGAAATAAGGTTGTAATTTACATTCATTTTCACTGTGTAGTACTGAGCACTTAGATCCTGAAGAATTGCCATGACGGCAAGAAACATGTTGACCTGACCAGAGGGTCGTAGATGTCCTGCTGTTAACTTTTGCAGCATATATCTCCCACCCATTTTAACCAAGGGTGTCAGCCACTCTAATAAAGTATACTGTGGACTGACCCACCTTTTTTAATTCACCACTTCTTCACGACTACACTTTCACTCGCCCTCTCACCCGCATGCACCATATGGCCGGAGCAAAAGATCTCCGATAAGGAGCCCCTTTACGGGTCCCCGTCAGACATTGCAGTGCCAGTGTGACGAGGAGCAGAACCCATATGATGAAGCATGACATCTAGCTTGCTAGGTGTGTGAGGGTTTTAGTTCCAAAAATGCCCTTTTCCCTTTTACCTTCCTCTACGCTGCACGCACTCTTGTGTCTTATATTTCCCATCGGGGAATTTTGTACCCCTTTTGTGCTACAAGGAAATGGAGCAACCAGCTCCTCAGCAAAGAAAAGTCCTCCAGGCATCCAGGATATCCAGGGGCTGGGCAGGGCCCAGGGAGGCAAGCCTTCCCGTGGGCCCCAGCTGCAGCACACCCCTGGTAGATTCCAGTCAGAAACAAGAACATTGAACATGAGGTCACAGCCTCATTTTATACAGAACATCCCCTTGTCTAAAGGTGCAGGGTGGGGGCAAAACCAGACGCAGCTGGTTTGGGAGCATTCTGATGGGCTCAGCCCCTCTTACTGTTCACTGGCCATGCTAGGGTCATTAGACACACCACAGGGGGCGGAGCCAGCATTGTGTGGGGAAAGCCCAGCCCTATTCAGGTCCCAGGTGCAGCCCCTCCCTCACATCAGCATGCTAATCTCAACACTCACCACCGGGGCAGACCCATCCTGACTCCTGGAGCCAGGCTCACCAGCCAGCTCCAGCCAATCACATGCCAGACACAAATTACACAAACATGCCAACTTCTAGAAGTGGCACTTCCACACTAGACACAATCATGCCGCATGCATCATTGCGCAGCATTTATCACACGAGTCCACACATACCAAACTCGCATCTTCACCCCCCATGCATCAGGAACTACCAGGGACACACACATTCCCCATGCATTCCTATGGGAGGGCAGGCCAATCTCACACACGCAGTCAGAGAGCGCATGCACTTTACACTGCGCCACAGTGCTAAAGTGCGCCAAGACCAGAAATCATTATAATTATTTCAGAGTTCAAATGCAAAAAGTTCAGGGGTGAACCTGCCAGAAGGGCCAAGTCCAACAATCGCCCAACCAGTAAGGCACCAGGAGGCACATTTGCTGAGTGGTGGAGAAGGGGGGCATTGCCTCCAAAGACCTCTGAGCAATCCTGCTGTGTGGGACTTACTGGAGGTATCAGGAGGGGTAGTTACCCACCAAGGGCCTCTGGAGCCAAGGGGACTTCATCTCCCAGCCAGCAGTGAACCAGGAGTTGCATTTTTTAAGAGTGGTGGAGAATAGGGGTATAACCTCCGAAGACCACTCAGCAACGGAGTTGTGTGGGACTTACTGGAGGTAACAGCAGGGGTACACTAATACTGGCATCACAGCTAACTTGAAAACTAAACAATAAATGCAACAAATAAAGAAAAAAGAACATGTGCCTCCAAATTATTAATATAATAAATCTTAGTATTAGCCATTACTGCCAAATGGCCAAGGGAAAAATATAATTATGCATCAGACCCAACAAAAAGGTCTACAGGCACATGTGTATCACGCAATACTATACATAAATATTCCAGGTTAACAATTGTGCAAAAAAGAATCCCTAAAACACACATATTTAAATATACGTACAGTGATGATACGTACAGTGATGATATGTACAGTGAGTCATTACATTACAAGACTCATGTCTGGAATATCAAATTAAAATACTAATATACATTTTATGCATACATCTCTAACTTTCATGTTACATCAATTTAATTTCTAATCCTCTAGCATTAAACACAAATCACAAATTCCTGGAAGGCTCTAAGATGGATTTAAGAGCAAAGAAAAGAAACAGAAAGATGCAACTGACTTACCCTAAATGGAGTACCTCATCCTGGTTAAGCCATTCCAGGGTGCTTACTATTAAGATTGATGATATACTTGGACTCCATCCTCCTCAGAAGGTGTTCTCTGGCACCTCTTCTCATACTCATCAGAATCCTGTCAATGCCATAAAAAGAGATCTAGTCAGTTTCATTGGATGCACTTGATGCCAATGTCTCTCCATGGGGTAATTAGGATCATTGTTTTTTATGACACGCACATGCTACAATATCCATTTCTTTACTAGGAAGATGGTACTTTCTACATATTGGAGCACACAGGGGCACAGCAGAGCATACACAACAGTTGTACAAGTGATACATTTTCTGATTTTCCTTTTCCCACCCGTAGGGGGAGTGTAGAGTATCTTATTAGAACTTTGCTAACATGCCTTGCAACGCCCACATTTGAAGAAGCCCCTTTGTTCCCTGAGCCATGATCCAGTCAAGTCAAGTCAAGTCAAGTCAAGTCATAGAATTTATATAGCGCACTACATACCCAGAGGGTTTCAAGGCGCTTAGGAAGGGGAGGAGGATTACTTGTCAAATATCCACGTTTTGAGTTGCTTTCTGAATGCTAGGTGGTTCTGGGTAAGGCGAAGGTAGGCGGGGAGTGAGTTCCATGTTTTAGCAGCCAGGTATGAAAAGGATCTGCCTCCCATGGTGGTCTTGTTGATGCGAGGTACAGTGGCGAGGGCTTGGCTGGAAGAACGTAGTTGGCGGGAGGGGGTGTAGAAGGACAGTCGTGAGTTGAGGCATTCTGGACCGATGTCGTAGAGTGATTTGTGTGCATGAGTAAGCAGTCGGAAAGTGATCCTCTTATTGACGGGTAGCCAGTGGAGGTCTTTAAGGTGACCAGAGATGTGTTCGTTGCGTGGGATGTCTAATATGAGTCTGGCTGAGGCGTTTTGGATTCGTTGGAGTTTCTTCTGGAGTTTTGCGGTAGTACCTGCGTAGAGGGTGTTTCCGTAGTCCAGTCGGCTCGTGACCAGAGCGTGGGTGACTGTTTTCCTTGTTTCGGAGGGGATCCAGCGAAATGTTTTTCTGAGCATGCGAAGAATGTTGAAGCAGGAAGAGGATACGGCGCTGACTTGTCTGTTCATTGAGAGTGAAGAATCCAGGATGACGCCTAGGTTCCGTGCGTGGTCTGTCGGGATGGGTGATTTTCCGAGGGCTTCCGGCCACCAGGAGTCGTCCCATGCAGAGGGGGATGTACCTAAGATGAGGACTTCTGTTTTGTCTGAGTTCAGTTTCAGACGGCTTTGTTTCATCCATTCGGCAACTTCTTTCATTCCTTCGTGTAGGTTAGTTTTGGCGGTGCTGGGGTCATTGGTGAGAGAAAGGATCAGTTGAGTGTCATCCGCGTAAGAGATGATGTTGAGGTTGTGTTGGCGTGCGATGGCCGCGAGGGGGCTCATGTATACGTTGAAGAGGGTGGGACTGAGTGAGGATCCTTGTGGTACGCCGCAGATGACTTCAGAGGCCTCGGACTTGAATGGAGGGAGGCGGACTCTCTGGGTTCTTCCGGTGAGGAACGAGGTGATCCATTCAAGTGCTTTTCCTTGGATTCCGATGTTATTGAGGCGTTGTAAAAGGGTGCTGTGACAGACTGTGTCGAATGCTGCAGAGAGGTCAAGGAGGATGAGGGCGACTGTGTCTCCATTGTCCAGTAGAGTTCGAATGTCGTCTGTTGCTGCGATGAGGGCGGTCTCAGTCACTCCCAGGTTTCTGGTAGGATAGCTATGTAAAAGCAAATCCCTCAACGATCTGCCCTTCCTGTATGTAATGCGGGGGAGATGAGCTGACCAGTTTCGCAATGGATTGATCCATCATAATCAGACCCCAATGTTTCTTCAGTATTCTTCTTATAGCACCTGACTCATGACTGTACGTGGTAATAAACCTAACCTCATTGGGAGTAACCGTTTTCTTCTTGGGAACCAACTGAGTATCCCTATTGACTACAGAAATCTGGTCACAAGCTATTGTGATGATTTTAGCTGAGTAACCTCTACCCTTAAATTTGGCGAACATGCAGTTCTGGTTCCACTTAAATGTGTCATGGTTGCTGCTATTACATTTGGTTCTAAGCAGCTCATCATAAGGAATGCCCCATTTTAAATTTGGTGGGTGGTGGCAGTGGGCATTTGAAATACTATTGCCCATGTCTGCCTTCCTGAAAAGACTGGTCTGTACGGTAAAATTTTGGATAGTAACTAAAATGTCAAAAAATTCCATATTGGTTTTATGTGTTTTGTAAGTGAATTTAAGATTTAATTTATTGTCATTCAGCCAAATCAGGAAGATGTTCAATGTCTGCTGTGGGCCATCCCAGGTGATGAAAAGGTCATCTATCTAGATCTGTAGTGCCTCCCACCACCCCATGAAACTTCCGGAACAACTGGGTGCAAAGCAGCTTCCCATAGCCGTTCTGGTCAATTGTTCGAACCATTGGTCACCAAACAAAAAGAAATTGTGCTCAAGGCAAAATCTCAACATGTTAAGTAGCATCATGGAATGGTCATAGAGCAAAAGGGGTTTGTCCCTGAAGAAGCGTCTGCAAACCTGTACATCCAAATCATGATTTTTACAGGTACACAAAGATACAACGTCAGCTGTGACCAGGATATAGTTGGATTGCCAAGCAATGTCTTGAATCTTATTGATAATATTCATGCTATCCCTACAGTATGCAGGCAAAATTAAAACATAAGGACAACGGAAAAAATCAAGGTAAATTGATGTGTTCTCCAGCAGACTGCTTTGGCAGAAATAATTGACCTACCTGGAGGGTCACTGTTATGCTTGTGCACTTTTGGAAGAAAGTAAAAACAGGGTACAACTGGTTTCTGTACTAGTTAGAAACAGAATCCATCTACATCCAACAGCCCCTGTCCATGCAAACTAGGAAGCAAAGAACGATATTCCAAAGTAGGTTGTCTGTACTGTATCAAGGAGGCCTTTTCATAGCTACCAGAGAATGCCAGTTGTCTCTGTTATATTTGTTATTATCCCAAAGAACAATGTTATCCCCTTTGTCAGCAGGCTTAATGAAAAAAGATGGGTTTTTGCTCAGAGGCTCCAGAGCCTGCCTCTGTCACTTTGATAGATTCCTGGCAAATAGATTTCTACGAGACCGCCAAAGCTGAATTAGCTCCCCAGTAAGAATCTCCAGGAAGCTATCTAGGTTATAATGAGGTGTGATTGGTTGCACTTAGATTTGGACATAAAATCATTCCAACTAGGTCTATTGATTTCCAAGCCCAAATTGCATAACCCACTCTGTTAGCCAATCATGCCCTTGAAACTCAAACTCCCTTAACATAGCTAGGCCCTCTATTTCCCCAAGACTGTGGCCATCATAAATGGTATCCCTCTCAACATTAGGCATTATGCTAATTCTATATTGTAGGAGAGTAGGATCTGCTTACTATGGTTACACCCACTTTTTGCTGGTGCTTCAATGTTTTTTGACTTTAGTCTGACGGGGCCCTACTAACCAGGAACCTAACCTCACTGCTTCCTCTCTAAAATGGTTGCATGTACTTTTGGTACACTCCAGATTGGTTACCGGGTTACCCTTGTGAGTCCCAAGTATATGGTACCTTTGGTACTAAGGGCAGAGGTACCCCAGAGGCCTACCAGGGGCTGAAGCATGTATTATGCCACCCCTGGGCAGCCTTCCAAAATGGCACCACAGGTCTGCTACTGCAGCCTGGGTAAGGTGGTTCATGCACCCCCTACTAAGATATAGGTTACCTACATCTACCGTTCAACATTGTTTAAGTCACGTATAAGTTGCTCCTATGGCAGGCCTTGTCAATCCTGAATGCAGAGTGCTTGGTTTTGTGTGAGAGGGTAACCATGCATGAGCAGGACCCATCTGCAGCTTTCGGAATCAATTCTCTGATGCTGTTCTGTGATGCAGCTAGACCATATACTCAAGTGCATTGTAAACTCACGGTAAATGCTAACTTCGGAATGGCTGCATGGAAACATGTCCTGTTTGGTGTCAAGCACTTTGGAATCCTACCCTCCGCCAGTCCCGGTGGCGGGGGTTGAATTCCACCATTCTAGAGGGAGAAGACATTCATACACTTACCTAACCGGTAATAGTTTAAAAGAGCCCCAGCATCACAAAATAGATGCAGCAGCCACAGACACGGGTCTGACATCCATCTGCTGTTTGAAACTTCGGCAGGGGAGGCCTGGACAATAGGTTTCCTGTCACAGGGAGGTATCACCACATCCCTGACAGGCTTTAGTGTATTGGGGCTGGGTGGGTGCATTCATAGAATGCTTTTCAGACAGTGATGGGGCACACTTGGTGTCCCTGTGCATATCCCAGCTCAGACCGGTTGCAGGGGCACTCAGCCCCTGCTCTGGCACGATACTGGATAAAGGGGAATAGGTGTAGCCACCCCCTTCCCTGGATCCTCCCATAGGTGGGTCCCCAAAGTATGTCCTACCCCCAGTTCTTAGGACTTTAGATTACACCTGGACAAAACTCTGCAACATATATCCTGGAACTTCGACATTCTATACGACTAGAAGACGGAAGAATCTCCCTTGGGGTCAAGGAGTGACTCCCCTGCTCAAGCAGATACCAAAGAAGCATCTTGATGGTCTGCATTTCCGAGGCTCCCGCTGGACCCCAAAGTATTTATGACTCAGGACATAAACTTCCAGACTTCTCAGAGGCCAACACGAGATCCCAGCAAAGTTGAAACCCACAGCCCTCACGAGTGACATGGGACCAGAACTCCTGAACACCATGCACATTTGCAAGTACATCCACTTCCAGAGCTTTCCCAAAGTTGTGTATTGGGCTACTTATAGTACAAGCCCCGAGCTCCATCTGCAGTGAAGATTGTGGGCCTACACTCTACGAGTGTTCCGTGAGTCCGCTTCTAGCATTTCTGCTCGAGGTCCCTTTGCAATCTCTGGTCTGTCGACTGGTGGGTCCCAACAAAGGTAACTCTTCTTTTCCTTAGGCTTCCCCGGTTGCTCCAGATGTGCCCAGACCGAAGCCAATCTCTGCTCTCTGCATGGGTTGCTGTTGCCAAGGCTTGTTGGGTCCAATTCGGAAACCGACACCATAGCACTCGACATCCTTTGTGGGACAGCTCGAATCCAGCTCCTGGTTGCCCTCAACGCTTCCTGGTCCTCATGGCTGAAGAGTCAAGCTTCACCTTCTTCACCTGAAATCATCCGACATGGGTTGGCATCGACTTCCTGGTCACTGGCAAGTGACCCAGAATCTGTCCCCTCTGCTTTCATGTCCTTCACATTTCTGATCCACCCTTGGATCCACCCGGACACTTTCCACTTGGTCGCCTGCAGCTTTTTTCAGCAGCTCGCCATTGAAATCGACGACGAAACCGTACACGAATGAAACCTATGCACCCGGCTTCCCTGGGTGAGGTAACTTGAGTACTCCGGTGCTCCTATGGGTGTTGACTCTAGAATCTCCTAGTTCTAAAGGGGTTTCCTCCAAGTCCTCTTCTAAGTGTCCTTAAACTTGAGATGTCATCAGTGATGTCATCAGTGATGTCACTGACCATGTCATGAATGATGTAATATGTGACATCATCAGCAGTGGATTGCGGGTGCGCGATATATAGTTAGCGCTTCTAACTATATATGGAATTTCAATGGTTTTATGCGAGTAAAATAAGGTTTTGTAAATGCTAATTCCTAACTATATATGGCCTAAAACCAATGGTTTTTTCATTGAATTTTCAAGGTTTTCTAAATGCAAATTCCTAACTATATATCCACTATAACCTATGGTTTTTTCTGTGAATTTCATTGGTTTTTTAATAGCAAATATGAAAAGCTTTAAAATGTCAAGTACGTGATAGATAAAAACATTTTCGTATTTATGCACGCTGATGTGCTTTGAACGCTGCACCCCCCCCTCCCCTCTTTTGTCTTAGTAGTACTCTCTCTTTGCAGATACTGAAGGGTAGTTAACGCAGGCCTTTACCACCGTTGTAATCCGTCGTGTCTCCTTGTCTCTCCATTTGATTGATTGTTGTCCAAGCATTTACTGTTTTAGAATTGGTTCTCTTTGGATCATTCTCTATTTACAAACAAGCACAAAGTCGCAATACTCTGTTTAGTCTTTGCAGATAGTGAAAAATCGTGTAAAAAAATAAAAGTAATCGAGCAAAATCAGTAGGCCACTAATTGGATCTCTTTTTGACCTCGCTAAAATAGAAATATTAGGAACAACCCTTCATGAGAAATACGAAAATAGTGAGATGAACTGAGCTCCACACCATGAGGGCTGCAAGACAGCTCGGCTCCATCACCCATCCCGCACAAAATAACGACAAACCCTATGCAAATATTAAAAATATAGACAACACACCAGCAAAGAAACAGGGTAAAACATTTTATTAAAAAACTATTTACATAACGTTGGTTTATAAGATGATGTCAGTAGTGGACCGATGTGTGAATAGATCGAAAACAGCACAAGGCTCCAAGATCCGGATGGCAAGCTCCTGGATGTTGGGTGCCATAGTTTAGAGTTCTGAATTTCAGCCTTTTTCAATGCCTGTGCTTTGTTGAATCAAAATGGCGGCTTGACACAAAGCTGACTCAAGCGTTGCTACTGATGCTATGCAGACCAAAACTGGTTTTCAGTTTGTACATTTTTCTAGATTTTTCAATCCAAGTTTGGTTGACTTTGTAGAACGATGGCTTCAGATTTTCAACATACGGTGTGGTGGCGCTGACTGGGAGGGGGCGCTTCGCTCCTGCCCCCTCCCCAAGTAAGATTTTCATACGTGAAAGTACGTTAATGGTTTTGGTCCCTGAGATGCTTCGATGTCACTACCATTCTCAAATAGCATAAGTTCTGGATGTTGGGTGCCATAGTTAAGAGTTCTGAGCAGTGCTTGTAACACTGTCTGAAGCTTATTTCCACCTACTGCAGCTTCACTATTCTCAAAGTAAGTGAGTGTCGTTTGTGGACCTGACTGCATTAGAAAACAATGTGATATGTTACCTTCCTAAACAGCTTGACGGAGGCCCCTGAGGGGCGGTGTGATGGCCATGGACTCGGAGAAGACGCTTGGCTCCGACACCCTCCCCAAGTCTTATAGCACTGGTGTAGCCTGAGATCGCCCCCGACATAGGCGGCCGGCTCCCGGGGTCCGGCGGAACTTTTTGCCTTTTGATGACTCTTCAATTCTGGACCTTGTCCCACAATCCGTTTGACCTGAAGACAAGCTGTAGTGGGGCGCCCCTTTATCGTTTTAGTTGCCATTCCGCCCGCTTTTGCTACACTGTGCCTCTTCCGCCATTCAGCTGTTTACCGCCCGCTCTTGCGACTACAGCGTCTCGCTCACCATGTAGTTGAGATGCGCCCGCTCTTGCGCTGCAGCGATAGGCGGCTGCCACAGGACTCTCAAAATGGCGGCCGGCTCTTCGGTTTTGGGCCTGGTCCACTAAAATGGCCCTGGGACACCTTGGAACTCGGACGCTTGTCTGCTAGGGCTTGGGTCCCATTCTCGAAAAGCGTCCCCTCAGCCGTGAAGATTCTACAAAAGTCTTGGGGGCCTCCGACTCCCGCAGGCTTCTGGTGGGGAGCGGCTGCCATGATTGCTCGTGGAATGGCCACAACGGAGCTACGAGATGGTAGTGGTCTCATGCTGACGCCAGCTTTAGTCTGAAACATCCAGAAACACTATAGACTACCAATTCGATCAGTTCCGGTAGCGCCCCAACATGACCCGGAAGAGAAGAACTTGCCCTCCCCTCTTTGACTGATGGTTCTTGTTGCCTGTCCCCTCTGTTGTCATTTAACAGAACTTTTTGGACTGCTGAAAGGGGTTGTGTTCTGAACGCTGGTTGGTGGAGACATTTAGACTATATTGTTGACCTACGTTGTCGCGTAATGCGTTTTATGACACGCCGCGTTAGCGCACCCGGAAGTGATCCGAGGCGCGGCGCGCAGCGCGTAACGTAAGCATAACAGGTCATGTGACTTGTTAATAAAACTTTTCATTGGTTCATTTTACTTTTGTTAATTTAATGATGAAAAGCTTGGTCATATGACCTAAAAATTACGCTTTTTATTATTTTCGAACAATATTTTTTTTTCAAACATATGTTATAATATTCCAGGCTAATGTACTTTCCCGGAAAATTTACAACTGTCTTGCAAGTAAAATATATTCCTTTTTCGAGAAAAAGGGCGTTTCTTCCTTCCATGACGGAGCCGTTGAGTAAAAGAGATTCGGCCTGCTGTCTTAGTCGCCGATACGCCTGATTATCAGATTCTTATCGATCACTTTATGTTGCAGACATGAAAAACACAACTGCCCTTGACCATTTATCTTTACTGCGTTCCTACATATTATACCTTTTATCCGTCATGTAATTGGACTGCTTTATTTCACTTGCCTTTTACTGATTCGAAAACAGTCACTAAAAGTAAAAACTTTACAAATGTAAATACTACTACCGTGTTTTGTTTTAAAAACCTTTATTGTGAAAATGTCAGTATACAAATACGGGCCTATAACCACGTGGGCCGGCCACGGAGCAAACTGAAATCGTATATGATGAGGAGACATTTACATTGTAGAAGAACGTAACGAGCGGGCCATTAGGTGACAAGAACAAAGGTGTCTAACAGTTGCGGAATCGGTGGACGTACATTTTGTAATTAAAATACGACAGGGCCACTTACAATAACATTTTCTAGATATACATTTGCGGGCAAGGAGTTACGAGTCCCATTTATACCGGCGCAATTTTGGGCGAGGCCGGGCAGGTCCAAGATATAGTCAAAATGTCTCCACCAACCATCGGCCAGACCAGAACCCCTTTCGGCCCTTTATGCTACAAGATGGTGTCTTCCATTCAGAAAATATTGGTGGCAGCATTTTGAAAGGAAACAGAAACAGCCGTTCTCCTAGTGAGTTTCACATTGTTACATTTAGGAAGAATGTTGAAGAGTAGTATGTGGAAAATCTGAAGCCATTTTTCTACAAACTCTCAATCAGACTTGGATGGAAAAAAAAAACCTGAAGAATGTACAAACTGAAAACCAATTTTTGTCTGTATAGCACCAACAGTAACGCTTGAGTCAGCTTTGTGTCAAGCCGCCATTTTCATTCAATCAATAGCGTCCCCCTGCACACATTCAGGGACCTGGTCGTGTCTTCAGATGAAACGCATTGTAGGAAAAGAAGCAGAAAGGAAAAGGAAAAAAGTTCCGCCGGACCTAGTGAAGCTGCAGCAGGTGCAAATAAGCTTCAGACAGTCTTCAACTTACTCTGATTCTTATAATAAACTTCAGATAGTCTTACAAGCACTGCTCAGAACTCTCAACTGAGGCACTCAACATCCAGGACTTGCCATTCGGATCTTGGTGCCTTGTGCTGGTTCCGACCTATTCACACATCGGTCCACTACTGACATCACCTCATAAGCCAACGGGGCACCCCACGCCGACTTTCGGCGCAGCATTGTAGGATGGCCACACCAGTGCGGCAACTTGCTGGACACAACATCGGGGCCATCCAGATCTCGGCGCGTTCGACTCACTGTACCGCAGCAGTGACCGCAACTCAGCTGGACACGCCGTCTTTCGGCGCAGCATTGTAGGATGGCCACACCAGTGCGGCAATTTGCTGGACACCACCTCGGTGCCATCCGGATCTCGGCGCGTTCGAGTCACTGTACCGCAACAGTGACCGCAATTCAGCTGGACACGCCGTCTTTCGGCGCAGCATTGTAGGATGGCCACACCAGTGCGGCAATTTGCTGGACACCACCTCGGTGCCATCCGGATCTCGGCGCGTTCGAGTCACTGTACCGCAACAGTGACCGCAATTCAGCTGGACACGCCGTCTTTCGGCGCAGCATTGTAGGATGGCCACACCAGTGCGGCAATTTGCTGGACACCACCTCGGTGCCATCCGGATCTCGGCGCGTTCGAGTCACTGTACCGCAACAGTGACCGCAACTCAGCTGGACACGCCGTCTTTCGGCGCAGCATTGTAGGATGGCCACACCAGTGCGGCAATTTGCTGGACACCACCTCGGTACCATCCGGATCTCGGCCCGTTGTGCTGCCTTCGGCCTATTCGCACATCGGTCCGCTACTGACGCCGCCTCACGTGCCAACGGATTTTCTACGCTTTTTGTAGCCCTATGCCGCATAACAGGTCATGTGACTTGTTTATAAAACTTTTCATTGGTTCATTTTACTTTTGGTTTCCTAAAGATGGAAGGCTTGGTCATATGACCTAAAAATAACACTTTTCATTGGTTTAGAACATTTTTTTTTCCCAAACGATGAAAGCCCCACCTTGTTTCTGGATCATTCAGACTGAAGCTGGTGTCAGCATGAGAGCACCACCATCTCGTGGCTCCGTCGTGGTCATTCCGCGAGCAATCATGGCAGCCGCTCCCCACCGGAAGCCTGCGGGAGTCGGGGGCCCCCAAGACTTTTATACAATCTTCACGGCTGAGGGGACGCTTTTCGAGAATGGAGCCCAAGCCCTAGCAGGCAAGCGTCCGAGTTCCAAAGTGTCCCAGGACCATTTCAGTGGACCAGGCCTAAAACCGAGGAGCTGTCCGCCATTTTAAGAGCCATGTGGCAGCCGCCTATCGCTGCACTGCAAGAGTGGGAGCAACTCAACAACATGGTGAGCGAGACGCTGTGGCCGCAAGAGCGAGCGCAACTCAGCTAGATGGCCGCCACCTGGGGAGGCCCGTTCACGCCGGCTCCCCCACGCCCCCCCCCGGGCCGCCGCACGCCAATTTTCGGAGCAGCATTGTAGGATACCAAAACCAGTGCGGCAGTTTACTGGACATCACCTGGGTGCCTGTCGTACATGTTGTGTCAGCCATGTGACACTGGACACAGACCGCTACTGACGAGGCCTCCCCCCGCACCACCCGGGACGCCCCACGCTGTTTTTCTGTGCTGCATTGTAGGATCCCTAAACCAGTGCGGCACCCAGGCGACATCACCTGGGTGCCGTCCAGAACTCTGCACGTTGTGCTGCCTTGGGACTATTCGCACAACAGACCGCTACTGACGAGGCCTCCCCCCGCCCCACCCGGGACGCCCCACGCCAATTTTCGGAGCAGCATTGTAGGATCCCTAAACCAGTGCGGCACCCAGGCGACATCACCTGGGTGCCGTCCAGAACTCTGCACGTTGTGCTGCCTTGGGACTATTCGCACAAAAGACAGCTTCTAACCATTGTTGCTTTTTGTGTTGAGAAATGTTTAAATGTTTTTAGTTTTTGTTCCGTTCGTTAAAGTTAGTAGTTAATAAAGTTTTATAACCTTACTTTGTTGGAGTGTTATCTATTTTTTTTAAAACGGGTGAATGGGGCCTTGAATCGGGTTATTGTCATGTGTGGGCTTTGGAAGTGTGCTGCTGCAGGATCGGACATTTCAAACTCAAATGCACGTTCTTTTTCTTACCTTTCCGAAGCATGGAGCGCAATAGCAGGCAGAGAAAGGGTGATGCACGTGTTGAACACTACCTGACCTGGCAAGTTGCTGGCAGTGCCCCCCCGCCCGCTCCTGAAAGAGGGCACACACACACCGCCGCCCCGAGTACTTCACAAATCTTTAAAAGACCATGCGCTTGTTCATGAGGCTTAAATGGTTTATCACCTTTTCTAGAACCCCTGCATCGACCCTCTGACGTTTCATGGAAAAATTACCATGTAACACAATACCAAGCCCTGTCAGCTGAAACCCCCAAGGAATCGTGGGGCATATTATCAAGGGGGTTTATCTCCGCTTTTTTGGCTTTAAAAGCCATGAAAGCGGAGATAAAATTATTTCCCTATTACCAAGCTGTCGCTAACACCAGTTAGTGACAGCTAAAAGGAGATAGCGACCATCTTGGGCCCCGCTTTGCATGTCAGTGATACTTATCACTAATGACATGCAAAGTGGCGTGCCAAGATGTTAGCGACTGGAAACAGTCCCTAACATCGCTACCTTCTATTACCAACTTTTGGAGATATTCGCGCTAAGCGCGAATATCTCCAAAATCTAACACCTGCCCTGAGCAGTTCTTAGCCATGTTATCCAATGGGAGGTGGATAACATGGCTAAGAGCATTAGATCGATAATACATGAATATCGCTGACTTTTCACCTGCCCTGAGCAGTTCTTAGCCATGTTATCCAATGGGAGGTGGATAACATGGCTAAGAGCATTAGATCGATAATACATGAATATCGCTGACTTTTCTGCGATAATAGCAAGGTTTATCTGCGATAAAAATCGCCGATGTGCGGCGATAATTTTTGTCTCTAAACAAGTTAGAGACAAAAATTATCGCTAGTTGTTCGTAATATGCCCCCGGGTTTTTGCTTGCAGAAATCGGGAGGCGGGAGACTAGCACTGAAATCAGTACTCACACGCCTGAATCAGGAGGATTGGCATGTCTGAATTCTCTACAGCTGGGGCCATAAACTACATCCGCAGGGTTAGGTGATAGCCTGGGACCAGCCTGGCATCTAAAATGGCTGCCGTGCACGACAAAATTGTGGCATTCGAAAAAAGGCAAGATGGCGCAGCCGCTGGAAGAGATGTATCAACATATATCAGCCTCCTCAGCCACCCTCAGGAAACATAGGGGATTAGGATACGTCTCCCGCACCCCCTTATACTTAGTACTTTAATTAACGAAGCACAAAATGGCGAATTCCCGTTTCGCTACCAGTTTGCGGCCCAGTTCGCGGCCCGTGAAGCGCTTCTACCGTGAAAAATAATTTTTTTTTTATTTTCCCCACGGGACCCTTTAATAACCCCAACAACATTCCTAGGGGGTCAAGAGGGGGATACCTTGCCCCCTTTCATTAAATTCCCCCTTAGTTTTTCACCTTTTCTTCTCTCTCGATCCTACCGAGAGACAAGATGGCGGCCGCTCCGGACTGTCACGCAGCAAAAAAAAAAAAAGCTCACGCACAGCCGCTGGAAGAGATGTATCAACATATATCAGCCTCCTCAGCCACCCTCAGGAAACATAGGGGATTAGGATACGTCTCCCGCACCCACTTATAACTAGTAATTTAATTAACGAAGCACAAAATGGCGAATTCCCGTTTCGCTACCAGTTCGCGGCCGCGCTTCTACCGTGAAAAATCATTTTTTTTTTATTTTCCCCACGGGACCCTTTAATAACCCCAACAACATTCCTAGGGGGTCAAGAGGGGGATACCTTGCCCCCTTTCATTAAATTCCCCTTTCGTTTTCCACCTCTTCTTCTCTCTCGATCCTACCGAGAGACAAGATGGCGTCCGCTCCGGACTGTTTAGAATGTTGACAGACACCGGAGAGCCAATCAGCTTTCTGCGCGCAAAGTTCCGATAAGCGAAAAGTAAGCGGACCGGATCGCTTCCCAGAGCGCTGTTACAGATATATATCTTGGTTTGAACGTTAATTTCTCAAAAACTACTGGAGCACATATATTGAGACCTAGCAAAGGCACATCGGGCTAACAGTCCTTACAATTTTGCCAAGTTTCGTGCAAATCCATTCAGCCGTTCGAGCTAAAAGTGAGTCCAACCGCCCCATGGAAAAATGAATGGAAAAAACGCGTTTTGGGACCCCCCTTTTTTCTCAGCCACCCCTTGACGAAACCCCCCTAAATTTTCAGGGGCTGCTCAGAATCAAAATGTGCCATTTTCCTGAAAATTTCAGCCGATTCCGTCCACAAACGCCAAAGTTATTAGACATAGAATTTTCAAAAGTCCCATAGAGAAAAAATTCTAACTATATATACCTACTGGCGATAGCCAGTAGGTAATATATATATATATATATATATATATATATATATATATATATATATATATATATATATATATATACCTGGTGTGGTTCTCCTTTCATTTGGTCATTCATGAGAACATAGACTGGTAAAACAAGCTGCTTTACATTCCTTCTAGACTTAGCCTGAAGGCTGCTCTCCCCAGCTACCACTAGGATAGTTTTCTAGATAGGTTGTCTTTAAACCTACCATCAATAAGGGTCATTTGGACTTGTGCAAGGTGCCAACTAGAGTAGTGGACAGCATATGCCAGGCCAACTTCTCACATACATTTTTTGCTCTTTTCTCTTCATGCAGTTTCAGTAATTACAATTTACGAATAAAAAGATACTACATCTCATATTTTGGATCCGCTATGTTGATGATCTTTTCATCATCTGGGAGGGCCCACAGCAGACATTGGACGCATTCCTCATTTGGCTGAGTGGGAATGAATTGAATCTTAAATTCATTTACAAAACACATAAAACCAATATGGAATTTTTGGATGTTTTAGTTACTATCCAAAATTAACTTCCCATCTTATTCTCTTAAATAAGTAAAATACCATATTAAAAATAAAAGTATTTAAAATGTTATGAATAAAGTAAATATTGAATTTACAATAAAAAATGAATTATATTTGTTCTTAACTTCCACCCTGTCCCAACAACCCACTAATGAATTACTAACATATATTTAAAATAAACATTTAAACTAACAAGTTAAACTTATATAAAATGTCAATTGAACAATTTACCAATGAGCATAATAAGGGAGCAACAAAATATTTAATGAACTATAACTGTACGAGGATAAGGACGTTGCCCATGGGATACCAGCACTGAATAATGGAACTGTTCCTGGGACCACACTAGCCCTCCAGATCTCAGGGCTGTTCACGAGCTATGGTCTAAGAGCTTGTAATGGGCGCATGCCATCAGACTCCCCGAGAGCATTTACCTTTAGTAGGGGGAATAGTAGTAGCAAGATAGATTATGTTTCTGTTTCTTTTAATTTGTGGCCATATACACATGATTTAAATGTTAGAGAACGTTTTGAGAGCGATCACTTCCCGTTAGAAATGAGTTTTTTGTCTAGTATCCTGAAAGAACCTGGTGTTACTGAGGGTATTCATAGTCTAGAAGTACCATTAACCTGTGATAATGTTGTACTAAGCAATAATCGAAGGGCCGTTAAATGGGCATATATTCTTGAAAGCAAAGACCTGTTGGCTAATATTTATTCCACATTTGTGAAATCATTTGAGTTCTATAATATGGATGAATGTAGACCTGGTGAATTTATTGGACTACACAAATCCTTTTGTAAAAAACTGATTGATCTTATCACTAAAAAACCAAGGAAAGGGAATGGGTCGGCGAACACAAAACCAGTAGGCAAACCCTGGTTTAACAAGGAATGCCGAGTAGCCAAGATCGACCTGATCAATGCGGTAAAAACTAAAAGCTCTGTAGAACTTAAAGTAAAAAGGAAAATTTACAATAAAACAATAGCCACCGCAAAATCATCCTGGGACGAGGATCTATGGTCTAGCATGTTATCAGCTGCAAAAGCTAAAGATCACAGGCAGTTCTGGGAGTTAGTAGCCAAAGGGAATAAGCCAGATAAAGGCTCTAGGGAGGTTTTCCTAAATGAAGCTACATGGGTTGATCATTTTACATCGTTATATGCAGCCCAAATCACAGAGGAAAAGCTTTCGGTAAACCCGAACGAAATAGTAACCCAGATAGAGGATGTCGAAAACTCATTGGTAATCTTTGATATACAAGAGACCAAAACAGCAATTGCTTCTGTGAAGCAAGGGAAGGCCCCGGGTCTGGATAAGATCCCTGGTGATCTTTATAAACACAATATGGAGATCTGGGCACCTTATTTAAACCATTTGTTTAATGTCATCGCAGCAGGCGACCAAATCCCTGATACATGGGATGGGGCTGAAATTATCACCATTTTTAAAAAGGGGGATAGAGGGGATCCAGCGAACTATCGCCCCATTAGTCTTTTAGACATAACGCAGAAAATTTATGCCAGACATATCCTAAACCGCGTAAATACGTGGTTGGAGGAAAACCTGATTTTATCTAAGTATCAGGCAGGGTTTAGGGAAAAGACTGGGACCATCGACCAGGTACTAAGGCTATGCTGCTTGTATTGGAAATATGTCATCATCCGCAGAGGTAATTTATATGTTACCTTTGTAGATCTACGAGCAGCATTTGACCTTATCCCCGCGACTTATTGTGGAAATCATTGAAAAAGCAGGGCTTCCCAGATGAACTATTGAAATTAGTGACTAGGTTACACCAGAATAACTACGCTAGGATAAGATGGGGCCCTAATGGTGAACTTACAGATGAAATCCCCATTAAGAGGGGAGTAAGCCAAGGGTGCGTGCTGGCACCTACACTCTTCTCCCTTTATGTCAACGATATTGCAGTTTATATGGAGAATTGTGACAATGACTCTCCTCGCCTGGGGGGGGAACGAGTTCCGTCCCTCCTCTTCGCGGATGACACGATTCTCATTTCTCAAACACCTCGGGCCTACAGATCTTATTAGATAGGTTCCAGCAGTATTGTATCACAAAAGGGTTAGAAATTAATGTAAAAAAGACTAAATATATGGCACTTAACCCTCATAAAAGTTTCAGGAAAAACCTAACATTGAATGGAGAAAAACTTGATTACGAACTAAGTTTTACTTACTTGGGGGTATTATTAGATTCATCCTTAAGTTGGAGACCCCAATTAGAAAAATCTAAAATTGCGTTCAAACAAAATTGTCTACCAATACTGAAAAGGCATAGCAACTGTGCAAACAAAGCAGTTACCCCAGCGTTAGAACTCTTTAAATGCAAGGTTCAGTCAGCGGTTCTGTATGGGGCAGAACTTTGGGGACCCGTGTGCAGAAAGACTTTTGAAATCATGGAGAATACGTTTTTAAGGGGATTATTAAAGGTTCCTAGTAACACTCTACTATTACCCCTACTCCTTGATATGAACATACGACGCACCGACCTACATGCAATATTAAGACCATTATTGTTATGGGTCAGGTTGTGGATCACCCCAGAGCTAACTGAATACAAAAATGGATTGGTTGAAGTTCTGGAACTAGACACGAGTAATAAGATTCTTTGGTTTAAACACGTTAAAAGCTGGTTAACAAAATTGGGTCTATCACATTTTTGGAACCAGCCAGAATCACTGACTGTGTCCTCAAAGAAAATAGTCAAACTCTCTTTTTGGGCCTTTGTGAGCCATGACGCTGTATATGTTGGAGCACATGGCCCCATAACCGAAAAATTCTTATTGGTGAAAAATGTAGCCCAGTTTGAAATGTTTCTTGATGAGATTCAACCACCATTAGCGAAAACCTTGTACTTAAAGTTCAGGTACGGTATACTAAGAACCCGGGAAACCGAGTCAAAATGGGGGAAAACCAGTAATGATAAATGTACCTTATGCACAAATAATGCAAGAGAAGACATTTTTCATATTTTGTTTTTCTGTCCAAGCTATGTAGAAACTAGAAGAAAATGGATAGTGCCACTGTGCCGTAATATTGGAATAACTTCGTATAAGGAAGCTGGAAGAATATTAATTACGGATACTAGTCAAGTAATAGTGTTTGGTATCAGTAGATTCCTCTTGGCAGTAAAATTCATTAGACGAACTGCCATTCTAAGAGTCTGGCTGTTATAAATCAATTTAATGCCTTTTTAACCGTGTAAATATTTTAAACTTTTTTAAATTATATTTATTGATGTGTATTTTAAGCCCATTCCCGTGATTTAGCTGTGAAGGCTAGGGATAGTATTTGGTCATGCACTAGCACTTTTTGAATCGTACATTCTTGTACATTTGTTGATGATAATGTGGCCATGTATATTATGTATTTTTATATATATTATGTATTTTGTATATCTTTTATGGTGCAATTGCAACGAAATAAAGATTATTGAATTGAATTGAATAATGAACTATAAAACTAATTAACATTACAATTGAATTACTTGCAAATAAATGTTTTTCCCATCCTATTCTCCTACGTCTCAGCAACCCGGTACTACATTATAAATTACTTAATTTGTTTAATAAATATATACATTTAGAATTACACACTATAATTTAAAAAATAACAATTATACTAACAACAGTAGCAGCTAACATTAATTTTCTAATATATTACATTAATAATAAAACCCATATATATCACAACTACATTAAAGTCAATGATATTAAGTAAAACAGTATTCATTAAACAATATCATATACAAAAATAAACCAATATTTATACCTTCAATATGGTGTTCCACAATATTTTGCCAGTCACACTATCTGTGACACAATATTCATCTCACAATTTTGTTTAGGATCAATATTTGTGTTATTTACCTCCAACATATAGCATTACAATCATGTTTTTGAGTTCTCCTGGAATGACAAATGCCTCAAAAGCACTTAAGAGCTGTGACTTACTCATGCATCAGAGGCTTTCACTGCATCAAAACCTAAAGGAAGACCAACTCCCCTCATTAGCTGCAAACATCAATTATGACTATCTGGGATACGTGAATTTTGGAGTCCGAACTCACTTAACTCTGCAAAGGTTTTAAAATTGTACTACATGATGAGACATCAAGTAAATAGTTTACCTAAACATAAAGCAATGAGGACAACTTCTGGTATAATAATGGAATGGTAGGATACATCCTGCAGAGATCCATAACTACCTTTCCCTTACACTTGGATGAAAAATGATGGGCTGCAATGTGCCCCCCCCCCCCCCCAAGCAAACTGGAGTGTGGCTAGGGACTTACAGAGAGGTTTTGTATTGCTCTGAAATACAAGACTATTTGGCATTCAAGTAAACTCCACAAAAATCAATCCACAGCAAGTTCTATCTGCACTTAGTGGCTTATGAACCAAGTAAGGCTCTGGGACTAAAAGGCATTATCACACTGGTTTAGAAAATCTCTCTGGACTCTTTGGTGGGACACTTAATGTCCCTGCGCAAGTCTTATGGTCAAAATTTGAGAGCGAGTCTCTGGATGAGTGATACAGAAATATTACTCATCCCTAAACCTGGAATGAACGGTAAGAACTCCAAATCTTATAGGTACATAATTTTGCTTAACATTGATGCCAAAACATTTACTACAGTCTTCACAATCGGAATTATTAGATAGGTGTCCTTTTTGATCCAGCGAGATCAGGTGAGTTTTAATGAGGGTAGACAAGCCTCAGATAATATTCGGAAAGTTGGACGCTTGTTTTAAAAAGCAAAAAGAAAGGGGATTCCAGTAGCTTGATGGAGTTGAGGCCTACAAGGCATATCTTAGAGTGAGCTTGGACATTCTTGAGTGTCTCTTGGGACTAATAAGGCTGGAGTCTAAAATGACAGTATGGAATTTGGTAAATTAGGAAGTGCCATTGGTTCTCATCAAGATCAATTCGAGATTGTCAGAGACATTTTCTGCAGTGGGAAACCATACATGGATGCTGCATAACCTCTCTTGTCTTAAAGGTTCTCTCTAGATTAATTTGTTTAGCTACAAAAGTGGTATGCAGTTTTTCATAAAGGAACACAAGATCACTTTTTTTTCTGATGATATCGTCCACACCACAATGGAGTTTGAGAATGCACCTGTGAGAATATGGAATTACTACGCAAATTAGAAATGATCTCAAACTTTAAACTCAACAGGAACAAATATGAAATTCGAAACATCTTGTTGTCACAGATCAGGGTGGATCCCTCACATACCTTGACATCACATTTACAGATGGCGTGAGAAGGTGTGGCCTAAAGAGCTGCTGTCTTTGTTAGTGGAAAACTAGGTTTGTGTTCCGCTGTCTGCTCAAAATCGCTTAATATTCCTGTGCCCGAAAAGATAAAGCATACAGAGGAGTGGAAGAATAGAATGCTGCCAAATTGCCCTCACTGTAGTCAGAAATAGCATTTCAATTTGCAAAAGGATACACTTACTTTATTTCTTTAAGAAATCACTTTAATATGGCTACAATAATTTACTGACTTGCTTTATCTTTTCAAATTCATATGGAATGGGGTTCTGTTTGTAGACAGATTCCTATGGCACTAATAGAGACAGAAGGACTACCTGCCTTAGACTCTATGCATACAACCAGGTGGAACACCTGTTTATTTTGGTTGAATGGTTAACCAGTGAAACTGAAAAAGTGATGATTGCATATGCAATAGGCTTTAGCTCAGAGAACTCTGTGAGACCTACACATGCATCAGAACGACCATTTACCGCAGAACCTCCATATTTCTAAAATTTCAAGAACTACTCTGGAAGTTTACCATATATACTTGAGTAGACCGTACAATGTTCTCATCTCTCCTCTGTCCTCTTCATTTCAACAGGTAATTTACCACACGGATTGAGGGAGACAAGCTAGGCAAAAGAGATGGGGCACTTATAGCACGTTAAGCAGCATGTTTTGGTGGACGCAGGGCTTAATAGGTCTTTCAAAAAGATAATTTAAGGTGGCCAATAGCAATAAACTGAAGTATCTACAACTGAAATACTAGACCCTGAGGAACCGGAATCGATTTTCGGTTATACAGCATCTATAATCGATATCTCAAGATTAGCATGTTGTATCTAAATATTTTAGCACACGCACGCAAACATTAGCATAAATCCATATTGCAGTATTTTAGAATTCTAGTTGGCACCACTCTCCGCATTTTACACTCTCTTGACTTGACCGACGCCATTTTGTGGCCTCGCTCGGAGCCTTACATTAACAGACCCCGTTCATTCCTTGCACCAAAGTCGTTCTCCTGAGAAATAACCCAACTGTTGCAAAATTGCTGTTTCAGTTGTTAGGCCCGTCAAGGTTGTAGGTAGCAGGAGAAGGCCTGATAAGCACATTCCGGGAGGGGTGCGGGCGGACTGTCTCGGAGCTGGCAGAAGGGAGTCACCTGTTCGACCTTGCTAATCTAGGATGAGCTAAACCAAGAGTGCTTTGTGTGCCATATATGGCCTTTCCTTTCTCTACCAGCCTGTACCAACTTGTATTTTTCCATCTTGGGCCATGATTCTGCAAATGCAACTGTATATATGTGATGTCCTGACAGTGTGCCAGCAGTCTTCTTGGCGGACCTCGTGGGGTTAGGTCGCAAGGAGCTCCTCTGGCAGAGTTAGTTTGTTTGTTATAATAAATGCTTGGACCTTCTACACTGCCAACTGACTGATTATTAGTAATGGGAATGGGATTGGTTGTGAATATAACTATAATTGGGAGGTGGTAAATAATTTTCGGTACTTCAGTTGGCGACTCCGCCGGGACTCCGCGTTGGGATCGTCCCTCTGTATTTCAGACGACATTCGGTTCATGAAAGGGGTGCTCCCGATCGGGGGGGTTGCAGAAAAGACCAACGAGAATTCGAGGTTTGCTCCGCCCTCCCGATCACGAGGACCTCAGCTGCTAGTGGCCCCACGCCGGAGTCCTTCGGGTGAGACCCGAGAACCAGCCACGTTGGCCTTATCAAGAGTTGGCAGTGGGGAACGTGCAATCAGACCTGTGTACACCCGATGAGTGTTTCGTCTGGTTTTGTGTTGGATTGCGTTTTCAAATTCCGGATTTAGTACTTGGCATTTGGTGACCTGTGGTTACGGAGAAACTCGGAATAGGGGGTCTGACGGGGCAATGTTGAAATTGCACGTGCAGATGCCTCTGGTTTGATTTGTGTGGAAACACTGGAGACAGAGACTATACGCCTTTCGTGGGAGCTGCGGTTCTCACTCGTCCGGATTGTTCTCTGGAACGCCGACAGTTGAGATTGGGTAGCACTCAGACAGATCTGGAGCGGCTCTTGCAAAAGCGGGCTTAGCCAGCATAGTTCGGGAGGTGAACCATGAATACTGTTGGATGGCCTGTAGGTTGGTCTGTGGTTTAGAAACCTGTGTAGCTATCTCCAGGCAGTCTAAGGATAAGACTGTTGACAGACGGTGTTCTTTGCAGCTTTGGATACTTGCATAAAGGGTTCCCCATAGGTGGGAGTCGACGGGCTCCGCCTTTTCTTTGCAAAATATTGGTATTCCTCGTTTTATCATTTATAAAGTCTCTGTGTTTTTCGTGTTTCATGTCTGATGGTTTATTTTGCGACGTGAGTATGACTTTGAATGAAAACATGGCCATGTGTTTGAAAGAACTGTGATTGATGTAACTTGATTCTGTTGTTTTGAATAATAATCCTCAATTCCTTTTCAGCTTGGGTAGAATAGAGAAAGGAAAATGCCGTGCTTTAGTAAATTATGCTTTGGCTGTGTTCACCGAGAGAGCGTGAGGTTAGATGAAAGTCAGCCAGCCCTTCCGGAAGGAACACCCAGTCACGATATGTATTGCAAACACGGTATGGGCCCCCTTCTTTTTAATTCCTTGTGGCATAGTTATACGAAGGATAACGTGGAACTACAATGGCCAAAAACTGGATCTTTTGATGAGAAAAAGATTCAGTATTTACAAGAGCGTCTCTTTGTTAAACGCAGCCGGCAGGCCATGTTTGACACTCTTAACAAATGGCAGAAAGAGGCAAAGAGAAGGCGTATTCGGTCAGAAAAACTACTCAAGATACAGCAAGGGCAAACAATAACACAGAAAAGCTATTGCGCATGACAAGAATAGAACAGAAAAGAATATTGAGAATGAGGACAGACGATTTAGGCTGCAAGTGGATAAGAGCTATGTAACACAAAATGAAGCTGAAGATGAGATAGAGGATCTGCTAGACAAAAGACCTCCCCCGCCATATGCCCCGCAGCGCATATATCCCACGGTCCCTGTTCAAACGGCGGCTGCACCGCAAGCATCAGCACCAGAGGAACGAGGCTCTGTCACCCCTAGACGTGATGCCGGCTTTCCATCCCCCTCTACAGGGGACCTTGCCACCCTTGTCCCTGATTCCAGGCAGACTCTAACATCCCCTTGCGCGCAGTTAAGCATCCTGTGTCCCGTATGGGCGTCTCAATCGGCCAGCACCACACCCGGTATGTCGGAACAGACTTCAAGAGGGGCATCCGGAGGGTTGGATGGTAAACGACTATTCACTAGATCATCTGTGGCATATGGTGAGAAGAAAGTATTAGCAGATCAGGCTGTCAGATGGATAAGGAGTGACGCGTATACTGTGGCTGACATATGGAGTACAGTGAAAGATTTAGAACCGGTAATGCAGCAACATGTGATATTCCAGATGTCCAATTCTCTCATTTGGTCTTGGGAGGTCAGCTTCGATAACGGGAGTGCTCCTCAGATACTGTACGATATTCGAGACTGGACCCATAGATTTAATCTGAACCCAGAGGAAGTATACAAAAACGTAGTCACCCTGGTCCAGTATTGAGGCAGATTGTTCATAAAGAGCCCTCAGTGGACTTCACAGCATCCCATGCGAGAGGTAAATCCCATTTATCATCCCGAAGTTCCCGAACTTCGCGATGCTAACCAACAGATCACCCGGGCACGGATAGATGCCCGGTTTCAGGAGCAATGGGTGTACACTCCATGGAAAAGAAGTGAGGTCCTTGATCTGAAATCCCAACTGCCCAACCCCTGAAAGAATCCTACCGCCTACTTCAAGGAACTGACCGAAGCTGCGGCCTCTGCCGTAATGACATTGGCAGACGTCGAGCTATTCTTTGGGTTACTTCTGCCTGTTGATATATGGCGGCAGGTGCACGACTCTGATCACGCTGAACTAGGGGGGACATGGGATGAGTTAAGAGGGTGGGATCGAGATCGCAAACCGGGAGACAAACCTAAGGTTGAATTAACATCTTTGCCAGCAAAAATGATTGCCTTTATGCATACTCTGATACCGCCGAGGAAGGTTGACTGGGATAAACTGACTGCGTGCCGGCAGAAAAAGGATGAGAGTGTGTCCGACTTCTTCACTAGGTTTGAAGGGGTTTTTATTGACTTTAGCGGGCAGGATTTGGCTACGGAAGGTGGAACTAGGTTGTTCGTGAACAGATTTGTTACAAACTTGGCTCCGGAATTTCTGCGCGATTGCAAGCGGCAGAAAGTACCTGGACTACCTCTACCCCTTCTGTGATTTTAAGCATGGCCCAGTACTATGAACATAGGGAGAACGAGAGTAAAGAGAAGGTGGAAAAGAAGGCCAAAGACCTTAAAACACAGGTTTTGCTGCAGCAGGTAGTCCGGGGACAAGGAGTGGGAAGAGGAGCCAGAGGGCCCATGTCCAGAGGGGCAGGTGCAGGCCGAGGCACGGGCAGGGCTCTGACTGTGGGCTAAACCAGTGTTCCTATTGAAGAGAGGAGGGGCATTGGAAAGCACAGTGTCCGTTGTTGCTTGCCCAGAACGGAGCAGTCCGAGGGCGAGGACGTGGACGAGGAGGCCCCGACCGGAGTGATATGCGCAGAGAAGAAGGATCAGGCAAGTCTGAGCGAAATCATTTCGAAAACCACCAGGGCAAACAGTACTATCATGATGATTACGAATACGAAGATCAGGATGCATACATACAAGCATAGGACAGCCAGGGACAGAGTAGGGGCCAAGTGTCGATCCCGGTCAATCAAAAGGGACCTTATGTAAAAGGGGAAGTGATGGGGACTTCTGAGAATTTCCTAATTGACACGGGAGCAATGAATAGTTCTGTTGCTCGATCATTGGTTCCAGGGGCGGCTCTGTCCGGGCAAAATAATGTCTCAGTGGGGTTCTCGGGAGTCCCAGTTGTCAGTCCCATCTCCAAACCTCTCCCCTTCTCGATCGGTCCCGCCACTATTGACACTCCTCTTTTGCTGACCTCACATTGTGGAGAGAACTTGCTGGGTTTGGATATGTTAAAGAAACTAAACGCGACAATGCATTGCTCTGCTGACGGGGTTTATTTAACAATACGACCCTACACTGACCACATGAAACAATGTTTTGCCAAATATGAACCTCTCCCCCCAGAGTTTGATGGCATTCCCGCAATGCTTTGGGCGACAGGGGATGCTGATGTGGGTAAGTTGGATATTCCCCCGGTTCACATTACGCTGAAACAAGGCGCGAAAATGCAGCGCATCCCGCAGTACAAAATAGCACCCGCGGGAGAACGGGATTTGCTGTTGATTATCCAAGACCTGATCGACAAAGGGGTGGTGGAGGAAACAGCTGCTAATATTTGCAATAGCCCGATTCTTCCGATTTTGAAAAGGAATTCTGATTCTGGTGAACAGGGCCATGGCGCTGCTTACCGTTTTGTGATTGACCTTTGAGCTGTTAATAAGATTGTGGTACCACAGTATCCTGTGGTGACAGACATCACCACAATCCTCACGATGATTCCACCGACTGCCCGGTACTTTTCGATCATAGACCTGAAAAATGCCTTCTTCAGCATCCCTATCCATCCTGATAGCAGACAGATCTTCGGATTCTCATTATCTGGACGAAGCTTCCGCTTCTGTCGCGCACCTCAAGGCTATACTGAAAGCCCGAGCATATATAGCCAAGCCCTTAAGGCTTTACTAGACGGCCTGGACTTCCCAGAAGGCAATGTTCTTTTGCAGTATGTGGATGTCTTGCTCATTGCCTCAGACACAGAAGAAGGCTGCAAAACAGCCACTGTTAAATTGTTGCACCATTTGGCTGCTAAAGGTAACAAGGTATCCCTTTCTAAATTCCAATACTGTCGACAGGAGGTGACCTACCACGGTCATCTACTATCGAAGGAGGGTAGACGACCAACACCTGAACGTATTACTACTATTTCTAAAATGTCTGTTCCTTGCACGCAGCGCGAAGTTTGCACCTTTCTTGGCATTACCTCTTACTGTTGCCAATGGATACCTAATTTTTCTCTTCTTGCTAAACCTCTGTTGCATCTGACTACTAAGGATGTGCATGAACCCCTCCCCTGGACGGGTGAATGTCAGCACTCTTTTGACTCTTTAAAAACTGCTTTATGTTCTGCCCCTGTCTTGGGTACTCCTGACTACCGTAAACCTTTTGTACTGTACGTGCACGAGGTCGACGGTTGCTCACTTTCGGTGTTAACGTAGGACTTTGGTGGTAAGCAAAGACCTTGCGCTTATTTGTCAGCCACACTGGATAATGTCGCAAGAGCACTTCCTAGCTTTCTGAGGGCCACAGCAGCTGTTGCAGTGGCAATCCGGCAGTCAGAAGGACTCGTCCTAAATTCCAATCTGACGGTGATGGTGCCGCATGCTGTGGACACATTACTAAACAAAACGAAGACACAGCATCTCACAAGTGCACGCCTCACTGGATATGAACTGACGTTGTTTGCACCACATATCACGATCACTCGATGTGCAACACTAAACCCTGCTACATTGTTACCACTCCCTCCGAGTGAATCTGCCAATGATACACATGATTGCATTTATCGCACCGAAGAAGAAACTAAGGGCAGGATTGACCTTACTGATACTCCTCTATCTGACCCTCAAGGGGAGTTATATGTGGATGGGTCCTGTTTTAAACTAGCAGATGGAACAACAGCTGCATATGCAATTAAGACTCTGAAGACAGTAGTGGAAACATTCCGAGTACCTCATAGATCAGCCCAAGCTGCTGAACTTATGGCCCTACTGCGAGCCTGCGAATTGAGTGAGGGACTCGAAGTCAACATCTACACTGACAGCCAATACGCCTTCGGCGTGGCCCATAGCTTTGGGCGACTGTGGAGGGAGCGGGGTTTCCTTACTTCTCATGGACAGAAAATACAAAACGGTCCCCTGGTTTTGCGGCTGCTAGGCGCCCTCACCCTGCCCAAGAAATTAGCCATCTTCAAATGCAGCACGCACAAAGCAATAGTGGATGAGGTAGGGGAGGGAAATGCTTTCGCAGATCAGGTGGCCAAACAGACAGCACAGTCCCCAATGCCAACTATGTTTGTGAACTCCTCCGCAAGATGGGTGGAGGAATCTGAACTGTTTGATAACACCATGGAAAGTGTGAGAGTATTACAGAAGGAAGCTACTCCTGCAGAATTAGAGAAATGGGAAAAGGAAGTAGGAAGACTGGATGAAAAGAATTGTTGGGTTGATCTGACAGAAAAGCAAAGATGGTTACTTCCCAATGCACTAGTACAGGCCGTTGTGACTATGGCGCACGGTCCTGCGCACATAGGAGCAAAAGGTATCTGCAGGCTCCTGGACCCAGTTTGGAACAACCCTAATATCCAAAGGACGGCTGTCCGGTTGGTCCAATTCTGCATGGTCTGTTTGCAACACAATCTGGGGAAGGGAGAAAGTGTCCTGAGTGGAAATTTTGCACCCCCAACGCTGCCTTTTGAGGTACTCCAAATGGATTACCTGGAGCGTGTCAACAACTTGAAATACGTCCTGGTGGTTGTTTGCGCTTTCAGCAAATGGGTTGAGGCCTACCCACTAAGGAAAATACTGCCATGGCCACAGCAAAGGCCCTTCTCAAAGAGTTTGTACCCCATTTTGGTTTGCCCCGCTTGATCTGGTCGGACAATGGGGGGCACTTCCATGGGGCCCTTGTCAAGCATATCTGTGAGGGCCTACAAATTAAGCAAAAATTCCACACTGCCCGACATCCACAATCAGCAGGACTCGTGGAGAAATACAATGGTATCCTCAAGCTCAAGATGGCCAAGATTCAGGAAAGTACAGGGTTGAAATGGCCTGACACCTTGCCTTTAGCCCTTATGTCACTACGGGTTACCCCACACTCCCGATCTGTTCTCTCTCCGTATGAGATAATATTTGGCAGACCCGCGAATGTATGGGGGGTACCCAGGCCATGATCCTTTTCAGACATTGAATATCCTATGTTGATCGATTACTTATATGCTTTGACTAAAGATCTTCGTTCTATTCATCAGAAGGTAGCCTCCGTACTGCAGCCTCTGCCAGAGGGCCCCGGACATCGACTACAACCCGGCCAGTGGGTTCTATTCAAGAAGTTTGAACATGACACCAGTTTGGCTCCGAGGTGGTCCGAGCCACGGCAGATTCTGCTCGCCACCCGGACGGCGGTTAAAGTGGATCGGAGAAAACATTGGATCCATGTCTCCCATCTGAAGAGGCTGCCGCTTCCACTTCCCTATGATCAGCAAAGCCCAGGGGGAATTCTGACGCAGGAAACTGAGAGAGCTGATGCATTAGTACCCTTCTCTGACGCCTGTGAGATTGAACCATGGCTAGAGGAGGGAGTAACGGGATCAGATGACTTGGTCCCTGCCGAATCTGCAATTGCTTTGAATCCTGTTTTAAGTACCCCGGCCAGCGAAAGTTCTCATGCTCGAAAAGTACCTGGTGTACTATTACCTGATCAGGAAGTTCCGGGTCATGTGCGGTATAACCTGCGGCCAATGAAAACAAATAACGGTGCCTCAGACCCCACCGCTAGGAGATAAGGAATGACTCGATAGAATAGGTAGGGTTTGCTAGCTTGTTGGTCTGAGGTGCTGAGCGAGATACTGGACTGAACACGTTGAGAGCTGGAACTTTGATCACTGTGCTCTGTTCAGAAAGAAGACCAGCAAGTGTAAAATGCCAGGTTGCACAACAGAATAAAGTTTGACCGCCACTCTTTGGTTGCTTGGGATGAACGATAGGAGTCTACCTGTGAGACTCTGACGGACACAGGGAGAAGAACCCTCTGGCAGGACGGACTGCTAGGCCTGAGTTTATTTTTGGACTTTTAGCTAGGAATGTACCCTTTTGGCCGTATTGTCTTAGAAGAAGAATTTCCAATTGCACCACGACACGTACCCTTTTATGAGCTGATGTTTTCCACATGGACCACGAGGGTCAAAGTAGCATTTGTAGTGGTTATAGCTGTCATTATTGCTGTGTTTATGGGTTTGTTTGTATAATTAGAACATAAATACCCTTTGCAGAATTTTCTACCGTCCACTGCTGCCCCATCTGAGCATTTGCTGTACACTTTAGCACCCCACAAAGAGCGACATCGCCAGACTTATGCTAAAAATGTATTTGTTGAAATGCTTCATCAGACACACAGTGTTAATGAACACTACTGATTGCTGGGTTTGTGGGCTTCTGCCATCCGTGGTGCACAATCATGATCTGTTTCTATCACTACCCTTGTCCTATATAGGAAGCTGTGAGGCCTGGTTCAAACTGTTTTCCGCCGTATATCGTCACTGGGGTGATAATCGCAGAGATTACGATATAAACAAATATAATATGATTTTGGCATATATTGATGAGCATGGGTGTTTTGACCAAAAAGGAAATGGAGGACGGGGGACAATAGACACACAGGCATGCATGAACAGGTATATGGTAGGTAGAAACAATACTTGGTTGCAGGAAGAACTTTATGATTTTAGCCATTTCACTGCTTCTCAGTATTTCTAGCTTTTTGTTGCACGAAATGTTGCAAGTGACCGCATTGCACCCATTCCTATTTTGAATGTTTCTTCCAAATTTTGTGTGCAAGGAATAGGCCGTGTACGGGTTGGAGACAGCATCTGCAATTATACCTATCGTATGAAGAAAAGAATTAGCCCCCCGTTAGTTACGCCACCCAATGTGTATTTCGTCTGTGGAGAAAATGCATATACCTGGTTACCACGTAATTGGGCTGGGCACTGTTATTTGTCCTTCCTATACCCACCTGTATACATAGCACCATCTGATTATCACAGGACACACCAGCTACACCCTGTACGCACAGCACCCACCGCGGTACCCAATAGACAACGTAGGCAGCTTATCAAGACCAAAGTTGACCAGACCGACACCTCTTTGCAACAATTTACAGACTTTATCAAAGGTTTAGTGCCATTCTGGGGACCCATATTTAATAGCAGAGAAATAAGGAGATTGTCCAGGATAGTGGAAAATGTCATTAACATAACTACTGACATCCTGGCCAACCTAACTGTTGAGCTTCAGGCGACCAGGCTTGTTGAGCTCCAAAACCGTATGGTTTTGGACGTTATCTTGGCTGATCGAGGTGTAGCATGCCACGTGATTGGCAGCTATTGTTGCGTATATATTCCAGACTCCGCCCCCTCCGTTCATCTGGCTATTCAGAAGCTGCACCGCATTGCCTCTGAAATGCATACTGATAATGGGTCCTGGTCACTGTCGGGTTGGTTCTGGGGGCTCCTGTCCACCTGGGGATGGAAGTTGTTATTGATTTTGGGTGGGGCAGCCGGTATTATCTTTACCTGCTGCATCCTGATACAATGTGGCCCGGTCTGTTGCTCCTATTGTGCCTCCCGAGTCACAACACTGTGCTTGCCTACCCCAGGCCCCGCCAAACTTCAGATGCTGCAAAAAGAGATTCATGAATTGATGGCCATTAACGAAGAGATTTTTAGAGACTAAAATGCCTGACTTTGAATTTAGCTACACCACGCTAAAAGGAGGGTTTGAGGAACCGGAATCGATTTTCGGTTATACAGCATCCATAATCGATATCTCAAGATTAGCATGATGCATCTAAATATTTTAGCACACGCACGCAAACATTAGCATAAATCCATATTGCAGTATTTTAGAATTCTAGTTTGCACCACTCTCCGCATTTTACACTCTCTTGACTCGACCGACGACATTTTGTGGCCTCGCTCGGAGCCTTACATTAACAGACCCCGTTCATTCCTTGCACCAAAGTCGTTCTCCTGAGAAATAACCCAACTGTTGCAGAATTGCTGTTTCAGCTCGTTAGGCCCATCAAGGTTGTAGGTAGCAGGAGAAGGCCTGATAAGCACATTCCGGGAGGGGTGCGGGCGGACTGTCTCGGATGCTGGCAGAAGGGAGTCACCCGTTCGACCTTGCTAATCTAGGATGAGCTAAACCAAGAGTGCTTTGTGTGCCTTATATGGCCTTTCCTTTCTGTACCAGCCTGTACCAACTTGTATTTTTCCATCTTGGGCCATGATTCTGCAAATGCAACTGTATATATGTGATGTCCTGACAGTGTGCCAGCAGTCTTCTTGGCGGACCTCGTGGGGTTAGGTCGCAAGGAGCTCCTCTGGCAGAGTTTGTTTGTTAAAATAAATGCTTGGACCTTCTACACTGCCAACTGACTGATTATTGGTAATGGGAATGGGATTGGTTGTGAATATAACTATAATTGGGAGGTGGTAAATAATTTTTGGTACTTCAACCCTTTACATTCCGAATATAGTGGTGGCAACTTGATTGCTCACTTTCTTGGAAACCATTTATGGCCTCTTTCAGGGGAACCAAGGCCTGTTATGTCACTTTAAATTTGTAAAAGAGATGGAGGTCTCCACAACCTTAGAAATGTATGACAAAATGGTTTGGCGATTTGTGTAGAGCAATAGTTGTGGAGGAATAATGTCCTAAAGTGTTGTCATAGGGATGTTTATAGTGAGGCAGTGTAACAAACTGATGTTTCACTGAGAAATGTAAGATGAATGGCCTTCGGGTAGGTGCAGCAGTGCATAACTGGTGGAAATATGACTAGGCCTGGGAGACATTTAAATTTCCCTAATGTAATTCACATAATTTGGGAAATGTAGTATTACCCACTCACGCAAAGTTCCCAAAATGGCATTGCGCCACTTTCCATAATAACACGCCATCCACAGTAATAATTTAATAGATGCATGGGAGCACCAGTATGGGAGTGGCTGTTGTTCATGGTCCTTTGTTTAAATGCATCCTTGTTCCAAAAATTGACAGGAGAATGCATTTTATGCTAAAATGTAGAGCAAAATTATGGATCTGCTTTTTACATAATTTTGTGCCAACGCTTGATGTAATTACACATAAGCAAATTACGGAAATATTGCACACCTCTAAATGTGACTTTGTTCAAATCTTTTAGTAAGACATTCTCAGGACAGTTGGTAAAGTGCTGAGCTACCTTAATGCAGCTAAACCAGGGGGTAGTTTTGCTGGGACTATGTTACCCAACTATAGAATACATGAGTAGGGGGGTTGATGACAGAGGCACGCATGGGTAAACCATGCATGCCTCTTCCACGCAGATAGAACCACAAATGTGTCTTAACCACGCATTCTTTTACCACGCATGCCTTTACCAAGCAATTTCACTGTAAAGGCATGATTGGTAAGGGGGCATGCATGGTTAAGATTGCCACTACCTCGACCACCCCCACCTAAGTCCTAAAATCCTATCCCCCTACCTCGCCACCCCCCACCGTCCTGAGGCCTAAAACCTGCTGTGCCCTGAAAATGACTTCTGCCCCCCCACCTGCCTTGAAGCATAAAACCCTGACCTCTACCTTAAACTACTCTGACCCAAGCCCCCCCGTCATGAGCCCTTAAATGTACCCTGCGCTTTCCATAAATCTACCCCAACCTCTTTCACCTAAACCCCTGCCCCCTCTTAAAAAAGTACCGCAACACCCCACCCTGAGCCCTAAAACCGCCTCACCCATAAATTCTCCCCCAAACCCAGCCCCAGTCCTTCCTGAGACCTATAACTTAGTCCCCCTCCCAAAAGTACACCAACACCCCTGCTCTGATCTCTAAAGGAGACCCCATCCCTAAAAACGACCCCCCCAAACCCGGCCTCAGCCCTAATTACCTGTCCACATCGGGAGAGTACTATTTTTACTCTTCCTCCTCTTCTTCCCACTCATCCTGTACACTACACAGCTATCTGCCTTAACCGCATGTGCGCTACGGGTTTTCCCGCTGTGCGCTGAAATTTGAAAATCGCGCGGTTTGTGACAAAGCCAGCTCGTTATCCTCGTAGCGCAGGTAACGCCCATGACGAGCTGGCTTTGTCATCCGCCGCGAAGGGGTTAACCATGCATATGCCTGGTTAAGGCAGATGTGTTGTTCAGGCAAGCATGGTTGTGCTTGGGTTGGAATGGCACGCGTAACTCTACCTGTGTTTTTCCGGCTGTTGCCGGAATAGGGCTCACAGATTCCTATTCAAACATACAAAGGGAGCCATTAAGTGTCTTATAGCAGCACAAATTAAAAGAAACAGGAACGTCCATCTGGAGTTCAATGTATTCACAGCTTGTGGAAGGCCATGGAACTGATCAAATGATCGTACAAACATTTTCTGCAATGGAAGAAGTTAGGCAAGATTTGGGAGCCACTAGTGCACTCCTTGATGATAAGCCAACTGAGCTACTACCCACTGTACCTTATGGCACTTTAGCAATTTCTATTATAGTTCAATATTAAACAGGAAGCTACAGTTTTCAAAGTGTGTGAAGCTAAACCACTCAGTTTAGAACAGAATAATGTATTTCTGTGGAATATGTGCCTGTGGAGTAAGGAGTAGGAGATGCCAATGAGTTTGAACTTGTTCTACAGTTATTTTTACTTGTATTTTTATTAACTGTTTCTCTATACATGACAAGTCTGCACACTTCCTGGAAGGTCAATGTTTATCATCAAACATTGAGGTTTAAAGTAATACATATTAGAACATTGGAATGTTGAGAGCATCACTGACGACAATGGAGAGGGTCAGGGCTATTAATGTCTGGTACAAGCATTCTGTTCCAACATTGTAATGTTTGTATTTCTATTTATTTATTGGCTCCATGAAAATGACGAAATCCCTTTACCTCTGTGGCTGTGTTATCTTAGAGATGCGGAAGCAGAGGCAAAGAAGCTGTCAGTGCCCCCCTGATAACAGCTCTCCGAGGGAAGGAAGGGGGTCCTATGGACACCCCAGAAATCCCCTTTCATTTGGGTGCAGTCACTTACTGCACCCGCCTTCAAGGGTATCACTGATCCCCCTTAAAAGTGCAGGTGGGTTGTTGCCTGCACAGTGAAAGACAGATCGGCTGCTTCAAAGCTGCTCTTCATTTCACCTGAATGTGCTACCCCCAGAGCAGCACGACTTTGCGGCTGCCCTGGAGGGCAGCACATTCAATATAATATGGCACACTCTCCTTGTTTGTGCAGGACACACCTTTTGAAATGTGTGCCCGGCGCAAACAAAGAGATCGTGCTATCCGCCTGATTCATCATTCTCCCGTTTTGCGAGGCCCTAATAGCGATTCATAGCGAATCGCTATTAAGGACTCGCAAAACGGGATTCATGTAGGAATCGCAATATTTTTTGCGATTCCTACACATTCTTTATTTGCGATTAACAAATTGCTAATCGCAAATAAGGAAAAACTCCCCATTCATTCCTATGGGCCAAAAGGCCCATAGGAATGAATGGTGAGTATTCCTTATTTGCGATTAGCAATTTGCTATTCGCAAATAAGATAGCGATTTGAAGGGTGCCAGGGGTGTCCAAAGGACACCCTGTAGCACCCCTCAAATGAAATTTTACACAGGTGTTGCACACACACATGTCCAAAGGACATGTGTGTGTGTAACATGCAACTCAGAAAAATGCATTTAAATGCATTTTTCTGAGTTTTCGCAATTTACTTGCGGTAAATTGCGCCTAGAAATTGCGAATTCGCAAATTTAGATTGGATGTTGAATTGCATTTAAGGAATCTCAAATAGAGATTCCTTAAATGTCATTCCTCGCAAAATTGTGAGATCGCAATTAGCGATTTTTTCATTTGGGATGCTGAATCCCAAATGCAAAAATCGCTCTCGCAAAGGGCCAGATTCTCAGAATCTGGCCCTTTGCGAGCGCTATTTCCTTTGATGAATCGGGCGGATAGAGATTCCTTAAATGTCATTCCTCGCAAAATTGCGAGATCGCAATTAGCGATTTTTACATTTGGGATGCTGAATCCCAAATGCAAAAATCGCTCTCGCAAAGGGCCAGATTCTCAGAATCTGGCCCTTTGCGAGCGCTATTTCCTTTGATGAATCGGGCGGTTAATTCTTTAGTATGGCCCCAGTATAGTCCTCAACAGCGAACTATAAGGCTATAATGTAGTACTCTGCGCATCTGCATATATTCTATATATACACATACACACAAACACAGATATTTGATGTGGTTACTTAATGTCTGAGCTCAAATCTGCAATGGCTCTGCTCACAGATACTGCTTTAATGCAGGTCATATATTGCTTTTTTTTATTGCTGGACATAACTATTCCTGGAACTCTCCGCATCCTATGCGGAGTCTAAATCACTTAATTTAGCTCGTGTTTCTAAGGAAAAAACACATCTATAACTGCTTGTAATAGTTTATTTTTGGAAGAAGGGAATTTAGCATAATTGTTCTGATGAAAGCCTATCTCCTAAAAAAGATTTTCTCAATTGTTAGCGAGGAACACCTCCATGGACCCCCGAGCCAATACCTATATCCAGCCCCCCGCTTTCTTTTCTTTTTCTTTTCATGTTTTATGGCTATTCTTGGAGAATCTTCTTAAATTCTTCGCCGGTGGAGCCGCCCCAGGCGGCAGCTGTCAAACAATCCCAGGGGATTAGGAGCCGGTAACAGTAACAATATTGTTCCCGCGCGCCTGATAAATCAGCAGTGATGTCTCGTGTCAATGACTCCGGTGTGAACCTGCTCGCGCACTGCAGGGCTCGACACACCTGCAGACCAGGAAGCAGTGTTTTCAGCCTCCCTGGCAGGCTGAAGGACGACAAGTAGCTCACTTACAGCCGGGAGGCAAAGCTGTTCACCGCCCCTATGTGTTTATCATTAGTCTTTAAACAAGTCAAGGCCGCTTACAAGGGCGGTTTTGCTCTGTTTACCACTATTCACACGAAATCTTATGATGCTGGGTGCTGTGACCATTCCTTTTATGTAGTGTGATAATCACAATTTCTTTTTAGGATGAAATAAACATTTTATTTTCAGTACTTGCAATTTGCAGAAGCAGAGCTGGGCTCTAATTTGACGCCTGCACGAAATCTATCAAATTATAAAAATTTTAAGGCCACATGTATGAACCTATTTTGTGTTCACAAACATGCCGATTCACAGAATCTGTCCGTTTGCATATGCAAAATTCGCTTTTCCTTTGAGTCAAACCCTGTTTGCGATTCGGTAACCTGTTACTGAATGGCAAAATGGGTTTGCGATTTAGTATTGGAAAGGGGCGTGTTTAGGGCGTTCTTTCCAAATACCAAATCACAGTGGAATCTATGAATGTTTTGTGATAGTGAATGCGGTCGCAAAGCATTTGCATTTTACCACCAACTTCAAGTTGGTGGTAAAGAAAATGGCGATAAAGAAGTTTTTTTAAGAGCAGGCAGTGGTCCTCCTGCTCTTAAAAAATAAAAAAAAAACGTAAAATGCTTTTTCTTTTAAACCCAACCCAATTTTCTTAAGGGGAAACGGGCTGCATTTTAAAAAAATGATTGCTGTATTGAAAAGCAACCACGGGCATGGTGGTCTGCTGACCCTAGCAGGCCACCAACCCCTTGATTTTAGTGATTTCTAGGGGCTCACCAATTGCGACATTTGCGACCTACCTCATTATTATAAATGAGGTAGGTCGATTTGCGTCCCCCTAGGAATTGCTAAATGAAAGCTAATACCTAATTGTGATATGCTGAAAATCGTAATTAGGTAATCGCTTTTCCTAATGTTGATACATGTGCCCATTGTGCTTTATTTCTGAATGCATAAACTATAAATGATTGTCTTCTGGTTATTTCCAAGGGAGGTTTCCAGTCATATTAGGGTGTGGCTCAGTATGCTTTGGTGGTCACATAAGGGCACTACATGGGCATGGCAGCTTCACTGTGTTTGCATTTTTTAACCGCATAAATAATGGTGTAGGTTTTGATTAGCAGGTGTGTTGGCTCATGGGCGCTACTGTAAATCTTCAGTGTTGGAGAAATAAGGTACATTTTCCTTCGGCCTTTAATCAGAAGCACACCTGGAAACGGTCTTTATGGGTACAAATGGTATATCAGTTAATTAGCAGATAGTTAGTTGCCAGCATTAATGTGAGATTCCATTTTGCCAGGAATGAGCAGCAATTAGATGTTTTATTTTGCACATATTCTCAGCTGTTACAAGTTTATTTGTGACTTTTTGCTCACCTGGCCTACAAAGGGCAACTGAGAGTTAGTGTAGAATTTGAGTGACCTGACAAACAGGACGAGAGTTGAGTCCACGCTATTACGGCCATTTTATTTATCCGCAATTGGATTTTGTCTTCTAAAGATTTTACTGCTCTCGAGCTGGTGATATTTGATTCATATAAACTGCTGACATTGATACTTATATCAGCTCAACATGAGAGCATAGCTAGTAAACGAATGTTTCTGCTCATGAGAAGCACAGGTAGAGTTGCTTGGGGTCTGTGTACTGATGTCAGCTTTGTTGTTTCACTATCAGGTACAAGTCTAAAAAAGGAAAACTTTGTATATAGAAAAATACGTATTTTACAATGTTGCGAGTGATCAATATGTGTAATTATTATTTCCGTTTGGCGACTTATGCTTCAAGAAGATACACCTCCAGCTGTAGGGGTTTTCTTTAGCAACGTAAGAACTTGTGAATTTCCATTTTCTTTGCTGAAATAAAAAATGTCAATACACCTATTTGTATTTTTTTCTCCCCGGAAAATCACTTATTCAGATGGTTTTCTTGCACAATTTAAAATAACGCTTACAAAATGTCTTCCAAATTCAATATTTTTCAGCTTTTCTGTAATTTCATGACATTTGTGTAAGCAATGGCCTACAGCTTCTAAATCCTCCTATTTATTGATCTGGAACAGGATGTATAACATTAAGTATACCTTTACTAGAAGTTTTATTTTTATTCCTATAATTTGGCTTTGGAATTTAAAATGTGCTATGTGCTGACAGTTATGCTGGTTATCTATGATACGTTGAGGCTTTTCATAGGGCAGATTTAGCCTGGTTTTTAGTAGGGAGAGAAACTTTCTAGCATTTAGTGACCAGTCTATTTTGTCATGGAAAGGATCTTAATGATGGAGGAGAGGAATATATCTTCCTCACAAGTTATTTCCTTACATATGAAAATCAGGGCTGTACCATTGACAGATTACTAGAATATTCATAATTGAAATAGATAGATCCTTGTTACCCTATACAACACTGGTTTAGTGATACCGTCATCAATGAATGCTATTTGCAAATATCTATTGGCAATACTGATGGATTGTCAGAAAGGATCTACGTGTCATTCTTTGAAAAGCAGCAGCATGTAATTTCCTTCATAGGTGTAATTTTCACCAGTAGAATTTCACTGGAGGAATTAACATTGTAGAATGGCAATGGTTTTAAACAGTAGCGGTCAGTGGTGGGAGTAGCTGCCGGGCAGTGACGCGGGGAGGAGGAGGGGCAAGGTGGGGGATGTAATCTATGGAATACGGAGGATTACAGGTAAGTAAACATATAAATAAATAAAACAAATTTTGTTGCATGCACTGCATCGCATTTGGGGATGCAGTGCACGCAACAAAATTAGTTTTATTTATTTATATGTTTATTTACCTGTAATCCTCCGTAATATATAGATTACTACCCCCCACCCTGCCCCTCCCCCTCCCCATGTCACCGCCCGGCAGCTACTCCCACCACCGACCGCTACAGGTTTTAAATCTGTTGCCGAACTGTCATATGAAAATTACTCATATAGAAAATGATAATGAGGTAATCTTTGATGTCTGGGTGTTTTTTTAAGTTGAGTTTGGTGTAGAGTCTAGGGAAGTGACAATGTAGTGTTTGCCTGTAAAAAACTGATCTCTGTATTTTACTTCTGTTTTGGTTTTATGTCAGAAATATGATTTGAATCATAATGCTGCTTTGGTATGTAGTGTGAGTTGGTTTGTTGAATTTGGGAAAATGGGTTGCAAAACTGTTTCCCTAGTCTGAATGGTGCTCTTTTCTTAGCTTCCAGCTTCCAGTTATGCTAGGGTGCTTTGGTCTGATAAATTCTAGCTAGACTCGGCCTGATGCATTGCGATCTTGGTGGGTGGGTTGGGTTAAGTTGGGTTGGGTTTGGTTGAAAAGGCGAGGAAGGGTGGAGTTTAGTGTCTTCAGGATGGTGCTAATGTTGTTGACTGAGAAATTAGTCCTTGCTTAAGATGGTCCACTCAAAAACATTGTAATGCTCTGAGTGGGATTTTAGTGGACTTGCTCCTTTGTGTGATGCACAGTAAGGTTTGAGGATAAAGACAATAATATAGTTATTTTAACAGAGTGAGACAGAAGTGTGGTAGGAGAGAATGAAGAGGGCATGAATACAAAATCCATTGTTTTTCCATTGGAACATGATTCTGCTGTGTGTGAAGTGAATACTAAGGAGGCAGCACAATCTCTGAAAGCTTTTCTTCATGTTCTTTGGGGTAGGATCTCCAAAGTGCCCAAAGACTTCCAAGGATGTGGTTGTTGGTGTGAGAGGTAGTTGAGGAATTCGTATTGGCTTCAAGCACAGCAACTTCATTTGAATACACGATGAGTCAAAAGGAATGAAAATGAGCTAATACAAAGTATGGGGAACTATCAATGCATTGTTCATGAAAGCATATGCGAGGAAGTATAAATGTAGAAATTCGTATCTATCGCAAACCTGCCGACCTGTACAATAGTAACCTTACATGAACGGTGTCCTCTTTATGAGTGCAGATGGTATTTTGACAATCCCTGCCACTTTCTGTCGCAGGGTGGATTGCCAAGATGGTGATATTAGCCTGTTTAATACATTATATTGCCAATCTCCCCCTTTAAGTCCCTATGTCTTCTACTCAGTAAGGCTACCCATCCATTTGCCCCAGCACTCCCACTGCTGGGCACCCACAAAGGAGACCAGATCTACTCTGGGAGGAATAGGTTCACACACACTGGGGATTTTACTATGACGGCTCTCTCATACCATTTGAGACCCAGATGGCTGACGAGGGCCACCCATGCACAGATAAGGAGTTGAGGGCTATTATAGAATACCCTCTGCTTGCCCCACGCAAAGCGCATTTCAGTTTTATACAGCACTACATGCTTCACAGAGCTTATCTTTCCTCTGATAAGATAAATAATTATTACCACTGTGTGAATTCTGTCTGTCCCTGTTGCTCTCTACCCAACTCCGGTCTGGTATACATGCTCTGGGAATGTCCCCCCCTTCACTAATACTGCCTGGGTGTGACCTCTCGCTTGGCAAATTGTACGGGTGGCCCGAGCCTCACTTGGGATCACTGCTTGTTAGCCCTTAGCTGTAGGGACAAGAAACCACCCGGTTCATAGACCTGGGACTCCTCCTGGCCAAGCGATTGATCATCTATAGATAGAGGTCACCAGATTCCCCTGCGATCACTGTTGGGCATTTTCAGACCACTTTGATGCCTGCTGATGAAGCAATTGGGGAAGCCTCAACTACAGTGACGGAGAACAGCCCTCCGGCCACCAGCCTGTCACCCAGAACACCTGTTTCTACTCTATCAATGTGTTCCATCCCCCCTATAATAACTGTCAAATTTTCTTTTTCTTTCACACTTTTTCTCTGTAACTATGCTCACTTACTTCTTTCCGCTTGCAATAATGTGGCGCGGACCTGATATATGTTTTGTTAGATACCTTGTTCCATATACTGTTTATTAAATCTCCCAACCATTGCACTGGTACTCTCTGCTGTTAATGCTGAATATACTATATGTCAGACAGCTGCCACATATGATTGTAATATGTACTCATTGAAAAACAAAAATGCAATAAAAAGGTTCAAACAAAAAAATGAGGAAGTATACATTTGCTATTCTTAACATTTACTTGCCTTGACAATATGTTGGTAGTCAATATTGTGCAGTTAGTGTCCAAGCAGCTAAATACGGTGGTATAACACCATTATAAGTCATCATAGATACCCTAGTTATCCCTGGATTGATTTTAACCAGAATAGATTGCGAGAAAGGATTAGGAGAGGTCAAAGCATTAATCGAAAACAACTCTTTCTAACGACCCCAGAAAATGCAAAAATTAGGGAGCCATGTTTAGGTTGTTTTCATTTTTCTTTTTGTGTGATATGCATAAAAAATGAAAAATAGATAATCATCTCACAGCTTGCCAAGACCAGAGCTACAGGCTTGCCAATGCTTATACTCTGTTGATAGGAAGTGTGCAACATCATGAGAGCCAATTTGGGGTGGTTACCTAAATTATATGAATACAACAGTTTAATCCCCATCCAGTGATGGTTTTTCAGGGAATATCCCTTACTACTTACTAAATTATTTCATTCTGAACCATAACACACCTACAAAAGGAAAGAGATTTAACCAGGATGTTCCACATCCTTCCTACAACTTAAGTAAACATGTATACATATTTAGTACCATTCTGGGTTCTGGTTTAATGTTTAAAACATACATATACTCCTATGTCCAGAAATTCATACAGGAAGTCAAATCATCGTCAACAGTGTGGCATGCTTCATCGCAGGGGGTGCACATGTAATATTCTTCAAGACTAAACATTGCAGTTCGGTAGGGGAGTCATGATATTTCTACCTTAAATTTAGAGTTTTACTCAGAAAAGTTAGATGCCAGGTGAGCAACCTCTCTTCCTTTCAGAAGGTGGCATAAAATGAAGGTGTAACCTTGCCTATGGATAGGAACATGGGACAAGTGATCTGTAGGTCTATTGTATTGACCTCAGCAAAGAAGCTGTGGAAAATAATGTTGCTAGTGTAGTTAGTGCAATTTGGTTTGCACAATATCCATTCTTTTACCTCCATGGCCAATTCGCAGGCTTTCGTAGTGAAGAGGTTTCAAATAGCTGGTACAATAATTTACCTCGACCCCAGAACGCTCCCCACTCAGGCCCCCACACAGGAAGCATGCAACACTCTTAGCACCTTCTTTATCGATAAAATCGTATCAATCAAGAACACCATACCCATCATGATTCCTGGCGCTGGATCTGTCTCCCCTCCTCACAACTCCTCCTCTTTTACTCAATTTCCCCTTTTAGATTCCACATCTCTGGCGACTCTCGCCACCCGCGTTAAGTCGGGATCCCCAGACGACTGCTGCCCTCCCTCAATACTCCGGGACATCTGCCATTCCCTACCCGACTGCGTCCTACCTTTGCTTAACTCTTCTCTTTCTTCTGGTATGGTGCCGGGTTCATTCAAGGAGGCCGTGCTGGTGCCCCTCCTGAAGAAACCGGGGGCTGACCCCGCTGTCCCGGCCAACTACCGCCCTATCTCCCTCCTACCTTTCTTTTCAAAGCTCCTGGAAGCCCACGTCACCTCCTGTCTCTCTCTGTTCATCGAGAAATCCAACTTCCTCGAGACCAACCAGGCAGGCTTCAGACCCGGCCACTCTACGGAGACAGTGATCCTGGCCGTGCTGGATGCCCTGAGAGACGGTGTGGACAATGCTGCTCCCCAGGCCCTGGTACTATTAGATCTGTCAGCCGCCTTCGACACGGTGGACCATAACATCCTTCTCCACCGTGTCGAACAGGCCGGCATCCAGGGCCTGGCGCTGGCCTGGGTCAGATCCTTTCTGACAGGCAGGTCCCAGACCCTCAGCCTGGGCTCCTTCAGAGCTCCCAGAGAGCATTCGTTCTGCGGGGTTCCCCAGGGCTCTTCTTTGTCCCCTCTTCTTTTCAATCTTTATCTCCGTCCCCTTCTTTTTTCTCTGAGGCAGTGGGACGTTACCGTGTTTAATTACGCGGACGACCTGCAACTCATCTTTCCTCTTAACTCCCCCTCTGCTATCCCCAACTTTCAAGCAGTCATGTCCCACATTCTCCAGTGGATGGGCCACAATCAGTTAAAACTGAATCCCGGAAAGACGGAGCTTCTCCTCCCCGGCAAGAGTGCCTCCCTTTGGGGGCCTCAATTCTGGCCGGTGGACATGGGCCCCCCTCCCACCCCTGCAGCCTCGGTGAAGAGTTTGGGGGTCACCATTGACTCCGCCTTATCCCTAGGGCCGCAGGTAGGGACCGTGGTCTCGTCCTGCATTTACCAACTGCGCAGGATCAGGAAAGTGGCATACCTTTTCACACCTGATGCCCTCCTGCACGTCATCATGGCCCTCGTCCTCTCCCGCCTAGATTTTTCTAATTCGATCTACCACGGCCTGCCCAAAACATCGATGGCTAGACTACAAGTGGTCCAAAATCAGGCGGCGAGACTAGCTCTAGGGATTCCGAAGTGGCAATCTGCCAGGCCCCTCCTTGTCAAACTTCACTGGCTCCCTGTCGTCTCCAGGGCAGCCTTCAAGACCGGCTGCCTCGTCTTTAAGTCACTACTCGGTCCCTGCCCTGCTTTTGTCAAATCCCTCATCAGTCCCTACTGCCCATCCCGTACCCTGAGATCTTCTCACCTTCACCTTCTGACTGTTCCTCCCTTTAAGCTCTGTAGATCTGGAGGCCGGAGATTTGCTCACCTGGCCCCCAAGCTCTGGAACTCTTTCCCTCTCCCCCTCAAAATTTCCAACTCCCTAACCCTCTTTCGCAAGTCTTTAAAAACCTGGCTCTTTCCCCAATCTGTCTAGTCTCTCTGCTTTCTGCACTCTTTACCAGCGCCAGGAAACCCATGGTGTCAGCGCGCTTTATAAGTTCCCCCTACGATACGATACGATACCTCATTGCAAAAGGCAAGATATTTGGTGAGGCAGAAATCGTTAGTTTGTGATTGGGCTTATGACAAACATTTTTGGCACTGTCTCATGTTTGCTTCTGCTTACAGAAGGCCATTTTCGTGGTTCCTGGCTTTTGCTGAGTGCTGATATTGTTGTCCTAGAACAAGTTGATGACATTTATTAATTTCAGTCATCATGTCCGCAGTATTCTGATTGGCTGTTTTGTGTCCTTAAGGCTGAGAGATACTTGCAGAAGCTTTCCATCTGGCCATAATAAAATCTAATTACAGGTGACAAAAAGTTAGACTGGTTTGGAGGAATGACCGTCTGGTTCAAAAGGGAGCGCTGAGTCTGCCCCATCCCACCTCTAGCCCTGCCACGTGTAATAAAACATTTCTAATGCAGAGTTCATAACCAGGCTCAAATGCATGTATAGCATGGGAAGACGGCTCTTCTGTGTCAGTTGAAGGCTAAAATATGTGAGTGGCCCAGCAGAGCTACCTCCATCTACTGAAGGGCCACAGACGGGCCCTGACTTGGCTACAGCTTTGTTTGGGCCACATCAAAAAATGCGCCTCCACTTTGTGTAAGCCTGGCTGCTCTTGAGCACTATGCTCTGTGATTTTAGAGTTTATCTGTTTGTATCTCTTCCTTGAGTGACTTTACAACTTGTACATTTGTAATTTTTCCCTCCTTTCACTCCACTTGTACATTTGCAATTTTTTTTCTGTTTATATCTCTTATGCAACTCATGTGATCCAAAGTCCTTATGTGACGCAACTGGTTCTTTTGTAAAGCGCTCTGACACCTTCGGGTAATGTTTGCGCTATATAAAATCGCAATAAATAAAATGAAATAAAAAAATCCTGAAGGGTAAAGGGGGTGGTGAAAGCTCAGGTTTTGTGTGACAGGCAACAGAAGAAGACTTATTAGCCCATATTTCTCTGATTCTTGTAGCTCCTAAAACAGTGCTTGTCTCCGGCCATTCCTTGGCACTGTGCTCCCAACTCTACCAGTTCACGGTGATGCTGAGGGAAATGTTAACTGCCAGGTAGAGAAATGGAAAACAGAGCCACCTGGGACTCATGATCTCCTCCTTCTTAAAGTACACAGTACATTGCAAATCCCAGCACGGTTCACCCATCCCCTATTGTGTTTGACGCAGCTAGGAAGCTATGGCTCTGCTCCTAGGTGATCAGTGTTGCAGACTTAATGAAGCAAACCCTGCTTAGCTTTTGAATTATTTCATGGATTTTAATTTGAGGGACTGGCAAAACATAAAGCAGTACATTTCAAGGCATCCAGAACTTCATCTCTAAAAGCAAAGCACTGTATATATGATAGATGAGATTCTGACAATGTTCAGGACTCTGCGAGAGGCTGTGTAATCTTAAAGTCAAATTCTTCTACAGAGTCGTAGGCAAGAATGTAGCATTTAGATCATAAGCACCAAAGGAATTGATTGTTGGCGCAAGCAAAACAGGCACACATTTTGCCAAACACAGAATGAATGATATTTCAAAAATTGGCTTCAAACATATATTGCAAGTGCATTAATTTTGTACACACATTTTCCTATCAAACATAAACATTTCATTTTGGATAAATAAAATCAGTTCCCTTGAAATGCTGTATTTCATTTTTAGTAAATACAAATCTGAACCCTACGCATATATTTTTAATTTTCAACATGTATTTACATACAGGCGTTCCAAATTGACAGGTTTCTCTTAGCTTCTCTCAGCATTTCAAACATCAATAAGTTAATGGTTAATTGGACTTATTCTAGGGTGGTGTGAAATCTTCTATCAATACCTAAATACTTCAAATAAGACCTTAGACTGTACTGATAAAATCATAACTTGATACCTTGTCTCCTTAAAAACTTTCGATCAGAAATACAGAACAACACATTTTCTATAAACGGAAATATGGACAGATTGCTCTGACAAGAAAGGTATAGTGAGTCTGTAACCATTAAAGTGTCTCGCCCAAAATATACTTTTCCCATGAAAAAACTAAGGGGCCTATTAGGATCTCGGGCGGATCGCCACCGCCCGCATGGCGGTGGCGATCTGTCTGAGATTCGTCCCCGCCCGCCACCCATTTCCCCTCTGCCAAATTACTATGGCGGGGGGGACCGCGGCGGACAGAAAGACCGTCCGCCGCTTTTCCGCCCAGTCAACAAGTCGACCAGGCAGAAAAGAGTTTAACCCCTTCCATGCTCATGACGAGCTCAGCTCGTCATGAGGCACAGTTGAGCTGTGCTGATGACGAGCTGAGCTCGTCATGAATAAAGGGAAATACCAGTTTCCAGCACAGGGTAAAAATAACCACAGCAGCGATGTGGTTAATATGGTGGCGGTGTCTGTTAGACACCGCCAGCCATATTATCATGGGGGTGGAAACATGCCTTTCCATGGTGGTATTGCCGCCACGGAAAGGCATGCAGGAATTGCTGGTGGGGCCCGTTGCGGGCCCCCAGGGACTCTGGGGGGTGGGGTGTGCACATGGGGGGATACCTATGGTACCCCCTGCAGTTCCATGCACAACATGGTAGGCACCGTGCGTGCCTGTCATGTTGTGCATGGAAGTGCACCACATGCCTTCCTAGCATTGTGACGGGCGGTGCTGAGTGCACCACCTGCCACAATGTCGGGAATGCAGGATACGCCCGCTACTGTGGCGGGTGCATCCTAATGGCCCCCACTGGACCCCTGCCCTTATGGCAGGCGGACAAAGTCCGCCCGCCATCCTAATGATCCCCTAAATCGCTATAATTTGGGTCATGTTTGAAGTACAGTACGTGGAAAATGAAGATCTATATCAATGCTTATACGGTTTTCCAGTGTCGCAATGACCAGTGCAAACAAGTTTGTGAAAAAGGGAGCCAGAGATGGGTACCCTCCAGTTATCACAATTATTTGGTGGCTGTTAATAGGAAGTGTGGACTTTGGGTTAACATGTAATAACCTTAATAAATACACAAAAGTTTTCTGAAGCCTCACATTTGTGCAGAAATGCCAGTCTCACTTGATCTGATTGAAGCAACTGACTCAACATTTCAATAACACTGTACAAAATGTTCATTCAGAAATGACTGGCCTATTGAGTACTAATTAGGTATGTCACAATTTGCGACCTCCTGTGAAGGCATGGATAATGGCCTGTAACGATCAGCAGACGGCCATTTTTGTATTTACTTTCCCAATCCAAAAACGTTTTGTTTGAAAAACAAAACAGCACTTATCAATTAAAAGCAGACAAAGGGCTTCTTCTAGCTGCCCAACATGATTCCAAAAAGGAAGCATATACCTATGCCACCCTCTTAGAAGTGATCTTATCTCATCAATCGTTTGCAAACGGAATCAGGGGTCACAAAGCATTGATAAATTCCATTGCAACTCTCAAAGTAGTAAAGGGTAGCCGCTTAACACCCTCTCCTTTGTGCGATTCGTATGGTTTGCAAAGCACTGTTTAAAAACAAACCCTGTTACAGACTTTGAACACAGGTCGATAGTCCTTTCTTATTAGTAAATCACAAATGCACGTTAGATGATTTTAAAGGTTAAATCCACTGGAGTGGCTGCAAAAGGTAGACATTGGTGCTCTGTTAAACAATTGCCTTAATATTTGAATAAAGTATAATCCAATCTGATCACCATAATGTTTATGGTATGGAAACAGTTGCGAGGATCCAAGTATTTTGATTCTGTGTAGAAGTTAAATGGTGGGGCTGAAGGATTTCCAAAATATCAATATTGTTTCTCTAAAATAATTATTTTCGATACTTCCTTATCATGATTACAAGTATTCTGGACATTCTGTGGAGGAGAAAGGAAGAAAAAGAAACTAGTGTAAAAATGCTCCTTTTAACCCATTAAAGCACGTTGAGAGAAGAGCTCTGGGTTAAACATCAGCTGGATAAACATTTTTGCACGTTAATAATGAATGGGAGGAAACACTCAAGAGATTAGTAATGTTATTTCAATATGAAGAGTCCCTGGCTGGAGTCCAGGCGAGGCTGCCTATGCACGTGATATGAGGGTACCTAGCTCTACGATTCTAAATCAGTCAGATTCTTGCTCTGAGAATTTTGATGGATGCATATGTTTTTTATTGGATATCTGTAAATCATATTTAATATTGTGAGCAAATGTATACTGTGCTACGCCTGAGCTGAAACTCACTTCTAGCGTCTCGGTGCACACTTTCTATATGGACGCTGTACCTTCCACAAAGACCAGAGGTTTAGTGAGTTCAACAGCTGTGGCAAAGAGTACTTCATTGGCCACAGCTCTTCCTCACACAAGCAAATCTGAAAGAAAAACATTTAGAGCTGATAACGAAGTTGTTCAAAAGCCCGGGTACAATGTAGGCCTGCGCGAAATTGAGATAACGCTGGATTAATTCACGTAATTTCAGGAATTTTGTCTGGAACACACTGGAACAACAGAATGTGAGAGGCTGTTGTTCGCAGTGCATTGTTTAAATGCCTCCTCGTGCCAACATAAGATAGAGCGAGAAATGACGGATTTGCATTTCACTATTAGTATGACTTTGCCAAAATGTTGCATAACTATACAAAAGCAAATTTTGGGCATTTTACACAGCTCGTGAGCACAATTACCTATGGAAAGGAAAGCCTGACAGCAGATAGTACAGAAATTGTGGTAATCTCACAGAGTACGCAACGAGTGCGGAATTGTTTTAATTTTCTAACTCCTCCATTGCTCCGGTGAAAACTTGTCAGGGTTTCGTAAAGTTCTGGCTTCATCCACCTTGCTGCAATTGTAGCTCGTTCTATTTCTTTAATACCAGACTTGCTTCAGGTTGACAATAATTGCGGATTTTTCCAGTAGTTTATAATTTCATGATTTTTTATCTTTTTTAAACATTTTTTAACTACACTGAGAAGTTCAACACATCCTTTAGAGGCTTTTCTTTAGGAGCAGAGAATCAAATGTTAGCATCATTTCACATAAAACATAATACAAGTGGTATAGACGGGTACTAGGAGGGAGTGATTAAAGTCATTTAGAAACCTCTCCTTTGTGTACCCCGGGCTTGTAAGATAAATGCTACTAGTACCATTGCAGGACCTGTGTGTTCAATTTACTGCCACTTGGGCTTGGCTGATGGGAGGGACTGGTCTTTGCTACCTGCCTTGCTGTGCTGGTCTGCTGTCTGCTGCCCCTACATTGTTACTTGAAGTCTTCTCCAAGGGCTTGTTGACTTGCCCCCTGTTCCCCGAAGTATTGGGACACCAAAAACATCATCATTCTGTTTTTGTTACTACATCTGCAAGAGCCATTTGGAGAGAACCAGTGCATCACCAGCGCTACGCTCTGCACTCAAGACAGAACTCTGTGTGGGTAGGACCCACATTTCTTGACTACCTTCAGCAGGGTCCAGATTAGCAAAAGTCCATCAGCCCTGATAACTGCCTTCCTGTTGCTGGGAGGTACCAGGGTCACGTTGAGCCCTCCCCCCTCAGCTGCACCTCCGAGAAGCCACGGTGCTTGCTTGCTACACACTACCGCTATAGGAAGATGGCCCCTCGGCCCCCAGAAAGTAGGTCGTGACCAGAAAATCCCCAGCCTCAAGATTGTCATTACAGGCAGCCTGCCTGCAATGCGGTGCACCGTATAGTGAAAGGTACAGTGATCAAAAGGATCCATGTGGTCCCTGGAGCTGCACCGTGCCCCTGCAGGTGGTGGAATTTTTCATTACTCAGTCATGGGGGATCGCGTGAGAACTCTTATACTGGGGACTATTGAGGCCTGGGTTTACCCCATTTCTACTCTGTAATTTACTCCCAAGACTCTTTGGAGCCCGACTTCAAGCTCCAACATTTGAACAACTCGCTTGTCAGTGCCTGCAGGGGATTGTACTATTTCCACCAATGTTTTTACCGTCCTGAACCTAATATAAAGCACATGTGCTTCCAAGCATGAGTGTTAAAGAGTGAATTTAATGTAATTTTTGTTATTTTTAGGAATATGCATAGTTTGAAAAGTATACCTGTGATATTCATCGTTTTGGTCTTATTTTATTAATAATATAGAAAGCAATTTTTCTAAACCTGTGTGGAATCTTTTTATAGTGTATTCATTGTGTTACTGTATGGGTGTGGGTTGCACACATTCTTTACACAGTAGCTCTTTAGATAAGCATGCCTGCTCTCCACCAAGCTACCAGAAGGTGAGCACAGGTTATCTCAGATGTGTTCCCAGCTTAACCTGACTAGAGTGGTGGGTTCTGCGTAGCTTGGGTGTCTAACTTGGCTAACCAGAAACCTCATGTGTAACAGTACTGATTTAGTAACTGTCTAAAGGCAAGGTTTCCCTAATTATCTAAGGTCTTGCAGCAGTGTTTGTCTAGCAATACTGTCAAAAATGAAGTGTCTATTTATGATATCAAATAACATTTCAAATCCATGAAGATTACAAATAAAGTGCTTTTCTGTAGATAAACATAGTTCCATATAGCCAAATACAACTTATGGACTTTCTCCATCACTTATATCACTATTTACAAAATCCGTATGGAAATTAGACATTATTAATTCTGAAACAATTCAATCATTAAGATGTGTTAGTAATAGGTTACCTTAAATCTTCCCCTAATGATCCAATGAGGGAGATGGCCTGGTAGTCATGTGGTATCTGCTTTTAGTCCTTCTTTTATATTGTGATGATATTTGCCGCTCTTAATGGATGTGGTACTGTTTTGGAGAACTGGACTGCATTCATCCACTCTAGTATGTTGGGCTGGCTCCCATATCAATGGTAATTTATTTATAAAACATTGCAGATACCCTGTCTGTACCCCGAGTGTGGTTATTACACAGGACTTTTATTGCCACCTGGATTTCATTTAAAGGAAAGAAAAGTCCCTCTTCTAATAGGTTTCCTCCCTCTCTGCTGAGTTCCTACTCTTGAGACCACTTATTGTTGGGGTTAACACTATAATGCTCCGAGGAATAATGAAACCATTAAAATCCCAACATAGCTACATCCACATCCCCTCCAGATCCTAGTCCCTATTTTCCAACAATCTCTCATAACCTTCTATGATTACACTTCCTACCAGGCGCCCTGTGTGGTTCTCAGTTTGTTTCAGCTGTCTAGACTTTCTTGCTTTTCTTGCTACCAGCCTTCTATAACCTTGCCTTCTTCCTATCATTCACACAATAAGCATTCCTATGTGTATCAATTGAATTCAATAGCTTTGACTTGGCTTTCATGAAATTGTGCTCATACCAGTGATTTATGTCGTATAGCTCTTCTCAATTTTTCTCACACGTTTTGTCAATTCATAAGTAACAATATATTCATAATATTGATCTGCACTTGCATGAACTCAACAATAATGACTACCCCTGAATTATCAAGGTAAGCTTATGTAACGAAGAATAGCTTTACTTTTGTAACTCAACATCTACCTAGCTTGACAATATAGTGTAGAGTCGATATAAGTGCAGGCTAATAACACAATTCACTTTTGTGACTTCCTCTCATGCAGAATCCAGAGTGGCCAAGTTCAAACCTCTCTGTCGATTAAAAGAATAGGGGCCAACGTATTGTCTTGTTCTTCCACTTTTGTAAGCTGTGGGGGCACATGGCCAAGTGCATTTGGGTCATGACAGCAGTGATAGATTGGGACCATTCCTAGCAAGTTATTCAAGAGTTGCATATTGCATCATTACTAAAGCAGATAGATATTTGGCTGCAAGTGGGTGACATCTTTATGCTCAACATTTGCATTTTAATCCTCAACCTGCTGTAGCGTTCCCTTCCTAAAGATTGCCTGATTAGGTGAATTAAGTGACTAGGGCTAGGAAGTAGATAAAAATCGTAAGAGAGTGATGATTACATCTATGCTGAGGTACCTCTTAACTCCTATAGTTGGCAGTGTTACACATTGCCTTTGAATGGAAAGGCTATATTTTGGTTCCTTAAGCAACGGAGGGAGGGGACCACCATATGGACTGAAACATCTGTCAGAGTGCACATGGAGAGAGAGACTGGCCACGTTAATGGATAGGTGTGCCTGACATCTACTCCAGCCGAAACCTCCTGGTTACAATGAACCAGATAAAGTTGTAATCAATCAATCAATCAGGGAATTGTGAGGCGCAGCTACTCACCCGTGGAGGTCTCAAGGCGCTTGGGGGTAGCCTTGTTGAGTGCTGGGGTCATCCAAAGAGTAAGGTCTTGAGGTCCTTCCTGAAATGGGGCAGTGTAGGCACTTGCCAGAGGTGGAGGGGAGGTCCTTTCAGGCCTTGGCTGCGAGATAGAAGAAGGACTTTTCTCCCATTCTGGTCTTGTAGATATGTGGAATGGTGGCCAGAGAGAGGTCAGCTGATCAAAAGTGTCTCTTGGGTGTGCGTGGAAGGAGAGGTGGCTGTTTAGGTATGCTGGTCCGTTGTTGTGGAGGGCCTTGAATGCGTGGGTGAGGAGCTTGAAGGTTATTCTTCTATTGATGGGAAGCCCGCGGGGATCACAGAGGTATTTTGGATGATGTGGTTATGACGGGGGATGTCTAAGATCAGTCTGGCTGAGGCGTTCCGGATGGTCTGGAGTTTGCAGAGGAGTTTCTTGTTGATTCCGGTATAAAGGGTGTTGCCATTGTCTAATCTGCTACTGATGAGGGAGAATGTGACAATTTTTCTTGATTCGGTGGCATCCATCTGAACGTTTTTAGAGTATGCAGAGGGTGTTGAAGCAGGCAGAGGATACGCAATGATCAGGAGGTTCATCATGAGCGATGAGTCAAGTATGATGCAGAGGTTCCGTGTGTGGTCTGTCGGTGTGAGAGGGTTTCTGACAGTGGGGGCCATGCAGAGAGGGTGGAGCCAAGGTTGAGGGCTTCTGTTTTCTCAGAGTTCAGTCTCAAGCAGCTTTTCTTCATTTAGGTGGCAATGGCTTTCATCCCTTCTTGGAAGTTGTGCCTGGTGGTGTTGAGATTTTGGGTAGAAAGAGGATGAGCTGGGTGTTGTTGGCATAGGAGATGATGTTGAGCATGTGTTACTGACGATGGTTGCAAGGTGGGCAATGTAGATGTTAAAGAGGGTGGGACTGAGGAAGAATACCTGGGGAACTCCACATTTGTACTCTGTAGGTTCTGAGAGGTAGGGCAGGAGTCTGACTTGCTGAGTTCCGCTTGTGAGAATTGAGCATAGCCTGTCCAGGGCTTTTCCACAGATATCGGCGTCGTGGAGTCTGGTGGCTAGTGTGTGGTGAGAGATGGTGTTGAAGGCAGCTCAGAGGTCCAGCAGGACGAGGTCTGCCATTTGACCCTGGTCGAGGAGGGAGCGGATGTCGTCAGTGGCGGTGAGTAGGGCGGTCTTGGTGCTGTGGTTGCTACAGAATCCAGATTTGGAGATGTAAAGGATATTGTTGGCTTTGGTGAAGTTTGCTACCTGGGTGTTGATGGCCTTTTTGATGACCTTGGCTGTGAATGGAAGCAGGGAGATGGACCAGACATTCTTGAGGTCCGTCGGGTCTGCAGAGGTTTTCTTCAGAAGGGGGTTGACTTCAGCGTATTTTTAGTCAATCAAGTTGTAAGCATGGTGTTTGAGGAGGGAGGAAACTTCCAGATAAGGTGTTTCTGTTGAACCACCTGGGATATTTTCTCTGGGGCATTTCATTTGGAAAGGTTCCTTTCAGGACCCAGACTTGCCAATTCATTTTATGTGCATCATAGTAAGCAGGTAGGTATACACATTGATCCCAATACAAAATGTATTCTCTTTGTTGGTCTGGCAGAGTCCCAAACCATGTACTGGATAAATGCTGCCCTCACAATCTACCACAAGCCCCGAAAATAGCCAAGTACAGCATTGATGTCAGGCAATTTCCAGGTCATTAGGAATAAGAGAGGGTCATTTTACCTTCATTACAAACCTACAGCCCCTGAAACATACCCACCACAATGTTTCTCCCTGACCCCTGTCTATATATACTTGTGTTTCTTTAGAAAGTGAATTGATAGGTGCTTGCACGTTCATGCTCTTACCTAAGGTGAAGCTTAGGGATTTAGTAGATTCCACAAAGGTGGTGTAGAAGTTCATCAGAGGACATGGGATGAGACTGGTTTACACTGGGACAGAAGAATTTGTGTGAGCAATCAGGAGAAACTATGTTTCAAATGTTTAGTTTGAGAAGTTTTATTGTTGTCCCAAGCTCAACTTTACCCAGCAATTGGGCAGCACTTTCTAAATTGTTGAGGAAAGATATTTTAAGATAGAGCTGTGTTTGAGTTTGCCACTGGTAAGGTATGGTGAGAAGCAGCTGAGAGTGAGTCATCTGGGCCCTATTCTGCCCTGCACCTCGTTCTGAGGAACTGACATAGGAGGAAAATAAAAACGGCACTCCATAGAGAAACAAGTGGGAACTTTGTGGCATGGACTAAAGCCTGTTGTAAGTGCTCCATTCACACATCCTAGAATCCCAGTGCATCTCCAGTGTTCAATTCTTTAGCTTTCCGCAATTGGGCTAGCCCATTGCGATGCAGCCGTAAAGGCTCCAACCAAGGTTGGGAATCTTTACAGCAGCATTGTAAATGGCCCCTGAATGGGAAAACAGTGCTTAGAAGTCACTGGCAGTCAAAAGGTTACTTGAGATTGTGAGGGACCAGTACAAATGCAAAGTTCAGTCCAACCGCGGTGGAGGCAGGCCAGATACAGAACTTACATACCGCTGTAAAAGTACCTTTTACGGAGCAAAGCACTGATGTTAAGCACATAATGCATTGGAATTTACCCTGCAGTCAGGTCACTGCGTCAGAAATGAGCCACACAGATGGTGTCGAAGATTCTGCCCTGAGTCATTGTTGATCCTCGCAGACAGTGTCGAAGTGCTCTGCTGCATGGTCTTCAAGCCTTGCTGTCAGGACCCACATAGTTGTCCATTGAGCACTCTGTCGGGGAGCGATGTGTTGGTTTTTTCCTGCAGTTAGACCGATCCACCAGTTTTATCACATAGTCAGGTCGCTCTGTCGGGTTTTGCAGAAAAATATTGTCAGAACCCAGCCAGGTCTAGAGGGGCACCTCAGGCAAGGGAAGGGCTCACATATGGCAGAGTCACACAGCACCAGCAGAGTTACAAGAAGTCTTTTGTGACCTTGAGACTTCAGAAAACAGGAGGCAAACCAAGAAGCCCTTGGATAATCTTGGGCTTAACGATGTAGGGACCAGGTCCAGTCCCTCTCAATCCCGGGCAAGAAGCACCAGGCCAACACAGCGGCACAAGTTGAAAAGTGGCAGTCCCTCCGGTAGCACAGTAATCAGCAGGCAGCAGGACAACACAGCAATGCAGGTAGCAAAGTGTTGTCCCTCCTCCAGCACAGCAGCTCTTCTTCCATGTAGAATGTCCTTGGTTCCAGTAGAGTTCTGATTTAGTGATGTCAGTGGTCAAGTACTTATATACAAATGTGCCTTTAAAGTGGGGGAGACATCTTTGAAGATCACAAGGACTGCCTTTCCTCCCCTGACTCCAGACACACTACAGGGGGGATATGCAGCTCTTTGTGAAGGGACAGACACAGCCCTATTCAGGTGCAAGTGCCAGCTCACTCTCCCAATCTACTTCAGAAAGTGCCCATCAGCCTGGTGATGGGCCATCAGGATGCAAATGTCACACCACTTCTCCCTTTGTGTGACTGTCTAGAGGTGCTACACAAATGCCGGCAGTTACCCAATCCACAAGTGTATTTAGAGACAGGCAGAGGCACTACGTTGTTTAAGTAAGAAAATGCTGAATTCTAAAAGTGGCATTTTCTGACTTACAATTTAAAAGAACACTGCACCATAAGTTGTGGTTTTAAATTGTAGGTCCAGAGACACAAACTAAACATTTCTATCTGCTCCCAATTGGAAATTACACTTAAAGGCGTTTAAGGCAATCCCAATGTTAACAAATGGGAGAGAAATAGGCCTTGCAGTAGTGAAAAACAAATGTAGGAGTATTTCACTACCAGGACATGTAACGCTTAAAGGTATATGTCCTACTTTTTTTTAAAACACTGCACCCTACCTATGGAGCTAACTATGACCTACTTTAGGCATGACTTAAATGTAATAAAAACAAGGTTTGGGCCTGGCAAGAAGATTACCTTACCGAGCCGTGTTTAAAGGGCTACAGAGGGGGTTACACAAACAGTGCTGCAGGCCCACTAGTAGCATTTCACTTAGCGGCCGTGGGCATATATAATGCACTCTACTAGGGACTTATAAGCAAATAAATTTTGGCAATTATGAATAAGTAAATGTTACCGTGTTTTGAGTACAGAGCATATGCACGTAAGCACCGGTTAGCAGTGACAACGTTTCCAGAATCCTAAAGCCAGCAATAATGAAGTCAGCAAATCAGGAGGTCAGAAGGCAAAAAGTCAGGGCAAACCACACCATGGAAGCCTGGTCTAAAAGACCTCCTTTCCTCTTTCTAGCTTGCAGGTGTTCACAATGAACTACAGGTGTGAATATGCCATTTTGTAGCAAGAATATCCTTACCACTATCTCATACATTTTTAACATTGTGCTTGTCTTCGTCAGCATAGAGAATGGGCAAATGTATGTAAAAAAAATACCAGCTTCCTCCAAGTTTCTAGCTAACATTCTGGTAGTGTAGACACTTATGAAACGTCTTTCCTTGCGCAATACGTCTATTGGTTTCTGCTCTATGTTAAAATGATCTCTGGGACACATAGTAGCAATCTGACTTAGGTTCAAGATTACCTGTATTGCCTTCATATGCATATCTGTAAATTCTAGATTTAGCATCTATTTGTTTTCACAATACCAGCATCATCTCATGCCACAGACAGGATTTGAGAACTACCAATGTTCATTGCGGGTGCTCCAAGGTTTAAAATGTACTCTAAAAAAAAAGAGCTTATAGGTTTGGGACGTCAAAAACTACTGACCATCCATTCTCAGCATGAGGACAAACTCGTCCTTCAGGAAACAATTTAAGCAGCAGTCTGTGCAATAACCAGTGACTGCACTGCAAACCCATTTAGGGTATATGTGATAAGCAATTGTCCAGTCTGTCAGTTACACCCACATTAATCATTCTGGCCACCCGTATAAAGTTCCCTAAACCAATGCCTCTGATTACTTTGGACACATTAATCTGTTTTTCATGCAGTCTCCCCCACTCGAGTGAGACTTTAATCAATGTGAAGCACTCACAGTCCTTTGCATCCATCTATGTCAATATGCCTAAAGGGGAATCTGCACAACTGCATATTCCTCTTCTAATGTATTCACAGACTTCCTGCACCCTGCTGCCCCCCCGATCTAATGGTTAGAATGAATGCCTTGCATTAGATATTAAGCACACAACAGTGCCAGGAAGTAAACATGTAACAGTTATTGAATGGTTAGTAACACCCAATTCCTGGGACTTTGTGAATATTTCTGGAAAGACTCGGAAACAACCATTACAACACAGTCATTACAAAGTACTACCTTTATAACGCATTCATTACAACATGACTGGATTTACATCGCATGTCATTACAACGCAGGCATTACATCGCATGTCACTACAACGCATACCATTACAACGCATACCATTATAGCGCATTATAAGGTAAGTAATGGAGTTTTTTAAAGTTTTAGGGTGGGAATGGGTTTGGGGGTACATGGGAATAGTAATTTTTACTCCTACACTATCCAGCACTTACCCCACTGTTGCACTCACAGGAGTGGAAATAGTAATTGTACCCCTACACTATCAAAAACGTACCCTACCGTTACCCTAAAAGTATTATGCGTTTTAATGGTATGCGTTGTAATGGAATGCGTTGTAAATGTAGTTTGTAAAAATGCACTGTGATGGCATGCATTGTAAAATCATGCGTTGTAATGGATGTTGCGTTGTAAAAAATGTGTTATGAAAGCATTTGTTGTAACTGTTTGCATTGTAACCTGTCCTATTCGGGCAGACCAAGTGGCCCACTCATCCATATCCTGCAAGGAGTGGCAGGTGTGTGAGTAAAGCAGAGAAGAACTGCTACTGGTAGGGAAGGATGACAGCCACAGTGCAAAAGTAAGACTGGGAGACAAAGAAACAGAATACTGGGCTTGAAGTACCAAGAGGTTTTTGGTCACAAACCCCATGAGTGCCAAAATCACTGGGTTTGTGTCCGCACAGTGGACTTTTGGTATGGTTTCAACACTTTTTGCAAATAAGAAAGGCATTCCTGGCTCTTAAAATGGCGTATTGGCCCATACCAAATCGTAATTAGAAAGGGACGTGAAAGGGCTGTTCCCCTCCTATTTTCAATTCAGCATTTCAAGTAATAAGGTGATCCCAAACCCTTGTACACTTACCAACTCCTCAAAGGAGGTGGTAACTAATTCACAAAGGGAAAGTTTTCCTCGGACAGTTTCCCCTTTGGCTGTTGTGTTTGGTATGCTTGGGGGAGTAGGCAGTGGCCCCTTCAGTCCACTCCCCACCCCACGAAGTTGTCCCAAATAGGATTTTATTTTTAAATCCGCACCAATTCTCTGAAGAACAGGAGTTGTTTAAAAAATAACAATAACAAAGCATTTTTTTGCATAAAATGTACTGTCACACACACCATTGCCCCGTCAGCTTTTCCAGGTCTCAGCTTGTGATCTCGATTTAAAAGGGAGCTGGTAAATTGTAACAGACTTAGGTGGAATTAGATTTCGTTTTGAAATAAGCTGTCACGAAAAGGACATCGCAATTATGACTACAGAGGCATTCTAGTTTATACCCACATCTACCACATAAACAGTCAATAGATGCCTGATGTCAGAAACGTCTTTTGTTATTTAAGGGGCTTTACATCTCTCCCGCGCAAAGGCTACTCTTTCTCTCAGTTGTTCAAGATTTTTTTCCTTAAGCTTCAGCAAAACAGAAACTAGAGAATGTATATGAAAAGTGTGAGAAAAGTGTCTTAGTGGCGTTCGTGCTAATGATGTGGCCGCAATCAATACTCAGCCTGTGGTAATCTGTGAAGCTGAGGTCAGGGCCGTTTCTAGGTGTTGTGCCGCCCTAGGCGAGAATTGAAAAATGCCGCCCCCTCCCTTTTTCTACCATCACTCTCTCACCATTGCCTATGTAACGTTTGGTCTTTGAGTGTCCTCCATATATTGCAGTATTATACCTCTGTGTTTACTGTGTACGCTTTAGTAACCTGCACACATGTCACTTTTTCCTCCTGTAATGCACCATTTGCTACCTATTGTATTTTGTTGGCTCACGATTGTCACTTTTGCGGCCTCATTTAATGTAACCTTTGCTTTTGTAATTTGTTCACTTGTAATGTTCTCAAGTATCAGTTCTGTTCCTATTGTGAAGCGCTCTGACACCTTTGAGTAAAGTCTGCCCTATATTAAAACGCATAAATAAGGTAATGGGTCCTCTGCTCTTAAGTTCTGCACTGTGCACACTCTCTTCGTGCTTCCTTGCCCCCTCTCCCGTGTCCTACTACTCCTCCAGGCTCCTCCAGGCTCCAGCCTCGCTCACATGCAGAGACTCGGAGATCATAGATTCATTCCATCATCACCTCACGTCCTCAGTCACAGGCCGGAGGCCTGGACATGGGGCAGCCACCAACGTCATCTTATCTACTCTCAGATCTTTTTACCCTGCCTGGCGTGCTGCAGCAAACAGACCCGCCCCGCCCGCGCCACCACCATCCAAACCGTTCTCACTCGGACACAGGGCGTCACCCTCATCACCCCTCACAGTGCTGTCTGCTACCCAGCTCCTGCTCACTCAGTGACAGTGTTTTGCGCCACTCTCCAGCTGACCGTGAGGACGGGCTCGGTCCGGAGTAGTAGTGGAGATAACAGATAATGATTCACCCGCCCGCCTCCGACTCATTTACAACAAATTTAGGCCTGAGTGATGAACGTCTTACAATCCTTTGTCATCAACACTAATGTTGATGCCAATTTATGGAAAGTTACCAGAGAATCAGGAACAGTTCTCCAGCGCTCCGTGCAACGTACACAATTCAAGAAAAGCTGCAGCTGGTAAAAGTGAAAATTACATTATTTTACACATTATTCTATTGGGAAGTCGTAAAAAGGAAGCTGCTCCTCTTTTCCGCATTAATTAAATGTATGCGTCTGTAATGCAAATGGTGCTCATGTAAAGCACTCTGAGACCTTCGGATCAAGTTCGCTCTATATAAAATTGTGGGATATATATTTTTTTATCTATAATGTGCATACGAAGAGTAAGGTGCAACAGACACTTTCTCGTACTTGCCAAAGGCATCTAAAAGATCAGAATTCAAAAGGATTCCCTCCCTCCAGATAATAACGACTTGTAATTTCGCTAGTGCTTTGTGCACCATATGTGCAGTTTCTATGCTTTGTAAATAGCATGCGTTACCGATATGACACACCAACATCAGAAGAATGGTGCACTATGTTGCTTTTGTCAGGATACACATTTGTGGGATGCAGTTCACAGCCGATAATAGCAGGGAGCGTTTAACTCACTGAGCCCACTTGGCTCATCTCAACACCGATGTTTACTGGCAGGCAGGCTGGACAGCCCGGTCAGTAACGGTTCTCTAGTCCTGATGATCTGGGTGGGCAGCAACATCACCTCCACCAAAACCTTGTCTCGAGGGCCACACAGGCTTCTTTCTACTGGAGATTCAGGCGAGGCCAGAAATCGGATCAAGGAGCGGAAGCCTTTGCTCACTTTAGTGCAGGGGCCTGCTAGAATCCGACAAAGGACAAACCGATGCAGAAAATTACATTACACAAGGACACAATAATTTTGTTTTGCAGGCGGGGGAGAGATTAAATGTATAACTTAGTTTAGAAATGGCTAAAAATTACGACATTTTTAAACAATGGTGTGGAACGGGATAATTATAGTTTAAACAAGTTTTACCAAATAAAATGTGCTGGGTGTATTTGTATCTAAGAAAGTTAACCACTTGGGGTTTGTTTGTGACATTAGCACCACTATAAGCCAGGGTGGGAAGGGTTAATGAGTGCCGTTAAGAGAGCCAAAGACTAATTCCTTCCTGCTGGGGTGTTCCCACTGATCAAGAAGAAGCGACTGTGGGGAACAAGTTAGCCGACAGTGGAGAAGAAGAAAACACCTGGAGGAGGTCAGCTGAGAACATGAGTGTAGTTGATGCCTATAACACATAATTAACATATGATGATTCATTTACAAATAAATACTTGAATTTGCAGCATGCAATTCCGATCCGAAATATATATTTTTATCTTTATTTTCGCAGCCAGCGGCCTTCTGCCTGACTCACCGGCGGTGCGTGCACTGACTGCTCAAGTCACGACCTGCTGCTGCGTAAGTACGTCCTCAAACGACACGCGGACCACCACGGCCAGGCCTGACCACGGCTATGCTGTTTTACAGGCTCGTGGTGCTGGGGAGAGGGCCGGCGAGAAACGGAGTCGGGACCGGACAAGACTCAGTGTGGCACTGGCAGTGGCAGGTGGCAGCTGCAGACCAGTATACTAAATTATGGGCAAAGGGGGAGCAGCACGCCAGCGACACACACAGTCTGACTGTCCCCCGCGCGCGCCGAAAGAGATGGAGGCAGTGGCGCGCCATGCGCGTCACCGTCACTGGCCTGCCCTCCCTGGCCGTAGAACTGCTCGTGGATTGGCCAAGAATTTTCCCCAGGGCCGTCATTGGTAGCGCTATCCCAGCGCTACAAGATTGACGGCCCTGGGGACCCACATTTACACTAGTGTGTCCAGCACCCCGCTCTATACACACGCCATTAATCTAGGGTGTGCTGCGGCGCTCAGCAGCCACGGCTAAACGCGCAACAAGCAATTGCAAACAGACAGTCAACAGGTGCGTTTCACTTGCACAGTGCACTCCAGACTCCACTGCATGATTACAACAAAATGCCGCCCTCATCATTTTGCCGCCCTAGGCGGCCGCCTAGTCCTGCCTAATGGCCGAAACGGCACTGGCTGAGGTCACAAGACTCATAGACCATGATTATCATGTGCGAAAACTAACACCTATTGTGAGTTTGTGGGGAATAACATGCAGAATTTGTTGTTTGATACACCAAAGTTCACATGCAGTCACGGCCACTGCAGGTAAGAGCGGTTGGGCTGGCTTATTTCGAGAGACAACCAAAAGGGAAAATTAAAAGAAATCATTAATTTCCCCTCGTGGTCATCTCTCGAAATCCCCCCAGCCAGCCCCACCGCCCTTAACTGCAGCGGCTGTCCACATGGTAAGGTAAATATCGTATAATTTCCTCCATTACATTTCAGCAGCTTGCACAGTTGAAGTACTTAATGCATGCAATAATGTTATGCATGGGTCGGAAGTAACAATAGAATGCACTCCAAGTTTTACAATCTTGACCACTTTGAAAAAATGCTCTAAGGCAAGTATTTGTGTGCAGACTTGATGCATGCTCTTCCCCAGTAGCACAGATATGCTAATAAGAATATTTGGTGCGTCACTGCACTCCAGGGGCCTTATTTATGAAGGCCTTGCGTCAATTTTGCGCCGCTGGTGCGTCACTTTTTGTGACGCACCAGCGGTGTAAAAAATGCGCCTCGTTGTGCCATATTTAAAAAGTGACGCATCTAGGTAGATGCGTAACTTTTTAAACCCCTGCGCCACATTATACCTGCGTCAGGTATAATGTATGCAGAGGGGGCGTTCCCCCGCAAAAAGCCTCGTAATAGTGACGCAGTGAAATCTATGAGATTTCACTGCTCCACTTTTAGGACGCTGTTGCGTCAAAATCTTGCGCCTGCCTCACAGCAGGCGTACGACTGACGCAAAGGAAAGGACGCATTGCTGGAGTTGCGTCACTTTTGCGCTTACAGATACGTCAGAAATACTGACGTATCTGTAACTCCTTGCGACATGATGTGTCATACATTAAATATGACGCATCAGGAATGTCGTAAGGAGTGCGCAGTGAAAAGTGACGCATCGCTGTTTTCACGCAGCGATGCGTCACTTTTCATAAATGAGGCCCCAGGTTTCAAGTTGCCCAACAAGGCAAAAATGCAAATTCAAAGGAAAAGAATCCATAATTTAAGCAGGGTAATCCATATGTATTCCATGTACACCATAGTGTACGCGTTCTTATTAAAACAGCCAAAATCCCAACTTTAAATGCACAAGAAATGCCCATCCAGGGACCTATTTTTTATTTTTTTTTATTTTTTATTGGCATGTTAGATTGCTCTGTTCTTCCTGTGCAATAATGTTTAATATTCACCCAATGCATTTCGGGCAAGCAAGCCCTTTGACTTGAGTAATTAAAATAAAGAGAAAGCCCATCAAAAGTCGTAAAGAACCCCATAAAACATATTCATAAATCAATTAAAAAATGTGACGACATATACTCCATGCATGTTTGCAACCAGTAAAATGCATTTACTTATGTACCAACCCTATTTTGTTAGTCAGTAACATATTACTAGTAACAAATAGGGTTTGCAAGTCGCTATAAGGAAGGTGTGTATAAAGGGCATCCTTCCCTAATTGCGAGTCGCACTTGCATGTATGAATGTTTTGCAACCAGGAATATGATCTCAAAACATTTGCGGATTGCCAACAATTTCAGACGGGTGGTAAGCCATTCGTAAACGGGAAGGGGTCCCCAAGAGACACCGTTCCCTTTTTGAATGGGGGCGCCAGCATTTTATCAGAGCAGGCAGTGATCCCATGGATCACTGGCCACTGTAAAAAATGAAAAGAAAACTTTTACCAGAAATCATAGAAACTGTGACTGAAGATGATGGGGAAACATGTGAACTGTGTAGTAAGCAAACTGAATCTCACATGTACTCAGAAAATGTGAACTTGTCAGTGATAGAACAAAAGCCAAGGAACATCCATGCAAGAAGAGTTGGGATAAAGGATTCAGCAAAAAACACTATGTGAGTAGCACCTCTAGAGTGGAACAAGGCTCCTTTAACATCAAACTATTACTGTGGATACTAGCGGCTATCCAACAAACACCCTACCAGAGGCTACTATGAAGGAGTAGCATTTTATGGGTAAGAAAGTTGACGAATTGACGACTCAAATTGTTTAAATTGAGGAAAAAGGTAATAATCTGAATCCTGCAGTTTCAATAATAACCATAAATCAGGTCAAGTACTTCAGGAATATTTTATAAAAGTAATGAATTCTAGAACAGACCCCACAGATGAAATCTTAGGGCCTTACTCACTAATGCTATTCACAAAGTACGAGTGTAGATTTAGGTATAATATATTTATGACTGTGGAAAACTCCGCACATAAAAAGGTAGGACTGTCTCTGCAGTCGTAAATTTACTACACATAAAAAGACACTTGTAGTTTGTGAATAGCAAATAAATAGTAAACTCACACCAAAAGTGTACGTTTATTTTTGTGAATAAGACCCATAGATTTGCAGGAAGTCCCAAAGGAATGGAAGGCAACATTCTGACGATAGCCTACTTTGAATGTTGAATTAAATAAACTGTTTTTATTGATTCCTCGCAAACTATAAAATATTCGGGTATAGCCAGGGAGCATCGGGGTGCCTTTACTAATATTAATTACACTTCAATCCCTAGATCAAGCGATGCCTAATTTTAGCATTATAGTTCTAAATACCATATAGCTTCACCTTTCGCATCTTCACTAATCAGACCTTCGGGAGAGCACAAAGAGGTAATGCAATGAGACCACCGATTCTAGATCTTAAAGCTGCTAACTCACAACCTCACAACATGCACTAAATGTAGCCTTTTGTGTTACGGAAGGAGAATTCCTTACATTTGAGAAAGTCTCATGAGTTAAATATTTTTGAAAAAATCAAAACTGATAAGTCGTAGTAATTAATGTTGATGCATTATGGTAACAATACTGTACGAGATCCGGAAAAAATTATTAGATTCAATACGAGAATGGAAATAGGGCGATGCTTTAGCTATGGGTGGTGTGATCAAGCAAGGCTTGAGTCCGTAACTCCCCAGACTGGACCACCTCAATATTGAAATAAGCAAACAAGATGTCTGGGGGGGTATTTTGATTAGAGTTGTGATAAACCTTAGACCATTAATTCCAAAGTTTTCAAGCTTTATTTCACTTCTTTTTGACATTTCAACAAAGACATTCATAAATCAATAGAGCATGTCTTTTCAAAGAAACACCACAATAGTAAATTGGACAATTAAAAAAACGTTTGAAATAGAACTGTATACAACATTTACATAGTGCAAAAAAAATATTTGTGAGAAAAAATAATAATATATGGAACGTTTTTGCAAACAAATAACAACAAATCAATAATCACAAGAAAAACATCAATAACTCATGTGTGCCGGCCTGAAATTAAACCAGTCCCACATTCCTATTACCACCAGATAGACAGTTACTCATTTTCGAAACACATGTTTCCTGTCCTGCCTCTGAGAGGACGGGGATACCTAATCTACTGGTGGGTGTTGTCAGAAGCAGCTGAGGGAAATATTATTTAACATTCCTCATGACACACCCCATAAACAGTCCCCCATACTCAAAGCCAACGCATTTCGAATCCCCAACAAATCCGGGAATCACTTCAGCACTTGGACTTGATATTTTGGCTCTTAATTGTGGTGCGGAGTTGTTCCACAGGAACTGATGTCCTGAAACGTTGCTTCAAATCTTATATTGTGATCGAAGCTTCAAATGTATGTCACGTGTGGGTCAACTCAGTGGTGTCAGTCCATTATCTTAAAATTGAAAAAAAAACATAATTGATGCGGATGCTTTTAAACAGCAGCTGCTCCCAAATCACATCTGTTTCCTGTATTTCTTTCTCTATACTGCAGGAAATATCAATACAACATGCTACTCTGCTTCCAAACCGGCATTCCGAGTAGCTTATTTAGCTATGGGTGGAGCAACCACCAGAACATCTTCATGTATTGTGTGAATGAACTGGTGCTTTAATCTGGTTTTCAAAGGATGTTCAGAGAATTGTTTACAAAAGCCAGTCTAAGGGATGGGCTTGGAGAGGAGTTGTAAAAAAATATAAGGCGGCTTAGACAGGACAGTCCCTGGGAGAAAACAGACATTGTTAAGATAAAACTCCAATGAATTCCATTAATTTATTATCTCGTAATGTTACCACTATGTGATCGATTCCGATCTCGGTCGGTAAGCCCTCTGAGACGTGTCAGTAGCCCTTACCTCACGGCCGAGCCGTACCAGGAGCGAGACCGTCCGGGCGAGGAAGTACGATGCGGAAAAGTACCAAAATCCCGACCAATCCGCATGCTCCGACTCCATCATCAATCTCCGACCGAGCCTGACCCGGAAACACTCAATTTGCGTCGCACAGCAACCTAAACACTGCTGCTTCCAGCCTGTCAAGTAAAGATGCACAGTTCCTACGTTCCGGACGGGTTGCCACGTACGGGACGTCTCAGCACCCGGAAGAGCTGCATATCAAGTCCGATTCGCACCATTAACCCATTCCACGGATTCAAACTGGAGCACCTAGCAACAGCTTGAGACGGACCATGAATCCAATCGCGCAGGTCATACCAGTCCTGTACATATATGACCGGATCAGGAGCAGACACGGACAGCGCAGACGGTAAGTCGGACACCCACCCCACTAACAAATCCAGGAGGTCCAGACCCTGTCCACCAGTACCACGCCTCCTTAGGGAACCCACGGCCACCACTACTGCCACCTCACCCATAGGGGCATGTTACCTATCACTGATGCCACCCCACCCATAGGGGCCTGTTACCCACCCCCACTGCCACCCCATCCATAGGAGCATGTTACCTATCACTGATGCCACCCCACCCATATGTGTCATGTTGCCGATCACTGATGCCACCCCACCCATAGGGGCATGTTGCCTATCACTGATGCCACCCCACCCATATGTATCATATTGCCTATCACTGATGTCACCCCACCCATATGTGTTATCTTGCCTATCATTGATGCCACCCCACCCATATGTGTTATCTTGCCTATCACTGATGCCACCCCACCCATAGGGGCATGTTGCTATCACTGATGCCACCCCACCCATAGGGGCCTGTTACCTATCACTGTTGCCACCCCACCCATAGGGGCCTGTTACCTAGCACTGATGCCACCCCACCAATAGGGTCCTGTTACCTGTCACTGATGCCACCCCACCCATAGGGGCCTATTACCTATCACTGATGCCACCCCTCCCATATGTGTTATCTTGCCTATCACTGAAGCCACCCCACCCATATGTGTTATCTTGCTTATAACTGATGCCACCCCACCCATATGTGTTATCTTGCCTATCACTGATGTCACCCCACCCATATGTGTTATCTTGCCTATCACTGATGCCACCCCACCCATAGGAGCCTATTACCTATCACTGATGCCACTCCACCCATATGTGTCATGTTGCCTATCACTGATGCCACCCCACCCATATGTGTTATCTTGCCTATCACTTATGCCACCCTACCCATAGGAGCCTGTTACCTATCACTGATGCCACCCCACCCATAGGGGCCTGTTACCTATCACTGATGCCACCCCACCCATAGGGGCCTGTTACCTATCACTGATGCCACCACACCCATATGTGTCATGTTGCCTATCACTGATGCCACCCCACCAATAGGGACATGTTGCCTATCACTGATGCCACCCCACCCATATGTATCATGTTGCCTATCACTGATGCCACCCCACCCATATGTGTTATCTTGCCTATCATGGATGCCACCCCACCCATAGGGAGGATGATGCAAACACATCCATCAAACATCAGTCACAGGCAAGTCAGCCAAATACATTCCACAACAACACCACTTGTTTTTATTCGTTGTCCAAACACTCCAGAATAAAGTCTCTGAGTGAGTAGTTTTTTGGACAACTCTTAATATAACACACTCACTTAATTTCTATTTGCACATATACGAATTTAAACCAGCTCCACTGTAGTCAGGTGTCGCAGCACACCCAGATGGCACTTGGCTATCTGGGTGGGACCCCAATTATGAAGCATGCCACCAACTAGGTTGGTGAGTGAGGGGTCTTCTAAGGACAAAGGTTGTCCAGAAAAGAGGTACAATTTGTGCACCTTGAAAGCCAGAAGGTTATCATTAACCTCTAGGGGGCACTCCTCCATTTGTTATGTTATATCTAGTCTAGGGGACCAGGAGTTCCCCCCCGCCCCCCCCCACCTAACAGTGGCATACCCTTTCTCTCTCTTTTGTTTACCTACATGCAGGACAACACCTGTACAGTCAACCTCCATGTAACACCCAATGTAGGCACTGGTGACATATGCATGGGTACGGAATTTCCCTTAAGTCACCTGCACATAGACAATACATATGTCTACCAAGTTCCACAGAGGACACAGTTGACTTTACACCAATGATGTCCAGCACCTACATGTACAGTGTAGATGGCACTACAGTCAGGGAAAGTGTCACATTGGACATTGTGAAGCACATCATATGTGCATGGGTGCAAGCCACAGATGTGGCCATGCCAAAGAAATGTTAACATCCCTGTGCCAAATTAGTCAACCATGACACCCCCACTCAGCTCCAAGGGATGACATGGATACCAACCTGAACATAAAACCCATCTCATGGCCCACATGGAGTACACCACATCAACACCTCATTAACAGACATTTGTAAATCCTGCATCTCCACACCAAGGTCGGGGTAAACAGCAGCAACACAATCTACAGCTAAATCAAATGCACAAGGAGAACAAAAAATGCTTTATTCAGCAATCTGCCATCTGGAAGGCAAAATAAATAAATAAATGTGGTCCAATGTCCAGTAGAAAATCAAAAGTCCAATGATGGTGTCAGTGACACCTGTCACCCATTGCTTGCCTGCACTGATCAGGACTCGGGGACATCCACTCTGAGGGGCATACATTGGGCAGGCCAGGCACCACAGGGACAGATCAGGGTGCAGAAGGAGGTTGGGAAGGGGTGCTGGGTGCAGGAAAGTCAATGGCAACTGCAGTGGAGGGGTCTGGCATGGGTTGTGCCGTCACAACTGTGGGGCACAAGTCTGATGGGGTGGGTACTGGAACCACTGCAGTGGGCAGGTCAGGTGTAGTGGACATGGTCCCTATTGCAGTGCCCATGTCAGACTGGGTGGGCGTGGACTCCACTGCAGTGTCTAACCCCATGGGAGTGGAAAGGGGTGCAGGTGGGGTTGGCAGGACAACTGGGGGTGACAAGCTCCCCAAAGTAGCTGCAGCAACAGACAGACTGGTGGTGGTGTCAGTGGAAGAGCAAGTGGCAGGGGGGAGGGCCTGATTCTTTTGGGGATGATGTATCTGTGGGTGGGGAACCTGGGACAGGGTGTGGCGGGGGAACCTGTGGTGTGCCGACCTGGGGATGGAGGAAGGAGACTGTGCAGTGGAGCTGGAGGGAGGGGGGATGGGTCTTGCTCTTCTGGCTACAGGGATCTGTTTAAGTATGTCCACAGACTCCACACCTGGGCTGGCTTTGTGGTTCATCCTGGTCTGTGGCACTGTCTCCTGTGCCCGTGGATGTATCTGCATATAAGTAGGAAAAGAAGAACCACATTAGTTTCCTGCACTGACTGCACACAACACTGTCAATAGCCAACATTACCGGTCATGCACTGGCATCCTCAGCTGTTATTTACTAAAAATGCACACTCAGTGGTATATAGGTCAATACCCAGTATAAACATCAACCATGGCACCCATATCCCTCCTGGACAGGTACCCATATGTCTGTTGCATGCTTGCTGTCAATACCCCAAAGTGCACACATGCACCACATACATAGTTGTTGTACATGCAAATAACCATGTAGTAGTACATCACCAGTAACATACATCACATCACATGCCAATCACTCAGTACAGGTGTCTGGCACAATGAGGTCCTAACTTCCTGATACTAAATGACACAATGGGGTGCATGGAGCACCTCAGACTCCAATGTAGGATCCCTCCTAGCAAGTCAATGCCCTGGCACACACATGCATGGTAAGTCAGTCTTCACTGTCACATGTCATGGGGCAATGCATCCCAAAAGCATCAGTCTGCACTGCATCACATTCATAGGTCATGCCCATACCAAACTCTGCAGCTGGCAAGTGCACCAGTCTGTCCCCTGCCAAACACTGCTCTAGTACTATGATGATCCTACATCACTTAAATCTGACATATTAGTGACTGCAAACACAACTACCTGAACATGAGCACCACACAGTCTGCTGACAAAATACACCCAGCTGCGTGAAAGTTACTCTTGCATACAGCATTGTGCTCATTCAACTAACCACACCCTTATATGTTGCACAGATATCATCCCCATTGTCGCAGCTCAGATGTCCTGCTCACACTAAAATCCTCAACGCACCAGTTGCCACAAAATAGGAAGCCACACCACAATGAGATTGTGTCAGACACCTGATGGCACATTTCAGGAAGCACAACCAGTGGGTCCATACACATGAGTGTGAGTACTGAGACTCAATAGGCCTTGGAGTGGGCATGACAGAGCAGGTAAACCAAATACAGTGTATTGGCATGGACAGTGGGCAGGTGTCTGGGCCAGTGTGACATACTTCTTCTACATAGCCCTAAGGACACTATATGGACTCACCTGCTGCATGGGTCTGTTTTACTTACCCCACACACATGTTGCGACCCAGACCTGCAATTTGAACACAAATGAAAGGCACACACAGAACACATGTCAGAGACCAAGCATAGTGCAAAGAAGAGGCCCACCCATATGCTGTGCAGGACCATCAGCATAGCTCATTTAAGGGACACAGAACCTAAGTGGATAATAGTCACAGACTGTAGGGGCCACAACTGTGGATCAGGTGAGGAGTGTGACTTACACAATAGAGGGACACATGTCCTGGACTCCAAGACCAACGTAATGTGGGAGTATGACCAAGCCACAACACTGCACATCGCATGTCAGACATGTTCACAGACAAGGCATGGACTTACCCGCTCCTTGCTGCTGTCTGGCCTTCAGTTGCCCATCCAGGTCCGTGAAGAACACCGGCAGAATCCGGAGCATGTGGGGAGTCAGGGTCCGGTGTCCGCCCCTCCGTCGAGGAGGCGACAGCTGCAGCTGCACCCTCGCGATTCTCCGGGTCCAGCCACGTACGCCTGCCACCTCTTCTGGCAGTTGCGGATCCCTCGCTTATAGACCCCCACTGATCTGACTGCCGGGTCGATGGTCAGCCAGATATCCTGCTTCTGGATGGCATCAACCTGTGAGGATGACAAAGTGAAGAGGACATTATCACACATGCCACATAATTGTGCTGCATACAGTTGAAAATACATGTAGTCATCACAAAGCCAAAAGAGGTACACAGGTAGTGCACCCAAGGAAATGTGCATTTTTGCTGCAGGTCTGACATGGTATCATTGGCTAGGACTGCAAGGCTAGCTCTACTGCACTACTCCAGCAGGACACCTGTATAACACATGTACCCACATGAATAGGTAGTTGAAAGTAATCAGTACATATGCCACACACTGCTGTGCACACTTCCATTACTTTTAGTCAGACCACTTGCATGATATGATAGGCAGTGGGCTGCACACTCACCTGCTCCCCTGGTGTCCCATACGGCTTGCTGTACTCTGGGAGGACCCCATCCAGCAAGGCCTGGTTCTCCTCCTCAGTGAATGCTGGGGCTCTCTCCAAAGTATGTGCCATTGCAGGATCCAGAGGAAGCACAGATAGCAGCAGCAGTGGATTGTGGAAAGTGGTCCTCTAGCATGTAGTGCAGGCAAGCAAGGTCCCTGGGGGCCTACCAGTTTTAAATCATTTCTGCAGAGGCATATTCTGTGACATTGCCCCTCACTGATAGGGCAGACATGGTTGAATTCTGTGAATCTGTCCAATCCATGGAAATGAAAGACTCCTACACGTCTTCTGCATCGTTCAAAACACTCACCTTCAGGACACCCTAGAATTGCAACATTGTTGTACGCAGCCAACTGTATTTCCAGCGCACGACTCAAGCGTTTTTCAAATTTGCGTCCCTCTCCATGACAGCCCATTGCCAATGAATGCACACGGCTCGGGAAACTGACTATCCAACACGTTTATTTAAAAAAAGACGCATCCATCTGGATACGAATCTATGGGTTATGCGTGCGCACAGCTCAGTCCATGACTGTACGAAGCGTCTGCTTACGACTCACCCGCGTCGGGTCAGATTTCATACGTGTCAAACATGCATGAACCGAGCCGTGCGCACGCATCGCCCATTGGCATCAATGTGATCAGATGCGGGTGACTGTAATGCAGATGCATCGTACAGTCAATAGACAAGGTGTGTGCACAACTCGGTCCATGCATGTACGGCGCGTCTGCATACAAGTCAGCCACGTCGGATCATATTGGTGTGACTTGCAGACAGTTTTAACACTGATTTAAGTGCGCTGGCCACACCTTCAAGACCACAGCATGTACCACACTGCATCACATGGCATGTAAGGCTGTATCACCTGTGTGTGTATGGGGTGGGGCGACATTTCTATCCTTTAATGGCACTTAGGTCAACCCACTCCCAGGCTGGGCATGAGTTCATGGGGACACATTACTTTTGGTGTGGTGCACCTCGCTAATGTAAATTCAAAGTGTTGGCTTATGGGCATGAGTCATGGACACATTACCAGTTTGGAGATGTGTATGACCTGTCACATACTACATGAGTAGAGGGTTGCATGTCATGTAAGTCACACACAGAGCCATGGCTACATTCATGATCTATCCACTAAGTCTGTGTGCATTTTGTGTGTCTGATGACTGTGTTTCCATGGCCCCAATGTGAGACAGGGCCCACCATGTGCCTTGTGCATGCTATTTCATGCTGTGCGTGTAAGGGGCATCCATGTATGGCCTGCAGGGACCACAGGGCCCACTAACTGGGGGAGTCATTATTGTTTGCGGGATGTCCATGATACTATATGGCATTCCAGTGCACAGGTCGCAATACAGCGACCATGGGCATCTCCCTGACATAGAGTTGTGATGCTTGTGAAACATCTGTCATCACTTATCACAGTGTTGTATGTTTGTAATGTGGCAGCAGTCCATGGGTACTGTGCCACTGCCCAATGATTTGCCATAGCGCCACAGGGAACTCATGCACACATGTGTCAATGATATGTGAGATGATGGGCATGAAGGTGACATATGTGTCCATAACAAGAAAGCACACACCTTAGTTAATTGTGAATTGCTATGATGTATATTGTGATTTTCAGCAAGATGAGTGCTATATGGGTAGCTTAATGTATACTGTAACTTTACCCATCTCTGTACTGCAGGGCGCCAGCAGTCCATAGACCGTTCCCGGACCTCAAGACCATGATGGAACGCGACAGCATCCATTGGTACTGCTTCACCAGGAGCCTGATTGATGAGTTGGTGGAGCAGTTGGCACCACATCTGCTACCTGGCCGCACATACCCAACAGCACTGACACCAAAGGTGAAGGTGATGGCAGCCTTGCACTTCTTTGAAACAGGTACCTTCCAACACACTGTGGCTAGTTTTGGGGGTACGTCACAGACAATGTTCAGCTGTGTGCTACAGGATGTGTTGGAAGGAATGTTGCACCACCTTGACTCATACATCAAGCTTCCAACACCAGGTGAACTCGCAGGGATCAAGGATGCCTCCTATGGATTGGGGAGGATGCCAAATGTGATTGGCTCAATCAATGGCACCCATGTGGCCCTGATACCACCACGGGCACAGGAACAGACCTACCGCAACTGCAAACATTATCACTCAATAAATGCTCTGGTGGTATGTCTGGCAGACATGGTTATTTCACATGTGTGTGCACAGTGTTCCTGGTTCGGCCGACGATGCCTACATCTTGAGGAGTAGTCGCATCCTGGTGATGATGTCACAGATGCCAAACTAGCGTGCCTGGCTTGTTGGTGCGTACTGTTTAACGTTGTGTGAGTTTTGCAATGTTGTCTCGAACCCCGTTACAATACTCAACTAATGTGTGATTCTTTGTATGTAGGTGACTCTGGATACCCCAACATGCCTTGGTTGCTGACACCCCTGGGGAACCCTGTGACACCATCTGAGATGTGATACAATCGGGCACATGGCAGAACCAATGGGAGTCATCGAGCGTACCTTTGGACTCCTCAAGAGCCGCTTCCGCTGCCTGGATAAGACCGGAGGGGCACTCCCATATGAGCCTGCAAAGGTTTGTAAAATCATCATTGTCTGCTGCATGCTCCACAACAAGGCAGTAAAGAAGGAGATGCCTCTCATTCAGGACGATGACGACCAACATCCACCACCTGTGGAGGATCCTGGCTTGGGCCACAAGGCCAGTGATGATGATGTCAATATCCTGAGTGAGCCTGTAATGTGTTAGTGCAGCTCAATTGCTGTTTGTGTTTGTCTGTGTGGTACTTAACTGGAAGCGAGCTGTGATATGTCCAGTCCAATGGTCTGTAGTCCACAATTGTGTGGACATGCTAAGTTGTTACTGTGTAGGTTTCTTGTGACATGTTTATTGCATTTCCTACCTGTTCTGGTGTGCTTCTGACTGTGTCTCATTTCTGTCCTTCCCAAGGTTCTTTGCCAGTTGCTAGGGCAAGTCTGACACCAACAACAAGAATTCACCCTTACAGCGCCATTTGACGACAGTTCTTGACCATGTGTCCACTGTGATGTGGATTCACCTTGAAACTGTTGTGTAATAAACTTGTTTCTGATTTGTAATGTACCTGTGCTTCACTTAGTAATGTGCATTGTCTGTCTTCACACATCTGACTGACATTTGGTAACCTCACCTGTGGGCTTATTGGCAGTAACTGTGGAAAGGTGTGGTATCTGTGCATTCTACCGTATATCTGGCAACCATCTTTGTAGGCAATGTGTCACATGTCCATGGTGAGTATGTGTTGTGGTGCCCTATTGGTGTGTCTCCCTCACAGGTGTCACATCAACGGGATTCACATAACGGTAATGACATTGCTGTAGTAGTCGGCATGCACTGTGTGCTTCAGCATTTCATCATCTCCATGACACATACCAAGTTTGAATCACAACATAGGCAAGTATAGTGTAATGGTGAGTTTATTTACATACATGTGTGTAGATAGTGCTGGACATGAGGTTTAGAATCCACAGTTCACACATGAGTTAGAAGTATTGATAGATGAAATGTCCAGAGTGAAGTCTACATTCATCTTCTCCATTGGTACAACATGGACCCTCCATGTCATTATGGGGACCTGTCTAATGTGCAACAAGGTGAACGCTTTGCACCCAAAGACCAACATCCAAAACAGATTCTGGGTTCCTGGGGGTTGTGCGGAGACAACTGTGGCTCACTTGTCCTTCTTCGGATGACCCCTCCTCTTCTTCTGTGTGGGATCCTCAGGAGCAGGCGCCGATGGTGCATCGGAGTCTCCACCAGATTCATCATCCCTCCCTGTGACATTAGCAGATGTTGTTGCTTCAGATGTTGTGGGCACACAGGGAGATGTGGACATATTTGTGCTGATCTGGTGGAGACAGGTAAGTATGTCCATATGCACCGTCGTGAGTTTGTCCCACTTGGCCTCTGCGGGCATGATGGTCAGCCTGCTCCTGCTGCATGTCCTTGAGGACCCCCACTACCTGGCTGAATCCTCCAGTGCGATCCTGGTATGCATCTATGATGCGTACCAATTGGGGGTCATCAGGCAGTTCAGGCCCCTCTCCAGACCATGTCCTCGGCCTAACAACACTCCCATCAACCCTAGACACATGCCTGTACCTGTTGTGGCAAGCACAGTTGACCCGGGGCCCACTTGGCTGTTGCCACTGGTGTCATTGTTGCATCCTGGGTGGCCGGGGCCCCTGTGCTGCTTGAACTTGGTCTCCTAGGTTGGTCCGTGTTGGTGGGGGTGTTATGTCTGTCGGCAGATGGTGTTGACATGGCTGCAGGGGGTGCAGGTGTTTTTGATGGTGGGGCTGCCTGATGTCTCACACCGGAGGTGCCAGGTTGAGTGTCGTCATTCGAGGAGGACAGGGCCAGATCAATACCAGAGAGCTCATCCTCCACCAGAGTCTGGGCCAGGGACTCTTCTTCACTTGGTGCTGAATCCCCAGTGGCACCTGTGTTTGTAAGAGACAGGCATTGTCCTTTCTGTTACTACAGGCATCAAGGGTTGACCTATGTATAATGCAACAGGGAGGGGGAAGAGGTACTGATACATTCCTTTTGGAATGGGTATTACTAACAATGAAGGAGGGGGCAGTGGATCACTCACCCTGAGCAGTCATGATATTTACATGATTTCATGCCTTAGTAAATTCACTCCCATACGTATACAGGAATGAGGCCGTGCTACTTGGATTGCCGCCTCAGTGCACTATAGCTGCATTTACTTTGGTTCACCTTTACTGCCAATTTGATGTCCCTCCACCTGGAGGTAGACTGGCTGCTTTCCTAGTAGTGCCCAGAGTAGATATTAGGTCTAGGATCACATGGGGCTGCTACATGTTGACCAACAGTGACCAACCCTTGATGGAATGGAACCTGCACCCCCCCAGCACCCCCCCCCACACATAGCGCCTTGAGAACCTTACGGGTGAGTAGTCCTGCTTTAACAAACTCCTGATTGATTGATTGATTGATTGATTGATTGGTGGATGAGTAGCTGGGTCCAGACACAACACCTTTGTTTGTAACTTTATACATCACAATGTTCAAAATTTTTCCTTTGCGTTTGGGTGTTGTGTGTGTTTTTGACTCTCAGCACTTGAGCACAAACACACACTCTCAGTTTTCTCCTCTGGGCACTACTGGGGAACCAGCCAAGTTACCTCCAGCTGTAGGCACATCATATCTGCAACAAGGGGGAGTCAATGATGCTGCTGCTACACAACACTGATGCAGTGAAACATGATGTCACACACTACACATGTGTACATATGCGTGGCTTTCAATGGAGGCAACACAATCAGTTATGAACCAGGTTGCACAGGAGGAGTAGACCATTCACCCCTCCTTGAGCTTTGTAACAATGTTTGATATACATGACATTTGTAACATGACATCAGGATGCATGCCTGAACACTGCATTGTCTTCATTTGTCACAGACAGAGGTTGATGTTGTGGTAGTGCATTGTCCTGCCAACATGAAGCCTTTCTATGTGCATGTTGATGTGTGCATATGCCCAGCTCATGTATGGATTTCCATGTACATGGTCATTGTTAAACAAGGGCCATCAGGTGGCGGACACATGGGTGTGATCCCTGTTGACATTATATTCAGCTTCCATGTGAGGGGGTGTGCCTGTGCTGACAAGATGGCTGACAGTGGAGTTCTGGTGTTTGATGGTAGCCGAGTCCCAGCAGGGCCTTGCGCTCCCCACAACAGAGCCCAGTCCCAGAGTACTTGCCAGCCCATTTCCACCCCCTCTGATGTGAGCATGTTGCAGTGTGATCTTGCTGTGCCATGTAGGTGGCTGGGGTTTGTGAGTGACTGCAACTCCCAGCATGCTCAGGGCTACACCCCCTTCCCAGCATACCCTCACTTCCCTCCTTCTGACTCTGCCTCCCTGTGAGGGGGTGTGCCGGTGCTGACAAGATGGCTGACAGTGGAGACCTGGTATTTTTTGGTGGCCAATTCCCAGTGGAGCTTTGCACTCTCCACAACAGTGCCCAGTCACAGATTTGTTGTCAGTCCCCCCCCCCGTGAGGTGAGCATGGTTCAGTGTGAGCTTGCTGGGCCATTTGGATGGGTGGGTATTGTGAGTGACTGCAAGTCCCAGCATACTCTTGGCTACACCCCCTTCCCAGCATGCCTTCACTTCCCCCTTCTGGCTCTGCTTCCCTGTGAGGGGGTGTGCCGGTCCTGACAAGATGGCTGACAGTGGAGTTCTCGTGTTTGGTGGTGGCCAAGTCCCAGCAGGGCCTTGTGCTCCCCACAACAGAGCCCACTCCCAGGGTACTTGCCAGCCCATTTCCATGCCCCTGTGAGGTGAGCATTGTTTAGAGAGGTGTTGATGGTGCAATTGTGAGGGGGTGCATTATCTGTGAAAACAACACCATCTTGCTTTGGTATACACTCACCTCTCAAGCATACCCAGTATTCCTTCCTGTCAGTCAGCTTCACTTTGAGCTATTGGTTGTGGTGTCAGGGATGTCTGACAGTGTTAACTCAGATTAGTGCCACTGCCTTGCCCTATTTGTTGGTAGGTTTGTACATGTCATGACACAGTTACAATTCACTATGATATGGGCATTATTGTGTTTGCCTGACTGGCATAGACTTCTTGGGCTGATTGACTTATTTTTCCTATGCCTTTGCTCTCAGTGCATGGTTTCACAGTCCCCTTAACAGTGTTTTGTGTGTATTGCGACACAATATTGGGCATATTGGTTGTGTACTCACCAGGCTCTGGTAAGTCAGGTAGGCCATGGAAGCCCTCTGGTGGACGGATGTCCCGCACCTTCTCCTCCCAGGACCTGAAGTAGACTGGTTTGGCAGGAAGGCCACTGCCTGTGACCTGGCTCAAGGTGTGTTCCTTCTGGAGGAGCTTCTTGACCCTCCTGCGCACGTCATACCACCTGTCTGGATGTCGGTCTTCGTGCAATACGCTGGTGCTTGTGCGTTCACCTTGTCCACGATTCTGTCCCACATCTTGGTTTCTGTGCCATAGGGGTCCTTTGTACCAATGCACCAAACAAATGTGGCAAATGCAAAAGTAACAGTTGATGGACAGAATGCAGAACAATGTCATACATTCACCTCAGTACAGAGATCTGGGCCTAAATCCATTGTTTGTTTGCAGTCCACACAACCCCAGTTCAGACATGGCCATATGCAAATCAGCCTTGACCCTGTGCCTCATGGGAACAGTCCAGCCCGAACTGCAAAGCCATGTCTTTCCTGGACCGGAATCAAGCATCCTAGGACCGGTTTCCGGCTATCAGCCGTCTTCAGCCAGGATAGCTTGACTCCAGTGGTGTGGAGAGCATGGGACTCACATCTGAGCATACCCATCCCACTCGGGGTGACAAATGCAAAAATAACAGTTGATGGACAGAATGCAGAACAATGTCATACATTCACCCCAGTACAGAGATATGGGCCTAAATCCATTGTTTTTTTGTACTCCACACCACCCCAGTTCAGACATGGCCATATGCAAATCAGCCTTGACCCTGTGCCTCATGGGAACAGTCCAGCCTGAACTGCCAAGCCATGTCTTTTCTGGACCGGAATCAAGCATCCTAGGACCGATTTCTGGCTATCAGCCGTCTTCAGCCAGGATAGCTTGACTCCAGTGGTGTGGAGAGCATGGGACTCACATCTGAGCATACCCATCCCACTCGGGGTAACAAATGCAAAAATAACAGTTGATGGACAGAATGCAAAACAATGTCATACATTCACCCCAGTACAGATATCTGGGCCTAAATCCATTGTTTTTTTGTACTCCACACCACCCCAGTTCAGACATGACCATATGCAAATCAGCCTTGACCCTGTGCCTCATGGGAACAGTCCAGCCCGAACTGCCAAGCCATGTCTTTCCTGGACCGGAATCAAGCATCCTAGGACCGGTTTCTGGCTATCAGCCGTCTTCAGCCAGGATAGCTTGACTCCAGTGGTGTGGAGAGCATGGGACTCACGTCTGAGCTCCACTCTGAGGATCTCATCTACCAATATTTCTAACTCAGTGTCTGTGAACTGTGGATTCTTCTTAGGGGGCATGGTGATGGGCGGTGGTGAGGAGTGATGTGGATGTGCAGGTGCAAGTGAGGGTGGGTGGTGAGTGTCTGTTTTGAAAGGTGTATGTGTGAGAGCTTTTGGAGGAGTGCTGATGGTGTGTAGTTTGAGTGATGGGTGAGTTGTGTGTGTCTGCCTGTGGTGGTGTCTCAAGGTGTTCTGTGCTGGCTGCTCTGTTGTATTTGCAAAGGATCATGGTAGTGTAGTTTTGTCTTTTTATAGGTGGAGTTGGGGGTGTGTCTCTCTTTTAAAAAAAAACAAATTGTGTATTTATTGACTTTGTCATGGCTTGACTAGTCCTTTTTTTGTGTTTTTGGTGGGCATGTAGGAGACGTTCTTCTGACCAAGTTGAACTCTCATGTTGGCTTGTGCGGTCTGTTCTGTGTCTTTCATGCTGATTGTGTTCTGTGTTGCATGCGAGTCTATCGCCGTAGTCTCTCTTGCTTCACATACGTTTTCGGTTCATGTCGGTCGTGCAGTTTGGGCGCCGTGTGGCTTGGTCTGATTTTATGTATTTGGCATTGTACTGTGCGGCTCGAACGTCGCGGGTACGTATCGGTCGGGTTAATTCCGGGTTTGGTTGGGTCAGTGCGGCTCGTGTCCATTTTCCGGACGGATCGCTGAATTTTGTACGGCTCAGTCGGACGGCTTGGTTTCCGTACGGCTCGGTTGTAACACACAGGCTTTGCATCGTACTGCACAAGTTGTAGGGTGCCGGTCGTTGTTGGTTGGACTCCGTTCCAGGTACGAGTCGGTCGGGACGATTTCTGAACCGAATCGGAATCGGTCCCCTATGTGAGGAGTCTAAGGTCGCAAAATGCTTCAGAAACCCATCTTGTAATGACCAGATTTTCTTGGCTGCCATAGAAAGATACAGGAAGCTTATTCCTCAGACGCTTCTGTACGCTGATATATATAATGTGGCCCGGGGCGCATGCGGCCCTCTAGGCTTGTTTTGACGCCCTCCCTAGAGCGCGTGCACTGCTACTTTAAGTCTGAATGCAAAGCATACTCTTTCATTTCAGAGTGCTCACTGGTTTTATCTTGGAATTGTGAGCAAATTAGCAGCGTGCAATGCACAGTAGAAATATGGAGAAAACTAAAATAATTTATCATGTCAGTGTTTCAAAAATATAAATATTTTCTTATTTTAATATTGTTTTCCTAGGTGAACATGTAATAACTTTGCTTCAGTTTTCCATATTCATCTTTTTTCGTTAATTTGTTTTCTCTACTTTGTTTACTATTGAAAAGAATTGACAGAGATGAAATACAAAATACACAGAAACAATTACAGCTAAGGCTGCAGTATATCAGAGTGCACAGCAAAGCCTCCGCCCTAGAAAATCAGGCGAGATCATGATTTGTAGCAGGCCTTTCGCATCACAGTTTCTCACCTTCATTATTTTTAACATAATTATATTTGAGTGGACTACTTGCCTTTCTGTTCACCAGGTGTTAGTTTGCTGATTACCTTTCAGGCTAAACAACATCCAAGAATTCGAAGTGCTGCTATCTAACAAGACAGCAATGGCTGAGTGATGTGGCATAGGGCCACTTGGAAGGTATTGACACGCAGTGCCACCGGTGGATCATGCATGATTAAGCTGATAGATGGTTGGCGATTGAGAATACAATTGGAGGGCTTGATTTTTACTATTGTGAGTTACTGTGTCCTGTTATTGATGATTCTGAAGGGGAATTTTACTAAGAGTCTGCTCTGTGTTTGTGTCTCATACAGTGATGCAAATCGGTGCAAAATCTTTTTTCCCAATTTACTTTCCAGCGCTATTTGCTGGAAATAGAGAAAAAGTAACGCGAAAAAGCGTATGGTGCTCCTTTGCATGACTTTGCACAATGGGGGTGTACCAAGGGTGGTGCATGGGCTTTCCCATGAAAGCACCCATGGTTTCTCACGCTACGCCCAATTTGCCTAATAAAGTACATCGGGTTTAGCGTGAGAAATCTGCGCCCTTTTCAATTAGTCACACAAAAGGAGAGATGCTTTTATTTCTACTTCCTTTTCCGACTTTGCTTGTGTGCTGCCCTTTACAGCACACATACAAGGAGGGAAAATGGTTAAAGTGAGTCTTTGCATAGTACTTTGTACTGGTAGTATTCCTTCCAGGACAAAAGCTATGCTAGACTCATGGAGACATCCTTGCACCATGGCACAAAGGTGTCTCTGTGGTGCACGGCAGCTGATTTTAGTGCCGGCCCTAGTGAGAGGGGTGGAGAGTGCCTTATTTTAGTGAATAGGACACTCTCCTCCTGTCTCCTTTTCACGTTGCGCAGCACAGCATTGCTGTTGCTGCAGTGTGCTACATGAAACAGTAGTAAATCTGCCCCTGAATGTCGAGAATGGTTGATGGTGTAATTATTTATCTTTTCAAGTTCTATTAATATAAGAGGCAGATTTTAATGTGTCACTATCTTTGTTAGATCTGAACGCTAAAAAGTACCAGGTGCAATGCTGTCTCAAATGGGGACCGAAACTGCAAGCAATCAGAGTTATGCTCACTCAGGGGCCGTACAAAGCATTTTCCCGTACGAATCATATCCTCGAACGTCCCAGTACGTACGATGTAGTACGATGCATACCCAAAGCAGTTCTCCGCCCGAATCGTATCAAAGCCTGTACGACTCAATAATCCGTTCGAATAGCATTCGTAACGCCCAGTATGCGATGTCCGAACGGATCGAAGCATCATTTTCTGACCCAGCAAGTACGATTCGTCCAGTCAACAATCCGTACGACTCTTTTTTTACAAGAGCTCAAAACATCCGGAAAAGCAGAATTCGACTCGAAATGCATGCAAAGCAGACCCCATGGTATGGTTCGTACACCCCATGATCTTAGGGGTACGGTTCGTGCACATACAATCTTGGGGTACGGTTCGTACACCCCATGATCATAGGGGTACGGCTTGTACACCTACGATCATGGGGTACAGTTCGTACACCCCATGATTGTAGGTGGACGAACCGTACCCCTACGATCATGGGGTATACGAACCGTACTCCTACGATCATGAGGTGTACAAACCGTACCCCATGATCGTAGGTGTACGAACCGTACCCTATGTGATTGTGTGGCTCTCCATACGAATTGCTCATATGTTACGTTTACCGTACGAATCGGTTTGGACAGATGTGTACGATTCGTACGTAAACGGCTACGAATCCGAATCGTCGTACGGATTTGTTTCCCGAATCGGAATCGACCCCTCAAAGTTGTATGTAACAAGACACATGGCATCAGCTATGCAAGGCTTTATTGCTTTTTGGTATCCAGTCTCCTGATTTTTCGTTTTTGGTTGAGAGAGAATCTTTAAAAAGTGTCATGAGGCAATAGTTGAATATTTCTAAATCCCTCTGCTAATATAGTGAGTCCTTCATAGATTTTCTTAGAAGGGTCTTCACATCATTGGTAGGAAATAAAAAAGAAGAGAGCTAAGTATAATGAAACCTTTAAAGTGGCACATAGAATGCTTTATGTCGATCCCTGTAGATGAAGCTTAAAATTGCTACAGAACTAGCAGGAGAAAGCTGGGTTATATAGAACCATGCATGAGATAGTGAATTCAAATACTTTAAACTATGTTTTAAAGATGACAATAAAACTGCCAAAGTGCTTTCTTGGAAAATTAGAAATAAAAACAACATATAGTAAAAATTATTAATATAGTTTGGTGTGGGAAAAGTAAATGATATATTTTTAGTTTCCAGCACCTTCCCTGACTTAATATAGATGTGAGTTGGAGTAGTAAATTATATATGTTTATTGTCCAACACGTTCCCTGACTTAATATAATTTGGAGTGGGAATGGTAAATTATATATGTTTAGTATCCAGCACATTCCCTGACTTTATCTAATTTGCAGTGGGAATAGTGAATTATATATGTTTAATGTCCAGCACCTTCCCAGAGTTAATATAGTTTGAAGTGGGAATAGTAAATTATATATGTCTAGTGTCCAGCACTTTCCCCGAGTAAATATAGTTTGGAGTTGGAATAGTAAATTATATATGTTTAGTGTCCAGCACTTTCCCTGACCTAATATAAATTGCAGTGGGAATAGTAAAATATATATTTTTAGTGTCCAGCACCTTCGCAGAGTTATTATCGTTTGGAGAGGGAATAGTAAACTATATATGTTTATTGTTCAGCACTTTCCCTGTTAATATAAATTGGAGTGGAAATAGTAAATTATATATATTTACAGTCCAGCAACTTTTTACAATTAAGTGGACAGTGGGAATAGTTATTAAAAAATAATATATTTTATATTAAGAAAAATTATCTATTGTATATAAAGATTTTTATTTTTATTTTATTGATCTTTTTATTTTCCATTCATAGACTGGTAAAGAAAAAGATAAAGCAATTGATATTATTTTTTTAAGTTTACTTAATACATGTTTTTAGACAGAGACATTTTTTTTACATATTTCATATTTTGTACATATGTATACCGTTTATATAGAATATTTTTGCAAACTCAGTATTAAACAATAGTGTGCTTACTATTATAGTTATGTAAATTTTTAAACAATAAATTATGTACGTGTACATTGCTTTTTAATCAATTAAGTAAAGACATTTTTTGGGAGTAACAGTGATACAATATTTATTTATATTGTAAACATTTATTACATTATTACATATAGTGTACTTTATTAATAAAATATATGTTTTAACATCATTTTATTACTATTTGTTTTACAATTATTTTTTTTAAATATATAACGTCATATTTTAGGTAATATTATTTATATTTTAAATATAAATAATATTAATTAGTACATGAGTCATTTTTTAATACAAACATTTTTCATAACATTTATATTTTTTTAACATTACTTAAACATAGTAGTTTTAATATACATTGGACATGTAATGTATATTCTTTTAATTATAATAAAAATTATTAAATGTTTAATAATATTTATTATTATAATTTTGCATTAGGAACAATATCTCAAATAATTACTAGCGTGGAAAGCGAAGAAAGATGTCATACGTAATCATATTAAAGAGATTAAGAAATCAGACACAGAGGAAGGTATAACAGAAAGGAAACAAATTGTTGAAGCATTTCATGACTACTTTGTGAATGTGTATACAGAGGATCTTTGTCCAAATAAAGTAGAGATAGAAAGCTGGCTACCCTTAGTGAAACCACTTTCAGTGGATGATATGCGGGAGTTAAATAAGGAAATCACTCAAAAAGAGGTGAGGAAAGTGATTAAGGAGAGTAAAAGAGGGAAAGCCCCTGGGCCAGATGGCCTCCGAGGAGAAGCATACAAAGTCTTAGGAGATACAATTGCTCCCACACTATGTCATTTGTACAATAACATTTTTAGATGGGCGGTAACAATACCGAGCTCATGGAATGAGGCAACCATTATTTTAATACTTAAACCAGGGAAATCACCGAAGAGTTTGGATGCTTATAGACCTATCTCACTTTTGAATTGTGATTACAAATTGTTCTAAAAAATTTTAGCGGACAGACTCGGTAAAATTATTCATAAATTGATCCATGAAGACCAAAGGGGCTTTATCAAGATGAGATATCTAAAAGAACTTACATACTCATTGATAGGAATGATAGATATAGCTTCCAATTATGAATACCCCTTGGCAGTGATCGCGTTAGACGCTGCCAAGACTTTTGATCGTGTTAACTTTACATACTTAAAAACACTTCTGCATTATCTTAACCTAGGAGATAAATTCACGCAATCTATTTTTGCTTTATATTGCACACCAACATCGCGTGTATTGGTTAAAGGGACTCTCACACACCCTATTAAAGTTATGCGGGGCACCCGACAAGGATGCCCTTTATCACCCTTACATTTTAATTTATATATAGAGCCTCTCGCCTGCAAAATTAGAGCTTCAGAAGAAATACCCCCTTTTGGGGGGATGGACTGGTCAAAGAAACTTGGATTATATGCAGATGATATTATTGTTTATTCTTCAAATCTGGTTGGTTCTTTGGAAAATCTAGTGAAAATAACAAAGGATTTTGGAAAGATCTCTGGTTATCAGTTAAATCAAGACAAGACTGAAATAATGACCTGGAATCTTAACACAGGAGGAGTAAAAACTACAGCAGAAATGAGATACCTTGGGGTTAGGATTACACAAAAAATAGAAGATTTGGCAAAAACTAATTTTGATAGGGTCAAAAAAGAAGTTGTTGATACCCTAAAGGATGGATGAATCTACCTCTTTCAATATATGGACGATCTAATCTTGTAAAAATGGTGATTGTACCAAAAATTACTTTTCTGTTTGAGACTATCCCGTTGGGTTTTAAAAAGGAATGGCTGGTTAAGTTACAGAGCACGATAATATCATTTATTTGGGCGTCAAAGGCCTCTCGGATTTCATGGAAGAAAATAAGGAGGAAAATCAATAAAGGAGGGTTGGCGGCCCCAGATATACAAATTTATGCATGGGCTTTTTGTTTAAAAAACTGCATGATGTTGTTGGGTACCCTACCTAGTTCTCCGATTGCCGAAATGTTTGGAATACTGCTGAAAAGGTCTGGATATCATGATTTTGGTTTTCTATATGTTTGCAGACCCGACATTTTTTTAACAAGTGAGACTTAAAATTTTGGGAGATTTGGCTGAGATATGGTATAATATTAGAAAAATATCAAAATTGCCCTACTTTAGCTACATGGCTCCAATATGGGAGTCTCCTGGTGCTCCAACTTGGACAAAAGACGCGCTAGCACTACATCTGAAAAAGGAACCTGCTCTGCAAAGGTGGAAAGATTTGTTTCAAGATGGCAAACTTATAACGTGGGGTCTTTGCCAGCAATTGTGGAGACCAGTTTTTTTTTTTCAAAATATAAATATCTACAGATCCAAAGCTGGGCAAATGATTTGGAAACAGAGATTGGAATTGAAAATGAGTTTGAGTTAAAGTTGGGGACAGGGGCCTTTAAGAAGGAAGTGGCCTTTTGGTACTGGCAAATACTAGAAATGGAAGATGGACCATTTGTTTTGCCAGAGACCCTGTGGATGGATAGCTTGCCAAGGATCGCGACAGAAAACCAATGGCAAGTAACTATGTTCATGCTTTACAGTATTGTTAAACCTGCAAACCTAAGGCGAAACCTTTTATTTACCATTCACAGGGCATATTGGTCTCCGTATAGACTTTCTAAATTTAAAGCTGGAGGAATTGTTGGATGTCCAAAGTGTAAAGCTCCGAATGTGGATGATTTGCATATGTTTGTGTCCTGTCCAAAAATTAAGCAATTCTGGATAGATGTAAGTAACTCTCTCTCCAAATCTCTGAACCAACGCATTGAGGTAAGCCCTGAATTAATTATTACCGGGAGATATGATTTAGAAAACAGATTTTTGAATAACAATGTTAGGCTTATTTTTCATGCTATGTTGCTAGCACGTCGAGAAATATGTAAACTATGGGTCTCACCACTTAGTCCTAGTTTAATGGATTGGATTTTAGCTATGAGATATATGGCTAAGCTTGATATACTAGACCGTTCTAAGAGAAATAGAGGATTTTGGATACCCTTCTTGTTATGTTTTGGTTGAAATATTTATATGTTGAAGTCCAATGACTAAGCCCGTGCCTGTCTCGCTGGTATATGGTTTTTGTTCAGGACGATAAATAGAGATGGAGGAGGACACACATGTTGAGTCAGGTGGCCAAAAGGGACAGTTCAGAGGAAGGCCAGACTCAAGAATATGTGATGTTTATGCCCCACTACTCTAAACCAGCCTATGAGATATAAAAGCCCAGTGGTGGACTAAGATAGAAGTTTTGGGTGGCAAGGTGGCAAATGAGGATAAAAAAAATAAAAAATAAATATCTCAAATAATTTTTTTAACAGAAATATTGTTTTGTAGTATTTTTACAAAAAAATGTAGAACTGTATTGACAATGTACAATAAGTTTAATAAAGAAATCTATACATCTTTACTATTTAAAGCAGCAATCTTTATTTCGAATTTGTATTTTGTGATTGGTCGGTTTTGTTTAAGGTAATTTCTGAGGGGAGAAGCTTGTGGTTGGAAACTGTGTTGCATCGGGTAAGGTAAGTTTAACTTTCTTTATTAAAACTTTAATTTTGGGTTAAATTGAAGGTAGTTAAGTAGTATGTAGTGTGTGTAGTGTAAGGTTTTTAAAGTTTTGGGAGTTGTAGGTTTTAGTTATGCGTTAGCGAAATATTGTTAGTTTGCTAATCGGTTGGTAATAGAGTTTGATAGATATGTGAAATTATGTTTAAAGTATGTTTAAAGTATGGTGTTAGTGTTATATTTGTTTGTATTATGATAACATGTATATGTGTATGTGTGTGGGTAGGATTGTTTTTTATTACAGGTTGTGGTTGATTGGAATTTGCCGTTGGAAGAAGAAAACATTTTTTTATTTAAGGAAGTGTGTATTAGTTTTAGAAAACTAATAATTATTTTACACTTCCGCACACCAAATTAGGATGCGACCATCACCATGGCGGTTGCCACTTGCATTTTAACATTGCGGTGAGTGCTTCTGACAGCAGCATCCGCCGTGATGTTAAAAGAGCATGTTGTGCATTTCAGTGCTCTAGGTGACAGGCACCACACGCTGCCTGCCATTTAGTGCACTGAAATGTAGGGGGTACCATGGTTACCCCCAGTACAAATACACCTCCCCACCAACACATTGGGAGCCCACAACGGGCCCCCAAAACGAACCTTGCCAGCCTTTTCATGACGGTTTTGCCATCATGGGAAGGCTGGATCACAGCCTGCATCATAACATGGTGGACTGTGCCTGCTAGGCACCGCCACCAATTTATGCATGCAGACCGCTCCACCAGGCAATCGATCCGATTGCCTGTGGCGGTTCCGTGGCAGACGGTCTTTGCATCTGCTACGGTTGCAGTATGGATCCGCCCACCATCCTAATCTTGTGGGCGGTCAATCCACGTTTGACGGTGGACGGATCGCCTCCGCACGGCTGGCAGTGGCGGTCCATCTGCCATAATACTGACCCCCTTAGTGTAGATTTTGGAGGAGTCTCCAAATGCATTGGTTAAAGTGATATTAGCAACTTTGAATTGCTGTGTGAGAGTAGTTTTTTAGTATGGCTTTTTAGTATGACTGTTCAAAGTCAATAATTACTTCTTGGGGAAAGTAATTATTGGTTTCTTGTTTTATATTGATTAAAAGTTCAACATAGGTGGAGTTTTGCTTATTTGGTAATAGAGAATATATAAAGGGTATGTTTGTATTTTGATAGAGTCCATGTATTGTATATAACTGGTAAAATGGTTTGGGACATATTTAAAAAGTCTATCCATCATCCATGTGTTCACAGTTCTGTAGTTTTAGTTCAATTTCAGCGAGGATAGGTGGGTGGTTATGCTCTCTAACATATAGTAAAGTTGAACAAAAGTCCAGTGCATACGTTAGGTTTGGAATAATGTCAAGAGACTCATGGTAAACAAACAACCGCATCTAAGGAAACAAGGTGGACAAATCTGAATAGTTTTTTCAAATGAAATATATTGAGCCTTCCTTTTAGGTAGAGTGACATCAAAGCAAACAACCAGCGAACACGTATTTCATCATGCGGGTGCTGTACCCGTGACTCTTCAGGGCTGGGGTAAAAAATAAGAAGACATAGTACAGTTTGGAACAATACACATGACGTTAATTCGCTACAAGGTCTGCAGGAGACAAAAGTTGCTAACCCCCCACTTGAACGACCGTATCTGTGATTTTTGCTTGCATTTTCATAGTAATCTACATAACCATTCAGCGCAAACGGGTGGGGTTCCCAAGTTTCTTGTAGAAATAAGATTTGACATGGTATGGGTATACACCTTATTTGTGCGTTGGAGAGTTTGGACCCTACTCAATTTATATTCCATGAGCACATTCTCAACTCAGTTGCTTTTGATTCGGAAATGGGATTTTTAATCCTTCATTGTTCATAATTGTTATGCAGAGCCTGCACAATCCATTTTTCGTTTATTCCTGATGTGATATCATTTGTGGAAGGTGGCGGTGCCACTCTTGATGAACTAATGGATCTACCCCGTGCGTTCCTAAGTACAGTTCCTTTTTGTTTGGTATTTTGCTCTGTTTGAACCACATTTGCCTCTTTAATGAATGGAGTTGAATACACTTTTGGGGCCTGCTTTGTAATAACTATTCCCCAGGCCTTAAATGTTGGAATTTCTTTTAATATTTGCTCTGCTATTGGCATTGAATTAACCGTAACCAGTGTCATTTCTTGGGAGCTGTTCTTATCAGCAATAAATTCAATGGAGTTGATGTCATCGTTCTTGATATTGATTAATGCTGGGATTGATTTGAATAATCTGAGGATGTTCCCTCTATTCAATGTATCATATCTGCCTCTGGATTCATATTCAGGGTTAAATATCAGTTGAACTTTCTCAGCTACCACTTGATTTTCTTTACATGGTGTTTCCGTTATTTGGTTTGTTTTATATCTAATTGTTTTTTCTCCTTCTCGTTTCTCAATTATTAATTGATCCCAATACGGACGTTTAATTTTATGCTCTACTATTGCTTCTGAGTTCCATCTTGGTATATCGTTCTTGATTTCCCTCAGACATGGCTCTGTGTTTCCATTGTAAAGCCAGTCTTGTTGATCGCAGGATTTACTCATTGTTTTTAGTGACTGAGACATTCCATTCCTATGATGATGTTTAGAATCGTTCACCTGGGCTTCAACTTTCTCCATTCTATTTTGTTTTTTAACTGGAGGGTTCATTCTAGCCATCTCATTTAGTTTTATTTCATTTTGTCCTTTTTTATCCACATTATGTAATAGTTGTTCCTGAAATGGTTCTTGTGTGAATATTGAGAATACTTCTTAGGCTCCTTGATGGACAAAGGAGAACTTTTTCTTTCCTTACTTGGTTCTTCTTGTTGCAGTACTCTATTTTTTATTATACCATCAGATTTTATTGTTTCTTCATGTTCCTGCTGACTAGACTTTGTTGTTTCCTCATTTTTCTGGTGGGTAGACTTTTGATTTTTCCTTGCTTTGCGTAGTTTTTTCCTTTGCCTTTTTGACATAGTATAACCGGTTGAATCTTGTCTCTTACAATCATATTCTACTATTTCTGCTGTATTTATATCTTCTTCGTGCATTACATTCCTTTGGTTGATTTCAGATAAAAGGTCAATTACATCTTGTGTTTCTTCTTTGTCCTCTGACAACCTCACTATTACCTTTTCTTCTTTGTCCGTTTTAGGGATGATTTTGTCATCCTCCATATTAACTATATTCATATCTTTATGTTTCCTTGTACTGCAAGACCTCCGGTATTGCTGCAAGTTTTTCCAGTAGAGGGAAGGAGATACATTCCATGTCTGTTTTTTGTTTATCATTTTGGACTCTGATTATCAGATTGTTAAGCTGTGCGAGTTTGTTGTCTATTCCTGCAACTGCTGTTGCCATCATTGTGAGGAGATCAATCTGAATGTCCATCTTGTTTGATTGATATTTTAATGCCTCTAGGGTTAACGTTGATGTTTGATAGAATAGGTCCCATTTTATTCCAACAGTTGGCATTTTTGTTCCAATTGGGTTGTTTTCAAGTGGAGTTTCATTTATAGGATCTGTTAGAGAAGCAAAATCTGTTTTATGGATGATATTTGCCTTTGGGAGCACATCCTCTCTTGTGGTGTTATTTTGCCATATTTTCAGCTTTTCTTGGTTTCCATATTCGTTATTGTGATCCAGTGTATTAATTGGTCCGGTATGACTATCATCATTGTAGGACTGAGGTTTCTTCCTAATTTCTACATTTACTTCCAATGGTATTACTGTCAGTTTTGATTCCATCCTGCTGCTGGCAGTTAGTAGGTTTTGTTTTTCCAGCATTTCTGGATCCTTTAAGTTAGCTAGGTCAACATTGTTTGACTCCGGAGTGATGGTTACATTTAGGATGTCGTGATCATTAATTTGGAACTCATAGTCCTTCATTTGTAAGTCGCAATCTCTTTTTAGGGGGGTGCTTTCACTGATTTGCCTATTGTCTTTTTCAGTTGACATTGGGTTTATTGGCGTTTGTAGATTGTCCTTTTCCATATCCTTATGCATAGTAATAAGAGCACCAGCCGGGTCTTTCAGGAACTCAAATTTATCCGGTATTTTTCCTGATTTCGCAAACATTCTGGCTATTGGTGAGATTGCCGTCGCGAAGGGAACAGGGTCAAGGGCAGGGAGGTTAGCTAAGCGCTGCAGCAGTAAAACAATGAAGCAGTAAAGCAGCAAAGCAAGAGTCCTTACCTAGAGACAAGTGTCCTTGTATGCTATTAGTCCTATTCACCGGCATTCACCAGCACCAACACGCCTCCTTAATTCCTCTGTAAGTCCCACAGTCCCACAGTACCACAAGGTACTGTCAAGTAATTCAATCGCCTTCAATCTGCTTAGATCAGTATTCTCCTTGTAACAACAGTCGCCTTGGAACAGTAGTCCTCCTCCCAGTACACAAATCCACAGCAAGGCAAGCAGCACAAGGCAGCCCCCCTGCTGCGTTTGCTGCTTGCTAGGAAGTCAGCTGGTCGGCGTTAGTAGTTCTGTGGTTCTGTGATTCCTGGCCCCCTCCCGTTATTGCCTTGTTGAAATGGGGTACTGCCGGCTAGTTCGTGCCGCCGTGACCCCCTCCGGGGTACTGATGCAGCTGCCGTGGGTTAGGGGGTCAGACCTGCACCTGCGCCCGAGCCTATGCCGTCACCTGAAACCAAACCGGCTCTTGGCGCCCTCTTGGCGCCCTGCCCCCTGACCCCTGAGGTGTGAGCGCCTGGCGTACGCCTGTGGGTGGGGGGCGACACGGGAGCAACGCCGCTGCAGTGTCACTGTGGAGCCGCAGAGCCGAGGGCTTCCGCGGGTCCTGTGGCTCAAAAACTGCGGGTCTCTGTGGTCTTCTGCGGGTCTTTGCGGGGTTCGGGGATCTAGTCCTGCTCCGCCCTTCGGCTTTGGCTTTGGATCAGCTCCGCACCACGCCACACCACCACAGCTGCACCGCTTCGTGACTCTCTGGTCTGGTCTGATTCTCGCCGCTCTCGCTGCTCTTGAGTAAAAAAGTGTTATAGAGGAAAACAGGACGAATCCTACACCTTGTGTCTAACACTTACGAAAAGCGGCTTAGTAATGTATTCATTCAATGCATGAAAAAAATGTAACTTAAAACTATTAAAAACGAAACAGCTCGGCTACCCTGGAGCAATAGCAGTCCTCTGATATGTTTGCACATTCCTCAAACCCCTCTAGACCCTTAGAGAATTCCTCCAGCCCCCAACTCTTCCCACCCTGCAGAGTGTGTATGTACAGGCGGCTGAAGCAAAAGAAAGTTGTGGAACGTGAATGTCTACGGTGTAGTACGATGTGCACCCAAAGCAGTTCTCCATATGAATCGTACCAAGGACCGTACGACTCAAGAATTCATACAGGTCGCATTCGGAACATGCAGTACACGATGTCCGTACGGATCAAAGCATCATTTTCCAACCCAGAAAGACAAATCGTCTGGACAACACTCCGTACGACTCTCTTGATATGGGAGCTGAAAACACGTGGAAAATCAGATTTTGACTCGAAATGCATACGAAACGGCCCCCCGGGTACGGTGCGTACACCCCTGGATTTCAGGGGTACGGTGCATCGGGGTACGGTGCGTACACCCAGTGCATACACCCCTTGAGTTTAAAGGTATGGTGCTTATTTGAATGTGTGGCTCTCTGTACGAATTGCTTCTATGCCACGTTTCCCATACGAATCGCGTACTCAATCCCCGGTCTGGATCGTACTTGTCGGGTCGTACGGCATGTTTACGATTCGTACGGTTAACTGTGAGGGTCTATGTCGTACGGATTTCACCTCATGTTTCATACGGTTCGCAAAGATTCAGACGTATTCTTTACCTACGGATCGTACTACGCGTTTCGGACGGATCTGTATGATTCATACGTAAAAGGCTACGAATACGAATCATCGTACGGATTCGTTTCCCGAAATAGACCCCATTGTATTTTTTCTAATGATGTTCAATATTAATTTTCACGATATTTTTTGTTTCGATAATACTGATATCGTTGTGAATGTGTGATGATATTTTTTGGTCGATATTTGTGTATTTCTTTAAATAAGTATAGCTTGTCGCTATTAGAGTAATAGACATTTTTGTCTCCATATTATGGTAGGCCGATATTATGTCTGTCGATATTATATCAGTGATCTTTTTATGTTGCTTTCACTCACATTAGCCTATAGCTGTATCCATCTTGGAGGTTCACACCCACTACCCAGTCAACTTCCTACTACTTCCATCTAATTGGAAATGTCCTTATGGTGAGGTCGGGCATCCGCAATTTTAGATTGTGAAATATTGTGTTTGTGATTGTTAAGTGTGTCACCACCTCTCAAAATGGTGTATTATTTATTTCCAAATACAAAATACTAATGTTACTCATTTATTTTGACAAAAAGAGTATTATGTAGTGTGTTACTGTGGTTAAATGTGATAGTTGCCTGGTTTTATTTACACTTCCATTGACGGAATGTTTCCTAAAATAAATTTAAAAAAATTAGATTGTGAAAATAATACATTTAAAATGTATTATTTACACATTTATTTTTACCAAAAATTAGACATGTAACAAATGTACTTTAAAAAATAAATGAATTCATGTTATGTTAAATTATGCAAATAAAAATTGAAATCTAAATGAAATATGTGTTTTATTTTAAAAATATGTTTGCAAACATATATACCATTTTTTTTACTTTGAAATGCAGACATATGAACCCAGGGAGAGTGGGGAAATGGCAACCTAAAGTTCTGAGATCATTTCTAGAGCTTGCCACCATTAAAGAATGGGATATAATTTAAATAATTTAGATTAAATAGCCAAATTATTCTTGATTGATGTCATCAGCTGGAGCCAGATCTTCTGCCTCACAATTGGAATCCAACAGAAATAACACCAATAGGGAAATTAATGGTAGTACTCCATTTTGTGGAAACAGTATCATTGCAATATACTGTTGCAGTATCTGGTGGAATATCACAACCAACATTCAGTGCTTTGCTACAAGAAGTTCTTTCTTAAATGTTGAGGGACATCAACAGCTTCATACAGTTTCCATGAAATGAGGATTTTCCAAATCGGAGGTAAGATTGTTATGCTTTGGTTCAACTATTACATGTGTTTAGAGCAATTGATGGAACACATATTGCCATGAATCACCACATGACAGAGAACAAGTCCACCGCAATTGAAAAAAGTTTCATTCAATCAATGTGCAAATTGTTTTCTTACCAGATTTGTACATCATACGTGTGTTTGAGCATTTTCCAGGATCAACACATGATTCCATTGTACTAGAGAACAGTACCATATGCCTGCAATTGTCACAACTTGGACATGAGCAGGCCCAGCTTGCTAGTAAGTACAATCTTTACTCATAGAGGAAACTCAGCTTATCCTAACTGACCATGGTTGTTAGCACCGCTGAGGAATCCAACAATGCCAGAGGAAGTTCACTTCATTGAGGCCCATGAAAGAACATGGAGGCCAGTGGAGGGGGCATTTGGGTTCCTAAACATCAGATATGGAAGTCTGGATAAGACCGGTGGAGCCCCCCTCTACTCACTCGATAAGGTGTACAAAATCACCATGGCATTTTGCATGTTAAACAACATAGCCCTGTGATGGATTATCCCATACTCTGCAGAAGAAGGAAACCATGATGAGCCACTGGGTGAGGATGTTGAAATGCCAAATGAGGATGATAGTGGTGAAGAAGAAGGATTAGACTTACATCAAATTGTTATTGACAACTTCTTCACAGTGTAAGTATAAATTCACATATCATTACATTATATTTGAAACCAACTTTCATTTTAATGAGAATAAAGGCTGTGCTAGTCATTTTCCGGAAAGGGCAAGTTAAGGTAAATCCAGGTCAAAGATGTTTGTTGAGAAAAGTTTCGAAACATTGACAATGTGTTCATTTACATTGTTATTTATGATTGTTTTTAGTATTGTGTCCGAAATAGTTTACATTTGTAATGCATCTATTATGTCATGTCATACAAATAAATTATTTTGTTTTAGGTTCCTTCACCAGGTCATCTTCATTTGGACAGTTTAAAGTTGTGCCATTTGCAGTCATATGCTGCTATTGCGAAGTACAAAGGGAACATGGGTTGATCCTGTGAAAGACACACAAACCTTTGGATGTACATATCTTGTACAAAGACAACTTGCACTGTGATTTAATTGTAGTTATTAAGATTACATTATGCTTATTTTCTGTTAAGTGTTGCCACCAAGGCAATATTTACTGCTCAAAGTGCACTAACAGCATGTAGTAGGCCACCCAAAGTATACAAATCTCCCTTCACAAAGGCGACATCCACATTTTGAATTAACTGCATGAAGCTGTTGATATGTCTCATCGTTGAAGAAAGAACGTCTTGTAACACACCACTTAAAGTTGGTAGTGAAATTCCAACAGATACTGTAACAGTGTATTGGAATGATCCTGTGACCACAAAAGGGAGTACTTCCAATATTGTGACTCCTGCTGATGTTGATGTGGGATTCCTATTGTGAGGCTGAACATCTGGCTCCAGCTGACGACATAAATCAATAAGAGTTTGCCTATTTAATCTGATTTTTTTATCATATCCAGTTCGTCCATCGTGTTAAGTTCTGGAAAGTGTTTGTATTTTGCATGAGTTCAAATGTATTGGAAAGATATGAATAACACATCTTTAATAAAATGTAGACAAATACTAGTTTTTGAATTGTGGTTTTTGTTCTTCTTGTAAATTATTAAAACCTATGAAAAAATTACCTACATGGAATTTATTTATAACTAAACAATCTTTTTAATTTTAACTTTGTAAAACGTATGATAGACCAAAGAAAGTGAACAAATCCAGAAAACAAATACAAACCCAGTCTTTGAATGAATTTTGGGAGAAATTTAATTCAACAAAAACAAATAAAGTAAAACAGGATGGGTGTAAAAATCATGGTGAATGAAACTATTATTCAAGAGCCCAAATAGTTTGAAAGCCAATGTACAACATACAACTGGCATAAAAAAGGTCAATGTGTCAAGAAAATAGTCCAAAGAGTGAATGATAGTCAAACAATGGAGGATATTAGGTTCTGCGTCTCTTGTTGGTGGTGGTGGAGGTCTTGCCTTCCTCTACTGGTGGTCCTAATGAAGGGGGACTGTTGGATTCACAGTTGCAAGGATTGAGGTGGGTGCAGGTGTTTCCTCCTGTGGCAAGGCCTCACTTTCTGTAGCTGAAGCAGATGTAGTAGGCCCAGATTTGTTTGGACTAAACCCTGCATATATTGGTAAAAATTCCTGCGGCACCCCAGTGAGGGACCCCGATGATGAGCTTAGATTTTCCATCTGAACATTGTTCTCCCTATGTAATTGATTAATCTCCTGGAGCTCCTTAAGGACCTGATCTTTCATGTCTTGGGATTGATTAAGGCATCCCAAGACTAGGTTGATGGTGACCTCGGTGACAATGAACCCAGTAGCTTCCCTTTCCTGGCCCCCCAGTTTCCATCCCATGGCCCCTACCCCCACTAATCAATGCTCTTGACCCGGTGTGGCCCATCCCACTGGTTCCTGGCTGAACTAGAGGTCTTGGTGTTGGATCAACAACGGCCACGACTAGGGTTAAAGTATTGTGTGATGATCCTTTGGACACAGGAAGTGGAGGTATCCAGAGGCTGTGTTGTGGTGACAGCTAGGGTCAGAGCTGTAGGTGTGGGCCGAGTGATACTCACTGGAGCTGTCTGCCCAAGCAGACCAGATGGACCTGCCTGTTCCTCATCATCTAGACTTGCAGGAGCATATTCCTCATTGAAGGCTTATTCCTGGACTGCCCTTCTATATTCGAGATTGGCTTAGGGGAGGAGGCTAAGGGGATTCTTTCCTCGGTCCTAGAGCCCAGCTATTACAAAAAACTAAGTTTAAGGTGGTTATAGCAATGTAGTCAGTCTGGAGGAAGGTGCGACGGAAATGGCTGATCCCTAACATTAATTTTTACACACCCCTGGCAGCCGCTAGGTTATTACCCTCTATTTTTCAGGACTCAGTTACATTTAGGTGGAGATACCACTGTATTCTTACTTTTGGGGATTTAGTTAATGAGGGTAATATGGCTCCTTTTTTATCTTTGAAAGATACGTTTGGTTTGGATACGCGCACATTTTTTAAATACTTACAGTTACGCAGCTATATAGGCAACCTCCTCCAAAATTCCCCTGCTGCGCTTGTTAAAAACACACTCATGGACCTGATCCTGAGGAAGGACCGCATTGGGGCCCTTTATCAAAATCTATTAGCGGTGCTTCCCGATGATCTTTCTTCCCAAAATACAAAATTGGATACTTGATTAGGAAAAGTTGGTACAGATATTACATCTGCTATGGATCTCTCAAATAAATCAGTTTTCATTTCAGGGAGCCTTCACTCCCAAAGCTATATGGCCCTGTTTGATCTGTACTACACCCCCGCTAAAATATCTAAATGGGGAGGTGGTGGGGCTCAGGGTTGCCCAAGATGTGGCTTACTGGCAGCCAATGACATACATATGTTTTTTTATGTATCAATTTGGGTGTATTCCTTCAAGATGTACAATCATTCATTAACAGTTCTCTCAAAATATCGGTGGTACTCTCCTCTGTGTTGGTAATAACGAGTTCTGAAACACAAACTGATAGACCATCTCATGAATCTGCCTTTATCTGTATTGCAATGTCATTATTTAGTTTATGCATAACTTCTGAATAGATTAACCCGGTAACCCCCACCTTTTTGAATTGGAGAGCAAGGATCTTAGCTATCCATAATTTGGAATCTGCTGTGTTTTTGAGAAGCGGTAGGAGGAGGCGTGAGAGGGGCTTGAAAATATGGGCGCCATTTAGGTATTGGTTGAATAATTCATTTTATGCATCCCTGACCTATGTCTGCTTTTTTGTCAATATGATCTTTATTGTACATTAATTATGTATTACTTCTTCTTGTGTTATAATTGCCATGATCAAATTGTCTGTTTGTTTGGGGTTTTTTCTATGCTATCAAGCTGATAATAAAAAAAACAACACTTGCAAACTGTAATTTAAACACACCTAATAAAATATAAGCAGTGAAAATTAACAGACATTTACAATATAAAACACATATATGAAATATGTTATTAGGTGAAGTTAAATGAAGATTGAAACCTGTATTCTTAATTCTAACAAAACAGAGAAACAAGGCAAAAACAAGGCAAAAACTGAAAATGAACCCTAAAGAAAAGCACACTTTGACAACACATATTATCAATTGGTGAGACAAGAGAAACAACAGTATTGCTAGAAAATTCCTAAAAGAAATTGAAATTTCTTATTTATTTAGTGTTTTGTATAGCGCAAACATGACCTGTGAGGGTATCAGAGAGCTTTACAGCAATAGTAAATAATTACAAGAATTAGCAAGAAAAAATAGATACAAAAAGGAACATGTAGACATGAGAGAATAGTTGACAATAACGCCAGAGTTCCAGTACGAGATACAGCAAGTCGTTGAACTGCTGAAGCTGCAGAAGCATTGAGAGGGATTAGGGTAGGAATTTGCCCATTAGGAAGGTCTTCACTTCCTTTTTGAAACTTGATAGGGCAGGTATTCTTCTGATGTAAGGTGGCAGCGAGTTCCAGATTCTGGGGGCAGCTCCAGAGAAGGCTCTGTTGTATGTCTTCTTCTTCTGGAAGAGAGGTGGTTTCAACACTAAAATCCCTGGCACACCGAGAGTGCCTGCCACCTCTGGAGATTACAATTTTCTGAGCAAGGTACTAAGGAGAGCTGGAGTGTACAGCTTTATGAGTGATACTGGTCAGTTTTAATTGGATTCTGGGTTCATACGGCAGCCAATTCAACGCCTTTAGGTACGGTGTAATGTGATTGAATTTTCTTGAGCCAGTTAGGACTTGCAGCTGCTTTGAGACAGGCTTTTAGGGGAGCTGTTGAGGTCTTTGGTAGGCCAGATAAGGTTGAGTATCCATATTCGATCTTAGAGATAACTAAGTCCTGGACTGACATTTTTAGGTCCAAAGCGTCTAGGAACGGTTTGAGATTTCTCGGATAGCTGAGGTGAAACCTGGCATTTTTGGCCAGAGTGTTTATGTGGGCTTGCATGTTTCAGTTTTTGTCCAGTGAGATTCCTAGTGATTTGGCTGAGCCCACTAAGGTCGGGTGCAGTTCAGCACGGTGAACCCACCCTGACCTAGTCTGAGGTCTGCTCTCACTCCAGCAGCTCTGCTGTGCTCTGCTCCAACGCAGATCCCCTTGACCCAACCCAGGCAGGGGTTGAGCCCGCTCTGTGACTTCTGGTCATTTTTTTCCCTTGTGTAACTCTTACCAACACTGTATTTCTTTTTAATTTTGTTATTCTTTTGTTTTGTGACTCATTGTTATTTTGCATTCTTACAACTCTTGTGCCTGGTTTGTATTCAATGTTTTTGTGCACTGGCCATTGTACAGTTGCTCTTTGTTACTCTTCCCTCCTGCTTTTTCTTGCTGGTTTCCCCAATATTAGAGCCCCTGCCCCGCCTCACAGCTGCATGTTCCCACCCCTCTCTCCTACTTAATGGTGGCCGCTACAGGGGAGCGTGAGCACAACTTCTGACACAGTCTGAGGTCTGCTTTCACCCCAGCAGCTCTGCAGTGCTCTGCTCCGATGCAGATCCTCTTGTCCCAAACCAGGCAGGGTTCGAGCCCACTCTGTGGGCCTGATTCACAGAATTAACTTAAGACAAAATCCTAAACTTACTACTTTTGGTATTCACAGAATGCACTTACTACTTTTGGTAGTCACATAATGCACTTACTACATTTGGTATTCACAGAATGGATTTATGACTACTAACTTTATGTCCGAACTCGGGCCGGAGATTCCGGCCCTGAGGTGGAGATTCCGACCCAAAGTTGAGACTTCCGGCCCGGAGGTAAGGATTCCGGCCCGGCGGTAGGGATTCCAGCCAGTGGCAGAGATTTAGCCATGGCCGAAATCTCCACCTATGGGCCAGAAGTCCCACCTCCTGGCCGGAAGTCCCACCTCTGGCCAGAATCTCCACCTACGGGCCGGAATGTCCGGCCCGAGTGTAGACGTAAAGTTAGTAGTCGTAAATCCATTCTGTGAATACCAAAAGTAGTAAGTGCATCCTGTGAATACCAAAAGTAGTAAGTTTAGGATTTTGTCTTAAGTTAGTTCTGTGAATTGGGCCCACTGACTTCTAGTAGGTTTTTTTTCCCCTCATGTAACTCTTGCCATCACTGTATTTCTTTTTTCCTTTTGTTATTCTTGTGTTTTGTGCCTCGTTGTTGTTTTGCCTTCTTGCAACTCTTGTGCCTGGTTTGTATTCTGTGTTTTTGTGCACTGCCCATTGTACTGTTGTCCTCTGCTTACTCTGCACTCCTGCTTTTTCTCGCTGGTTTTCCCACTGTTACCGCCACCGCCTCCCAGCTGCATGTTGCTGCCCCTTCCCCTACATAATGGCGGCCGCTGTGTGGTCGTGCCACTGGCTTACTACTGGTGCCCCTAATGCACGCCTAAGGCAAGCCCACCTGCGCAAGTCCGTATCCCAGCATGGTGTAGTTGGTGGATGTGATGGCATGCGGGGGGATGATGGTGGTGGTATGATTGGTCTGTGTCTTGAAGTGTAGATGTTCCATCATGTCTGTGGGCTCGTCGATTCCGCCTGAGCACACTCCCCGACGAGCCCACAGACATGATAGAACATCTACACTTCAAGATACACACCAACCCTACCACCACCCTCCGAGGAACCCTCATCTAACGACCCTCTGGACCCCGCGGACCGTTCACCAACTCCATCACAGACATCATCTACCAGCATGCCATCGCATCCACCAACCACACCCTGCTGGGAGACCTCAACTACCACATTGACAACCAACTGGACCCCAACACTGCATCCCTTCTGGACAACCTCCACAACATTAGACTTCCCCAGATCGTGACCGAGCCCATGCACTCAACAGGACACACCTTAGACCCCCTCTTCACTACAGGAAACTCCCTCACCTTCAGCCAAACCACCAAACTCCCATGGACTGACCACCGTTGCGTCCACTTCACCTTCAGAATGCCCATCATCCACAGACATCAGCACCTACTCCCACAAAGAAACTAGACCAGAATCACCAACGACCAGCTCACCCCTTCACTCAGCAACTCCACCCCAACCATCATGGAAAATGATGACCCCATCACAGCAACCCAAACCGTGCACAGATGGATCTCCGACAGCACCAACACCATAGCACCCTCAAGAGAAATAACAACACCCAAGCCAAGAAAAGATGGTTCACCTCCGAACTTCGGGAGTCCAGATTAAGCATGGGCGAAAAATCCGTTCCGCTCGCGGATTTTGCGGATTTTCGGTAAATTCGCAATCCGCGAACGCTCGCGAATTTACCGAAAATCCGCAAATTCGCACGCAGCGGATTTTTTTTTCTTGGTGATACAATTTTGCGGCGTGCGGTGTAAGTTCGCAATTGCGAACATGTAGGTGGAGCGGGCAGCAACAATCTCGCACTCGCGAAATTACAAAAATTGCAATTCTGCACAAGAAATCTACTAGCAAGCAGCATAGACCTTCTGAAAATGATGATTTTTATCAGAATAACTCCTCAGGTTGACATTTGCCTGCACTTTTTTGGATTTGAGGCCTTTTGACTTTCTTTGGATCACTTTTGGATTAGAAATCAACTTTCTCAAGTAAGCTTGTTTGGGGCATTACAGTTGCTGTAATGCTGTTCTGCAGAAAAACGAGTTTTGCAAAAGTGAAAGCATTCAGCAGGTTCAAAAGTTCAAACTCATCATTAGTAACCATTCCCTGTAGTGCTTCCTGACAGGGGCCCCTCCAGAGTTCAGTTGCTAGTTGCAACAATTATATGACCCTGCTCTGACCCTCACAGCAGGCTCATAGAATAGCTACAAGTAGGCCACAAAGGTCCTGGAAAAAAAATTGCACTGCAACAGAAAGCAAATTACAGATAAGGAAGCAGGTGCCAGACTGGAATTTTAAAACAGTGACACATTAATAAATCAACCCCAAATTAATTCATGTCAGTTGAAGCAGGGCAGGTGTGCTTGCTTTTCCCCCCCATAATCTACAGTGATGATGAACCAGAGGGTGGCATTGATGTACCAGAGGGTGGCATGGGTGAAACAGAGGGTGGCAGGGGTGAAACAGAGGGTGCTGGGAACCTGTGATGATGAACCAGACGTAGAAACAACATAATTGCGACCGTTGCGAGCCGACATGTAAGTTCGCAATTGCGAACTGGTACAAAACCCTCGCGAACTGGCAGAAATCCTTGCGAACACACAAAAAAAAATTCGCGAGAATTCTCGGATTTTGCGGATTGCGAGTTCGCAAATTCGCAAAATTCGCGAACGCCAGATTTGCAAAATTCGCCCATGCTTAGTCCAGATGCGCCTGCCGCTGCCTCAAAAAGACCTGGAGGAACACCAAATCCATAGAAGCCCACAACAACTTCAAAGCCGCTACCAACACACACCACCAACTCATCTGAGAAACGAAAAAAAAGCGATTGAAGACAGAATCTCCACACATGCACACAACAGCAAAGAGCTCTTCAACATCATCAAGGAGTTTGCCCAACCCACCAGCGAATCGACTGACATCCTCCCTCACAAGACCTCTGCAACAAACTCAGCACCTTCTTTCACCACAAAATCAAGAGCATCTACGACAACTTCGACGAAGACAACGAACACAAGGAACCCCCACCAACAACCCTCAACACCCTAAAACCAACAATTGACAGCTGGACAGCCCTCACCACCTAAGACACATTGAAGATGATGAAGTCAATCCATTCCAGGGCCCCCATGGACCCCTGCCCCCACCACATCTTCAACAGAGCCGCAGACACCATTACACCCATACTCCACCACACCATCAACTGCTCTCTGGTGACCGCCTCGTTCCCCGTTGACTAGAAAAACGCCGAGGTCAACGGCCTCCTGGAGAAACCCTCAGCTAGCCCCACGACCTTGAAAACTACAGAACCATCTCCCTGATCCCGTTCCTTGCGAAAGTTATTGAGAAAGCCATCAACAACCAACTTGCCACATTCATCAAACAGCACAACATCCTCGACTTCTCCAAATCCGACTTCAGGAAAAACCACAGTACGGAAACCACACTCCTTGCCGCAACAGATGAATTATGCACCCTACTGGACAAAGGAGAAACAGGAGCCTGCATCCTCCTCGACCTCTCAGCGGTATTCAACACAGTCTCCCACTGCACCCCATTATGCAGACTTTACGACGTAAGGAATCAGGACAAGGCCCTCAACTGGATCGACTCCTTCCTCTCTGGCACAACACAGCAGGTTAGACTCCCCCATTTCCTCTCAGACCCTACGCCAACCACCTACCAAGTCTCTCAGGGATCCTCCCTCAGCCCGATGCTCTTCAACGTCTACATGGCTCCACTCACCCTCAGTGTCAAAAGCTACGGACTCAACATTGTGTCAAACGCAGATGACACCCACCTCATTCTCTCCCTATCCAACTAACCCAACACCGCCAGACACAACGTTTGAGACAGCATAGAAGCCATCCCTAAATGGTTGAAAAACAGCTGCCTACAACTAAACACCAACAAGACGGAAGTACTCATCATAGGCCCAAACCCTGACGCCTTGGAATGATGCCTGGTGGCAACCCGCCCTCGGAAACCCACCCACCCCCATGGACCACGCACGCAACCTGGGAATCATCCTTGACTTCGAGCTCAGAATGGACCACCAGATCAACTCAGTCTCATCCTCATGCCTCCACACCCTCGCCTCCTACGTAAGACTTTCAAATGGATCTCCCTCGAGCACAGAAAGACCGTCACTCAGGCTCTTGTCACAAGCAGACTCGACTATGACAATGCACTCTACGCCGGAATAAACAAAAACCTCACCCGCAAGCTACACAACAAATATTACATTTGTCATGTCTTAGGAATGCAACGCCTTCTTATGGTGTTGTGTGTGTTGATTTCTCTGTGTGTCCATACCATATGGTCCCTTATATTTCTCTTTTATTTGAATCCAAAAAGAGGAGGAAGATTAATGGTATTAGGAACAAATGTCTCTTTATCAATTTTTGCTCCTGATTGTTTACGGGGTTAAAAGTATTGACTATTACGATACATTCACTATTGCCCCGTTGGACAATACAAAGCTATTTGAAGGGCTCTACGAACAACCTTTTTTGGATATCCTCCTGCGAGAAATTATGTCTTCAATATTTTGGCTTCTTTGAAATAATCAGCCCTACAACAGCTCCTTATTTACAGAAATTGTCCGCATGTCAGGTAATCCCAGAGGGCATGGGGTGGTTACTGTCATAACTGAGTAATACATTTGTATCTGTGTTTTTATTTTGTAAAGTGTAGTATGCAAAGTACCATCTCTATGTCTTATTCCAAATACAAATAAATGATTTCTGACATTTTGAAGTAGGCTGTGACTCAGCTGCAGTCTTTGCTTCAGTTCTATTATTGCAATGAGCTATGCAATTCCTGTGACACATCTGTTGCTTTGCATGCATGTGTATTTGTATGAAAATACATCTGTTCACCCACACCTTGAGAAATAAACAATTTCTATATGGATTTTTTAGGTTTATCAGTATTGTTATTATTCATTGGCATTTTGTCGATTTGTTTACTGGCCTAATTTGTTTTCTTCAGTCGACCGGAAGGTCCTGGAGTGCTTTACATGAACACCAGCTACATTACACAATGGCAAATTCATTTTTGACATTTTTTTGGCACAGGGAGATTAAATGATTTGCCCAGAATCACAGGATGATAAGCAGATGCTGAGACTGGATTCTGGTTCCCCAGTTCTTATATCAGCAGCTGTAGCCTAATGCCACATCTTCTCCATTTCACGTCTTCGTTTATGAAACAATGAAATACATAATGCACATTCACAATGATGTAAAGAACTTCAGCCCAGATTCACAAAAGAACCACAGAATGCAGTGCAGCAGCCAAAAATGCTGTGATGCGTTGCATGACAGGGAGGGAACCAAAGCGTCATATCTACAGATATATATCTCTCCTCCTGTCTCCCTAGAGCCAGCACAGATTTCATCTGCCATGGGCCATGCACACTCCTTAGCGCCATAGTGCTAGGGTGTGTGTCTGAGGTACCCTTCCTGTGCAAAATACTATGGCTAGACAAGATTAAAACCTTTTCCTACTTTCTATGAGTGCTTTACAGCGCAGCACACATGCAAAGTCAGAAAATTTTTAATATAATATAATATAATATAATATAATATAATATAATATAATATAATATAATATAATATAATATAATATAATATAATATAATATAATATAATATAATATAATATCACTGACGGACACTCTTCCTTTGATTATTTACAACTGACTGGGGACTAAGAGTGCCCTTGAACCCTTTCTCTCCCTTTGTTGACTGAGAACATTTTTAATGCCTGCTTTTCAGCTGTGTTAATTTATGGTGGTAAACCCTTGCTTATAATGTTAGTAGATAGGGCTTAGCGTCAAAAAGCATGGGTGCCTGCATGGGAAAACCCATGTACCACCCATGTAATGCCCCCTTGACAAAAGTAATGCAAAGCAGTGTTTCGCGCTGTTTGGAGTTACTGTCCGAATACAAATCAATGCAAATACCAGTTTGCATTGGTTTGTTAATCCCCAAAAACATTAGGGGGCCAATGTTCAAGGAAGTGGAGGAGTGAGTTGTTAGACGTCATGGCATAACGACCTCACTCCGCCACTTCAGAAATGCAAGGCTGCACCATATTTACAACAATGTGGTGCAGTCTTGCGTTTCCCCCTGCGCTGGTACTACCCTTAGCAGTGCAGTGCCAACCAGGCAAGAGTGTCGATGAGCAGGGGAAAGACTGTTCATGTACAGGAAGGTCCTCCTTCCCTAACCGCTCTCAGTTATCACGTCCCAACAATAACACCCATAGTGTGGGTTATCGCTGCATGCTATTAAACACCAGGTCAGCGTGTAAACATGCGCAAGACATTTTCGAGCTCCTAGATACAGTGAAGCCACTATGTCTTATGCTTACTGAGACGTGGTGGGGTGAATTCTCCAACCCTGATGTCGTTACGGCAATCCCGCCTGATTATAACATCTTCAGGAAGGATAGAGCTAAGGGAAGGGGTGGTGGAGTGGCATTGGTGGTCAAGAAAGGCACCCCTTGTGCGATCCTGCCAGTGAAGGACATCCGAGGCTCGGAGACCCTCGCTTTTTCTATTACTTTGTCTCCACATCAATCTTTTAAGGGATTACTCGTGTATAGACCACCTGGCTCACCCGGCACGTTCTTTGAAGATCTGGACTCCGTGCTGCTGGGGCTGGCCCTGAAAGCGGAACATTGTATCGTGGCAGGGGATTTTAACTTTCGGATGGATGATCCGTCCGACCCTGCTACAATCAAACTCTCCGAGGCTATGACCCCGCTGGGACTGATCCCTCATTTGCAGGAGCCTACGCACGAGAAGGGGCACACTCTTGACCAGGTATTCTCGTCTTCCCCTCTCGAGGAGATTGAGATTACACCAGTACTATGGTCAGACCACTCGCTTGCCAAATTTACGATCAAAGGCATAGCTAAACCGGTGGCTACCCTGGCACAGCAACAGGGTCGTGTCCATAGGGCATATCATCGAGTGACCCCAGAGATGCTGGCCCAGGCTGCTGTGGATCACCCATGTCCCCTCTCGGGCGATCTGGACAGGGATCTGGAGACCCTGCAAGATTGTCTTCTAGACAGACTAAATGATCTTGCCCCGGAATTGACACCCCGCCTGACACCGAAACGGCTCTCTGCGCCTTGGTTCACCGCAGCACTGTCGGCTATGCGGCAGCAGTGTAAGGTAGCCGAAAGAGCCTGGCGGGCACAATATGATACTGTAGCCAAGCTGACCTATAAGACGGTGGTCAAGGCCTATCACCGGGACATTCGCCTGGAAAAAAAAGCATATCTAGCTAGGAGAATAGAAGCTGCTTCTAACTCCTGCAAGGAGATTTTCTCCGTTGTGAGAGAATTTATTTCCCCATGGTCTAACACCTCGGACGAAAAACCATCTGGTACCTGGGCTTCGGACCTTGCTGATTTATTTACGAGCAAGATCCAACGCATACAGGATTCTTTCCCATCGCCTGGGCCCACGGGCCAGACTAATCCTGAGACCACCTTATCCCCGCGGGCTTGGCCAGGTGTGACGCTGAGTGTGTTTCCACCGATCTCTGCCCCTGACTCTTTAGTGCTAATGAGCAATTTCAAATCGGGTTCGCCCCTCGACCCATGCCCTGCTAAATTTTTAGCGAAAGTTGCGGAGGTGATCAATCCACTGGCAAACCCGCTGTTGAATCTTTCGCTGAGTCAGGGAGTGGTCCCGCAAGCCTGGAAGCAGGCGATGGTGATTCCTTTGCTCAAAAAACCAGGCCTAGATCTGAAGGCCCCGGTTAATTATAGGCCCATCTCTCTGTTGCCGGCTCTCACGAAGATTGTGGAAAAGCACGTTCAGGTTGTGCTTTCCAATTTTCTTGAGACCAACGAGATCTTGCATGCCACCCAGTCGGGTTTTCGTCCCCATCTAAGCACAGAGACTGCGCTCCTTGAGGTCTCAGAAACCATTAAAGGGGTTCTGGACTCTGGGGGCAAAGCCATGCTGGTGATGTTGGACTTGTCGGCGGCGTTCAACACCGTCCCCCATGATGGCCTTCTCGCAAGACTCTTTGAGATAGGTCTGCGGGGGACGGTGCTCAACTGGTTTTCCTCCTTTCTAGCCGGCCGCCGGCAAACGGTCTGGGCTTCGCCAGATTCCGCCGTGATGCCGCCTCTGGGAGTCGGGGTCCCACAGGGCTCTATCTTGAGCCCGACCCTATTTAACATCTTCATGACCCCGTTTGCGGCGTTGGCGGAGTCGTATGCCGCCCAGATCGTATCCTACGCTGACGACACCCAGCTCCTCTTCTCATGTAAGAGAGGAGGAGACTTTGATGAGGAGAGTATCCGGGATTGCCTTGGGGCTGTTTTCCAATGGTTCCAACTGAACAGCCTCAAGTGCAATTCCGATAAGTCCGAGGTACTCTTCTTTGGGTGCGACACAGAGCCAGACTGGCAGGCCTGGTGGCCGATTAATTAGTTTCCTCCGTCTTGTTCTTCCCAAGTCGCCAAGAATCTGGGGGTCAAGATGGATAAGGGGCTAACATTGAAATCCCAGATCCTCGGGGTGTCGGGCACCTGCTTCGGCATCCTTAGGATGTTGCGGAGGTTCCTTCCCCTGCTGTCTGAGGAGCATAGGAAACTGACAGTGCAGGCTCTGATCGGGTCCAGGTTGGATTATTCCAACATTCTCTACCTGGGCCTACCAGAGTACTTGCTGCAGCGGCTCCAAGTGGTGCAGAACGCTGCCACGAGAGCAATCTTTGGATTAAATAGACGGGCCAGTGCATCGGGCCTGTTGAAAACCTTGCATTGGCTTCCTATCCGGAAACGGATCGCCTTCAAGGCTCTGACTCTGGCCTATAAAGCTCTCCACGCGGTGGGAGCACAGTACCTTCAAAAGAGACTGGTCTTCTATCAACCGACCAGGTCTTTGAGGTCGGAATCCCTGTTCTTGGCAGTTGTTCCGCGTGTGAAGAGAGCGCGCCTGGGAGGCCGCTCTTTTGGATTGCTGGCGCCACAGTTGTGGAACTCTCTGCCGCTTGCTCTGCGGGGAGCTACCAGCCTACTCGCTTTTAGAAAAGGCCTTAAAACCTGGCTGTTTACCCAGTAGCCTGTTTTTTTCTGTATGTATTTATTTGGCATTCTGTCCTTTCTCTTATCGGTGTTATGTTATTGTGTTGCAGCCTTCCTTTTCCAATAAAGCGCCGGGACACTCTTTTTGAGTAGCCGTGCGCTATACAAAAGAATAAATAACATAACATAACATAACATAACATCTTTAAAGGGTATTTTGTCACTTCAATGTGTGCTGCTTAATGCAGCAAACATGGAAGTCACAAAATAGCATTTTTTTTAAAAGATTGTTTATGTACAGGAAGGTAGGCTTTCCTGTACATAAACAATCCAAGGCATTTTGCTTTTTCCATGTGTGCTGCACAAGGCAGCCCACATGGAACAAGGAAAAACAAGGAGAAATAATGTATTTCTCTTCGCTTCGCAAACTTAAGACCAGGTTTTCCCTGATATTAATTTTGGCGCTGCCTCCAATTTACGCTGCCCTAGTAAATAGGAGGCAGTGTCAAAATCAATGGGTGTTACGGTGGAACACCCACCTTGACACACACTCACCACCCCTTTCACGCTAAGCATAGCATGGAAGGGGGTTGTTATTTACAAGGCAGGGTTAAGCCATGTTACGTAGCTTAAGGCTGCCTTGTAAAAAAGGCAATGCCCCTATTGCCACAAAAATGTCGTAAAAAGGGACGCTGTGGTGGAGATATGGTCTTTTACATATGCCTCTTAGTGTTAAAAAAAAGTAACGCTAACTCAACGCAAAACCTTTGTATATCTCGGCCTTCGTGTATAATCACGATTTTTTGCACAGTAATTACCTCTTGAAAGTTGCAGTCAAGGGCACCCATCACGTGGCTTCTTGTTTACAAGTTATATTGGTTCCGTATTTTTCCCATCTTGCGTCTGTAAAGCCATTTGATAGGCAGTAGTGTACCTGGGAGCTGCCTTCTGTCACAGCCATTTCATCTGATAAAGTATCAAATGGCTTGTTGATTTTTCGGACTTCAAAGGCCGCCGGTGCGGATATCTTCGAGGTGGTCCGCGCGCTCTGAGTGATGAGGCCACCTGTCATTGTGACTGCAAAATTAAAAAGGGTCTAGTGGGAGTCGCAGGGTGAACGTCCAGGTTTTCCGATCTGGCTGATAAAGCACGAACAACTTCCCTTCAGCTTCAGCTCGCTAGCGCGGCAAAGCTACAGGTGAAGGATGCCTGCCTTCTGTGCAGTGTGAGATGCAATTATCATTTAACGACTTTAAAAACAACGCATTAAAAAAAAGACTCGGACAATTGGAAGAATATTTTATAATGTTCCATTAAATTAAAAGGCAGGCCACCGAATTATATCATACCACCATAAACATGCAATTAGAGGTGAATTTAAACATTAAGGAACTGCCTTGAGCTGTATTGAACCCTTAGTGCAGTGCCTTGGTTCTCAAATAGGCGCCTTCGGTGCTTAGGCCCACATGCATCAAGCATTTTTGGAGTCGCAAACGGTGCGATTCCTTAAAATCGGCCGTTTGCGAATCCAAAAGTGCTGTTTGATATGCATCATGCTATTTTAGAAATCGCAACTTTTTTGCGATTTCTAAAATTGCGATGGCATATAAGAAATCGCAATTTTGCGATTTCTGAAATGCTATGCATCATTTAAAAAAAATGTGCGATTTTTCAAATTGGAAGTGCAAATTACCACGAAATTCAACCTCGTGGTAATTTGCGAAATTGTTTAAAAATGCACAAAAATGCATTTTTTAAACTGTTAAGTTACAGACACACATGTCCTTAGGACATGTGTGTATGTAACTTATACTGAAAAGTACATTTCATGGGTGCAGGGCCCCCCTCTCCACCCTTGAAATGCATTGATGAGTTGTGATTTCAAATTGCGAATTCGCAATTCCCATTCATTCCTACGGGCATTTTGGCCCATAGGAATGAATGGGAATTGCGAATTCGCAATTGAAAATTCACATTTTTTATGCGATTCGGTAAAAATAGCGATTTTTACCGAATTGCAAAACAAATGCGAAAATATTCATGCATAGGCTTTTGCGATTTCTAAATTGCGAATCGCTATTTTTCGCAATTTAGAAATCGCAAAAGCCGATATTGATGCATGTGGGCAATAGTACCTTCCTGGCGTTCTGTTGTTTATAGTTTTGGTTTTCCAATAATGTATATCAATTACAAAAGCCCTTCTCATTTTCCAGTTTCGTATACCAATATAAACAGACTCTCAACTTATTGCGCCCCAAAACAAATGTTCTTTCCTGTACATGCGCCAGATCGTGGATTAATTTGCCATTAACAGCATATTGAGCTGTTTTCTCTGTTCATCCTGTCCAGTTACATACGTTCTTTTCATCACTTACTGTTTTTGTCTGAAATTCTGAGAAAAAAATATGTCAAGAAGGTGACTATATCCAGGGATGATCATGCATTAGCCTGCTCTGCACTGCAGGCAATAAATTTTTTCCAGGTTAAATTACTGTCAAACCAAATTAAAGCATTTTAAGAGTACGTCTGAGTAAAAAAATGCTGGGATTACTTACTGGTAATTTTCATTTCTCCGATTCTTCCTTCCTTGTCCCAGTACTTAATGAGTGAATGTGGGTAACATCATTAGACACTTATTTGCACAAGTAAAGGGGGGAAATATTGGTGCACTAAAAGGGAAAACTGGTGCTTTTTTAAAAGATGGGAGTTAATTTTTACCTGTTTTATTGAAGTTCTGCTACCTTTAAAAAAACTGTGTCTGAAAGAAAAAGGAAATCTTGTTAATATTTCAAGTGCTGCTACTTTTTTTTTAAATGTGTGTTTTGTAAAAAAAAAAAAAGTTTGCTCATAACGGGTCTAAATTGGGCACATGAGTAGCTGCTGACTACATTCTTGGAACCGTTTGACGGCTGCAATCGTCGTCACTTGATTGGGTAAGAGTAGGCGATGAAGCTGTCTTTGAGGGCAGGAGGAGGAGCTTCTTAAGAAACCGGCTGGTGCTTCATGCAGCGGGCTTGCCATGGGCATGCCGAAGCCGCGCCAAAGGCAAGCACAATGCATCCGTCCACAGACCTACCATGCCCAGCGCTAGCCATGCTGCCGGATTGGGGTCAGAAACACACAAGCAATCGCACAGAGTGAAGCATGCAGGTACAGAGCTATTAATGGTAAGACCGAATCCAACTAAATAAAAGGGTGGGATAGATGATAGGGTGGGTAGGACACAGGAGGGTGTGTCTCCAACTAAAGTAATGGTGGGAGGTGAGAAGCTTAAATGCAGATTAATTAACGCTCATTCATTGGTGACACACTCACAGAAATTAAAGCTGCTAATGGAGTCAGACAATTGGGATATGTAGTTTGTTACAGAGACCTGGATTCATATAGACTCAGAAGGGGACCTGGGGCTGACCTGTCCCCAAGGTATTTTGGAAAAGGGGACCCTGTAATATTGTGAGTATATGTATTGTTAGGGCGGTACAACAATAATTAGTTTGCTATACAGCCTTTTTGCCTACTGTCCCCAAGGTATTAAAGCAGTCCGCAAATAAGGATATGGAAAAGAGGGGGAGATAAAGCCAATTTTTTTTAAAGAAAAGTGAGAGATAGCCTTTCTTCAAACTGATGAAATACAGGTGGCAGAACTGCTAAGTTTCTCACTAACGGTAAATTAGGGGTGTTAGACTTGGCCCTTTTTGTCAGGTTCACCCCTAAACTTTTTGCCTTTTTTGCTGACATGGTTTTGGTGGTTTTAGGCCTCTGGGCACTTTAGCACTGTTGTCCAGTGTAAAGTGCATATGGTCTCTGTGATAAATATGGTAAGATTGGCCCACACCTGTTTGGCCTTTTTAATGTACTTGTCAGTCCCTTGTAAAGTGGTATCTCATATACCCAGGGCTGGTAAATTAAATGCTACTGGTGGGCTTGCAGCGCTGATTGCACCACCACCAAAGTAGCCTTGCAAACCTATCTCAGGCCTCTGCCAGTGCAGGGCCTGGGCGCGCAGTGTCACTGCTGCTGTGACGTGGCACCTAAAGGTTGTGCCATTCTTTTTAACCCCCTTTTTACTAGAAGTCAGTCACCCCTAAGATAGGCCCTCGCTATCCCTATGGGCAGGGTGCATTGTAGGTAAAAGATAGGACATGTACCTTAAGTGGGTGACATGTCCTGGTAGTGACAAACAGCCATTTCTGGTTTCTCACTACTGTGGGGCTGCCCCCCCATAGGAATGCATTGGGTATTCCCTGATAAGTGTTTCAGTGGTAAACCCTGATATAAGAGGTGCAGCATGGTCAAGTTTAGCATAGTTGGAATAGTAATAATATATGCTACACTATGTTGTGCACACATTTATTATAACTATATTAGAAATGCCACTTTTAGAAGTTGACATTTCTGTGTGCTATGTGTCTCCCTGCCTGATGTGAATTGCATGTCTGGCTTGTGAGTGACATGGGCTGGTGAGGTGTGTGTGGCTCCAGGAGGGGCAGGGTGAGTCAGTGCTAGGCTGAATGGGACATCTACATTTTGAGTAGTAGGAGGGGAAGTCCCTGGTCCCTGAATAGGTCAGTGCCTGGCCTGTACAATGCTGGCTGCGCCACCACCCCCTATGTTGTGTGTGATGACGAGCCTCCACCTAACAATGGGTAGGAGAAGCTTATAAAACAAAGTGCTCCAATTTCTGAATCAGTTTTTTCTGGTTTCCCAAGCCCTGTGCTCTGCAGAACAAAGAGCATAAGTGGTATAAGTACTGGGGCTGTGACGACATGAAAATGTTGCTCCTGTGCCTGTCCTGTGCTTACTTGGACTAGTAGTCCAGGAGCAACCGCAGCTGGGGGTGGACTTGCTGGGCAGTTGATATCCTGCTGACCTTGGAGCCCCCAGCGTGCTTGCCTGCTTGTGTTGTATTTGCCCCACTTTTGCCCTCATCAAAGCTCCTGGACGAGGTTAACGTGATGGCACAGCAGTGCTGTGCTGCTGAAGCATCCAGAGGAAATCCCGGCATGGGGATTCCTCATCTTCATTTAAGGAAGCGGGAGCCCACCCCACTGTATAGTGCTTCTGTTGGCGGGTGCCCACCCCGCAATTGTTCTTAATCGAAGGCGGGAGCCCACCCCACGCTTCGGTGAAGGAAGGAGAGAAGCGCTGTATCCAGAAAAATCGAAGCTGAGGCCGGTCCGTAATCTGGGAAGAGCCGCTCTGCAGCTCTGCAGCCCGAGTAAAGCCAGAGTGTTGAATGGCAACCGGGACTCCCACCACCATGTCATCATGACGCAGAGCAGAGGCAGGACGTCCCGGCTCCACGGAGACTGTTCTGCAAGAGGCCCTATCCTCACTGAGGCCGTCCCAGAGGAGAAGGGCTCTGGTCTCATCAGAAGCCTGCAAAGGAAGAAGCATCTCTGCGAGCAACTCCCAGGTAAAACGGTCCCAGCCGTTTTTTGTTAGTGGGAGGCCGGGAGTGGGTGAAGAACCGGTGGGGGGGCTGTGAGTGAGCTGGCGCAAAGGTGAGATTTGAGTAGCGTCCTCGCAGCGATTCAAAAGTACAGTGAGGGCATTTCAATAGAACAGTGCCCCATTGGAGTCCAAGTGCTGCGGGACATTAAACAGGACAGCATCCTTCAGGTTATTGCCCAGACAGTGAGGGCCATAGTTAGAGGCAGTGTCCTCTTTGGTGACTGGTGTGCCCTTGCGCATTGTGAAGGGGGCTCAAGAGGCACTGTGAGTGCTTGACCTGATAGGGGCACTTTACCGGTAATTATTTACTTCCTAGCTGCACCGCAGTTAGTGGGCAGCCGCAACGTTTAGGCCCTGTTATAGGTTAAGTCCCAGAGGGGGGTTCTTATGGCCCGTTGGTGCTGGTGTCTTTGGGGTTGACCATAGCTGCCCGGCGAGAGCGCAGGCAGCTGCAACATTTGGACCCATTTGGGTTTTAGAGTCCCAGTGGGGGACAGAGCTCACAGTCATTGCCAGTGCCCATCTTTTTGATTTCACAGCTGCCCAGCAAGTAATGGGCAGCTGCTACATTTAGGCCAGGGTGTAGTGAGGAGTCCCAGGAGGGGAGCCAGGAGGCACTTTATGCCTTAGCTGCAATTGGCAGCTTAGCACCCTGACTTTGCTGGACATAGGGCGTTTGAGCACTGCAAGAAGACTATTTGGCCTGGGATCATAGATAGGATGGTGAGAGGGCGCAATCCCCAGTGTGATGTATGCACCTGGTAGTGGTGTTACTGGGGTGCACTGCTAAGTTCCTGCATGATTATTGCCAAATGTGATTCCTTCACCAGGAGTGTTGCATAATGTGTTTATGCTAATGCCTAATGTCATGCTATGATGTTTTGGGGTAGTACCTATTAGCGTGATGTGGGTATGCTTATGAGATTATTGCATAATGTGTTTATGCTGGTGAGGCCATTGTGTAATGTGTTTATGCTAATGAGGTGTGGGCCTAATGTGGGTTTATGTTAATATGATAATGCTTAGGTCATTTTGGTACCAGTAGTTACTGGGTGTGTTTTGCATTTACTTACCTGCATTTTGATGGTTCTGATCATGGCCAAATTGACCCGGTCTTGTATATAATCCCCTGTGAATATCGCCCGTGTGAGTTGGCACAGTGTAATTGTGTGATTATGTTTCTAATGTGTTTATGGCAATACAAAGGCTATTTTTATATAACCTTGTGTAGAGTTCCTTTTGTGGTGTGGCTAGTGTGTTGCTGCTTTGTGTGTGTGTTGCGCAACTGCTTTACACATTGCCTCTGGGATAAGCCTGACTGCTGCTGCCAAGCTACCAAGGGGGTGAGCAGGGATTATCTTAAGCATGTAACTCCCTTGCCCTGACTAGAGTGGTGGTTTCTGCCTTGCTCTGGCGCAAGCCTTAGCCAACCAGAAATCCCATTTCTAACAAGGGGACAGCCCTGTCGGGAGTCCTATGTTATTGTCCACCTGGTAACTTACAGGATTTCAGTCAGTCATTCCTGAGCCTAGCAACAATTCTGCCATTAACTGATGCCAATTTTTTTGTGTTTGGGGATTTTATTTTATGGGCTGAAGATATCACCCATAGTCAAGGAAGACACTTTTTAGGCTCACGTGAGACCGTGGGTCTGTCACAACAGGTAAAAGGCCCAATGCACTGGAAAGGACATCCTCTCAACCTAATTTAGCACCATTAGACATTATCTCAGTTACAGATATAATACCAGCTAGCTGGTCATATCATTCTCTAATAGCGTTCAAGCTGAAAGGACCAAAAACGAAGGCAGATTGCAAGTCACCCAAGAGTGAAGTACAGGGCAAAGTCTGGTCAAACTAAGGCATCAGAAGGAGGGATGGATATTTGATTTAAAATAACGTTTTCATGAGAATAAAACAGTGGATGTAAACTATGAACATATATAGCAATCAATAAGAGATACGCTTGAAAAAATAGCACCCCTAAAAAAATTGAGAATTAAATCTAGCTCCTCAGCACTGGTTTATGGAAATCTTGAATGAAAATACAACCAGAAGTAGGAAATATGAAAGACAATGGTGAAAGCTTACTCAGCTAATGACAAAATGAAATTAAAAAACAGGCCAAAAAACTATAAACAGGAAATTAGGAAAGCTAAGGAGTTTTTTTTAACACCAAAACTACTCCGGAAGCAGCAAATAGACCAAACAAACTATTCAGTATAGTGGAAGAATTAGCAAAACTGGTATGTCTAAAACAAGCTGTGAAACCCCCTCACAAGAGTTGTGTGACACACTCTCAGACTTCCTTAATAATAACATTTAGCTAATTTTTAAATGAGATAAAAAGGAATTCTATACCCGGTGATTTTCATTTAGATGAGATATGTAACAAGGAAATTCCAAAAGGAATGGTGATCAGCACCATCCTGGAAAATATTGAGCAAATGACAGAAAAGGAGTTTAGAACCCTGGCCTTCTCAATCTCCTCAGAATTAATATTAGACCCAATTCCACCCAGGCTAAGGAAAGAAAGAGCAGATGAACTATACCCAGGGCTATTAAAAATATATAACCAATCACTGTCTTCTGGTAAACTACCAGCTGATTGGAAGGAAGCCCTAATCACCCCCCTTTTGAAAAAACCAAGGGCGGATATAAATTACCCCAGTAACTATTGCCCTATATCACAACTTCCTTATCCAGTAACAGTACTGGAGAAATATGTCAGTAGAAAGTTAATTGGATATTTGCAAACCTACAGAATCTTGGAGAATGAGCAAATGGGCTTTAGACCAGCACATGGTACAGAAACAGCACTTATTCTGGGCCATGAACGAATTAAGGATGACGGTTGACAATAGTCTAATTAAAGTGCTGGTGTTACTAGATCTATCAGTAGGATTCATTACTGTCAACCACCATATACTAATCCTTAGATTGCAAGAGACGAAAATGGAAGCTACGTTTCTGGAGTGGATTAAATGTGGTTTTGTTCCATATTTAAATATGTATTATATATATAGAAATCTGCTTTGAAGAATGAGTGTATATATATAAATCTGGATAGTAGATTTAGTAGCAGTTTGATTGATGATTGATTGTTTACTTGAGTAATTTATAGTGTCTCACTAAATATATTGGATAGTAACTAAACTGTGTGAATATCGGTATTACTTGGTCAGTTGTTGTGTAAACTAATGCACCAGTTGGTTACTAGCTACGTGAAACTCTATATTATTATTACTTAGTTAACTGATTATTTTCAATGGAGAGTGAATGTGTGTGTGCTTCGGTGTGGAGTCTGTGACTGCCCAAAGATATCTGAATAGTTAATTGAGTAATTATATGAGGTTAAGACTACGTATTATAATACTTGTTTGGGTGACTGTATAGATAATTGCATACGTGTAATAGTGATTTCATAACACACTAAGTATGAGTTACTATTTATATGAATAAATGAAGTAATATTTGTATAAGTGTGTAGCTGAGTAAATGTAAGTAAGGTACATCGTTTGCAAAAGTGAGTAGGATGACTGCATAACTGCATAGGATGTGTGCTGGTGTGTAATGCTAATATAAGTGTTAAGTATTTTTGATAGTGTTCTATTGATCATTGACAACATGTATGAGTGAATCTGTAGGTAAGTGATTAAATGTGTGTGTAGATCTTGGAATTACTGAGTGCGCTTTTAGGTACTTGTATTGCTGAGTCAATGGATTCAAATATGCTAGTCTGTATTTTTCAGTGAGTGATGAAAGGTTATAGTAGTGTATGATGAGGTGTATCTGATTGTCACGTGGATGATGTAAACAGTGATGTCATCAGTGATGTCATTTGAGATGTCATCAGTGATGTCATCAGTGATGTCACTGACCATGTCATGAATGATGTAATATGTGACATCATCACCAGTGGATTGCGGGCACGAGAGTTACAGTTAGTACAACTAACTAAAACAGAGGAATTTCAATGGTTTTGTATGAGTGAAGTGTCTAGCTAACTATAACACCCCTGTAACCTATGTTTTTTTCAATTAATTTCTAAGGTTTTTTTATATGATAATTCCTAACTATAATCTGCTTGAAACCTATGTTTTTTCAGTGAATTTCAAAGGTTTTTGAAAAGATAATTCCTAACTATAACATGCCTGACACCTATGGTTTTTTCAGTGAATTTCAAAGGTTTTTTAAATGAAAATTCCTAATTATAATGTTGGCCACTTCCCCATATCTTCAACAAGAAACCAAATTTGTAATACTACTTAAAAAAACAGGCAATAGTTCCACTTACCATTAACAAATTAACATCAACATTTAACTAGTGTAGGGAGGGAAAACATGGCGGCCAGCTAGAGAGCCGGTCGCGGGTGCCTGAGGGAGAGGTGGCGTGTTAGGGCAGAAATACGGAGAGATACGGAGCCTCTACATAGGGGAAAAGTGTGAGTAAAGCAGTGAAAGCTGCAAGGCAGATCTTACCTGACGTGAAACGGTTGCTTAAGATGAAACCGGCGCTTAGAGCTGCGGGGCAGCAGTGGTGCATGGCGGCGCGGGAGTCAGAGTGATCATCCGATCAGGGGGGGGGGGAGGCGGGGCTGCTCATGGAGCCTCAGCAGGAGTGGGAGAGCAGGCTGTGGAGCTGTGGAGCGAAAGAGGTAGGGAGGGGGTGGAAAGCGGCGGCGAGAATTCAGTTCCACGCTGTGGGGGCCGCAGGCAGGTCCGGAGGAAGCCCCAAGGAAGGAGAAGGCAGAAAAACGGAAAGAACCCTCGCAAAGAATTTCGCAGCAAACAGTCAGGGAGGTAAGGTAGGTGAGGAAGGAAGGTTAGCTCAAGTGGGTGTAAGGGAAATAACACTGGGTCAGCTGCAGTAAAGAAGCAGGACGCAGCCAGGTGCATCTTGAGAAGTGCTGGGAGGGGGGCAGGAGAGTTGAAGGCAGGAACCACACAAAAAAAAGAGGAAATTGGAGACTGGAGTATGAGGGTGCAGAGAGAGGGTAATAAAGGAAACACAGGGGTAAAACCAAAAGTCACATCGAAAAAACATACCAGGCAAGGGAGCAAGGTACTTATTCCAGACAGAAAAAATTAAATTACTCCGTCGCTAAATTCTTTTTTTAAAACGCTACCCAAAACATTGATACTACAGAGGGACCCCATCCCTGTCCTGCCAGCCACCCCAGCTATTTCAGAAGCACTTAAGGGCGACAGTGCTAGCCGGAGTCTAATAGACTGGTCTGATCACCTGACCCCAAATAGGTATCAACTGCTGGAGACAGAGATGGAGTAAGAAAAGCAGGGTGCGACTAAGGAAACAGGGGAGCAGGAGGTGGAGGGAGGGACCATTGATGTTGTAAATGAAAACTCCACTTCCCAAGATAAGCTGAGTACTAGGGGGGAGCTAAGTAGTGGCGAGCTAAATTGTGGTGAGTCGCTACTTTTGAGTCCTCCAGTGTTTGGAGATTTAGATATTTCAGTCATTGCCCTCCTGAAGAAGCTGGACGTGGATGTTCATAAGGGCTTTGAGGAGTCTAAGGTGAATCAAGAAGGGATTTGAGAGATATGTGGCAGTCTGGAAGCCAAATTTGACAAATTAAATATGAGTACAACAGCTCTTGAATTAGAGGTGAAGGAGATCACAGCCGCGGTCAGTAGGGAAGTACCTGCTGGGGCGGTGACGTAGGGAGGGGTAGGGTGGGGGGTAGTAATCTATGGATAATGGAGGTTTACAGGTAAGTAAACATTTAAATAAATCAAATGAAGTTTGTTGTGTGCACTGCATCCCCACATGCAATGCAGTGCGCGCAACGAAATTCGTTTGATTTATTTAAATGTTTACTTACCTGTAAACCTCCATTATCCATAGATTACTACCCCCCACCCTGCCCCTCACCCTCCCTACGTCACCGCCCCGGCAGGTACTCCCCTACCGACCGAGGCTGGGAGATCAGAGAGAAAGTTGAGAAGAACCATAAGGAGTTGGAGGATGTGACATTGAGGGAAAGAGAGTATGAAGAGCGGTTAGAAAGATTGGAGAATATGCAACGCAGAAATAATCTAAAAATGTTGAAACTTCCAGATAGTAAGGAAGGTTCAGATATAAAAGGGTATGTCGTCAGGTTGTTAAAGACAGAACTACAGTTAGATGAAACTGAGAAGCAGATTGCTGCGGATAGCCAAAGGGTGCATAGGGATCCCTTCAGACTGACCCCAAACCGTGCGAAGCCCAGAAGAATATTCATAAACTTTTTATCATATAGTCTAAAGGAAAAAATCTTGGCAATGGCCCTGAAAAAAGGTGCAATAATGATGGAGGGAGGTAGAGTGGAGGTCAGGTCAGATCTGTCAACAGTAACTGTGAATAGGCAGTGGGAGCTAGGTAAGAGGATTGAGCCATTAAGGAGTTTGGGAGCAACAGTGCAATTGAAATTCCTGGCTTTTTTGAAAGTTATGTGGAAGAATAAAATGTATACCTTTCGGTTTGTTGAGGATGTGGACAGTTTCTTGGAGCAGTGTCAAAGCGGGAAGATTTAATACCAGTAGTTAAAGGAGGCTAAGCACTGTAGAGGTGTGCATTTTCTGTCCGTAGATATCTAAGAGTGAAGGTAAAAAAAGAATCCGCCGTAGGTAGCAGGCACCCGAAGGGCTAGGGAAGGCCAATAGGAAAGTTGGTTGGACTTTCCAGGGAGGGGGGTGGGCAGGGGGGCTTGGGGAGGGGAGGATTAGGGGGACAGAGGGGGTTGGCATGGGAAAAATATTTGAAAAAGTCCTCAGGAGCTATCTTCTCACCAGGGGTAGAAAGGATTTATATTGGGCATGTTATGAAAGGGGGTAGTTTGACTGAATTAAAGTGTTTATCGTGGAATGTAAATGGTGTCAGAGTCAAGTCAAGGAGGGAGCTAATTTTGAAGAATTTGAGAGATCTTTCAGTTCATATCATGATTTTACAAGAGACCCACTTAACTGGGGAAGAAAGCAAGCAATTTTTGGGGTCACAACGCTGGTTAAGTCATGTTTTCTATACACCTCAAGTTGCTGTCACGAAAGGCATTGCGCTGCTGGTAAGACAAGGGGTAGACTGTGTAGTTGAGGGCGTGGTGGCGGATGTAAAGGGTATATGGTTGATTGTGAGCCTTAAGATAAAAGCCCAGTTGTATAATAATATAGGTTATTATGGTCCAAACCAAGATGACCTGGGGCCCTTAGATGAATTGGCTAGGGAATTAATAGGCCTCTCGGGAAAAATTATTATAGCTGGTGATTTCAATACAGCATTGGATCATAAGTTAGATAGATCCTCTAATAGCAGGGTGTTAGTAAATGTTAAAATGTCGAATAGGATGAAAGATCTGATGGCCCAACTAGGGCTTTGTGATGTTTGGAGAAAAAGGTCCGGCCAGCTATTAGGGTATACCTATTATAATAAAAAGTATAGTCATAGGTCACGGATCGATTATATTTTGATAGATCTCGAGCTGGTGGACAATGTGACTCAGATAACACATGTAGGGGTTCATTTATCGGATCATTCATCGGTAAATGTGACTCTAAAGATACAAAGCAGTAATGTGGGTTCAGTCTGGAGGTTGGACCGTACAGTTTTATACGGCCATGAAGCCCTGGAGAATTTAAGCAAGGAACTGGAATTTTTTTTAGAGAAAAATGTGGGGTCAGCTAAAATTGATATAGTTTGGAAGATTTGTAAGGCTTTTCTTCGGGAAAGACTAGGAGCTTTAGGAGCAGGTAAGAGGAGAGCTTATTTTAATAAGATAGATGTTTTGGAGAAAGAAATTCGCCAGCACGAGGCAGATATAGTGACCTCAGGAGACCCTGAGTCAGAGGGAATGTTGGTCCAGGAATTGATTGAGCTAAAAGGAGAACTGACAAGGGTGCTAAGTCTTGGAGTTAAGGAAAAATGGAAAGCCAGCCAATTGCCGCATTTTGAGTATTGAGAAGGGACAGGTAAATTGCTGGCGAGGAAAGACCGGGCTCGAAATTTGATCAAGGAAGTGAAAGTGGGTGAGAAATTGGTCACTGATAATAAGGGCATCATGGGAGCTTTTCACAGGTACTTTGAGGATGTATACAGGGAAGACCTTGAACCAGATACTCAGGCAGTGGACAATGTGTTGAAACCAGTAACAGAAGAATTTCAGGACGTTTTAAATTGCGAGATTGCGCAGGGAGAAGTGGAATCGGTAATTAAGCAAGTAAAGAAAGGGAAGGCTCCGGGCCCAGACGGGCTTCCTGCAGAGGTTTATAAGGCTCTGTTAATGAGTTTAGCGCCCATACTGACCCAAGTGTTCAACAATGTTTTCCTGGGAAGGGCTGCTCTTCTGCAGTCATGGAACGAGGCAAATATTATAGTACTGCCGAAAGCGGGAAAGCCGGTGATTACAAACTTTTTGCGAAGATTATGGCAGACAGGCTTTGGAAAGTCATCCCTTATTTAATACATGATGATCAGAAGGGCTTTATTAAGGGCAGGTATCTGAAGGAGTTAACTTTATCTCTTATAGGGAGCATAGATGTCGCCTCTACCCACAACCTTCCCTTGGCGGTCATCGCGTTGGATGCCGCCAAGGAGTTTGACCGAGTTAATTGAATATACTTAAAGGCTTTGATAAAGCATTTTAACCTGGGTCTACATTTTAGTTCGGTTCTGGTGCAAATATATCAAGCTCCTACATCTAAGGTACTAGTGAATGAAACACTAACTCAGCCAATAAAAAAAATGAGAGGTACGAGACAAGGGTGCCCCCTGTCCCCCCTTTTATTCAATCTCTACATTGAACCCCTAGCCTGCAGAATCAGAGAGGCAAAGAGGATCCCTCCTTTTACATTCCAGGGATGGGCAAGGAAGATCGGGCTATATGCCGATGATATAGTCATTCTCACTTCAAAATTGCATCAGTCGTTGGAATGTCTAGAAGAAATAACTAAAGAATTTGGGAAAGCCAAAAGGGGAGCCCCTGGCATGTCCCAAATTGAAGACCTGAAGCTAAAATATGGTATTTTCATTGCCCTCCTAATTTTAATTTTGAACCAAACCGGGCAAATTTAAACGCTGAAAAGACTGAGGTTATGTCTTGGAATGTGGTAGCAGGAGGTATAGAATGTAAATCTGCGATACTCTACTTGGGGGTGAGAATAACACAGGATATAAAACAGCTTACAAAAGTTAACTTTGTCAAGGTTAGGAAAGAGATATCGCTGCTTTGCGGGGGGGGCACACCTCCTGCTAACAATATTTGGTTGAGTTAGCCTGGTAAAAATGATGATCTTACCTAAGATAACTTTTTTGTTTGACTCACTACCTCTTCTATTTGAAAAGGACTGGCTCGTCAGGCTACAGAGTAAGATAGGGTCTTTTATCTGGGCTTCAAAAGGATCATGGAAAAAGATCAGGATGAAACTGTTGAAGGGTGGACTGGCGGCCCCCGATTTCCAGATCTACGGATGGGCCTTTCTGTTGAAGAATTGTAGGATGATGTTGGATATCCCAGGAGCTGGGATATTGGGAATATGCTGAGTGCTCTGTTAAGGATGGAGAATCTGAAGCAACAGGGATACATGTATAAATTTGCCCATCCCAAATTTTTTTAAAAAGATAAGAATAAAAGTGTTGAAGGATTTAGCAACGGTTTGGTTCAAAATTAAAATTAGGAGGGCAATGAAAATACCATATTTTAGCTTCAGGTCTTCAATTTGGGACATGCCAGGGGCTCCCCTTTTGACTAAAGATGCGCTGGCACTGGTGCTAAAAACCGATGGGCCTCAGAGGTGGGGAGAACTGTTTATAGAGGGGGACCTGGTACCCTGGAGTTACTGCGAACAAGAGTGGGGGCACACATTTTAAAGGTTTAAATATTTACAGATCCAAAGGTGGGCGGCCGGCAAGGCAGATTTAATTGGACAGTATAATATGTTTGAAGAAAAGCTGGGGATGGAGAGGCCAATAAAAAAAGAAGTTGCGCTGTGGTATTGGTCAATAGTAGAGCTGGAAAATGGACCATTCACCTTGCCGGAGACCCTGTGGGGAGATTGCTTGCCGAAGATCGCATCAGCAGACCAATGGCAAGCAACGATGTTTACTTTATAAAAAGTGGTATAACCTGCAAAACTAAGAAGAAATCATTTGTTCACCCTCCACAGGGCATATTGGTCTCCCAAAAGACTTTCGAAGTTCAAGGCTGGCGGAATGGTGGCATGCCCCAAATGTAATAGCTTCAATGAAGATGATTTACATATGTCCGTCACATGCCCGGCCATAAAGACTTTCTGGGATGCCGTAAGTTCATGTTTGTCAGCTGTACTCGCCCAGCAGATTGAGGTAAGCCCTGAACTAGTCATGTCAGGAATATTGGATCTACAAGGTAAGGGCCTAGACGATAAAGCAAAATTTGTTTTTTATGCCATATTGCTGGCCCGGAGAGAGATATGTAGAAATTGGGTGTCGGTAGACCCTCCGACAGAATTGAACTGGTTGAAAGCACTGAGTGCTACTGCTAGGCTGGATATTGTGGATCGGGAAAAGAAGAGATATGAATTTTGGACTCCCTTCCTGTTATATTTTGGGTGTACGGCTGGGTAGTTATGGTAAAGTCCTATGATTAAGCCTTCTCAGATCTCGGCGGGTATAAGTCTTGTGGAAGACCGGTTAAGGTGGTATACTTCCTCCTAAGAGCTAAGAAACTCCCTATATGAGATAATTTGCCCTAGGGTGGTACCGCGAAATCAGGGGCGAGGAGTTGGCAAATGAGGACAAAAAAAACCAAAAAAACATTTCACTAGTGTAAGGACGTCGACTATGTACTGCGTGAATTACATCTAACTCACACCCATATATAAAAAGCAATATGTGATAGAGGTACTAATTTTACACTTCCGACACCCAACAAAATCACAATACCCAGTGCCACTACTGGTGAAGCCACCCCTCCTGACCCATCCCCCTCTACTACCTCAGAGGCACCGCAAAACAGGACAATGGAACTTCCCAAAATAATATATCCCCTCAAAAGCACACTAGCTCAATGTTCAGAGATGTGGCAACAAACTATGTATAAGGAAAGGAATTCGCACATCAACAATAATGTACACAATGCTAACACTACCGTTGGTATTCTATACACAACTCCCTATACAAACCAAAAACTTTTCCGTGTATAGATATACCATTGATACGTGTAGTGTACTGCACAGTGGACGCAACCATATTGTCTCAGACTCTGGGTAATATCTCGGTCATGTTGCTGTGTTGTCTCCCCCCCTTCAAGCAGAACTGAAGTGGGCTGATCCAGCGTACGCAACTTCAGTGTAAGAGTATAAATAATTAGCCCACGCCTTGGGCGTGGTTCACTTCTGCAAAGAGAAAAGACTAGCACAGCGAAGGCCCTCACCCCACCACGTTGCTCCCGCCATGACCACGTGCCTCCTCGATACAGGCCGATTGGGAACTCAACGACACAGCACCACAGACTTATGTCTGTATCAACTACTGTCTTCCATCTACACTGCGGAAGCAGGGTTCACAACTTGAATTCAGCTTTGGAACTACACTACGCACAGCATTGAAGTTATCCTTCATTTATGTAAGGCAGAGGCAATTTTCTTAAAGTTTGAACAGTAGGGAATTCAGCCTTCATTTATTTAATGCAGAGACAATTCTACTATATGTCTTCAGATTTTGTTTACATAAGTGACAAAAAGCATTCGCCCACGTCTGTCTCAACAACTGACTTCAATCTACACTACGTTCAACAGGGTTCACAACTTGAATTCAGCTTTCCATCTACACTATGGACAGCATTCAAGTTAGCCTTGATGTATGTAAGGCAGAGACAATTTTGTTAATGGATGCCAAAAAAAAACATTCCTCAATGTCTGGACAAAGTAATGCCTTCAAATGTACATTGCGATCAACAGAGTTTACTACTTGATGCCAGAAGCGGAGAAGCACTACAAACAACATTTAATTCAGTCTTGATTTATTTAAGGCAGAGACAATTGTACTGTGTCCTCAGATTCTGTTAACTGTGACAAAATAGCATTCATCGATGTTTGTGTCGACTAATGCCTTCAATCTACACTGCGTACAACTGGGTTCACAACTTGAATTCAGCCTTCCATCTACACTACGGACAGCATTCAAGTTATTCTTGATTTATGTAAGGCAAAGACTATTTTGTTAAAGGATGCCACAAGAAACATATCTCAATGACTGTAGTGAGTTCTGTTTTCAAATGTACACTGCGATCAAATGAGTTTACCACTTGATACCAGTGGTGCATAAGCACTACAGACAACATAAAATTCAGTATTGATTTATTTAAGTCAGAAAAATAGTACTGTGTCGTCAGATTTTGTTAAAGTATGTCACAAAAAAAGCATTCCTCGATGTCTGTGTCAACTACAGCCTTCGATGTACTCTGCGGACAGCAGGATTTACAACTTGAAGTCACCTTTGCATGTATACTACGGACAGTAGGAAATTCAACCTTGATTAATTTAATGCAGAGACAATTGTACTGTATGTGTTCTGATTTTTTCAGATAGAATGACGATTGTAAATGACGCATTCCACTAGACAAGAGGCATTATACCACTGCGACCCCCCGAATCATGAATTCTCACAGGGTACGCACACAATGAGTTCTTTCGGTACCACTAACTCACTGCACCACAAGTCATTTCCCCATAGCCTTATTAAAGCAGAATTCACTTGGCAAAAAACATTGCTTCCAGTACAGCCCCCCTGCATTACGCATTTTTGCAGGGTACGTACAAGCTCAGCATCAAAGATACTACTAACTCAGTGCACCATAAATCATCGGAAAGAAGAATGAACAGTTTTATGTCAGCAATGAGGCATACTATCACTTTCAAGTGGAATTCATGCAGAATCCAATTGACAAAAGACATTGCTCCACTTACTGTGCCCCTCTTCCCACAGGCCACGCATCATCACAGAATATGTACACGCTAAGCACCAAAGGTACTAGTAACTCAGTGCACCAAAAATGATTATCACATGGCCTTACTAAGGCAGCATTCACAACACAAAAAACATTACTATCAGTATGGCCTACCTGGACCAAGCATCATCGCAGGCTCCACAGAACCTTCTTGTTTTAGATACCACTAACTCAGTGTAAACCAAAATAAGTATAACACCTATCAAACCCTACACAATATCCCTTTATTATGCTTCCTTGAAAAACGTATTTTATATCACTTATAGATTTAGTTAAATAATAAAATGCACGCTGCATGCATGTTCAATCTTCTACGTCAATCATTATTGCAGATGATGCACTCCACCCTTAGATCTACACGGCTAACAACAGGGTTTACAACTTGAATTCACCTTTACATCTACACTATAGACAGTAGGAAATTCAACCTTGATTTATTTAATGCAGAGACAATTATACTGAATGTATTCAGATTTTGTTAAAATAAGTGAAAAAAACATTGTTCTATAACTGTACTGACTGCTAGCTTCTATGTACACTGTGCACAGTAGGGTTCACAACTTGAATTTACCTTTTCATCTACACTACATACAACATTAAATTCAGCATCGATTTATTTAAAGCAGAGAAAAAATAATGCTGTTGCACTGCTAGTATGTGCAAGCACCTTCAATAGCTGCATCGTGTGAACTATGATAACTAAGAATGCAGAAGATTGCGCCGTAATGTACCTCCAAAACCAGCATTACCAAGTACCTCTGGGGTATCACCTTCAACATCACCACCATACATACATCCCCAATTTGTGAAAGTTACAATGCACTGCGTGAAGAGGAATCGTTTAATTTGTTATGGGGAGCATTCAGTACACCTAGTTTGCACAGCAATTGATAACAATCAATGCTAGTTTTTTTTCCCCCCTCAAAGTACATATAGTCCAGTATGCAACAGGGAATAATTTCAGTGCAGCCCGCTCAGACCACGCATCATTGCAGGGTGAGCACACAATAAACACCAGATGTACCACTAACTCAGTACACCATAAATAATCGCCACATGCCCTTGTTAAGACAAAATTCAATAGTCAAAATACATTTTTACCAGTGAGGTCTTCCTGGACCACACATCATTGCAGGCTCCACACAAACCGCTCCTACCTCAGTGCACCACAACTCATGAACCCTTTACAATAGAATATTCTGTGTATTATTTCACATACAATGCTCCTACCTTTGGGCGGCAGAAGTCATAAACCGATTATAATAAAAAAATATTTGTATATGATATCATGATTACTATTCTACTTGTTACCAACAAAAACGTAATAATTTCAACTATCTATCTAAGTCTGTGTATTTATTGTGTTTGTAAAATGCTGCTCCTCCGCCTACCACATTAAATTGTGCTATAAATAGCGTATGTTTCAGGCATGCCTACATTACGTCATTACTCTACAATAACAGGATGTGGACGCAACTCCGAGCCTCGAACACTGATTTCCAGCACCAAGTTCTACATTGTACCTGAATAACCACATATGTATTTATAGTAGCTGCCCTTCATGTGCCAAAACTGCAACCTAAACCCTTCACAGCCCTGTATTACTACAGCTACAACACTCCACTGAATGTACAACAAACATTCATAATTGCAGAAATGTGTCATGTCCACCATCTTTTATGTGTGCAACTATGAATGAATATAGAGTCAGTAATACCCCGTACCTTCCATGTTGGCCAAGTTGTGGAACAGATATAATGACACATTTGCGTTTAAAACCCGGGTGACGTCAGCACTACAGAACGGACACTCGAATCACCGAATCACTTGATTTCTCATATAGCTCATGACAGGACCATGCCCATAGCTCCAAAATCATGGTTTAGAGCCTCGCGCAGCACTGTAATATGTCAGGCCAGCCACTCCACTTACGCTACCAGGAAAAAAAAAACGAAACATTGCCCAGATTTCCATTGTACTGATTTCTTAGTTCTAGGTCTAGTTGTCATAACGGCACACACGCTCCCTCATGGCTGGTATACACCCAAACCACACCCATCCAGCGCATGCGTCACTACACATGTGACCCTACTAATAAAAAAGAAGTTTTAAAGTTGCTCCCATCGCAAGCGCTGTGATGGCCCGTCTTAGTGGTTCGGATGCCTCATGTAGGCCTGAACCACTGAGTACAAGGGCCCACAACTGCATGCGTGGCCTCTTTAGTCACTGAGTTAGTGGTACCGCAAGGACTGAGTGGGTGAAGAACCTGCGATGATGATGGGAGCACGAGTATGTTGTTAGCCGTAGCGATATCAAGACTCAGCACCATATGTGAGACTTCTTGGTGGCAGAGTGGGACTGCATAATGTGGAAGGTGTCCTGTCCACGAAAAGGTGAGCAGTGAGGCCTGGGTGTGCATCGGAGGGAGTCGATTGGCTGCAGCAGACTGGATACAAAAAACGACGGAGCGATTTAGACGAATGCAGTCCTATATATCGAATCTTATTCCATTAATCCATTCATATATGTATATTTTACAATAGCAGGACATTTTTTATAATCGGTCAAACGTCCAGAATATAAACTGTACAAATAGTTGTTTTTAAATGCGGGAGGGAAGGTGTGTTAAAGGGCGATGTTATTGTACTCCACATTAAGATAGTAACACATATCAATTATAACATCTTTCTTTTACTATGTTTTAGATGTAGAGCTTCAGGGTGCATTATGTCCCAGCATGTGGTGAAAAACACACCAGTGACAGAAAGGTGAGCTGTGGATATTCTTTTCAGTCACTCTCTCACTTCCACTCTCCTTTCATAAAGAAATGACACACAATCTTAACTTCCTTTTTATCTTACAGGTTGTGTTTCCCAAATTGGCTTCACCCCCCCAACAAACCTACAAAGCTCTACGTTAGTGTATTCTGTGATGATGCATGGCCATCGTAGCAACTTCTGAGAAGCCTGCTTCGACACTTGGTGCACCATCTTTGAATCATGCCAATGGCACAAGGTGAGCAAAGAAACTTTTTTCCGAAACAACAACTTATCTGTGAAAAGAGAAAGTGGGTAGTCTGCAGCAGCTTCACTGCGTAGGAATGTACAATTACCTCCGAGCAGTGAGGATAGGTTACAACAGTCTGAGGGGCAGATCTACAAGCCCCTTGCACCACTTTTCTGTCACTTTAACATGAGAAAAGAGGCGCAAGGAGCTTCTAAATCTGCCTCTGACTTCCCAAGAAAAGCACTCACCTCCGGACTCTGTGAGTCAATGGGGTGCAACAGTCTAGGTACGCAATATTGAGAACTCATCGGTATGCAGTGGGAGTGCATGGGATATACAGGAGAAGTGTGGCTCAATGATTAGAGCGGCAGACCCTGGGTTCAATTCCCCGCCTCGGCGGGTCTTGGGCTCAAAAAATTTCCACGGACCTGATAGTTCTCGCCTCTGTGCCTATTCCAATCATGGAGTCCCACTCTGCAACTCTGGGCAATAGCTTACTTAATCTCCACAAAGGCCCCCACAACGCTAAGGATGCCTGGCCTCCACCTTGGGGGTGCCCAGAAGTGGACGCCTCACAGGGAAAGCCAGGATGGGTTCCACAGCGGTATTCGTACAAGCGCCTTGAGACCCTTGTGGGTGAGTAGTGCGCTATACAAGTATCATTTTTTAACATTTTACTTTAGAAGAAAAACAGCGCACAGACACCTCCTTAAATTGGAACTGGATAAAATACATTATCCTGAGTGTACAAATAAATAAAACAAAGATATACGTGTGCAGTTGTATGTACTATGCTATTACTAACTCTAAATACTATCTTTCAGATCACTAAACTAGAGGGTGCACTATGAACCGGCACGTGATTAGACACACAAAGGAGGCAAAGAGTTGAGCTATGAAGATTTTCTTCAATATTAACTACTCCATCTATAACTTTCTCTCTCTCACAGTTTTAATCTAATGTTTTTCTCTCTTTCTCTCTCTCACATTGTTTCTCTTTCTCTTTTAAAGTTATGGACGCTGCTGTCCACTCTCACGAGGCTGAATGTAATACAGTCTGCAGTGTGCAACCAAAGCTGAGTTCAAGTTGTGAACTCTGTTGACCACATGTTTACAGAAGGTAAAGCAGAGCGGCCTAGATATACAATGCCTCCGACTAAAGGCAATATGAATAAAAGAGCTTATTTACAAGCCCCTTGTGCCACTTTTGCATCACTTTCAACATGGAAAAGGTAACACAAAAGTGGCGCAAGAGTCTTGTAAATAAGCCCTAAAGAATATTGTCCTGCAACATGACTTGATCTCTCACCTAATTCTGTCTCTTCTCTGAATCAATTTAAAGACCTGTTGGTACATAGTGTAAATCTGATGCAGTAGGCACTTCCATACACACACCTCTTGAAGGCGGGCCTATAAGACAGGTGAAACATATCAGGCACACTGCAGACGTGCAAATAAGTATATTTTGCCAAGTGTTACCTTAACTTGTAATGTTTGACCTCATTTAGTCACATCGATCTAATTTTAAACACTTTTTTTCATTTTTGTTTTGCAGATTACCTACCCTACTTCTATTGGAGTCCATATCACATTTCGTTGAATTGTTTTTTTAAAGTTATGTTTCTAGTTATTTATTACATTGTTATCTTTAAGTTACATTTCCAATTATTTAATATTGTTTTATTAAAAGTTAATAAAAAAGTATATATGTCTTCTTTTTTCTGACAACTTTTAACTATTATTTAGTGTGATAATGATATAGTTTGAAAACATTTAAAAATAGAAATGATATTCATAACTTGAAGTATAATACTGAGGCTAACTCTTTACCAGATCTTTACCAGAGTCTATAGCTACGAATAACAGTTCTTATGGATACGTTTTAAAACTCCAGCACAGTAACAGTTTCGATTAGCAACATAGTGTGGTGAACTTCTAACCTCTGTGCTCATTTAAGTGTTCCATGAACTGTTACTATGGTAACAGGCAGAAAACCATTCGGGGGTAGGGTTGAAAGGAACTGGCTGTACAGAAACCGTTATATTTACCCAGGATCCTCTACATTACAGAAAGGAAAGCAAAGTAAAACAGAACACTGTGTACCAGATTTACAACCCCCTTGCGCCACTTTCGCGGCACCTTTCCGATCTTTAAGTGATGCAATAGTAGAGTAATGAAGTTGTAAATCTGCCCCTATACACATTACGAGCAAAACAAGTACACAACTCATTTAATTCTTTATCGATCACAATTAGACAGTGTTGCTTCACGATTGACAATGAACTTCAATAAATACTTCATGCCTATTTAAATGGAAGACGAGATTGTTGAGATTACAAAACTTAGTGGCATATTTACAACGACGGAGTTAAAATTGTCATTGTTTAACGCCTGCAAACTACAACAAAAAGCGGAAAATAGAATTCAAAATCCTTTTTAATCTTACTGGAAGATTTTATCAACATTGCTGTTTCCTATACAAGACTGAGAGCCACCCCCCGGGCTATAAAATAAATGGTTGTGGGGGTCTCCAAGGCCCCCCCTACAAAATTAGAAGTGTGGGGACCTTAACCACCCCCCTCAATCCCTGGGAACCACCACCCCGAGGATTTGTGCATTGTGGGAAGCAGACTGCATGGCCCTCTGCCTGGACCCCTCGAGGGCCCTGGGGACCACCATGCCCCAGGGCCGGCTCCTGCAGTGTCCAGGGATGCCTACCCCTGGACACTGCTGTTTGCTATGAGAAGGCGGTAGTCTTGTGGCTCTCGCCCTCCCATAGCAAACTAAGGGGCCTATTAGGATGGCGGACGGACCTATGTCCATCGCCCACCCAAGAGGAGGAGGGACCGTCTGCAGGGGAATTAGGATGTGACCGCCTGGCGGTCACATCCTGTATTTTTAACATTGCGGCGGGTGCTGCTTGAAGCAGCAAACGCCGCAATGTTAAAAAATGCATGTTTACCTTTGCATGCACGAAGCTGCAGGCACCGCGTGGTGCCTGCTGCTTCGTGCACGCATAGGCAGGGGGGTACCATAGGTACCCCCATGTGCACCCCCCCAACCCCCTTCACCCCTGGGGGCCCGCAACGAGCCCCGAGGAAAACACCGTATGCCTTTCCACGGCGGAAATGCCACCGTGGAAAGGCATAGGAGCGCAGCCATGTTAGAGCTTTTCCACCGTGGTCAGAAGGCGACCGCGGCGGAAAAGCGGCGGACTGAAAAAAGATGCCCCAGCCATCCTAATCTGGGGGGGGTCTTTTCTCAGTCCACAGCGGATAATCCGCATCCTCCGGGCCGGCAGTGGCTTCCGCCGGCCCGGAGGATGCGGATTATCCGGTATCATAATCGGCCCCTTAGTTTGCATTTTGAAAGACACAGCAGTGAAATCTGGTCTCACTTTCAAAATCCAAACCAGATTGGTTTTTCACATGCAAGTTAGCACCTCCCCATGCGGGAAAGCAATGCCGGCTCCCGAAGGCCGCAGGGAGCCGGCGGGACCGTGGGGGCATTGTGGCTCCACCCGCGGTCCCCAACATTTTTGATAAGCTCCGGGGGAGAGGGTCCCCGGGGATATTAGAAATTACAGATAGGCGCAAATTTTTTACGGTAAAATTAAAAGTCACACACCCAGCGCAGCTCTCAGTGCGGTTCCCTGGTGTGCATGTGCTGGATGCACAATTCATAATCTGTAGTGTGCGCAACTCCAGCACCTTTGGTGCACAGCTTCTACGCATTTGTGAGCCGGCATTGCTTTTCCACATGGAGAACTACTAACAAGCAGCTCCCCATGTGGAAAAGCAATCTGATTTAGATTTTGAAAGAGATAACAGATTTTCGTGCTATGGGGGGGGTGGGATGGACACCCCGGGACACTGCAGGAGCTGGTCCTCCCACAATACAAAAAGCCCCGGGGATTTGCGGACCTTGCAGCCCCCCAACCTTTTTTTTTGTAGCCCCAGGGGGTAACGGGGTCCTTGAGTGCTCCAGGAGGGAGGCCACGCAGTCCCCCTCCCACAATACATAAACCCTGGGGGGTGGTGGTCCCTGCGGCTTTGGGGACCTTGGACCCCTCCCCCCGCCATTTTTTTTTAGCCACTGGAGGGTGACGATCCCCGGGGCTAGGAGGCTCCCCATAACATGTATTATTTTGCCCCCAGTATTTAGCCCCCCCCCCGGAGGCTAATTATAAAAAACCTCTATTTTATTTTATTTATTTTATGGCAGAGTCTGCGCACCCTACACACACCTGAAGGGTTTTATAAATAAATAAATGTGTGGGCCCTGTGGGTCCTTCTGGGATCACCTAAGCAGGTCTAAATGGTAAAATTATTTCTACCCTACCCCCTTCCTACGTTTTGCACATATATTCCACTGACTTCCTCAGCCTCGCTTCTACCGAGGCACAAAATGGCTGCCAACAGTTCCTGGTTTCGAATGTTGACAACCACTTGACAGCCAATTAGCATTCAGCGCATGATCGGAAGGGTGCTCTTATGGTACAATGACAATGCACGCAAACTCTGTGGATCCACAGCACCCATAGATATATAAATGATTTTAACTGTAATTTTCTCAGGAACTACTGAGCAGATTGACACCATTCAAGCAAAAGGCACAAGTCTGAACTGAGGGCTACCTTTTTGCCAAATTTGGTGTAATTCCGTTCAGCAGTTCAAGCTGTAGCTGTGGCTAAAGGTCCTATGGGAAATTGCATGGGGAAAACACGTTTTAGGACCCCCTTTTTTGTCGGCCCCCACTTGACAAATCACTGTGAAACTTTCAGGATAGGAGCAGACTAGAGCTGGCCAAAAGTTTGGAACATTTCACAAAGATTCATCAATCGGCACCAAAGTTATTGGGAATAGAATGTTGCAGATTTTTTTTTTATGAAGTTTTTATTGACAAAGATTTACAATCAGAAATGCAGTCATGGCATTATTACAAAAGCAAATAATTTTGAAAGAAACCATCATATTAGATTAATTATTGGGAATAAGCAAAGTAGAGAAAAAAATTATAAAAAACACAGGAATAAGGACACAATAATTCTCCCGAACTAAAAAAAGAGAGAAAAAAAAGGGCATTTAATCATTTCCTTTGATCCAATCCTCAACCGGTGCCTAAATCTTGACTGCCATCTGTCGCCTCCTCCTACCCTTAAGAGAAAAAACTGAGAATTCAAGCCTATGGATAGCCAACAATCTAGCTCACCAATTCGAAAAGATGAGACATAGCTATAAATAACAAAGCTACTACATCGCACGTATTTCTTACAGCCTCCCCACTTCCAGGATCCCAACCAAATATCAACAGTTCTGGAGTCAGGTTACACCAGATCTTAAGCCTAGTATTAATAAAACACTCGATATCTGACAGAAAATTTGAGAGGTAGGGACAGGAATAGAACATATGAATAATATCAGCCACAAATAACCCACACCTTGGACACGAATCTCCCTTCCTACTTCCCCCATTTTGATATTTTTGCAGGTATATAATATAAGTCCAACATCGCCATATAGCTTTGGGTTCTGAGGGATCCAGAGACCAAAACCTCACTGGCAAGCTTGAGCACCGGCGTTAGATCTATGCCGGTCTTTCCCAGTTTACCTTCCCATTTAGTGCTCTGGGCAGACAAATCATCAGGAAGAACAGACAATAGATATTGATATACCTTGCCTATTCTAGCTCTTTTATGAATCAATTCTATATTAGGAATTTCATCTAGCATAGAATGTACGTCTTTCAGATGTTTATAAAGAAATCTTTGAATCTGTAAATATTTTAAAAAATCCTGTGACAACAATTGAAATTTGTCTTTTATAAGAACATAGGGTAACACTTGTCCATCACCTACCAAATCCCCTATTACTCATGCTCCCTGCATTTGCCTTCTGAACATAGTTTGATCCTGAAATATACCAGGCAGAAGTCGAGCGGCTTTAAAAGAGGTATGTATATTGATGTTTGGCATACATAGTTTCCGCCTCATTTTGTGTCAGATGGAAAATGCAGCTATAATGACATTAAATCTTGTTCTTTTATAATAGCTTGGCTCCAGCACCTCTAACAAGATACCCTTAACCCCTTCATCCAGACCTAGCTCAAAAATACTCGGGCGATTATCTAATGGGACCTCTGCTTTATCTCCAAGTAGTAGTACTCCCAGCGACTGAGCCATCACTGCCCAGTAATATAAAACCAAATTTGGCACCGACCAGCCCCAACGATCCCGTGGAAGGCACATCAACTTAGCTGCTCTGCGGGACCGTCTATACCCTCACAATAACCTACATTAAACCCTATCAGTTTTAATCAAACTACTTTGAGAACATTTTAGAGGAATAGTCCTAAATAAATATAAAAACTTAAGGAGTATTACCATTTTAAGCACACTGCGTCGCCCATAAAGAGAAAGATGAAGATGATCTAAGCGCTCTAATTTAGTGTTAGCCGCCTCTACAACCGGAAGAATGTTTAGATCCGGAATAGTTTCTGCCGCTGTTATACAGACTCCTAAATACGTAGGTGCCGCCACCACTGGGGCTTCCGATAATGGCATTTCATGTGTCTGAACCACCTGGGTTTTGGATACATTTAGCTTGTATCCAGAAACCGCCCCAAATTGCTCAGCCAGATCCTTAAGTGTACTGAAGGCCGATAAAAAAACATCAGATGTTAAAACGACTATGTCATCGGCATATGCTAGTGTGTGATAAATAGCATCTCCAGCCCTTATTGGTACTATGCCCTGATCACCCTCTATTCTACTCAAGAATGGATCGATGTATAGGGCAAACAGCAGGGGTGCCCCTATTTATAGGAAAAAAGCTAGTCTGTTGGCCAGAGATACGAAGTGTAGCTTTTGGGGAGGAATACAATGCCTGAATCGCCTGTATAAATTCGGAAGTAAATCCCTTCCACTGGAGCAGGGCCCACAAGAACCCCCAGGAGACCCTGTGGAACGCCTTCTTGGCGTCCAACAGGATAACCCCAAGGGGAGAGGCCATGACCTGCCCCCAATCTAATAATGCTATGACACGTCTAACATGGTCTGCCGTGTCCCGCCCAGGAATAAATCCATGTTGACACACGGAAACCAAAGGCATAATTACCTGGGATAGCCTGGCTGCTAAAATTTTAGAATAAATTTTAGAGTCACTATTGATTAGTGAAATTGGTCGAAAAGACGATGGTAACAGGTCTGGTTTGCCTTTTTTTTTAAAACAAAACTATAGCGGTATCTCACCAAGATTGCGGCACTATACCATTCTGCGCCGCTCTAAGCATTTTAAGCAGATCCTGTCGGATCTCACCCAAAAATACCTTATAGAACTCAAGTGGCACTGCATCAGGGCCACACGCCATACCATTTGCTAAAGACTTTACCGCAACCTCATCCTCCTCCCATTGAATAGAAGCGGAAAAGGCTTCACACTGCTACCGGGATAGCTTTGGAATGTCCACCCCCAAAAAAATCCTCCACTGCTGTCCCTATCTGGGACCCAAAAATATCCTCCTTATACAGATTGGAATAGTAATTCAAGAACACTTGATTTATACCCTCCTGAGTATCATGCAATACCCCCGTTTTATCTTGGATTTTAATGACATGACTCTGTACACTCCGCTGGTGAAGTCTCTTGGCCAGAACCCTACCAGAATTCTCACCAAACTCAAACATCTCTGTGCAGTATTGCAAATATTTCAGAGCTGGGTCTTGTCCAAAAGACTCCAACAGCGCTGCCTTTATTATTGCTACCGCCTGTTGACTAGATTCTATGTTATGACCCTGCTTGATTTTGCTAGCAAGTTCAACTTCAGCATCCCTTAGATCTTGCATTCATCTCTTGAGTTGCTCTTTGTCTGACTTCCACCTGTAAGAAGAAAAGCTTTTCATTTCTCCCAGCAAACCAGCTTTCAGAGTGTCCCACACTATCTGATCGGCTGCAGTGCCCCTATTAATTTTTAGAAATTTCTCCAACCATTTCCGAATATGGGCACAATAACCTTCATCAAATAATAAATTTCTTTCGAATGTCCATTCCCGAGGAGGTTTTCTAGTCCGTGGCCATGAACATTCAGCTACCAGTGGATTATGATTTGAAATAATCCGGGGAGAAGAAAAAATAGAAGAGACAGCTGCCACCTGCTCAGAAAGAAAAACATAATCTAGTCTAACATATTTATTGTGGGGAGCTGAGTAATATGTATATCCATCATCAGATTTGTTTTGAAGAAACCATAAATCTATAGCTCCATGTTCTTGGAGTAAGGTCTGGAATGTTCTAAAGACCTTTGGTTTCCTACCTATATAATTACAGTCCTTGGCAAGATTAAAATCACTTGGTAAAATTAATATTCATATCACCAGAGAAAAAAAGCGGACTCGGCGAGGTAGCTAATTCAACATTTAAGTGCTTCACTGCCTCAGGATCGTCTATATTGGAGCCGTAAAGTGTACAAACCGTTAATGCCCTACCACCAATTAACAATTCAGCAATGGCCCATCTGCCCATTCGATCTTCCCTAACCCTTTTACAGGCCCCAACTCCCCACCTCATCAAAATAGCTACCCCTCTAATCATTGACGACTGTTCAGAGCATACTATCAAATCAAACCCTGGCAGCTTCAGGCAACCCCGCCTCCCCCAGGGTATATGCGTCTCCTGTATACATAATATGTAAAGGTGCATAGCTTGCAATATTTTAGAAAACAGGGCCTGCTTCCTGGCATCATTGAGACCACAAACATTCCATGTACCTATAGTAAGTTTACCCGCCCCATCTAAAAAATCCATAATCAACCTGCTTTGAAACGTTCCCAATTTTTTAAATATACAACAAATTAACCATATAATCCTTTGTTTAAACTTTAATGCCATTTCTGCAATTACTTTCAAAAACCTACTTAATCTTGTCCCTGCCTCACACCCCCTACAGCAACAGCCCCCCATACCCCTAACCACCCCCCCAGACAACCCCACTCCACCTTCCTCCCCCTATCCCTGACACCCCTGACACCCCCCTTAAGTGGCAACAGGACGGATGTCCTTTTGATGGAAATAACTGGTGACTCCCTCCCACATGGATTCATTCACCCATTAAAGCTGAACAGAAAACAGGAGAGGGAAGGACTAAGGACCTCAAGCACTAGAATTGAATTAGTAAAAAAAAGATTTTGACCTGGATACCAGAGAAAAAAAAACCTCCAAAGAAGACCCCCCAAAATATTAATATCCAAATAGCCTTTAGTGCTTGCCTCATCTCCCTCCCTCTCGACCTAATATAGAAAATAAGAGCTAATGCATCCGTAGGGTAGCTACTCCAAAAAAAACACCAACATTATATCATAGTAAGAAATTCCTTAGCCTGAATTTCAGATGAGAAGAATTTTGTCTGACCTTGGTGAATAGTTTTTAACTTAGAAGAGAACAATAAAAAGGCCTGTGCCCCTTTCGCCTGAAAGGGGGTGATCAGCTGGCGGAGCTGCCACCTCCGTTCCAATGTCGCTGGACAAAAATCAGGGTGAACAAGAAAATCGCAGCCTTGCCGCGCCTTTTCCTATCATACAACATTTCCCTCTCTAGATCTCTGTACTGGGGTGAATGTATGACATTGTTCTGCATTCTGTCCATCAACTGATGTTTTGCATTTGTCACCCGAGTGGGATGGATATGCTCAGACATAAGTCCCATGCTCTCCACACCACTGGAGTCAAGCTATCCTGGCTGAAGACGGCCGATAGCCAGAAACTGGTCCTAGGATGCTTGATTCCGGTCCAGGACAGACATGGCTTGGCAGTTCGGTCTGGACTGTTCCAATGAGGCGCAGGCTCAAGGCTGATTTGCATAAGGCCATGTCTGAACTGGGGTGGTGGGGAGTGCAAAAAACTATGGATTTAGGCCAAGATCTCTGTACTGGCGGTGAATGTATGACATTGTTCTGCATTCAGTCCATCAATTGTTGTTTTGCACCAATCAGATCGATAGCTCTCTTCTGTGGCCTGAATGAATCTTCCAAATTAGAAATCCGTTCCTCCGCTTCCCCGATTCTAGCTGCTATCTCCGTGCAAGTTTTTGCGACTCTCCGAACAGAATTCTGAACTTTCCGACAAACCCCTTGAGTATGGGCGATCTCTTGGAGCAATTCTTAACGATGAGCAATGATCGTTTGATAAATAAGTGAGAGCGTAATCTCAGAGGGTGGTACATCTGATTCTTGATCTTACTTTGAGGTTAATATCCCTCCATCATTTAACAAATTATCCGTGTCTCTGAATCCTCAATCACAGGACCGCATACTCTCAGTCCATCCTTTTTCGAACTGTGCGGGGGTGCCGAGGACCCAAACCACTGCTCAAGATCTCATTCTGCCTCCAATCACCAATATCGCTGCCATCATCAGTCCAGTCAGGATCGAAATCATCCCCATCCAGATATGACCCAGTATGCCCAGGGGGCAAACTACCTTCTTTACCAAAGCGCCCAGGTACAGGAAACAAAATCATTGATGCCACCACAGTCTCTGATGCTGTGAGTTTTAACAGATCTTCAGGGGCTTGGTCTGCTTGATTGGCTGCTGCAGTATAGTTTTTGGATTTGGCATTTACCTGATTAAACAGCGCAGGTACTGTCTTCACTCTGCCTCTTAAATTAGTATCATTCCGAGCTGAACCTGCTTTCTTCTTGCTGCTACTGTTTCCCTTCGGGAGGCTGCCTAAGTCACTCCCGCCCTCTCGTCCGTTCGAAGAGGCAGCAGCTGCAGTGGAACGTGCTCTCGCCGCCAATGCCGCCTTGGAGATAACCCTTGGCTGCATGCTGAGACCGCCGATACAGAAATGCTGGGAGGACGGCACCACACACCAGACTGAGGAGCGGAACAGCCGATAACCGCTACCAACGCCGAAAATCGGAGAGCAGGTAAACAGCCTTTGCATCTCACTCAATGCACATAATGAAACTGTATAATCCGCTAGAAAGATCCATTGAGGAACCGCCTAGGATGCTTGCAATCACGGGTGAAGTCTCCGTGTGAGAGAACGCCTGCTCACACAGTCGAACGCACGGCGGCCATCTTGCCACCCGAATGTTTTGCAGATTTCCTATGGATAATAGGTCCTAACTATAACTACCTACTGGCAATCGCCAGTAGGTAATATATGTATATATATATATATACATATTTTTGGTTGTCCTCTAAAACTATATATCTCACTGTTTTAACATTGCTATTTTGTGCATTTAACAATTAGCTCAATGTGATGTTTATGTATTACTAATCATACAATGTGTTGCCATTGTCCACTTGGGCTCAATTCTAAAATTGTTTTAAAAAAACAATTATGTGTGTTCACACACATTGAACCCCGGGATTTTCAAGGTTCTTGTTTATAAAACGGGCACTAAACCCAGTATTCTGTAATCTCACGTACAACCAGGATTTTTGTACTTACACGGTAGATTGAACTGGTTTATTTGGTTTTAACACATTGCGATACATAGTGTACATGCATTCTCTTGATAATTGCGAAGGGTGTAATGTTTTTCGGTAAAAATTCATAATCGACAATGATATAAATTGTCCATTATTTACATAGCATGTAATATATGTGGTTTAACCTTTAGGTTGCTGTTAATAAGTAAGAGCAGTTGTACTACATAAAACGCTGTAACTTTCCAGTGAGTTTGTAACTGGTAACCATGACTACGGGGAAACCATTCTGAGATCCAATCAAATGTTGACATGTTTAAAAGCAATGACTCATTGTTTGCTCTGTGTTGTGAGCAAGGCGGCTTTGACCGTCGAAACGCGTCAATCCTAATGCACTAAGAAAATAAAATACTTGTTTCTGAACATGACCCCACAGAGTCAGCGCCTGATTGCTACTGTTTTCATCAGGATTGGAGAAAAAAAAAATATATATATATATATATATATATATATATATATATATATATATATATATATATATATATATATATATATATATATATGTATGTATGTAAAACAACTCCCCAGCTTCACCCGGGATACCAGTGACTTTATAACAAAAATTTCTAGCATTAAATGGGATAGTGATATGTGGCTTATCTCATTGGATGTTGAGGCACTTTATACCAGCATAGATCATGAACAAGGTCTTTCCGCAGTAAAACATTACCTCTCCAGTAGACCAATTTTGTACTATGAACACAATAAGGTCATCTTGTGCCTCATGGAATGGTGCCACCACAACAATTTCTTCTCCTTTGGTAAGGAGATTTTCAGACAGCTTAGAGGAGTGGCGATGGGGGCCTGTTTCTCTCCCAGCTATGCGTGCTTGCACGTTGGCTGGTGGGAGGAGCAGGTCCTCAATGTGCGCCACAAAGCTTGGATGGAGGGCCATGTGAGTTGCTTTCTGAGGTACATTGATGACATATTTATCGCTTGGAGAGGAAGTAAATAGGAAGCCCTTTTATTCATCCAAGATATCAATAGCAATTCACTTAATCTCAACTTCACAGCGCACATTGATAAAAATAGAATTCAATTTCTAGATGTGGAGGTGTATGTTACCAACTGCACACTTAACACCACACTACACAGAAAACCCACAGCAGGCAACGCTACATTGCATGCAACTAGTATGCATCCCAAACATACCATTTCAGGAATCCCGTATGGTGAAATTTTAAGGTTAAAAAGGATCTGTAGCTCCCCTTCAGACTACAATATTTGTCTAGGAGAACTCATGACAAGATTAAAAGCAAGGGGCTATTCTGACACAATTTTAAATGCAGCCATGAAAAAATCCTTATCCAGATCTAGGGAGAGTCTCTTTCCTACATCTACTCCTGAGACTGAAAACTTTATCAGTACTGAACCCCAATTGGATTGCCCGCGCCTGATCACAACCTATAGTAGAGAGGACAGAAAAATTAGGTCCATCATTAATAAGAACTGGCCAATCGTTCTGAGTGATCATATACTTAACACAAAATTGCCTGCTTCCCCTACTGTGACTTTTAGACGCACGAAAACTATGGGTAATTCTTTGGATAAGACAGCCCCGGAACTCAAAATGAAAACACCTTGGCTACGTCCTACCAGAGGTTTCTATAGATGCTCTAGTTGCTGTGCCTGCAAATTCGGTACCACCACTACACATTATTCCACCCCTTTTAGCACTGTTACCAAACCGATTATAGGTAACTATTCTTGTAAGACAGATCATGCTGTCTATGTCCTGACGTGCACCTGCGGGCTTAGATATGTTGGCAGCACTAAGCTCCAGGTGAATGTCCAGATATTACAGCATTTGCGGGCTATACTACACAGTGACCCGGCTTACCCGGTCGCCCGTCATTTCAAGCGGGTACATAACAATGATCTGAACTGTCTTAGTTACTTTGTTATTGGAGCAGTTCCATGCTTGAAGAGAGGGGGTGATCGTGAACTGCAGCTGAGAAAACAGGAAACCAGATTTATTCTCGAGCTCGATAGCCGTTGGCCTAATGGGCTCAACAATATTGAAGAAATGCATCATTATCTGTAAACATTTACTTGGTTGCAGCTTATCAGAGCTATCTGTACCTATCCAGCATTCTAAAAAATGTGTGGTCCTAGTTCTCCTAGTTAGGTTCCCTATTAGGAGCTACATTTTATCGAAGTACCCACATAGCTGATAACACCTGTTTTTGTACCGAATTGCTGTCTAGTGGTTTCTGTGTTTATCATATTTAAGATCTCATGTTGTGTATGCACTTTTCTAACGTACACTTCCATCTGTTTTAACGGCATTTTACAGTTCTGTATTTATTCGGGCATTTAAGTCTCTTAAATTTAGTTCCTGTCAAGTTATACATTTGAACTGTATTATTCTGAAACATGATGAAATATTTCTCACTTTTTGTATAGGTTTTTTACTGTACAGTTGATCTTGATGTGTATATATATGGGATATGGTACTATTTTTACATATTCCCAATTTTAGCTTTTTGATATAAAGTTTTACCATATTTAAATTTTAGAGAACCTTCTATTTAATAATACAGTCAGTTACGAACTCAGGAAATTGAGAGTGTAGATTAATGTATTAGGTAGCGCTGTTCCGATGGTAAAGCGGCCTATTCATGCACTTTGCACCTTTTGAGATTCTTTCACTTTTTGCACTTTTTAAACACTTTTTGCACTTTAGCTTTCGCTGCTATAATGTATAGATTTGCACATGTAACATACAATATTTAATATGGCTCATCGAGCCTTTTATATTGATCATTTACATTATGTGACATTTTGGTCTTCAATAACCAACTAAATTTAGTAGTTGGGTCATTACTTGGATTTAACCAGTAATTGTGTTTTCTCTGTGTATCATGAGCAAGAAAAGACTAACAGCGGAAGTATGTCTTCACTATTTGTTACACATGTGACACTGGTGATCACCACTAGGGGGTGGGTATGTTATCACTAAAAGTATATAAAAAGCATTATAATTCCTAACATGTTGCAGCGTGAACAAGGGCTCTTTAGCTCGAAACGCGTCGCTCGTTCTGTTGGAATAATAAAGAACACATCTTGCTGACTTTGTTGGTTCGTTCCTCATTCTTGCTGGCGTGGAAGCGGTGTCTGTGAGCGCAGAGCGTGCTGAGGAGGAGCTCTTGTTTCATATATATATATATTTTATTATGTATATATATATATATATATATATATATATATATATATATATATATATATATACATACATAATAAAATAATGAAGCCAGGTGAAAAAATTAGTACAAGACATTGTGTATGTATTAAGACATGAAAATAACTTGTCTATGTCTACTGAAAGTAAGATGCAATGGCACTTTAAATATTGGGGCTTGTCATTACACATGGTCAGGTGATCAAGGCTGCTTGGGCGGCCGAAACGCGTCTTGACTTGATGTGAGAAATAAAAAATAATGCTGAGGTAACAAAGTTGGTCTGCGCCCATGATTCCACTCTCAGGCAGTGTTTGTTGCGAGCTACTGCTGATATACATATTTATATGTATAGACACCAGACCTTTTTCTGTCTACAGTGTAGCGTCAAATCCACAAAGGATAGCCTGGGCTCAGTTTCAATAAGTGTGGTTTATTGATATTCCAGCAGCAAAAAAGGCACACGCCTCTTCGTACCCATTTTTTTTTGATTCACTGTATCATTGAATGCCTTTGTATCTTTATTCCTCATTTTTAGGAACAAGTATTTGATGACAGCAAAGTGGGTTTAAGTGCAAAGGACCAACATCTTTGGCCTATCCAAGGAAGCATTCATTGCCATGCCCTATCTCTTTCCTGAAGTGATCCTTGATATGTTTGAAAATATGGGGGCTGAATATATTTTCTATCTGAAAGGCTCCGAATGGCATTCGGTTAGTCCAAATCCGATACGTAACCCCTCTTTCTGACCGAGACTGAAAGCCTTCTGACCGACCGATAACAATAGTTGGAAACCATTCTGACTTTCTGACTCGGTTCTGAATGACATTCAGAGTAACAAAGTAATTTGGAGCAAACTTGTATGGGTCTACAGAGCGTGTGTCCGACCATTGTATTATGATGTCACAATTGGACAGTCCTTCCAAATCAGTTGGTCCAATGCCGATCGGCTGTCCGAATCTTACTTGGGTGCCCATAGCAGGCCCCCCTTCACCCAGGGCCCTACAAATGGGGCCCGTGGGGTACCCATTGGACCCCTCATCAATGCCATGCACAGTGTGGCAGACACTATGGGGTGCCTTCCACAGGGCCCACGATTTTTCCCACCAACCCTTTTTTTTCAATGGAAGCCTGTGTTGTCTGCAAGGACACAGGCTTCCATTGAAGTCAATAGGAGTCGAACTGTTTTCGGAACCATCGTAATCGATTGGTCGGACTCCCCAAATCCTAATCGGTCAGAAACCATTCCGAGACCGAGTCGGTTGGAATACTTTCAGACCAACGTCATTATGAGGCCCATGGTTGAATACTGGGATCAGGGGTGGATGGAATGTTTTGCATTTCAAGAGCCTTTTGGGGAAAAAATTCTGCTCACAGAATTGGTGGAATTTGGTGATTTCATGTTATTCTTGGGACATGGAGCTCCGGCGAAATTCTGCCAATTGCCATGTGGTTGGATTCCTTTCCCACAAGGCACCAGAAACGTGAGTGAGATTTGTGTCCCTTAGCATGATTTCGAATGCGGGTGGTCACGAGAGGTAGCAAGCAGTTGCTGCAGCTCTAGTAGATTTTCTACGTGAGTGGCAGCAAACTCAACTCGAATGGACGCGCATCTTTTACACAGCATGGTGCTGTTTACATTGATTTTTCAGAGCTGCTCATGCTACTGGTGCTAAATTGAAGTGCGAGCACCATGATGAGCATATTTCATGCCTGTTGGCAGGACTCTGCTGAATCTTGCAGAGCTTCTATGTAATTCCGTGGAATTCAGCTTCATGAATCTCCAACAGGATCTTGATTCACCTACAGCCCACTCTCATCCATACCTTCTGACAACATAAACATTGCAATACTTGCCTCAGGTATTGGGATGTATCCCCAGCAGAGCATATCAATTTATCACCATGCCACACTCATTGCTTGAAAGGCAAAGGGTGGCAAGAAAATTCTATGCCATTACCCACTGTATTAAGTGCCATTGACTGCACCAAAGTAGTACTTCAGGCACCTCACCACAGGGAACCCCTTTTCTGAAAAAGACATCACTGGTGCTCCATCAACATGCAGTTTTCCCTTGATACCAGGACCTGCTTCACTGATACATATTCTGCCTTTCCTGGATACACACATGGCAGCTATATATTTCATCAGTTACATCTTGCACATCATTTGTGTGCTGCAGATTTTGTTGACATGTGACTCAATAGTAAGTTATAACATATCACGCTGGGGCTGCAAGTGCATCAAATATACTCACTCATTATTCATTACAACATAGTTGAAACATGTTACCCTAACCGTAACTGCATACCTGCATGGGGGACATAGAACCACTGGTTACAAGATATCAAACCTTTGTTGCAGTTTATGTAGGAATTCTCTATTTCACCATCTCCTCAGACCTTCCAACCTCCAACCACACCATCTTTACAGGTATAATAGGACATACACACACAAATGAGTCATCATTGAACAGGTTTGGTATACTTAAGTTACACTCCAGATATCTAGACCTTACACGGAGTGTTGCTATACTCCCAGACATTGAGTGCAAGATAGTAGTAGCTTTTTTATGGTGCACAATATCAATATGCAACAAGGCTTACATTAGACATCACCCCTGAAATATGGCCCCATCCAGGTTCCCGGTCTACAGGTGTGTGATCAAGTAGTTGCCTTATTTTGATGGAATCTTCTAGTTTGGCAGCATTATTGTTGTTGACCAGTATCCTGGCAAAGATGAATGATAGACTATTAAAAATCTACATATATCCTAACACACTATTGTTACTCTACCATTATGTCACCATCAAACTTGATTACCTAATTTGTTGATACACTTACATACTCTTACATTTCAAGTTCACAATCATTATATCACAGCTACATATTTGAACAAAAGTAAAATCATTCACACACACATACATGCATGTCTGTATATATATATATGTGTACTTGTTTTACTCATGTTTTACTCTTGTTTCACATTATAGAAACCAACTCCTCTTAACATGTAGCCTCCTCTTACATGTTAACAGAACCAGGTATTTTATTCCATAATCGAAAAACAGAAAAGAAACCCTGAAATCGCAAGGGATCTGGGGGAAATATATAAGGTCAAAACAACAGTGGTCTCTTGTTCAAAATCATAAAAAGAAATGCTAGTATAATAACGTTTTAATGACATGATAAAAGACAAACATACGTTCACAAAACTAATCAAACGGAAATGATAAGATAAACATACTCAATGTGTAAAATGCATGACTCACAAACATTAATAAATGGCATATAAGTGGGACACACACAAGTATAATAACTACAACCCTGTACAATATGTAATGGTAACAAGGTTATTTCAATTACAACCTATACGGCACAGCTGTTCTCCCAGAGCCTGCCCTAATCCTGCATGTGGAGACAGGCTAAGCAAACCCACTCTTTTGCTGTAACATTGCAATATCCACAGAACCTTCAATTTGGGTTCCCACTTTTTTCTCACATTACTATCCTCTTTTTTACATGTTTCTCTCCATACTGTTTGAGTTCTGATGATGGTTCCTCAATGTAATGGGACTGACATTTGTGTACCCTTATTGATATTAAGGTACAGGGTCATATGGCACAGGCTTGTAATTAATGTACTTATGTGTGTCACACGTATGTGGCATTTATTAATATTTTGGTGTCACATTTTAGAACACCAAGCATGACACTCTCTTGTTTTTTCTGTTTAATTAACTTTTTTAACTCGTGTTATTGTTTTTTTTAATTTTATAAAACTTTATTATGCTAATATTGCTCCTCATGTTTTTGCAGCAGGGACTACTGTTGTTTTGACTACTTTGATTCTACTGGGCTTTTCCCTGGTAGGCTGGGGCCCATGGAGTACTGGGACAGCCCTGGGCCCTATCACTTTCCCCAGCTCCTCAAGGTTAACTGCAGCTGCAATATGGAGGTTTCTAGCAAGAGAGAAAGACAGGGATGGAGGTAGCAGGTAGAGTGAAAAAGACCAGAGAGGAAGAAGAGTAAGAAAAGAGAAGGAAAGAAAGATGATGCATGTATGGAAAAAGAGAGATAGCACAAGTAGATGATGGGAACTGGACTGGTGTGAGCTTTTAGCAAGAGATGCTTTTCGTTCCACAGTGTGGCCCTGCACAGAACCCCCCACATGCAAGCTGGAATTGAGACCTCCATTCTTGGGATGGAATTGTCCACCTATTGCAAGAAACAGGAAGGTATAAACACAAATTTAACAATTTTCTAGTCGAGCTAGACCATCATTTCACAACCATCCTCCTCCATCCTGCTGCTGTTTTGGCAATTGAAACTCTCAAAATGGCTTGAGGACAAGATGAGAGGGCCCCCAGCTATATTGATAAGGTGTTTGAGATAGTTTGTGAGGGAGTCCTCCAGAAGTACTCTGAGCTCTATGGGAATCCAGAGACCCAACCAATCATTGCAACATTGGCCCAGATTTGGGGCAATATGGACACTTGCTTCAGTGCAATGGCTGTCCAAGCCCACAGAGGATTAGACGGTTGCATACTTTGGGATGACCATGGGAACACATTACAGCCCAAGATGTTACCCCAGAATAACACCACTGCACAAGAGGGCCCTGAGAACATCTAGGCTAATCTCCACACTTGGTGCGTATGTGTTTTGAAAATCCTGTCTGGTCAAGTCTCTAGTTTATTGTTTTTTTTTAATTATGACCATTTTGCCATTACCATATATTGTCTGAATGGACTGAATGATTGTTTTTCGGTTTCATGTACTTTGTTTTGTAAACTCATTTAAGTTTTAAAGATATTATGTTGGTTCAATGGAAACATATTGTGAGCTAAGTATATTGGTTGAGTATCACCTAACTTAACTCATGTTACCTTACAGTTTTTGCCAAAATAAGTGTATGGTGTAACATTTAATTACTATTGCAAATGTAATGTTTTTTTCTAACTCCAATGAACTTTTAAAATATTTTTTGCATGTCTATTACTTTTGCAGTGTATATCCTTACATCATATGTACCAAAAACAAACCCAAGAGGTGATCTATCACATTATTTCCTTGGTAGGCAGCATGCTAGAAAGATTTTTGCCTAAATAGTAGTATTTGCAATTGAGGGCGCCTAAGTAAGCTACTGTTTACCTGATGGGGCCCCCGCCACCGAGCACTAGGCTGTAGCCCAAGAACTGAGGCATCCTGGGCCGATGGCGACTATAGTTTGCTGCACAACACGTGATCCCCAAGACGACGGATGGGGCTGCGACGGATGTGTGAATAAACAGTTCCAAGTGACACTGAGTGTCCGTTGGCAGATGAGGGCGGAACCCTGTGACTTGCAGCAGGGGCTGTGGTGGTGAACGAGGAGGCCTCATCAGCAGCATGGGGGCAATGGAGGAACAATTTGAAGCTGAGGCACCCTAGAGAGGGGCTTTTTGGGGATGGATGCCTCACCAAAATGTAGGCGGCCTGAGGGAGAAATGAGAGGAGCTCACCATGTGCAAAGAGGAGGTTAGAGAACTAACCTGGGGCAACCACAGGCCAGCAATCATTCCACAGGCGGCCTGTGATGGAACAGTGAGGTTCCTCTTTCACATTCCAGGATCCAGCGCACCTCCTTAACCCACCGCCACCCAGCCTTCTACCTCTACGGCCATCACCAGTTTGGGATCCCTCCATGCCCAAGAACTCCACCTGTGAGTGCAACAGCACCCTGAAGGCCTGGCTGAACGAGCACTGCTAGATCAAGCTGTTTAAATATGGAATATATATTTGTCCAGCCCTAATCCCTTTAACCTTTCTTAAAATGTAATCTTGAGTGAATTTGCATCTTGTAGACATGTAACTCTAACCACTAGTATCTGTAGTAGACATATGCACTTACAACCATTCTTATGTGAGTTTAGAGTTTTTTTCTGTTTGTATCGTTTATGTACTCTGACACCTTCGGGTTAAGTAAGCGCTATATAAAAATTAAGTCTGGCCGGTGAACTTCGCTCTGCTTGCGGAGTTTGTGGAGTTTTCCGCACTAAGCATTACTCGCAGCTCGCGGAGTTCTGAAAAACTCCATTCGGCGTAGCAGAGCAGAATTTTTCCTCGCTTGCGTTTGTTAATGTCCAGTTGGCGAGCAAGAGCAAGGAAAATTCACTTCCCGGCGAGATTTTTCCTTGTTTGCGATCGTCACCATCAAGTTGGCGAGCGTGGAAAATCAACCTATTGGAGAAATTTCCCAATGTGGGCGGTCAGATTTCTTATTGCGAGAGGTCATGTATAGGGGTGGGCAGAATTTGCATAATTGCGTTACGCAAATCTCTGAGAAACAGTAAAAAATCTCTGTGAACACGCAAAAATTCCGTGAACACACGGAACGCAGAATTTTGAGAACGTGAACAAGCAAAAAAGTTTGCGAAGTCGCAGAACGCAGAATTTTGGTCAATTTTGCTTTCTCCAGGGAACACAAAATTACCCAAATTCCACAAATCCCGCCAGCGGAATGGAATTTACTGCCCAGGCCTAGTCATGTATGCTCACGACCACTCGTGTTGGTGAAACTGTCTGTTTGCATTGAGAAAGCTGGCATTCAAGTAAAAATTTACTCGAGCGGCAGAAAAGGAAGCAGTGCCCGCTTGCGCTGTCCATGGTGCCATTCACGATCATTGCACAGTGTGGACAAGCACCTGGCACTGAAAATCATCGCAAACAGCATTTTCTACTGAACTCCACCACTTGCGGAGTTCTGCGTAGTGCAGAAGAGTTTCTTTTGCACTTCGTGGAGTTCTGCATAGCTGAACTCTGCAAACTCCGCCCAGGCTTCATAAAATGCATACATGAATTGCCCAATCCTATATACAAACATCTTAGTTCTAAGAAATATGCCCTGCTTGGAAGGCCTGGTTTAAACTTATAGAATCATGGCTGACTATTTGAAAAAAGGAATGCACATCCCATACTTATTTTGACAAACGTAAGGTTTAGCTCAGTCAATGTAAACTTTTCTCTTAAATAACATTTTAATGTCATTTAAAGGTATTTTGCTGTATGTAAAGTGGTGGACATATGCATGCAGCATTTGTTTATTTTGTCATTATTCTTCTGCTAAGGAGGCTGGCCAACCAACACTAGTGCAGAACCGGGGTGAAGAGCTACATTATACTCAACTTCACGGCAGGAAAGACAACTTTCAATGACCAACACAAAGGAGGGACCAAGCACTAGCAGGGAGAGTGCATCCACCCAAGGACAAACTTGCTCAGCCTCCCGGTTGAAGGCCAAAAAAATTGGAACCCACCAGGAAGCAGTGGACAGTGGGGCTCTTCCCAGCCAAAAGCAAAAGATCTCAGAGGTGCCCCACCAGCATTCCCCATGATCATCTAGGCCTATGCCCACTCCTCCTTAACTCTAGAGACCCCTATACCAATAAGACCTCCAGCTGAACCCTCTGTTCTACCTCCTCCAAGGGCTAAACTGGGAGAGCAGACATATTAGCCACAGCCACCTCTAAGGCCTAATGTATTGGCCACCCCCTTCCTCTTCAGTATGTCCTAATCTCTGCTCTCAAGAAGGTCATGAAACTACTAGAACTTAATCAGGTATGACCTATCAGGATAAGCATGAATAAAGAGGTGAAGTAAGGGCACTTGAAAGTCACTACCCAACCAACAAAGGGATTTACACACCATTTTAAGCTCTTTATTTCACAAAATTAATTTCGTCTACCTCCACAACCAACCCCACCTGCTATTTTGAGGTCTCCAAATTTGTCTGTTTTAATTGTGCAATCACTGACCCACCATGTGTATCACTTTTTCTCAGGGGGTGTTCGGTGCTTCCAGGGCTAGCCACATGTCATCATCCAAGGAGGTTATTAATGTTGCGGCAGTGAAAAGCAAACCCGAAAATGACCAGGATAGTGTGTACTCAAGCCAGGAAATTTCTTCTGATACCACACCTGGCTTGGTGGAGAGACTTTTAAAGTCATTTATAATGGTAACTTAAACTTTTAAATAATTCACACATATAATTTACTCTATTGAGTAACATTACTACACTCAAAAGTGTAAGGGTAAATTTGGCTATTCACAAAATCCGAGTTGCACACACATGGCCAACCATTGGTACTGCAACACCCTTCAACTGAAAATTTGGAGTCAGGGACTAAAATTTAAAACCCATAGGAAATTATCTTAAATTAATGAAATTATTTAAACTATTTAAATACATAAATGATTTGAACTTAATGTTAAAAATATATTAAAATTCCTATACCTGTATTATTTAGTCATGAACAATTGTGATGCTTTTTTCATTTAAAAATGAATCTAACAATACATTTTAAATTAAAATATTATTTAATTACATAACATTAAACTTCAAAAAATAAATGTAACATATTAAAATAATTATATTAATTCATTAAGATTTAGTTCAAAATTACGTTAAAAGTAAAGTGTCAGTTTTTCTTTAGTTCTTCGCTAAAAATAAATATTTGCATTAATATTTAACATAAACATGTTTTTACAAACTTTGTCCAGGTTTAGTACCTTATTTTTCCCTATTATTTACAATGCAGGGATCTCTGCCCTGACTGTGGAATCCACATCAAACTAACATAAGCAGAAAAGAGAGTGGAAGAAAAAGGGGACAAGAGGTGAGGCACCTATGCAGAAATGTTACAAATCATGAAGACTGCTCACGATGTGATCATGTGAACTATAGGACATGCCTGTGAAATACAGGAAATACAGACATAGCATGATTTATAGCAACATTTCTATCCAGCCCCTAGATTTAGCCTGCTCCTAACTTCTGTAACTCAAAAAGGCACACAAGAATTGATCCAAAAAGGTGGAATGTGGTATGACCTTCAGAATCACTTGTCAGAATACTAAGGTTGTTGTCTATTGTTCCAGCCTTTGATGTCATATCCATGGTTTGCTGCATTAGTGTCTCTCCAAGGTGATTCATGATTGGGTAGTAGTGACCAAGTCAGAAGTCTGTTTCGAGCCACTACCTGCTCTCACAAATAGAAATTGCCAGCAGGTATTTGCTGAAGACATTTTTATAATAATAGTACATTATGAAGTAGCATATTGGTTACTGGAGCATTGTCCAGTGGGGTTTAGCTCTGATATTCCAGTCTCATGGGTAGAAAGGTGAGATGGAATGCTAAAAAACTATGTTTCCATTAAGAAAACAGATTTCCATTAGTAGTTTATGAGGATCAAATGTCTCTGAATTACATTAAAATACTTTGAAAGTATGGACTGTGTCATTCAATAATATTGGTAAATACACACCCTGAGACTATTAATATTCAGCACTCATAAACAAAATTACTGCTCTCGTCAGTGCCTCCATGGGCCATATTGAAGACATCATCTTAGCAGCAGAAAAGATTCTTTATTGCAGGGCGCATGCACCATAATGCAGGTAGGTCAGTGATTGGCCAGCACTTAAAAATGCCGACAGCACTGGAATAAACAGTGGCATAATAAATACTCCAAGCACGTCAGTGACAGAAAGGTCTGAAAGCTGAAAGGCAACAAGTACCACACCTCTTCACTTACAGAAAAAAAAGAAAACTAAAAAGCAACAAACAAAGCAAAATGGAAGTGTGTAAACAAATAACATCAACAACCTATGTGAGTCAAAGAGCAGAGATTTTCAGGAAATATGTATGCTTTGCTTTCAGAATTCTCACAACAAAGCGTCTGATTTATATTTTGGTGGACAGCTCATCATCCGCCCGGGTGGCAGAGTAAATTACTCCGTCGCCTTGATGGAGGTGCAGCATGCCAAATTTTTAAACATCTGCCAGCCCAGTGGAAACTTCAAGCATTAACCGGAACAGCCATCAAGGGGGTTTCTGAAAATGGACTGTAACTTTGCCTAATGGCTCTGTCAAACTTGACAGTGCCGTACGTCCAAACGACAATTATCTGTAATTTAGAAAAAAAATCCCAATGTGTGCTTTAATTTTTGAAAATAAAAAAACAGTGCCCCTCTCGTGATGGAAGTTCCCTCCCATGGTGAGGGGGGCATTGCGCACGTTTTAAATCACTTTACTGCCACTGTTTTCCTGGAGGAGACGGGCATTGAAAAATATCTACATCCACCCATTTAAATTAGGTGGTTGGACATATAGCCAAACCTCCGACAGCCCTTACTCCGTCCGATTATCGGAGAAGTGTGATCACAGTGAAGATGGAGTAGCTCCACCGTCATCTTACTATGGTTCTCCCGCAGTTAAATTGGACGTGCAGATCATCGTCTTGGCAGAGAGGGTACACCGTCGCCATTGTGATGGAGTTCCCTCTTCACTAAGATATAAATTTGTTCCAAAATCTTTACATTTCACTGGTAAGTGGGCTTTGTGAGCCTGCAAATTGGTAAGAAGATTTCTGTAGTACTTACATTTATGCTGCTCAGCCAGTGTGTATGTGTGTATGTATGGAACCTTGGAATGCTTGATGACTGTGTGGAATGTTGGTGTGCCTGGTTGATTGGAAGAATGTCAGTTGGTGAGAGTGGGCAGAGCAGCGAAGATGCAGCTCCTGGTGGGGCTCTGAACCGGCTCTGAATTGGACTTGAATTAGCCATGAACCTGTAACTACCATCTTGGAACTTGACAAATAAACCTCTACTTTTACTTACCTCGTGACTACTATTTTACATTTCAACAATTTCCATTAGCTGATTCAACAGGTTAGTGCCGAATTTTTGCATGACATTCTGAAATGGAAATAGGAATATTCATATTCCTCCAAAAATATATTTTGCAGTTCTCATTAGAATTGCAATCTACACTGGTAACATCTGTCTCATCAAGATCATGATAGTCATTTTACCATTCATAAACACTTCACCATGTATCATTATTAAGAATGTCAGAACTTTTCCTAACACGCACAGCCATGAAAACTTTGGAGTACTTGGATTCCCCTTTATTTATCCTTGTAGGCTTCCAAATCCATACACAATATCCACATGCAAACCATGACCCTTCAACAAGCACATTTTTCTTATGTTGTTTCTCTTGGAACATTTTCTCTTGCTTCATTGTACAGGCTTTTATATGAAATTGACTAGTCATCCATTATGGATTTGAGCTAATGTGAGGATTCCTTCCTTTGAGTAACTCAAACACAGCCAATTTCATGCTGCAGTTTGATGTAAAACGATATACCCACACAAGGTTGGAAAATGTTTCTCAACATCTAAACATGACTTAAGGGCAAGCTGGATACTTACCACAACAACCCTGTCGAACCTCTACACCAAACAGTTCATGTTGCAAGAACAGAGCATGGTGAACTTATGTGCCAAGATCCTTATAAAATGTAAATCAGTGTGAAGTAAAATAGACCCTGAAAACACAGATAAAAGAAAACACTTATCTGAAAATGTTTCACACAGTCATTAATGGGATTGAGCAGCCACGTAAGTTCAACCCAATTTACAAAAAAATCTATGACAATGAAACCTTTCTAGCAGTTTGGCCTCATATGGTCTCAAAATATTGATGGCACGCTCCTCCACACAGTGCACTCAGGAAACTGAGACATAATCTTTGAATAGACCTCTTTCTTGTCAGAATTGGAATGCTGGTTTAAAACTCCTACAAATGATTTGATTATTCACATAAAGACACTAGTATCATGCTCCCACATTCTTCTTTGCACCCATCTCACCAATGTGACCAGAATGAGCTAGAGCAATAATGTGTGAGTGGATAGAAAATGAAGGAATAAAATAACTTCCCATGATCATTAATTTCCCTTCAAAACAAATCTTTTCCCTCACTTTCCACATCTCTTTGAACTCTGGACTAAGATATTTATCACTTGGCCGTTCTATAAATATAAACTTGTGTAGTTAAATCAATCAATCTTCAACCTTCGAAACTGTTTACCAAACTCCTCATCAATGAATTAATGCACCTCATACAGCATCCTTTGCCTCAGCTGCAATATACTGCTACTCATCAAGGAGAACTTTATTCTGCGTATATTGAAAAGATAAACTGGAAGGCAATTAGTGCTGAGATTATAACTGCCTGAAACACATTTCACTGTAAAATTATATTCATACAACTTAGAAAGGATCCTGCTCAAGCGAAAAGATGGTTTAGCATTCCTGTTACTGCTCAGAAAAATCAGTGGTTTGTGGTCAGCCCAAATCCAGAATAACTTAGCCCAAATATACACCCTAAAATGGTCAAAGTTCCACATTCAACAAGAGCCTCCCTCTCAATAGTGAAGTATCTAATTTTAACTTTGGTAAAGGCCCTAGCAGCAAATGCCACAGTGACCACTTTCCAATTTTTATCCTGAGTAAATACCGCCCCTAAGCCTAAAGCACTAATTCCAATATCACCATGCTCTTTGAAGAATAAGAAAACTGACAATGGAGAAACATTCACAGTGGCATCATTGATGTTTCAAAAAATAACTTCAACACCTTTGGACCAAATATACTTTCTACTTTTCTAAATAATGACCTAGGTGGCGTAGCCAACTTTAAAAAAGTGTCAGCAAAGTGTGAACATTTTACGAAAACCCAATTATCATTTTAGTAGATCTTATCTTTCGTTTGGATAAGCTCATTGATAGATTTGAGCAAACCATCTTTAGGAAAAATGCATTCAAAGAATGCCCCCCAAAAATATATGTATAAGTTTGTGGAACACCGAGACAGTGCAGGGTAATCCAAGAGGCATCCTCATGTACTCCTTTTAGCTCCATCAGATGTGATAAAAGTAGTAATTTGTCACCACTGTTTAATTAGCTGTATCTAATGGTAGGCTGGCACAATGTCTAATGTGCTAAAAAGTATGGTTCCATCCAACTTAGTCAGCTAAGGATAAAGGGTGACAATTTAACTCAATTTGTTTGTTAACAAATCAACTCATAATTAGGCCTGGGCGAAGCACTACGCTACGCTCACGGAGTTTGCGAAGTTTGCGCAACTTCGCACTACGGGAGCTGCACGTAGCACAGTGCGAACATGCGTAGTGCAGCGTAGCGTAGTGCAGCGCTCATTTTTTGCTTGTTCACGGTCCTGAACGTCATGTTAGAGACCGCGAGCAAGCAAAATTACATCCCGGCGAGATTCTCAACGCAGGGAGGTAAGGTTTCTCATTGTGAGTGGTTGTGCATGCTCGTGACCGCTCTCAATGAGAAACTACCAGTTCGCGTTGAGAAAGCTGCAGCTCGAGTAATAATCTACTCGAGCAGCAGAAAACTACAGCTCGCACTGTGCAAGATGCCGTTTTCAATGATTGCACAGTGCCGGATGCTTGTCCGCACTGTGCAATAATTGAAAACGCATCTTGCACAGTGCGAACATGCAACTACGCAGCTCGCGTAGTGCTACATGAAGTTCGCGTAGTGGGAAGTGCACTTCGCGTAGCTTCGCGTAGCGCTACTGCGCGAACTACGCCCACCCTTACTCATAATCTCAGACCACCTGTTTTTTGGTACCAAGAAAATTGGAGGCACCCACTCAGATGCATCCACAGCTGAATTACCTATGAGAGAAAGTTCTTGCCTTGCACATATATGCACATTCCTTAGCTTGTGGGTTCACTCCCTGTTTAAGCACAAAAAACAGTATTGTTAGCCCAAAAGGTATATACAAACGGAAATGGCCTGATGACATCACCTCAACAGTTGACCATCAATTGCAATGTAGGTCATTCCGACAACTGTCTGATACCAAATAGTAGAAATAAAATACCCTAACATATCATTTTTTTTCTGCTACTACATAGACTTAAATATTATGATTTGCTTTTTATATCCTTCCAATTTCCCCAAAAAATGAGCATCGGAAATGATAGTGAACAGAGAACTTGAAGAGCCACTTATGAATGGAATGCTGAACAAATCAAATATTCACTCCCAGTCACAGACCTGGTTTAAATTCATAGTTTTGTTGCACACCACGCCATTCCACTTTAGACCCAGCCATATACAAATCAGGCTTGACCCTGCTCCCCATGGGAGCAGTCCAGCCAGAACCACCAGGCCAGGTCCTTCCTGCACCAGAAACAAGCATCCTGGGCTGGTTTCGGGGTATCACCCCTCATCAACCAGGCTACCTTGAATCTGGTGGCATAGCGAGCACAGGAGCCACATCTGGGCATGCCCTTCCCACTTAGGGCGACAAATGCAAAAAGAACAGATGATGGACGGATGGCGCTCAAAAAACATTCAAACCCAGTCACAGATTTGGGTTATATCCATCTTTTTTTGCACACCTCACCATTCCAGTTTAGACACAGCCATGTGCAACTCAGTCTTGACTAGCTCTAAATGGCATGGGTCTGCCCAGATGTGGGTCCCTTGCTCGCTGTGCTACTGGATTCAAGCTAGCCTGGTTGATATGGGGTGATACTCTGAAACCGGTCCCAGGATGCTTGTTTTCGGAGTGAAAAAAGAACGATGGATTAAACCCAGATCTCTTGACTGGGGTGAAAGGTTGAAAAGTTTCAACACTCCATCCAATCATCTTGTTGTGTAGAGCTTGAATCTGCCAAAACCTCTGCTTCCTTATTGCTAATTCAAATAGAACAATTGGGCAGTTTAAAATCTTTATCAATGCCTAAAATGACTACCACAGAATCACAACTGTCATCCACACATCCTGTGCTCCTTCCACAACTCTCACTTCCACACTGTTCCTTTGTGAGCACTGAATTGCAATTACTCACCCCTGTGAGACAAACTCTTAACATTCACCTGCACTCATGATCTTTGGAATACTCCCTCATTTCCAGAGCCATGTTACTTCTTACTTCCTCTTATTGAATGTCATCTTGCAACAAAAACACTCTGTTCACAGCTCTCCATTTCAAACACACATTGGAAAATAACATTATTTCCCCAAAGGAAGATATACTTTGTAAGACCCCATATGATTCCTAGAGCCACAGCATGGGCGCCTTGTTTTTCCTCGAGATAAAGAGCACAACCCACACCTTTGACCTTGGATTTGTCATGAATGAAATTCTAATTGGAAAGCTTCCCTGTTACTGCAGCTACTTCATTCTCCACAGATTGGGTTAACGTCTTAAAAGATGAGATTGAATTCTTCACAGTCATGGTACTGTCAATCATGTCTAGCAGAGTTGGATGGTGAATCCTAAGGAGATATTCTTGACTTTTTTTGTTTGAACATTTAATGACGACTTTTGGGCTGCTTTAGACCCTGGTGATTGGCCTGCTATCTGTCGAGGGGGAAGAGGTAATTTTCTCTGCCACTCTGGCTGGACTGTCACCCACCAAATTAAGAGAATAGTCTTAGCACCGCTAGAATAAATACTATTTAGAACTTACCAAATTCTATAGGCGCCAAGTCTCCTTGGTAAGGACCCCCTATTAGTGTATTATGAATTTTCCTCATATTGCCCGTGGGGACGTTTCAGAATCTGTAGGTTTCCACAAGTTTCCTACCACTTGATATTCTCCCACATCCTGCAAGAAAAAATATATATTGCAACACTTGTGTGGGTGGGCCCAATGCACACAATATAAAAACGCAACATTTATGGATCATACTTTCCACCAAAAAACAACCTTATGTTTGCAATGTGGGTAGCTGTGGATTTTTAGCCTGGAATGGGCCACCACCCAGGGAAATCTTGACACCCAGAAGTCCTTGCAAACCTCAAACTTTGGTGAAAAGCACCAATTATCCTCTCCTTTTAGTAAGGGAATACTCTGGAGTCTGCAGGGATGCACACATTTCCTACCTCTGGATCAGACCTGGGACAATGGTGGATCATTTGTGAGCACTTTCATTGTCCCTCGTTTGATCTGTTCTTTTTGCAGGCACATGGCCCAGCCACACACGTGAGGTATTGCTTTTTATCAGAGAAGTGGAAGAGTGCTGCATGGTAAGAATTTTGTGGATTCCTGCCGATATTGAAGTTTTTGTTACAGAAATTGATGGAAAATAGGTGATTTTAGGCACAGTTTTAAGCTGGCATGGAATTGGGTAAGCAAATGTAATGGGATCCACAGAAGGCACGCCACCTTGGATTCTCATGGATGTCTCATTTTCGAAAAGGACACAATTCAGGCAATTCAATGGTCAGCCAGCAACTGTCACAGAACTCAGAATATTTATTGAAATAAACTGTGATGCATGCCAAGAGAACTGGAATAAACCATTGCATAGTAAATATTCCAAGATCATTACTTACCGAAAGGTTTTGAAAGCTTGAAGGCAAAAGGCCCTGCACAAATAATATGGTTAAGGAAACCACTGCATGCCTCAAATGGGGTCAACAAAAACGAAATATCCAGCTGCCCAGTCTCTGGGATTTCTCCTGTCTGCGCTCAAGACTGGGGTTTTAAGTCTATCATTTAGATTTTTTTATCGAAGGATTATGACATATAAAATGTGACAAGTTACAAGAGGTCTTTGCTCTTCATGGTTCAACTATCCCCATGAGAAGCAGCTCTCTCCTTCTCTGCTGATCTGATCTCAGTCTCTGGCTGCCTACACAGAATCGCTTCTCCAGGCATCTGGGTATATTCTCGAATTGTATGCTCCATTCCAGTCTCTCTGAGGGATCACACTACTACCCACCCCCCACAAATTTCACTGCAGCTTGGCCAAGTGCAGTGACTGCTCTCCTTTGGTTGATGAGCATTTGCAGCCTCACATTTTCTGTATAAGGGAGTGTTGACGTACTACAATGTTGTCTGAGGTAACAGCACCTGGCGAGCATGTTATCTTCCCTGTTCTCAGCTTTACCCTCGGTTCTAGAGTACGTATCCCTGTATTTTGGTTCGCCCATGAGATACCTGCCCTTTCCACATGTTGGTGGTATCTTCTATGGCATGCATGGAAACTGTTCAGTAGCGTTATCTCCGAACTTCACTACCCATTATCAATATCCATATCACCATCATCAATACCAAGAGCACACCATAACCATCACCACAAATATCACAGTTATTAGCATCACTGTCACAAATGCCCCCAAAATCAGCAATACCGATATCTGATTACCAATAATACCACCACCAACATCACTATTACCACTAACATCAGTATTACTAATACCATCACAAATATCAAGAATACCATCACCACGACTAATACCACCACTCCCAATATCACCAATGCCCTGCCACAATTACAATATAATCGAGACCACCAGATATACTGCACCACCACCACTAATAAAATCAGCAATATCACCACCAATAACAAATGCCACCAAAAAAAACCCAATGTATCCCCACCATTGCTACCTACAATATCACGATTAACAATATCACAGTTGCCACCACCAATATCACCATCACCGGCACCACCAATAACATGGTCCATGCCACCAACTACACGAATACAACCACCACTAATACCACCATTAACACTTACAATACCAACACTACACCAATACCACAACCAGACACCCACACAAATACCACTTGCAATAACATTAATGCCAGCAGCACCTATTACTCCACCTCCAAATACCAAAACCAATACCACCACCTAAACCACCAATGCACACCGACACAACTTCTAATGCCACAGTGCCAGCAATATCAACTGTACCACCAATGTAATTTCCACCAATAAAACTACCACTACAACAAATGCAATTATCAGCAATATCATCTTAACAATACCAATTCCACTACCACTACTACACCGCCATTGGTTTTACCACAAATATCACCACCATAAAAATTGCCAGGACCACTAACACCACCCACCATCTAAAGTACTTCCCCAACACCACTGTTGCTGCCACAACAAACAAGTGCTGGCACCATCATCCAAACCATAGAGGTTCTCCCTCACGGAAGCAAATTACACTTTCCATATTGATCTCTACAACTGGGTCCCACCTGCGCAATGTAAATAAAATGGAATGACTGTGCAAAGTTTTATTATCTATCACACTGAAGCCTTGATGTCTGGTCTTATGTAAGGTATTTCAAGCACATTTACCAAAAGGCAAGTAACTATATAGCTGGCAAATACACAACTCTATATGTATATATTTTTTTGTTTAAAGAGCTTTATTGGAGTAAATGGAAGCATAGGTACGACTTTATACAAAAATGAGACAAAGGGCAAAAAAGTAACGGCCAGAGTATACATTGTAAAGGAATGAACATCTCAAGATATCTACCAATGATAGACAATAATCCAAAAGATGAGAGCAATAATGAAAGGTTGTACCTTAAAATACAGTAGCATTTTGCATTTTTCAGAAGAGGGGGAAAGCTGGAGAAAGAAAGAAAAAGAAAAAAGGAAGAGAGGAGGGAAAAGAAGAAAGATGAAAAAGAAAAGAAGGTGATATCCTTATCTAATGTCATATTTAAGATTATCACTATTCATTTATTATACAATTTTTCTGAAAAACAGGATAGAAATCAAACCTTGTTTAATAAGAGCTACAGAAGAAAAAGAAAGAAAGAAGATACTCACAACTCTATATATTAACCCAAAAAGATTACTGTAGTATCCCAGTCTCAAAAACACCACCTGGAAATCCGGGCCGGTTTCAACATGAGCTTTGTTCCAAGAATAAACCCAGGACAGCTTCCCTGCACCTCATCAAAACACGTGACTGCAGAATGCTTACATTCTAGAAGATCCTGTCAATGCATCATTACTTCATTACATTCCGTCATATACCAAAACTATAACTATACTACTGTTACACAATGTATCTGTAATGCCAAAAGATGCTCTTCCCAATTCACTATCACACTGCAGTATTGAAAGGTCAAAGGTCAGGAGTGAATGGTAAAAGAATATCATTCACCTTGAGGTTGCAATCACATGAATTTCCCTGGGGAGGTTTTGTTTCTTTCCAGTTCTTTCCATGTTTGGCTTCTCAGTAAATGACAGGAGTCCTTTGGCATATCGGCCAGCTGAAGAGCGCCCTCTGACCTCCTGAAAGACCACGGAGATCAAAGGCAGCCCCCATGAGTGCCAGATCTTATCTCTGCCGGCCAGGGCGGGATGAATTGTGGTTGTGCAGCAGCGTGGAAAATAATAGACAAATAACCAAGCCGCATCTTGCTGGGAGAGTACTGACTGCCACTCCGACGAAGATGCACAAAGGAGGTCAAAAAAGGAACTAAGTCACTTTTAGGTCTTCACATTGGCCAGTTTATTGCGCACGGATCCTCAACTCACTGGCGTTCAGAATCGTACTAACAAAAACTCGAATTCAGACAATTGTCTTTGAAATTAACATTTAAAAGTTTCAAAAAAACTTCATTAACTTAAATTGAAATAATATAGAACCTTCTTTTACTGATTTTTTATCTGGATTTTAATGAGTATTTTCTAAAACCAGAGCTTATGCCCACTAATATCAAACCACGTTCTCTTTGAGATTTCTGTGTAAGAGAATTTGTACATTTATTTAATATACGTTTATCTCTGTAGTCTTATAATGAGAGCTCCTGGCATTTGGCGTCTTCAGTGTGTTAACCCATGTCCATTTATCATTTTTTACAAATCAATTTCAAGACGCAAAAATGTCACAAGGCGATTGTCCTGCGGGTTGACCTTGACTCGTGTAATCTGCTCTCAGGCAGCGCTGACAGGCGGCTGATGACAAACGCAGCTCCGCACATCACCAGCAGAGAGGGCTTGTTACCCATCAGCCCACGCAGCGTCAGTCATCACGCTGATCTGCTCAAGTTAAATAATTCAGCAGCCAAACTAAACCGGACAAGAACTGAGCTATAATCTACCACGCGAACTTGACCTCTGAATAATTCATCTCCTTTCAGCGCTGAAGATGGCTTAAAATCGTCCGGGCGTTTACTAGAAGTCTTCCTCCTATGGTATTATTGTTCACAATTCTGGAAATATCCAAATTTCACTTCTTCGCTAAATAGGTCCAGGTAAAATGTTAAATATGTTTGCAAAAACTTCGTACTTTCTCCTTCTGAGAAGTTCAATTTCTTTTTCGAAATTTCATATTAAGCAAATATGTGTAACTTTGTTTTTACCACACTTTTTTATAAAAAAGAATGTCGCTAGATACTCGTTCCTCCTGAAAATGTCTCGCCAAGAGATATTTTCTACTCGAAGCAGTCTCCTTCTGGTTTGATGCAAAATTGTTCACGAAAAGCGCTGTGTATAATAAGTGACATGAAATATCACCAAATCGCATTTTGCTGCAAAAGCATAATTATTGTGTCAAACCATCTCCTAATTTCACCATGATCAGGTCGTAAAGATTACGGTTGGATGTCTAATCATGTTAATGTTTTGAGAAAGGGTAATTTTGTGGATCTCTTTCTATCTAATACAAAGAGGGTTGATGAAAGCTGAGGCTCATCCAAAAAGTTAGATTTCTTCTGTTAATAGGCTGAGGAATGTAATTTATTTAGTGGTGCTGTCTCAATCATGTTAGCTACATAGGAAGAGAATTCACATTTGCTCACCTGCTGCAGAGATTAGTGATATGGGAGTAGGAACAGGATAGTGAAGCTATCACATTCCCTAACCAGCGCTGTCAAAACCAGCACCTGCTGTTAATATTGTAGACCAGGGGTCTCCACCCTTTTCTCTAAAAAGAGCTACTTATGATCAATGAAACTCACTGAGAGCTACTAATATTATTTGTTTTGTAATAGTGACCACATCAGCCAAGTTTACATTGGTAGCCACCATATGCGAGATTATTGCCTGCGATCACCTCAGTTTATCAGGCTTGGCTGCAAACAGCAATGTATAAAAAGGTTTGTCAATTTGGAATGCCCCTACATGGGTAATGCATTACATCCGCAGCTGCAATACCTCTGGCTCCAATGTAATAACATTTGTAAACAGTTTTGCCACATGGTTTGTTGTCAGCTGAGACATAAAGTTAAATCTCGATATAAATCGTTATCAATTACCATTACTTTAGTTCAGTCAATAAAGAGAGTTAATCTGAGTTAAAGGGTTTTATGTTCAAAGCTTTTCGTCAATCTTTTATTGAAATACTATTCTCAAAGTTTCATGATTAAAGGTTAACATAGCCAATCAATCAATATTTAGTAATAAGGTGAGTCAATTCAGTAAATCAAAATAAAACATCAATACAATAAATGAAATAAATGAAATAAGCGCGTTCCATAAAGAAACATCCCTATTCTGAGCTACGGCAATATAAATGTGAGAAGGATTAAAGATGTCAGTTCCGATACCCATGACTAGTTCTCATGAGAGAATCAAGCATAAACTTAGCAGAATAAACTGGAAAGTGTTCTCAGCTCAAATTATAAACATTACAAAACTAAGACTTCTCATAAACAGATGTCCAGGAGTCCCAGTGCAGAGTCTCCTCTAAGAGAATCAGTCAGGAAAAGGGAACATAATGGGATGCTGCCCTCTCTAAGGAAAAGGATGAGTGACAACTCAATCAGTCTGCTCTGCATTGGTGGAAGAATCTGCCCTAACCGAAATCTGAAGCTAGTCTAGGAACATGCACTTAATATAATCACACGCTCTCTATGTTGCAACATTAATATTCTTTCTTCTTCTTGTTAACCAACAACATTTCATCACGCTCCAGGTAACAAGTCTACTCCCCATCTTTTCATCAGAGTACAATTGTCCTTTAACCATGTGTTCTTGAATGTTGTGGCACATCCTTTCTTGTTTTCAAAAACATCTTCCAATGAATCATCCTCCCTGTCATCTACATCTTTTGCAATGTGATCCTCAATATGCTGATGACACGCAGCTCCTCTTCCCGTTCAAAACTATCTCCGCTGAAGTGAAGAGCTCCTTTTCAGCCGGTATGAAGGCAGTGGCACAATGGATGTCAGCCAACTGCCTTCAATGCAACGTCAGTAAAACTGAGGTTATGTTGTTTAGAGAAGCTAAACTGCTTTTGTCCCCGGATTGGTGGCCCAGCGACTTGGGAGTTGTTCCTGAACCCAAGTCAATTGTAAAGAATCTAGGGGTCCGTCTGGATCAAGACCTGACACTCAAGCAACATGTCAACTATATCTCAGGTTTATGCTTTCATACCATCAGCCTACTGCGCAAGGTCTTTCCTCTTCTGCCTGATTCGGTGAGGAGAACCTTAGTTCAGGCACTTGTTCTAAGCAGGATTGATTATTGCAATGGTCTACTGCTTTCTGCCAATGAAGGGGTGTTGGCCAAACTTCAAGTCATCCAGAATACTGCGGCTCGTTTGGTCCTTAATGCCCCTCCCAGAACTGCTTCCAAACCCCTTCTGGACCAACTTCATTGCCTTTCAGTCCAGCAGAGAACGAAATTTAAAACATGCTGCCTGATTCATAAGTGCTTAAATGGACAAGGGCCTGCCTATTTGGAAAAGAAATTTGTTCCATACACTCCCACTCGATCTCTTAGGTCCAGTAATAATCTTCTTTTGCTGGTGCCACGGGCCAAGAAAGCCAGACACGGGAGCAAGGCACTTTCCATAGCAGGACCTAATATATGGAACAAACTCCCCCTGTCACTTAAACAATGCACGGACCATTTAAAATTTCGGAAACAATTAAAAACCTTACTGTTCAAAAATGAAATTTAGATCCCACCCCCATCTATCTCCTGGTGTTCTTCAGGCGTCAAAGCGCAGAGATACTCCACTGTGAGTTGATTCCAGCGCTATACAAACCTACAAATAAATAAATAAACAAATAAATATCAGCCGTATAATAGAACACATGTCTAAGCAACGTCTGCAGCAAAGAGAAGAAAAACAACTTGCACAATTGTTGTTTAAAGTGAAAAACAAGCATTTTTGTAGTAATGGGCCTTTACATTAAAACATTGAGTCTCTAGTATGTAAATTTTAGAATTTGTACTATATTTCTAGGTTACAGGTATATAGGTTTTGAGTATGTCATCTACTACAATTTATGCATTAAACGTACTAAATGTAAATTCTGCACATTGTATTTTAATAAAAAAGTTTGTCAATAATTAAATTTATATTAGCGTAAGCATCCACCTCCGACATCTGAAGCACAGTAAAAAGGATACACTGGCTTGGGAGGGCAGTTCTGAGGAAATCCTGATGTGGAAATTGCTACTTCCACATTTGCAGAAGTGATGATACCCAAGCAAAAAAAAATTGCTCTTCTTGGGCTTTTTCAGGAATAGCCAAATTAACTTGTTTTCATATACTGCTTCAATCAACATGTGTATGTCTTCCAAGCACTATAAATATGAGATTCCACTATTACTTATTTTAATGTTAAATCTGCTGTAATGATTTTCCCAGTTTTCTACCTCTTTGCACTAACCCCTCTGCCTCCTTCTTCTATATTTCAATAATATGCTCGATGATAGACACACACTATTTCTATTCTATTGCTTCTTTCAGGCCTAACTTAGGATGTTGTTGCAACCATTTGTGGGCTGTTGTGGGTAAAGAACTGAGACATTTTTCCAAATAGATTTTTTTCAAAATCTGCTTCTTCAGGTGCTGTTCGTGGTTCTTATTATTGGTCCCCAAAGTCTTTTTTATTTAATTATACAATGATCTAGGGGTATTCCCTGGTTTCCACTTCTCAGCTCACAATTGCTGATGATACCATTCAGAGTCAAATCCAATTTTTTTTTTAAACTAGTCTTTTTTAATTCCTCATACAGTATGCTGCCTATGGGATTAATAGCTTCACATGATGTTTGTAACCTTCCAGTTAGTAGGAGTTCCACATATTGCCCTCATTTTTCCACCGGCTAGGCTACATTTTGAGTCAAGCACTCAACTTGGTGAAACACAAAACCGGGTCTTCTTCTGGAACATTCTTTTGTAATTTTGACACTGGTATGTTAGGGTGTGATCTTGCATTTGCCAAAAGATCCCCTAGGTGTACAATGGTGTCGACCTCTGCCTTGGAATTTTACTCTAATCTACTGGTTTGAGATTTCATTGCTTGTCAGAAAGCATCCTACGCCTATTGAATGTTTTTTATGCACTGCTCTATTGCCCTTTAAAGGTGCCTCTGACCTGCCACTTACTGCTGAATTATCCCCTAAAGCTCTCCTTAGCTTTAAAACCAGCGGATTAATTTACAAAGCAATGCCCATCACCTCTCATTATCTTGCAGGCAAGCTCACTCACCATCTGTGTTGGTTCTTGGCACAAACACACCCAGGACACCATCCAATTGTAACTATGAGGTATAAAAAAGAATGAATCAATACAACAGGTCCTTTCCATCTATGCACACAAGATCTGGAACAACATCCCTATATCTATCAGGCACACCCTAATGCAGCTTCAATTCAGCAATGAGTTAAGACTCTCCTCTTTAAGGAACACTCCATCACGATGTGTTAACAACCCACAACTCAGCTGCCTCTCCTCTTTGACCATGTACAGCAAATGACTGCAAATGACTGCCTTTGGCTAGGATCATGCCATAGAAATACCAGATACGTATATAAATACTTTTTGGCTTCATGATACCACATCTGAAACAATTTTCTTGAAGGATCGCTTATATGTCTGCAATTTCTTGAGTGACTGAAGTCTATTTGTTAAATATCCTTGGAAATAACTGTACAAATTGGATCTACTCTTTTAAATCTGTTGCCAGATAACAGTGATACTTATATATATTTTAGTCCCAATAATCTCTAGCCTAAAACCTGTGGTCTCCTTTATAGCCCCAGTTATTAATTTTGAATTCTTTCTTTTCTCTGCAAGCAACAGTAGTCCAGCATGCCCACCTTTGCCTTTTTACGGAGCCTGGTATCAACATCAAGAGAGCACTGAAAGTTCTATCATGGCGAATATAAGAAATCTCTCTCTTTATTTCTTTCTCAATAACTTTCGCTACCACTCTCTCACTTTCTCGACCTCACTTTCTCTCTCCCTATCCCTTCTTTTCTTCTTGTCTTGTATTTTCAATACTGGGCTACGTTGGCCTGCTTTGCCATTGAGGCATGACAGACTAGTAAACATGTTTTACATTTTTCAAACCCGAACCCCCCAAAAATATTTGTTTAAAAAAAAAAGTAAATCAATCTCCCTGCTGCCCTGTGAGTGTTCTCCAGTGCGTCGACTACAGTGATCCTTTTTCTTGTACTGCATGGCAGTCCCAGACAGGAAAACATTGCTGACTTTGCATCTGAAGGCCTGCCCTCAAAAGCAATTTTATTTTCTACTTATTTTGTAGCCATAACATTTTGAACAGAACCTTTACATCTAGTAATACAGTGTCAAATACAGAGAGAGAGAGATTTGTAGAGTGCTTGATATTTAGCCAACATTAACTATTTAGGTGGGGATTGTGTGTGACAATTATGTTGGTGTTAATGGTGAAAACAAAAATAATTACATATCTATATTAAACGAGGCATGACAGCCTGAAATGTTACATGTGCACAAATCCTTTGGACGAGAGAGGTGAAGATTACAACTAAACTCCTCTACTCCAGTACTTTTAATAATAAGAGATGATATTTCAAGGCTTTTTCAACTCATAGTGAAAGGGAAAGGTAGCAGTGCTTATTGCTATAGAGTTTTAGTATATAGGACCTAGAAGTTATAAGGTTCCAAACTTTAAGCTAGCACAAGTTAGCTAGGGGGACAAGGGTGATAAGGCTTCCACATCTTGGGCTCTTTTCTAGAGTACATATTTAGGGCGGGCCTTATAACACCCTCAGGTGGTTGGTGTTGGTTTTGAAAGAGGAGTTGGCTGCGGATCACTTTCAATACTGCAAAAGAAGGCAGGGAATTGAAGGCGTGGGGGACCGGGCACCTGCCAGATTTGGGTGAATATCCTGGCTAACAATCCACACATTGATTGAAGAGTGGGTACGCGCTAAAACAGTAGATTAAACAATTGCATTATCCTAAAGTGTTTTAAAACCATAGCACGTGTTACAACATACCAAGCACATCGTAATTATGAAGTCTGATTTTCTTTTTTTTGGTAATAAAAACATTTTGTTCTAAAATCCTCCGCTAGAGTAAATTCTTGCAGTACTCATCTTTTTATGCATATTCACATGCTTTAATACCTGAAAGCATTTGGCCTCCTAACTACAAAGTATTCTTAGACCGTTCTTCCAATGGATTGGACAGACATCCCTGCCCCACTCACAGCACTGTTTAATAGGAAACTGAATTTAGTCATTTACAGGCCTAATGCAATGACCATTTTCCTCTGAGAACTAGTTTTGAATCCAGCCCAAACTAAAGCAGAGGAAACGCATTTTGACTATAATGGCTACAAGTGTAATATGATTAGGTTGACAAAATCATGTTTGTTTCTTGCAGCCTAAAATATATCCTGTATGTAACACAGATTGGATTCAAAAACTCTTTCTCTGCCATGAGTGGATTAATGCAGGAGCTCTGCTTATAGGATTTTAAACTCTAATAATATAAAAAAGCTGTTTTCAATTCAAGGACTTGGATTATGATGAGCACTATTGTGTTTCACCTTGGGAAGATCAGAGCTACAAAATAGGAATTTCCTGGAAGGTCTGGGGATAAAATCAATATCTTTTTGTGATAAACCAAGCAGCATAAAATATAACTGTGTAAAACATAAAAGGCAATTATATCTTATTTCGACATCCTGTTATCAATTAATTTGATTCAAATTAAATCATCTGAATACATTTTCCTGATGACAATAAGTCCATGTCCATATTTATTAGGCCCTAAATACAAGCCTATGCTATTTAGCATTTCCTGTGATCATTGATGTAAAGCATGCTTTCTTTGGTGCACGTTTTTCATGGATTTTCATGCTGTGTACTCCGACCCAAAAACACTATATCTATATCTGACACTGTCATGTGAACAAGGCTCCTCGGAGCCGAAACGTCATGTGATGTGCTTGCACTAAATAAACGAATTGCACCTAGTTGGACCGTGTCTGCATCTTTCTGTGGTGTGGGGGAGACGCCTCACCCTGTGGAGATCGAGCGCTGATTCACTGGATATATATATATATATATATATATATATATATATATATATATATATATATATATATATATATATATATATATATATATATATATATATATATATATATATATATATATATAGATATATTACCTACTGGCGGTCACCAGTAGGTAGTTATAGTTAGGATTTTTTATAATGCAAAATCTCAAAATTCTAATGTGAATAACTTTGGCGCCGGTTGACGAATCTGCCTGAAAATATCCTAAAATTTGCCTCGCGGAGCTCCGGTCCTTCCCTGGAAGTTTCGGGGGGATTCGTCAAGCGGGGGCCGAGATAAAAGGGGGGTCCCAAAACATGTTTTTCCCATGTTAATTTCCATAGGGCGGTCGACCTCACTTTTAGCCCGAACGGCTAAATGGATTTCCACCAAACGTGGAAAAATTGTAGGGACTGGTAGCCCGATGTGCCTTTGCTATGTCTCAAGATATGTGCTCCAGTGGTTTTTACGAAAATTAACTTTGAAAAAATATATATTGGGCTACATTGGGCTATATATATGTTAGAGCCCAAATGTAGCCCAATGTAGCCCAAAGATGGCCACCAGAGACAAAAAAAAAATGTAGCCCAAATATCAGCCAGATGTAGCCCAACTATAGCCCAATGACAGAATGTCCCAGAGCGTTCTAAAGAACAACTAGAGCGCTAACAGTCTTACTTATGACAAAAGTATTGCACACCTTTAGTCATCTTGAGTGGAATACAGTGTTAACACTTAAAACATTTAATTTGCAAAGGAAGAAAATGAGGGGGTTCATTTTGCCATAGAAATTATGATTAGTGCTGCACATTTTGAGTGACTTCTCAAATCCTCTTATATTTCATTAAAAAATTCTGATATGCAGTCTCCCAAGATGGCCACCAGAGACAAAAGAGCCCAAATGTAGCCCAAATATCAGCCAGATGTAGCCCAACTATAGCCCAATGACAAAATGTCCCAGAGTGTTCTAAAGAACAACTAGAAAGCTAACAGTCTTACTTATGACAAAAGTATGGCACACCTGAAGTCATCTTGATTGGAATAAAGTGGTAACACTTAATACATTTAATTTGAAAAGGAACAAAATGAGGGGTTTCATTTTGCCATAGAAATTTTATATATATATATATATTTTCACTGAAAAAACCATAGCTTACACATCAGTTATAGTTAGCTGGAAATTTTACTGACATAAAACCATTGAAATTCCCACGTTATAGTTAGTTGGACTCACTGTAACTTGCGCGTGTAATGCACTGCTGATGACATCACATATTACATCACTCATGACATGGTCAGTGACATCACTCATGACATCACTGATGACACCATCCAGTGAATGTGTGTCTTTCTGAAAAATAAATATGTTTTATATATGTATATGTAAAGGTCGATGGAAGAATAAATGGTTAAATAAGTGTCTTAATGGATATTTTTTTTTTTAAATGATTGGTTAACTGGCTTATTAAGTGTATCATAGTTAATACATATATTAGCGAGTATTGTTTCAATATTTAAATGTTTGTATCAGTGTTTCACTTTGTATATAAGTGGGTGCATGGGTTGGTGAGTAGTTACATGTGTGTGTATATGGGTTATTAGATGTTTTTTTAGTATCAGTATAAGTGTCTGTATGATTTGGTGGGGGTGTTACTTAGCACACTGATGCATCAATGACTGACTCACTGTTTGTATGTGTTTTGAAGACAGCATATGTGCCAGACTGTATGGGTGAGTGAGTGTGTATATGTATATGTTAGTAAGTGAATGACTGTCTCACTACTGTCTTTATCAGTAACTACATATGTTTTAATCTAGTATATGTGAGTATTGGTGGATATAAGGGAGTATATGTGAGAGTGAGAGATTGAAAGAGTTCTTGTTTAAATAAGTATGTGTTTCTATAAGTGATTGTTTAAGAGAGTAAGTATGTGTAAGTTTCCTTAGAAGTAAGGTGGTAGTGTGTGTATAGCTGTGTATGCAAAACAATGGATGTTCAATAGTTTATTTGCATGTGTGAGTATGTGTGTGAGCAACTTTTGGAAGACTGTCGGTGTGTTAACGGATGTATAGGTGTCTCACTACATATGATGAGTGAGTATATGTATGAATGACTATATAGAACTGTTGGTGAATGAGTGGATGTGTATATAAATGGTGGAATTACTGAATTGGTTGTTGTAACTGGTATAGGTATCTCCACTTTTTTGAAAATGTTAGTATCTATTTTTGAATATGTGTTTCAAGGGTTACTTTACAGTGAAAGGAGGTCAGTCACTCTGTCACAAGGATGGTGTAATCAGTGATGTCATGAGTGATGTCACTGACCATGTCATGAGTGATGTACTATGTGATGTCATCAGCAGTGCATTACACGTGCAAGTTATAGTGAGTCCAACTAACTATAACGTGGGAATTTCAATGGTTTTATGTCAGTAAAATTTCCAGCTAACTATAACTGGTGTGAAACCTATGGTTTTTTCAGTGAATTTACTAGGTTTTTTAAATGCTAATTCCTAACTATAACTGGTGTGAAACCTATGTTTTTTTCGGTGAATTTCAAAGGTTTTTTAAATGCTAATTCCTAACTATATATAGGGCCTCAAACCTATTTTTTTCAGTGAATTTCAAATTTCAAATCTCTATAGGTATGAAATGTATTATTTTTTATAACGAATTTTATATTTTATAATTATGTAATATATATATATATATATTTTTTTTTTATTTGTTTGCCCCGGTGCGCTCCCGGGGCGCGTACCGATGCGCTCACCGGTAAGCGCAGTACTATGGCGCGCCCCGGGGCACGTACCGGTATGCGTCCCGTTAGTGCTATTGCCGCGAACGAAAACAACATTGTGACGTATCGCGTAGCCACGCGATGCATCATATGACGCACAGCGTAAGCGCACCCGGAAGCACGCATGCGCATACGATCGCAAAACGTTCTGACACGCTTACGCTACACGACCGGGGGCGCGACCCGCGGCGCGCCCCGGGTCGCGTAGCGTCAGCGCGTCGGGTCATGTGACCTGAAAATAACACTTTTCATTGGTTCACAACACTTTTGCTTTCAAAATGATGAAAGCCCTGTTCATGTGACTTGAAAATAACACTTTTCATTGGTTCACAACACTTTTGGTTTCCAAATGATGAAAGCCCTGGTCATGTGACTTGAAAATAACACTTCTCATTGGTCCAGAACAGTTTTTTTTCAAAATGATGAAAGACCCCTCCTTTTTTCTTTATTCTGGCTTTGTCCTTTGACTGAGGAAGACCTGTTTTGAGATCTGTCTCTAATATATTCTACTTAAAAATGGCTACATTTGCAGCAGCAGCTGGAGCATCTGCCCCACCACCACCACCACCACCATCAAAAAGACCACCAGAAGATCACATTGGTGGTCAAGAAGAAGAGGAGGAGGAGGAGGAAGAGGAGGAAGGCTCAAGGCTGTTCCTGCAAGAAGTTCATCAACCCTACAAACCAAAAGAGCACTTCGTATGGCACATCTACAAAATCCAAAGGAGTTTCAAAAAAGTCAATGCTGCGAATGTGACTTGTTTGATTTGTGATGCAGAGCTGTCCAGGGGGAACTCTAACAAAAAATATTCCTTCGGGAATCATACCATGATTCGGCACATGATCCGTTGGCACCCAATCAACTATTCTGCTGCAGAGGTAAGGGACCACTGCAGTAAGCTACCCCCATCATCATCTAGACCCTCAACATCAAAAGAACCAACTCCAATGCCTATCATACAACCCAAATTTAACGATTTTAAAATCATGTGCAAATATTGTGGTAAGTTAATTTGCTATGGTGAGCAAAGTGTTAAACTTATCATCTGTGCTGGGGATAACCATAAGTGCCCCAAAAAACCCTAATTTTTTGCAGAATTTTTTTTGCTCCAGTTGAGCCATTTACAATTCTCTGTTTTTTGTTTCTCCCCCAAGAAAATACAATATATATATATATATATATATATATATATATATATATATATATATATATATATATATATATATATATCTATATATATATATTACCTACTGGCAGTCGCAAGTAGGTAGTTATAGTTAGGTTTTTTTCAATGCTAAATCTCAAAATTCTATTTGGAATAACTTTAGCGCCGGTTGACGAATCTGCCTGAAAATGTCCTCAAAATGGCCTCGTCGAGCCCCGGTCCTTCCCTGAATGTTTGGGGGGGATGCGTCAAGCGGGGGCCGAGATAAAAGGGGGTTCCCAAAACACGTTTTCCCCATGTTAATTTCCATAGGGCGGTCAACCTCACTTTTAGCCCGAACGGCTGAATGGATTTACACCAAACTTGGCAAACTTGTAGGGACTGGTAGCCCGATGTGCCTTTGCTAGGTCTCAAGATATGTGCTCCAGTGGATTTTGAGTAATTTAGGTTAAAAAAATATATATATCTATAGCAGCGCTCCGGTACGCGCACCGGGGAGCGCTCCGGGCGCGCCACACGACTTGCGCATGGAAAGCTGATTGGCTGTCGGGGTCTGTAAACATTCGAAACAGTCCAGAGCGGCCGCCATCTTGTGTCTCTGTAAAATCGAGACACAAGAGGTGGCAAAAACAAATGTCAAAATGACCATAAGGGGGCAGGGATAGACCCCCCTGACCCCCTAGGTTTGTTGTGGGGGCTATAAAAGGGCCCCGCGGGGCATAACATTTTTTTTTTCGCGGGGGGAGCGCCCGGTACGTGCACCGGGGAGCGCACCGGGAAGCGCTCAAAAGAGAAAAAAGAATGCCAGAGTTTAAAAATGTTTAGCAATATTTTAAAAATGGGAGGTAGTTCTGAAAATAACTTTTTTTTATTCTTTTTGTTGTTTTATATTTTTTTATTTTTTTTCTGCACATTTTGTTTTTTTTGTGTGTTTTTGAACAATTTTATATTTTTTTGGTTTTTTTGAGGGAACAAACAAAAACAGGGAATTGGAAATGGCTCAACAGGAGCAAAAAAAAAGAAAAGAATTACTGCTTTTTTTCATTGCTGCATTTGTGGTTGTCTATAGCAGTATTGATTAAGGTGACGCTAAGCTCTCCATAGCATAAAGTTTTGCCACAGAAAATGCATAGAAATTTGACCTTGCCAAATTTTGGCTGAATATTTGGCACCATTTGCTGTTCTTCTGGTCCAGAAAGTGAGGGTACTAAAGAGGAAGTGCTGGCCACAGGGGGTGGGTTGTTCCGAAGTTCCCGGACTTCAGCCTGTGCCAAATTATTGGGATGCCACCTCTCCATGTGGCGGATCATGGTATAGTTACCAAAATAATATTTCTTGGAGGGATTGCCCCTGTAGAGAACTTTTTCACAAATCAGACAGGTGACTTTGGGGGCGTTCACCTTTCTTTGGTCATTTGGAAAAGAAAAAAATTTCCAAATGAAGTGCACTTTGACGTGCCTTTGTCTGGGTTCTTATGGGAGGAAGCGCCTTCGTTGTTCATACTCCTCCTCCTCTTCTTCCTCCTCTTCTTCTTTCCCTCCAAGAAACTGTGGTGGTGGACCTTCTTTTCTTGGTGGTGGGGGTGGTGGTGGGGGTGCACCAGCTGCAGCAACAAGTGAAGCCATTGTCTCCTCCAAAATAGCTCTTGCTCTCTCAATGAAGAAAGTAAGAATGAGGAAAAAAGGAGGGGGCTTTCATTATTTGGAGAAAAAAAATGATAAGAACCAATGAAAAGTGTTATTTTCAAGTCACATGACCCGATGCGCTTACATTACGCGCTCTGGTGTGCTTACGTTACGTGCTCCGGGCCGCACCGTGGAGCGCTTCCGGGTGCGTTTATGCAGCGCGTCATAAGACGCATCACGCGGCTACGCGATACGTCACGCTTACGCGACGCGTCACGATGTTGTTTTCGATCTCGACATTGGCGCTAACAGGACGCTTCCCGGTTCGCGCACCGGGGCGCTTCAAAATAGTACGCTTTCCGGGGCGCTCACCGGGGCGCGCACCGGGAGCGTTTCAAAACAACAAAAAAATAAAAAAAATTTTAGAGCCCAAATGTAGCCCAAATGTAGCCCAATGTAGCCCAATGTAGCCCAAAGATGGCCACCAGAGACAAAAAAATACAAATGTAGCCCAAATATCAGGCAGATGTAGCACAGCTATAGCCCAATGATAGTATGTACCAGAGTGTTCTAAAGAACAACTAGAGCGCTAACAGTCTTACTTATAAAGTGAGACGTATAGTTAGGAATTAGCATTAAAAAAACCTTTGAAATTCACTGGAAAAACCATAGGTTTCACACCAGTTATAGTTAGGAATTAGCATTTAAAAAACCTATGAAATTCACTGAAAAAACCATGGGCCCGATTCACAGAATGAACTTAAGACTCAATCCTAAATTTACTACTATTTTGGTATTCACAGAATGCACTTACTACTTTTGGCATTCACAGAATGCACTTACTACTTTTGGCATTCACAGAATGAACTTACTACTTTTGGTATTCAAATAAGTTAGGATTTTGTCTTAAGTTTGTCTTAAGACAGACTTAAGACAGACTTAAGACAAACTTAAGACAGACTTAAGACAGACTTAAGACAAAATCCTAACTTCTGTGAATACCAAAAGTAGTAAGTTCATTCTGTGAATACCAAAAGTAGTAAGTGCATTCTGTGAATACCAAAATAGTAGTAAGTTTAGGATTGAGTCTTAAGTTCATTCTGTGAATCGGGCCCAGAGTGACAGACCTCCTTTCAGTGTAATGTAACCCTTGAAACACATATTCAAAAATAGAAACTAACATTTTCAAAAAAATGGAGATACCCATGTCAGTTACAACAACCAATTCAGAAATTACACCATCTATATACACATCCACTCATTCACCAACAGTTCTGTATAGTCACTCATACATATACTCACTCATCATATGTAGTGATACACCTATACATCCTGTTACACACCGACAGTCATCCAAAAAATACTCACACATGCAAATAAACTATTGAGCATCCAATTATTTGCATATACAACTATACACAAACTGCCACCTTACTTCTAAGGAAACTTACACATACTTACTCACTTAAACAATCAATTATAGAAACACATACTTATTTAAACAGGAACTCTTACAATCTCTCACTCTCTCATATACTCACTTATATACATCAATACTCACATATACTAGATTAAAACATATCTTGTTACTGATAAAGACACTAGTGAGACAGTCATTCACTCACTAACACACACATATACACACTCTTCCAGCCATACAGTCCTGCACATATGCTGTCTTCAAAACACATACAAACAGTGAGTCAGTCATTGATGCATCTATGTGCTAAGTAATGCCCCCACCAAACCATAAAGACACTGATACTGATACTCAAAAAAACAACTAATAACCCATATGCACACTCATGTAGCTACTCACAAACCCATGCAGCCACTTATACACAAAGTGAGACACAGATACATATATTTAAATATTTAAACATTACTCGCTAATATATGTATTCACTAAGATACACTTAATAAGCCAGTTAACCAATCAATTTTTTTTTTAAAATATCTTTTTAGACACTTATTTAAACATTTATTCTTCCATCGACACACATTCACTGGATGGTGTCATCAGTGATGTCATGAGTGATGTCACTGACCATGTCATGAGTGATGTAATATGTGACGTCATCAGCAGTGCATTGCACGCGCAAGTTATAGTGAATCCAACTAACTATAACGTGGAATTTCAATGGTTTTATGACAGTAAAATTTCCAGTTAACTATAACTGGTGTGAAACCTATGGTTTTTTCAGTGAATATATAAATATTCACTGAAAAAACCATAGGTTTCACACCAGTTATAGTTAGGAATTAGCATTTAAAAAACCTATTAAATTCACTGAAAAACCATAGGTTTCACACCAGTTACAGTTAGGTGGAATTTTTACTTGCATAAAACCATTGAAATTCCCACGTTATAGTTAGTTGGACTCACTATAACTTGCGCATGCAATGCACTGCTGATGACATCACATATTACATCGCTCATGACATTGTCAGTGATATCACTCATGACATCACTGATGACATCTCAAATAACATCACTGATGACATCATCCAGTGAATGTGTATCTTTCCGAAAAATAAATATTTTTTATATATGCATATCTAAAGGTTGATAGAAGAATAAATGGGTAAATAAATGTCTAAATGGATTTTATTTGTGTAAAATTGATTGGTTAACTGACTTATTAAATGTATCTTAGTGAATACATATATTAGCGAGTAATGTTTAAATATTTAAATATCTGTATCTGTGTCTCACTTTGTGTATAAGTGGCTGCATGGGTTTGTGAGTAGCTACATGAGTGTGCATATGGGTTATTAGTTGTTTTTTTGAGTATCAGTATCAGTGTCTTTATGGTTCGGTGGGGGATATTACTTAGAGCACAGATGCATGAATGAGTGACTCACTATTTGTATGTATTTTGAAGACAGCATGTGTGCAAGACTTTATGGGTGGATGATTGTGTGTATGGGTGGGTTAGTGAGCATGTGTTTTTATAATTGATTGTTTAAGAGAGTAAATATGTTTCCGTTTCTGTAGAAGTATGTGTAGTGTTGTGTATATAGCAGTATAATCAAGTAAATGGTTTTTTGATAGTTTATTTACATGTGTGAATTTGTGTGTGAGTAACTATATGGATGAGTATTAGTGTGTAACAGGATGTATAGGTGTATGAGTACATATGATGAGTAAGTACATGCATGATTTACTATATAGAACTGTTGGTGAATGAGTGGATGTGTATGTAGATGTTGGAATTACCTAATAAGTTGTTGTAATTGGTATTGGTTTCTCCTTTTTTAAGAAAATGTTAGTTTCTATTTTTGAATGTGTTTGTCAAAGGTTATTTTATGCTGATAGGAGGTCTGCCACTTTGTCACAAGGATGTTGTCATCAGTGATGTCAATTGAGATGTCATCAGTGATGTCATGAGTGATGTCACTGACCATGTCATGAGTGATGTAATATGTGACGTCATCAGCAGTGCATTGCACGCGCAAGTTATAGTGAGTCCAACTAACTATAACATGGGAATTTCAATGGTTTTATGCGAGTAAAATTTTCACCTAACTATAACTGGTGTGAAACCTATGGTTTTTTCAGTGAATATATATATAATATCCGAAACAGCAATACTGCCTTTCTCCAGTGTTTTTGCCCGGAAACGGGTATACTTTTGCCTAATGAATTTTACCTCAATAAGGCCACATGGCAGTGGCACCTGAAGCACTCAGTGTGCGTGCAGGCAGCTATGATACGTGGTCGGAGCAGGCCGCACTGGGAGCAAGGTCTTTTGCCTACTGCACTGGGTCATGTGCAATCGCAATACAATCTGAATTGTGAGCCCTGCTGGCCGCAGTGTAGGCCGGAGGCAGTGGTCAGCAAGGACCCACAGCCATGTGGCATTGACTTGAGCTGCACAGTTAGAGGCACCTGAAGCACTGAGCATGTGCACATCCAGCGATGATGCGACTTGCAGGCAGGCCGCTGTGGATGCAATGTCTGTTGAATACTGGACTCTGCAATTAATAAATCAAGACTGAATTCGAATTGTGAGCCCTGCTGACCGCAGTGAAGGCGTATGGAACAAAAGATGAAATATGCATGGAATACATTGCTGAAATATGTAGGTTTCAGGGACGTTATCATTAGTTGCCTATTGGCCTCTGAAATTAATGAATCAAGACTGAATTCGAATTGTGAGCCCTACTGGCCGCAGTGTAGGCAGGAGTCAGTGGTCAGCAAGGGCCCAGAGGGATGTGGCATTGAGTTGAGCTGCACAGAGTCAGTGGTAACTGAAGCACTCAGCGTGTGCACAGCCAGCAAAGATGCATGTTCTGAGAGGGCCACACTGGGAGCAATGACTGTTGCCTACCGGACTGTGTCATCTGCAGTCGCGACTCCATCTGAATTGTCAGCCCTGCTGACCAAAGTGTAGACAGCAGTCAGCAAGGGTCAACAGCGTATGTCCGGCCCTCGAGATGATGTACTTGATGCTCCTGAAGTGCTGGGACCAGCTCCCTGGTCCCCGTGTTGCATATTTTGTTGTGCATGTCCCATCTGCCCCGTGCAAAATGTTTGGGGTGATTGTCTGGAGGTGTTTGTACATGCTTGATGTGCCATAAGAGTATTTTTTTGTCACTACCGCTAGACAAAATCCGTGGATAGAGACTACAACTGACCTTCCTTGCGTTGACTCTCTTTTCACCCTCTGGGATGGTGAAAAATTTCCACACAATGGATTCTGGTCGGTTTTTGGGAAGTGGTTCTTATATCTCTTCTTGCTGAGGATTGAAAGAAGCCATTTCCAATTCTTTTCAAAAAACACCCCAAAACTTTACAGACTAGCTGCAAAAACACAACAGCTATCTATCCTGTGAAGCTGTGGAGAGAATGACCAAAATGGGTGGGGTCCTTCAACTGTTAGAATGGGAAACCTTATTCACCAATCAAATGCTCTCTTTTAAAGTCAGATGGGATTCAGCCCTGCTGACGGCAGTGTAGGCCAGAGGCAGGGGTCAACAAGGGCGAACAGTCATGTGGTGTTCACTTGAGCTGCACAGAGTTAGTGGCACCTGAAGCACTCAGCGTGTGTGCAGCCAGCAATAATGTGTGGTACAAGCGGGCCGCACTGGCTGCAATGTCTGTTGCTTACTGGACTGTGTTGTCTGCAATTACAACTCGATCTGAATTGTGGGCCCTGCTGTCCGCAGTGTAGGCCAGAGGAAGCGGTCAGCAAGGGCCCACAGCCATGTGGTGTTGTGTTGAGCTGCACAGTTAGTGGTACCTGAAGCACTCAGCGTGTGCGCAGCCAGCAATGATGTGTGGTCCGGGCGGGCTGCACTGGCAGCAATGTCTGTGCTTACTGGACTGCGTTGTTTGCAATCACGACTCGATCTGAATTGTGGGCTATGACTTGTGATGCACTGTGTTAGTGGCACTCAGTGTGTGAAGCGTGGTCCCGGTGGCCGCACTGGGCGCAATGTCTGTTGCCTACTGGACTGCGTCATCTGTAATTGCGACTCAATCTGAATTGTGAGCCCTGTTGTCCGCAGTGTAGGCCAGAGGCATTGGTCAGCAAGGGCCCACAGTCATGTGTTGTTGAGTTGAGCTGCACAGTTAGTGCACTTGAAGCACTCAGCGTGTGCGCAGCCTGCGATGATGTGTGGTCGGAGCGAACCACTTTGGGAGCAATGTCTTTTGCCTAAGGAATTCTGCCTTAATAAGGCTACATGGCGATGACTTGTGGTGCGCTGAGTTAGTGGCACCTGAAGCACTCAGGGTGTGCGCAGCCAGCAATGATGTGTGGTCCAGGCGGGCCGCACAGGAAGCAAAGTCTGTTGCCTACTGGACTTCATTATCTCAATCTGAATTGTGAGCCCTGCTGTCCGCAGTGTAGGCCAGAGGCAGTGGTCAGCAAGGGCCCACAGCCATGTGGCGTTGAGTTGAGCTGCACAGTAAGTGCACCTGCACCACTCAACGTGTGCGCAGCCTGCGATGATGTGTGGTCCAGGCAAACTTCTTTGGGAGCAATGTCTTTTGCCTAAGGAATTCTTCCGTACTAAGGCTACATGGCAGTTACTTGTGGTGCACTGAGTTAGTGCGTGCTGAAGCACTCAGCGTGTGCATAGCCAGCGATGATGCATGTTCCGGGAGGGCCGCACTGGAAGCAATGTCTGTTGCCTACTGGACTGCGTCATCTGCAATCGCGACTCGATCTGAATTGTGAGCCCTGCTGTGCACAGTGTAGGCCGGAGGCATCAGCCAGCAAGGTCCCACAGCCTCGTGGTGTTGAGTTGAGCTGCACAGTTACTGGCCCAGAAGCATTCAATGTGTGTGCAGCCAGTGATGATGGGTGCTCCGGGCAGGCCGCACTGGTTGCAATGTCTGTTGTCTACTGGACTGTATCATCTGCAAAGGCGACTCAGTCTGAATTGTGAGCCCTGCTGTCTGCAGTGTACATTGAAGGCAGTATTCTGTACAGACATAATTCTGCAGTGCTGTGCCAGATGGGTCACGGGGACCAGTGTCGAGGAGGCCGGCGGTCACTGTGGCAGCCTCATGGCAGGGTGATACTGCTGCTCTGGCAGACGCTTTGACCTTCCCAGAAGTGAACTACACACAGAGCCCCGGCCTATTTATTCACACTCCTACGCTGGAAAGGGGTACATTGGACCATACCACTCTGCTTCTGCTTACAGGGGTGGACGACACAGCTACTTGACCGAGATCATAGAAATTCACGGAAAAAAGCATAGATTTCAGGGTTGTTATAGTTAATTGGACATTTCTCTCGTACAAAACCATAGAAATTCCCCCATTATAGTTAGTTCACCTAAATATAACTCACGCCACTGCAATGCACTTCTGATGATGATGATACATATTACATCATTCATGACATGGTCAGTGGCATCACTGATGACGTCTCAAACAGTTAGGAGTGGTTTCCATAGGAAATACGCAACATTTTATTTGGAATTACTTTAGCTCCGGTTGATGAATCTTCGTGAAATTCCCCAAAAAGATGGGGCGCTCCACTCTGCTGCTATTCTGAAAGTTTCGGGTTGATTCGTCAAGCGGGAGCCGAGAAAAAAGGTGGGTCCCAAAACGCGTTTTCCCCATGCAATTTTCCATAGGGACCTTTAAGTGACGCTACAGTCTGAACTGCTGAACGGAATTACACCAAATTTGGCAAACAGGTAGAGTTTGGTTCGCAGATCACGCTTTTTGTTAAATGGTGTAAATCCGTACAGTAGTTCCTGAGAAAATCAAAAGATATATCTATGGATGAAGTAGGGTACGCGTATCCTCCGAGGATCATACGCATACCCTTACGAGCACGAGCTACATGCTAATTGGCTGTCAACTCTCTGTCAGCACTCCAAACCAGGAAGTGTTGGCAGCCATTTTGTGTCTCGGTAGAACCGAGGCACAAGAAAACTGAAAAACAAGTGTGCAAAACGCACAAAAGGGGCAGGGTAGAAACACCCTGACCCCTAGGCCTGCTAAAAGACCCCCAATTTGATTTGTTTTTTTTATCACGGGATGTGCATAGGATACACGTATCCCGCAAACAAAAACCAAGAAGGCTGCTTTTTTTCTTATTAGCCAAGTCCCGGGGGCAATATGCTTTTTTATAATAAGGGGCCCTGACATAACGTTAAAGCCCAGGGGGTGGCGGTCCCGGGGCTTTAACCTTATGCATGCGGGGGGCTCACGGCCCCCATGGCTTCTTTTATTTATAATAATGAGGGGCCCCCCAGCCCCGGGGACAACCAAAATAAAAAAGAAAACCTTTGAGGGAGCCCCCACACGCACCGGGGACCACCAGCTCACCGGAGCACTTCATTTTTAAATTGGGGGTGCATGACGGACCGCCCAACCCTAGAGATCACCATCCCCTGGGGCTTTTAAATATTGGGAGGGGGCCATGTGACCCCCCTCCTGGAGCCTTGTGGTGTCCCTCGAGACTGTCACCCCCCAGGGCCAGCTCCTGCAGTGTCCCAGGGTGCCTACCCCCAGGACACTGTAGTTTGCTATCGTAGGGCAGGAGCCTCGCAGCTCCCGCCCTACCATAGCAAACTGCTTTGGTTTCTGGAAGAGAGAGCAGGAAACCTGCTCTCTCTTGCAAAAACCAAAGCTGATTGCTTTTCTACATGGGGAGCGGCATGTTAGCTGCTCCCCATGTAGAAAAGCAATGCCGGGGAACCGGCTGGGACAGTGGGGGATTGGGGACCCCCACGGCCCCCAACAAGGAGGGCCAGCCTGAGGATGGGGCCCCCAGGGCTAGTAGTGGGCCAAGGATGGGGTCCCCAGGGCTAGTAGTGGCCCCGGGGGGGCCGTGTGGCCCCCTCCACAAAATTGTTGTTTTTTTTTAAATAAAAAAACGGCCCTGGTGGATGGGGTCCCTGGGGCCATAAGAGGCCACAGGAGGGGGGAAAGGAAGGCCCCTCCAAAAGATATATTTTTAAAAATAAAGGCCATGCCCCGGCGATGGGGTCCCCTGGGCCAAAAAAGGCCTCAGGAGGGGGGCCACACGGCCCCCTTCCCAACATTTTTTTTAAAAATTAAAAATTTTGGGGAAGGCCCTGGGGGATGGGGTCCCCGGGCCCCAAAAAAAAGAAAAAAAAGGGGGGCTTAGAAGTAATTTTTAAAAAAACGGGATCGGGGAGGAGGCCATGCCCCCTCATTACACCTGTCTGCAAACGTGCCCCCTGGCGCGTTTGCAGAGGAGGAACTAATTCACCTTGAATACTGGGGGTCCCTGGGGGCAAACTAGCCTACCAGGAACCTCCAGTATGCGCCAGGGGGCTGCGTTGCAAAGAGGGGTGCTGCTGCTACCCGAACAGCCAGGTCTTGAGCTTCTTCCTGAAGGCGAGGTGGTCTTGGGTCAGGCGCAGGTCGGTCGGGAGGGAGTTCCAGGTCTTGGCGGCCAGGTAGGAGAAGGACCTTCCTCCTGTTGTCGTTCTTCGGATGCGGGGGACGGCGGCGAGGGCATGACTGGCTGATCGGAGGTGTCGTTTGGGAGCGTAGAAGTTGATGCGGTTGTTGAGGTAGCTCGGGCCTTGGTCGTGAAGAGCTTTGTGTGCGTGGGTAAGGAGACGGAAGGTGATTCTCTTGTTGACCGGGAGCCAGTGCAGGTCTTTTAGGTGTCCGGAGATGTGGCTGTGTCGTGGGATGTCGAGGATGAGTCTGGCTGAGGCGTTCTGGATCCGTTGGAGTCTCTTCTGGAGCTTGGCGGTGGTTCCGGCGTAGAGGGCGTTGCCGTAGTCCAGTCGGCTGGTGACGAGGGCCTGGGTGACCGTCTTCCTGGTCTCGGCGGGGATCCACCGGAAGATCTTCCGTAGCATGCGCGGGGTGTTGAAGCATGACGAGGAGACGGCGTTGACTTGCTTTGTCATGGAGAGGGAGGAGTCCAGGATGAAGCCCAGGTTGCGTGCGTGGTCTGTCGGTTTGGGTGCGGTGCCCAGGGCGGGGGGCCACCAGGAGTCGTCCCAGGCAGAGGGCGAGGATCCCAGGATGAGGACTTCCGTCTTGTCCGAGTTCAGCTTCAGGCGGCTGGTCGACATCCACTCGGCTACCTCTTTCATTCCTTCGTGAAGGTTGGCTCTGGCGGCGGCGGGGCTGTTGGTCAGGGAGAGGATCAGCTGGGTATCGTCGGCGTAGGAGATGATGTTGAGGTTGTGTTGGCGTGCGATGGCCGCGAGGGGGCTCATGTAGACGTTGAAGAGGGTTGGGCTCAGCGAGGATCCTTGAGGGACGCCGCAGATGACTTCGGTGGCCTCTGACTTGTACGGTGGTAGACGGACTCTCTGCGTTCTTCCGTCGAGGAAGGAGATGATCCATTCCAGCGCCTTCTCCTGGATTCCGACGTTGCTGAGGCGCTGCACTAGGGTGCGGTGGCAGACGGTGTCGAAGGCCGCGGAGAGGTCTAGTAGGATGAAGGCCGCTGTTTCTCCGTTGTTCATCAGGGTTCGGATGTCATCGGTGGCAGCGATGAGGGCGGTCTCGGTGCTGTGGTTGGCTCGGAAGCCAGACTGTGAGGGGTCGAGGGATCCGTTCGTCTCGAGGAAGGCGGCCAGCTGCTTGTTGACGGTCTTCTCGATAACTTTGGCTGGGAACGGGAGCAGCGAGATGGGGCGGTAATTCTTGAGTTCGGTGGGGTCCGCTGTTGGTTTCTTGAGTAGAGCGCTGAGTTCGGCATGCTTCCAGCTCTCAGGGAAGGTGGCGGTGGTGAAGGTGGCTACAGGTCGAAAGGATGAATTGAATTATCTCAAATTTGGCAGGAAGAAGGGTCTTGGTCTAGAAAGCACTCTTTTGTTCATTTGGTGTAAATCCGTTCAGTAGTTTTTGAAAAATATCGAAATTTATAGATATCGATATTTGGGAATTCTGCCATCTGATTGGCTGAGGCATTACGAGCACAAGCTTGCTGCTGATTGGCTGTGAGTGCTGTGAGTGTTTGCAACTAGGAAGTGTTGGCCGCCATTTTATGATTTCGTTGAAACGATTAAGGGGAAAAAAGGGCAAAAAATATGGGAAAGAGGAGGGTAGGAGCACTGTAACCTTTGTGGGGTGTTTAGGGTGTGCTATAGAGGGGGTGCGAAACGAAGTATTCACCCCTACCAGTGTATATATATTACCTGAAAAAACCATAGCTTTTAGACTTGTTATAAATAGGAATTAGCATTCAAAAAACCTTGGAAATTCACTGAAAAAAACATAGGTTTTAGGCTAGTTATAGTTAGCTGGACATTTCAATCGTACAAAACCATTGAAATTCTTTATGGGTGTGGTGATGAGCAAATATATCTCTCAATGGTACATGTCCAACAAACTAGAAAAAGAAAAGGCAGTGTATGTGACAGTTGTATATAAATAAGTATACATAAGAGTCAATTATTGTATGAGTGACTGTATGGATAACTGTATACTTGTAATAGTGATTTTATAACACACTAAGTATGAGTTACTATCTATATGAATAAATAAAGTGGTGTTTGTATAAGTGTGTAGCTGAGTAAATGTAAGTATGATCCATTGTTTGCATAAGTGAGTAGGACCGTGCTGATGGTTGGACCCAGATCACACATGTCTCCCCACCTTAGATCCTTGCACTGGCTTCCTCAACTTAAAATGCACCACAGAGCACATTTGCACAATGGTGAAGGAAGGGGGTGGGGCCTGAGGTACATGTGTGCAAACACGCCCTGTGGCACGTTTTAAGTAGGGGAATTAATTCCTCTTCAATCCTGATGTGCCCTGGGGTCCAACTAGTGCACTAGGTAACTCCAATAGGCGCCAGGAAGCTTCTTTTGGCTATTCACAAAATCCGAGTGTAAAGTAAAAAAAAAGTGTAAGAATAAATCATATATGAAAATTACATAAAATGCAGGTTACATTTGTGAATAACCCCTATAGTTTGTAAAAGGTTTTACAGAAACTGCATTGTTCAATGGTCTACTTCAAGGGAAAACTTAAGTTTAACTTAGTATATATACTGCTATTTTTTCCTCTCCCTTTAACACAACACAGTACAGCAATGTTTACTCCAGCAGTGCCTTCCACCAAAACTCAGTAAATCGGCACCAGCCAAAATTTGGCGGTCTGTTAGCTTATGCCAACCTGAAATTCTTGTGTTGCAGCTTGTAGTACAAGGTTTAAGAAAATACATTTTTATCAGGTTTATTTCAACAATAATTGCTCATCTGAATTAATTAATTAACAAAAATGTGCAAATAGTTTATGAATAACTAAATAACTAAAGGCCCGATGTAGGTAGGGCGTTACCGATCGGTAACGGCCGAAAATACCGATTTTTGGCCCTTACCGATCGGTAAACAGCCATCCAGATGTAGGGAACCCAAAACAGAAATAATCGGACAGTAAACCGAATCGGAATGAGTACCGAATGGGAAAGAATCCGATACGTACATACCGAAAATCGGATATGGAACGAATCGGAAAAACACCGATTCGGATGCAAATACCGATTCGGTCCATGTACCGAATCGTTAGTGACACCGAATCGGAAAATCACCGATTCGGTCCAATTCCCGATTTGTTAGTGACACCGAATCGGAAAATCACCGATTCGGTCCCATTACCGAATCGTTAGTGACACCGATTCGGAAAATCACCGATTCGGTCCCATTACCGAATCGTAAGTGACACCGAATCGGAAAATCACTGATTCGGTCCATGTACCGAATCGGTACAAATACCGAATCGGACATGAGCCGAATCGGAAAACATGCCGATTCGTATGAATCTCCGATCGGGAAATTCCCCGATTCCGACAGTTGGGGAGATGTAGGGAGGCACAGAAACACCGAAATCGGCTCGAAATCGGTAGAATTCACTCGGTATTTACCATGGATTGCAATCAGGTGGTAACCAACTCCAACCCATATAAACAGTCCCAAAATGCATTGCAACTTGCAGGATGGCAGCTTTCTATGTCATTGCGAGGCGGCTACGGCTACAGCAGGAAGGACAGAGGGAATGGCTAAGAAATGAACAGGTCTACAGACAGAGGATAACCCTGTTCATGCTCACTGAGGCTGAGATCCTACAGAGATACAGGCTGGACTCTGACACCATACTTGAGCTCATCAGGGACCTTAAGCCATACTTGGACCACCACACCCCAAGGGCACACGCCATCCCTGCGCACGTCCAGGTGCTATGCAGCCTACACCTGGTAGCGTCTGGCAGCTATCAAAGTGGAGTAGCAGCAGCAGGAGGGGTGAGCCAGAGCAGCCTGTCAAGGTTCTTCCACATATTCCTTGACGCCATGATAGACAGGATGGACCAATACATCTCTTTCCCTGCAACCCACGCAGAACTGCTACAAACTAAAGCTGACTTCTACCAGATGGCACAATTTCCCCAAATCATCGGTTGCATAGATGGCACACACATTCCGATTTGCCCACCAGCGGACACCGAATACATATACCGCAATCGGAAATCTACACACACCATCAACGTGCAGGTGATCTGCAATGCCAAGTGCACCATCACAGACCTGGTAGCAAAATTTCCGGGGAGTACCCATGACTCCTATATATTCCAACAGAGCGGCATATATGCACGGCTGATGGCAGGCGAATTTGGAGAAGGATACCTCCTAGGTGAGACACATCATCAGACCCCCATAACACATAGTAGGTAGGTGGAATACATGTATGCATGTGTCTAATGTGACCCCTTTCTCTTCCAGGCGACAGTGCATATGCCCTCCGCTCATTCATACTCACCCCCTACCTCAACCCCTCCACACCCAGCCAAAGGAGGTATAACCGGGCCCACATACGCACAAGGAATGTTGTTGAACGGACCTTTGGCATCTGGAAAAGTAGATTCAGATGCCTGCACAAGAGTGGAGGTGCAAGGCAGTATACCCCCATCACCTGCTGCAAGATCATAGCTGTATGTGCAATGTTACACAACCTTGCGGTCAAGAAGGGCACTGAGGTGGAGTTGTCTGACTACGAGGACTATGACGACGATGAAGCTGTGCCACTGACACAGCCAGCTGGGGTGTGTACGCCAAGTGATGGCAGATACAGACGTGAGGAGATCACTGAGAACTATTTCTGACTGAGTACAGATGCAAAGACAGCTAAATGTTGCTTTGAAAAAAATAAATTTTAATAGTGATGCACCACAGTTACCGCACTGATGTGCATCAAAAAATGGAGATTGTAAACTCAAATAAAGTCCAGGGTTCTGGTTTGCTCATCCCCCCTTGCCAGGCTATTTTTTGGCCCGCTTGCCAGACCCACTGGGGTGTCCCTCGGCCCCCTCCGAATGCCCAGCAGCATCAGCGGATCGCCTGGTGCTCCTCCGTGGCTCTGATGCAGCGCTGGCCGGGCTGCTGCGGCTGCTGCTGTCTCCAGCATCACCCAGGTCCAGGGCAGGATTGGAGGCGGCGTTTGATATTAACATGGCCTCCATGGCCGTGGTGATCCTGGCCATCCCCCTAGTCAGCTCAGCCGTATGCTGACTGAGCACAGATTCCTGATTAGAGCTGCGATGGCACAGTTGTGCGGTCGCCGCTGCAAGGCGGGCCATGGCCCGGTTGAGCACCCGGGCATCCCTCCTGCGCGCAACCTCCTGCTCCTCCTGTCTGGCGGATGAGTGGGTGATGGCAGTGGTCAGCCTGCCTAACCCTGCTGCCACCTCCTTGTTGCTGTCCACAACAGCCTGGAAACCCTTCACCAACTCCCCCATCTGCATGTTGTGCTGCAGGAGCTGGCGTTGGCAGGCCATGGTGGATCTGGCCTGTTGGCGCTGGATTTTAACCATCTGTCCCTCCAGGCCCAGGAACACACTGCCCTCCCATGCTGGTGCAGCAGTGGTGGTGGTGGCACGGCGTCGGGCACTGCTGCTTCCGGCCTGCAGAGTGGGCTGGGGTGCCACTGGTGGGGGTGTGGTGCTGGCCGGTCCCTGAGCCCCTGCTCCCAGGACTGGTTGGACAGGTGGCAAGGCCACGATTGTGGCAGGAGCTGGTGTAGGCGGAATGGTCTGCCTTGTAGGGGAGTTGTCTGGTGAGAATTGCAAGGGGGGTGAGCTGGGCAGTACTGGGGAGTGCACTGCATGGAAGTCAATGACCAGGTCACCCTCCATTCCTAGCCCTGGGGTGTCTCCTTCCTCATCCTCCTCCTCCTCCTGGCCAGCCTGGCTGGTGCTCGGCCCTGCGACTGCAGTGTTGGACGTTGCAGCTCCCTCTGCTGTCACAGTAGTTCCGCCTGATGGGGCCCCTAGGTACAAAGAAGCATTTGTAAACTGAGTGCCGATGTATTACAGTCAGTACAATTATAGCATTCCACATGTCCTTGCATCTCCTTACACCGTGTCACCCTGTTTCCTGTCTTGTGATTCTGCACTGACATATTTGGCTAACTTCTGCTGACTACATGTACCATGATGCTTGTCTCTTGTATGTTGGTGACAGTACAGTGCTGGTGTTTGTCTATGCATTGTGTCTAATGGGGAGGTGTCTGGTAGGGTGTGTCATGATGCGCATGATTCTTACCTGTAGCTGTGGCTCTCGCAGAGCTGTCCAGGGTCCCGATTCCTACGATGCTCTCCCTCTCGATGGTGCTGGAGACAATTTCCTCCAGATCGGTGAGGGGTGGCGCCGGGTTCTGGCCTCCTCCAGTGTGTCCAGCCTGCCTTTGAATGTCAGCCAGCTTCCTCTTCGTGAGGCTGCGGATGTCATAAAACCTTTTTTTCAGTTCCTCGATGGACCTGGGGGTGACACCCGCAGCATTCACCTTCTGGGCGATGTCGGCCCAGATTCTCCTCTTGGTGCTGTCTGGCACGTTGAGGGACAGCTTGCCAAACAGCTGGCGGTGCACCCTCACCACCTCCTCAACCAGCACCTGAAGTTCGGTGGTGGTGAACTTGGGCTTCCTCTTCTGGGAGGACTTCTGGCTTCCAGACTGATCTGCCATTTTCTCCTGTTCAGTTTGCAACCTCCTTCTCCAACTGCTGCTAACTGTGTGTGTTGGGCTCAGGCAGGCTTTCCAGATACTTCTAGAAACTTCTTAATTTGCTGCACCTGCCAGGGTTGCCACTCCCTGTTTGGGTGGGGGAGGGGGAGCCACCTCATTGGCTGAATCGCCTATTGCCGAATCGGCTTTTACCGATTCGGTAATATCCGAATCGGTGAAATCCGATTCGGTATTATCCGATTCGGTAAAAGCCGAATCGGTTCTTTCAATGCATTCCTATGGGCTTTTTCGCCATGGGTCTATGATTGCCGATTCGGATTTTACCGATTCGGCTTTTACCGAATCGGTATTCGCCGATTCGGGAATATCCGATTCGGTGGTAGACGAATCGGTGATTTCGGATTCGTTGTTGGCCGATTCGGTACTTTCCGATTCGGACCGAGCAGAATCGGAACGTACCGATTCTCATTACCGATGCCGACCGATTCGGTATTCATTCGGTATTTTTTTCCTACATCTCGTTTTCCGATTTCAGAATACCGATTCGGCCCGCCTCGGTATTTTGAAATCGGAAAATCGCGTTTACCTACATCGGGCCCATAATGCCAGAGAAAGTTCATTATGAGGTCCTCTAGTTGTTTTTTTTATAGGGAAGGATACATTTTTGGAATATTTTTCTATTACATATACCTCCCAAAAGCACCAGTTCCTTTTTAATAAGGAAGTTATGACAAAGCAACTGTTTCAGATAAACAGTTCTAGAACAGGATGGAAAGCATGGTACAGTTTAGAAGAGGTCATTATCAAACATAACACCTGGTTCACGTGGTAATTTAATTTAAATGTACACCTTTTGCACAGTGATTTTAATTTCAATTTGTGATTTGGAACAAATGCTGCATACATTTCTTGAAAAACAACAAGTTTGCGATATAGGGACTTGGCAAATGGTTTTGTGTGATGCGGAAACACTGATTAGTTTCAGACTATTGAGTTAAATGGGAATTAGAGGTGAATTTAGTTTAGCTACAGCAATATGGAAAACAGTAAATTGACTACATTTCCTCACAGTCAGAAGAGCTAACTTCAGGAGGATGTATCTTCTTTGCAAAATGTCCAGTCTATTGCATCCCTGATTTTTAAACAAGATCAATCCTAAAATGGAATTACAATAGTTTAGGTGCTAGGGTGATATGGAGCGGGACACAAGCAGCGATGCACAAATATAGGCTTCTGGAGACCAACCAATAATCAATTTTGGTACGGATTTCGTGGGTCGATGAATAGTAGGTAAACCACGCAGTATCAGGGGAACAATGCCTGTAGATAACCAGTAAGCCTAATTCTTCTATGAAGTCTGTTAACGCTCCGGCGGCACATTGGCGGTGAGGAGTGCTTTTAGATCAGTCTCTGTCAGGGTCTAAGATGCAATTGATGTACCCACCCCATATTAATGGAGTATCCACATCTTGCAATAATCGGGTATCTAATCAGGTATCCAATGTGTGGTAAAATTACGAATCTTCAATTAGTTGGAAACATATACATTAACCAACTTCACCATTAACCCTTCTTTTTGGTATCTAGCTATGTTGTATCTCAAATTTGAGTGAGTCTCAATTCCCTGTAATAAAATTCCTGATTTTGGATTTGCCCATATGAGGACACCTCTGGTATGTGATGCGTACCCAGCTACACAATACTTTCCTTGAAAATGTTTATGTGTAAGCATACTGCTAGTTAGGAACTGATGTGCCTCCTGAAGTAGTGCTACATTTATGTGGTGTCTCTTTAAGTATGTGACAACCTTCCATGCTTTTTGGGAAACATCCATCACAACGCAACTTTCACAACGCACTACCATTGCAACAAATCTTTTACAATGCAAGATCCATTACAACGCATGCTATTACAACGCATGCCTTTACAACGCAGATGCTATTGCAAAGCATGCCATTACAAAGTAAGTAGGGGTCAGTATTTAAATTAAATATTTTTGATTTAATTTTTATTTAAATATTTAATTTATAATTGTTTTAAATGTATTATATTTAATTGTAATAACATGTAATATATTAATTCCCCTACACTCATTTTGACCCCTACACTATCCAACACTTACCATACTATTAAACCTCCCTGGAGTTAGAATTTTAATACTTTAAAGAGTTTTATTTTTAAATTGTTTATTATTTAAAAAAATATAAAATTGATTTAACAGTTTTTTAAAATTACTAACTCATTCTTAAAAAAATATATATTATGGTATGATTTTTAAAAAAAATTATATTTTATTTAAATATTTTTATCATTAATTTAAAAAAAGTTCCCACGCTTTAACATTGATTTCCATGTAAAGTAATGTCCTTCCTTTATTTCCATAGATGTGTAGCTGACTGCTGCGTCTATCACATTGGAAGCTAGTTGAAGAGTAACGCCGGATGGAAAAGAAGCAAAAGGGTGCATCCTAAAGGTAAGAATATAATTTAATAAAGTAATACATTTAAAAAAAATAAGAAGAGCATTGTAAATTCAATATTTATAAATATATTCATGAAATGTGAGACAGTATTTTGTAGTTTAATATGTAACATACTTTATTTAGACAATGTAACATTTAGAAAATATATATATATATATTTTTTTAAATAATGGTAAACTTTATTTAAATAAAAAAATTGTTTTTGAATATATAATATTAATAAAAAATAATAGTATAATAATTAAATATTTTTTATTTAATTATTTAATTTATAATTGTTTTAAATGTATTATATTTAATTGTAATAAAATGTAATATAATAATTCCCCTCCACTATCCAACACTTACCCTACTATTACACCCCCCTGGAGTTAGAATAGTAATTATTACCCCTACACTATCCAACACTTACCCTACTTTTACACCCCCTGGAGTTATGATAGTAATTATTACCCCTACACTATGCAACACTTACCCTACTATTACACCCCCCTGGAGTTAGAATATAAATGTTAAACCCTGCACTATCTAACACTTACCCTACTATTACACCCAACTGGAGTTAGAATAGTAATTATAACCCCTACACTTTCCAACACTTACCCTACTATTACACCCCCCTGGAGTTAGAATAGTAATTATTACCCCTAGACTATCCAACAATTACCCTACTGTTACACCCCCTGGAGTTAGAATAGTAATTTTAACCCCTACACTATGCAACACTGGAGTTAGAATTGTAATACTTTAAAGAGTTTTATTTTTAAATTGTTTATTATTTTAAAAAATATAAAATTGATTTAACAGTTTTTTCAAAATTACTAACTCATTCTTAAAAAAATATATATGTTTTTAGCATCTCCCCAATCCTATTGTTAGTATGTGCCCACGTCGGGGCACATGTTTACTTTAGTTTTTAAAAAAAGATGTAATGTATTTACCAAGTTTATTACACTCTAAAAAATGAAATTTGGATAAAAAAAGAAAAATTATTTTGTTTGGAAAACATCGGAGATAGAAGAAGATCGATTTACGTAGATTGGATTTATAATTTCGAAAATGGTTCGTTTTTATTGGATTTTTAATGGAATCTTAGAAGACTTCGATGTAATTTTTTGGGTTGGTTTGTTTATTGGAACTTTGCCAAAATTAGTGGATTAGGAAGGATTGATGACTTCGAAAAGAGGATGAAGATGGTTGGTTACTTCCTTTTTTTTTAAGACTTCAAGATTATATCGAATTGGAGAAGATTTTTATTTATGGAATGCTTTTTGTAATTCGATCTTATTCGAATGATTCGTTTTTGGAATGAAGGAACATTTTTTTGAAATGCCTTTTTTTTAAATATGATTTTTAAAAAGAAGATTTTCTCGAATTGGATTTTTTTTACTGGTTTTTAAAAATGGAAAAATATCAAGCATGGTTTTGGATTGGATTATTGAAGAAAAGAAAAGAAAAAAGAAGACATATAAGGTAAGGTGACCCGACTTTAATTTATGAAAATAGTTTTGAAGAATGCCAATTTAAATGTGTGTTTATATAATTTAGGGCAAAACAGGAAAGTAATAGTTTAGGTTGAGGTAGTAATGTAGAATGTGTGCAACATTATCCAGGTAGTCTGAAGCCACACACAATGAAAATTGTTGTAATACACCCAATAGTCGTTCAGACATTTCTTTTGATCTTTTAGAAATGCGTGGGTTTAGACTACCTGTTAATGCTTGTGACATTTTCATTTCTTGGAAACTTTGCTCCTTCCTCAAAGTTTCCAAAAAATGATAAAAGTTAGGGTGTGGTTTTCCAATTGTGTGGTTGAAGGAGTTGTGCCATCCCTCAATGGCATTGTTTGTTTTTGCAAGAATACGGAAGAGGGACCCTGTAAACCTAAACTAAAGATAGGTAAGGGGAACAACCCACCAGGGAAGATACATATTACAAAAACATGAAAAAGGGCATTCCCAGTAAATGAAATAACATATTAATGAGGTCAACCAAAGTCACTCACAGAACAGCTGAAATAATTTTTTGAAAAATTCATTTTTAATAATTTTTTTATAAGATTCTCAGGACCAAAATAAATTTGGGTCAACTTCTAGTGCATGAAAATTCATAAAGTTATATAATCATGAAAAAACATCAGCCCAAACACTAATAAAACACTAAAAACATGTCACACAGTTCAGTCATACTGATCATTCATCCACAAAACTCTCTATCACACAAACCATATAATCATACTCAATCAGAACATCAGAACGTCATACAGTAGAGGAGAAGCGCCTTTGGTTGACCTCATTAATATTGTTTGTTTTTGCTCCTCCTTCTAAGCAGCTTGTGTAGCAGTTCCACCACTCCACATGGAAACATGGTTTGCTCCTCCGACCCGACCTGCTTAGAAGCCCAATGCATGTGTCTTCAAAATAGTTTAATATGGGTGCCAATTTTTCTTCATTTGATGTGTAAAATTCTGATTCTGTAATTGCAGTGTAGTACTCGTCTACACTATCTGGAGGAACAAAGCAAAGTGCAGTTAGATTTTTTAATACAAATTGCAGTTTGCTATCTGATACGTAATCCACAACTAGGGATGTTTTTGTATTTTGCGCCAAAATGCCTGGGAAAAATGAAAAAAACATCCCTGAATTTGGGTATTTGTGTACGTTTTAGTAATAAAATGTATCATTGTGAAATCAAAATCAATTATTATTTTACTAGGTCTTCTGTTTGATGTTTTTTTATTTAATCACTGTTAAATGTTCAGTGTACATTGTGGATTGTTTATCAGGTAGCAAACTGTAAAATAGTGGTACTACTGTATTGTTAATTTTTGCTTGAATAGTGTATATTTGGGTTAATGGATGGGGCGTGCTTTTAAACCTCCCATCCATCATCCAAATATCATTATTCTCTGTCTTGGCTAGATTACGGGGTGTGCTAAAAATAATTATTCGTTTTTGAGGGTTTTGGTTGTCATGCAGGATGAAATGTTTGTTAGATATAGAAACAGAGAGTTCAGGATGAATTAGAATATCAGAGAATGTTTGAGGTGTTACTCTTCGTGGGTTACTTGCCTGTTTTTTTGTTGAATAATTAATCTCAGATTGGGTAATATAGGCATACTGTTAGCAACATGACTAGAGACATGCGGAGCAACCTCCCTTAAAATTAAACCAGAGAAGTCTTTGGATGTGCTTGCAATATCTTTCATTTCATTTATTGTCTCTCTTACTTCAATCTCCATTGCAGAGACAGAGTGGTTATGCTCAGATGTTTTAACAATGGTGTCACCCAGAGTAACTGCTCTGCCTTTGCAATGGGTTGAGTAGTATTGTACACACCTCCAATGTCTCCTTGGTGCTGTTATTCTCTCCTTGCAATAAATATACCCTGAATGTTTCAGAAGTCGGTTTCCTTAGCTGGAGGTAATATAATGGGCTGTTTTATTTGTTGACATTACCTGAAATGATAATAAATAAATGAAAAGAATTTTAGAATTATTGTTACAGGATATTTGTAATCAGTTTGTTAGTTTTTTTCATTATTTTTTTCTTTTTTGCAGTTGGTAATAAATCTTGTAAAGTATGTTATACTAATTTTCACCTTTTTGTATGGTTGTTGGTTCGTTTAGATGTTTTTGATTTAATTTCTTGTTGCTTGGTTCAGCTTGCAATTTCTTATACTGTAAGAACAATATAAAAACATTGTTTTTATTTTTCGGTGTTGTTCTGCGATGTAACTCTATTTGGAGAAAAATTGGATAATTTATTCTTCATCATTTTTCAGAAATATATTTACCTTTAGTATTTGTTTTCGGAAGTATTGATGATGGTGGTCTTTTTTTTTAGAAGCTGTTCTGCTGATGTTGGTTGTTCTTTGTTGGTTCAGCCAAGATGACTTTTTAGATATCTGTAGTAGAATATAAGATATATAGGCTGTTGATTTTCAAATAATTAATTACCTATTTTTAGGATTTAAAAAAATTGCTGGATTTCTTTGTTAAAATGCATGACAGTTAAATTTATAATGCAATTTTGACAGCAAAATGTTTCTTAATTTGTTTTCATTTGCAAAATGCACATCAAAGTTCAGAAACAGTTGCAGAAATGTTAAACATAATTTTACAAATTTGATAAAAATAGCTAGATAATTTCTATCATTTATTGTTTTTTATCAGTTTATTTACCTTTGAAATAGATGTCGTTCTTGATAATTGGTGTTTTTTCGTCAACCAATTTTGTAGTGATATGTTCTGAAATAATTATAGTATTCTGTAAATATGTAAATGAGAAATGTATTTTTTTTAATGATATATTACTTTTCTTTGAAATGCTTTCTTTTTTGCAGTGTTAATTTTATTATAAAATCACACTTTGGTAGAAATTTAAAAAAAAACATTTAAAATTGATTCACTACATTGCATATATTGGCTTTTCGTTTTAGAAATTTTTAAAATGATTGTACTTTTAGTTCAGAGTTGCTAAACTCAATGTTGATTAGTTATCTGACTGTGACTCCTTTTGAAAATTTTGTAGGACAACTTTTGTTCATTTATTGTAGCCAAACTCTGTTTTCCAGTTATTTAAATATATATTTTGTTTCATTAATTCACTTACTTCCAATTTTGTTATTTGCTTTCTGAATTTTCTGCACATTGGTAAATTGTCTGTCAAGTCTGTCATAAACTGTAAAATAATATTTTGCTATTGTTAAATTTTTTTAAATTATTTTTCTTTTGAATTATTATTTTTAGTTAAATAATTTTTACTTACTTGATTTTTGAGAATGGTTGTAAGCCTATTTCTGTGGGAGCGTTGGAGGTTGCGTAAACTGAGTTCAAAATGGTGGGTTAGCTGTATTTATACTTTTTTTGGTGTATCACCATTATTTTCGAGAAAATCATCAATTTTATTCTCTTTTTATTGGGATTCGTTTGATGTGAGAATGTTTAATTTAATTTATTTTTATAAAAGTGACCATTTAATTTGTTTGTCTGTGTTTACTCCTCCATGTTGTTTGCTCGGGGTCCATTTCATTTAATGAAAACTGTTGTAGGACTTGTGGTTGACCAAGGTCATAAAATAGTGGCTCGTTTTTAAGTAGTTTGTTTCTTTTGTTTGTGAGCTTAGTTTTTTTGCGATTTGTAATTGTAAGATTATTAATGTTACCTTTGTTGCTGTGTTTGTTTTTGAAAATGTTTTTTCAGTAATTTTTGTTGCTCGATTAATACTCGAGTATTAATTTTAATACCTGTGTATTAACTTTGTAAAAAACGCTCGTTTTTTAAAAATAATGTTCTCAGTTGCGCTCCACATTTTAATACACTGCCACACCCAAAACCCCTATTTTCTCTGCATCCCGTGCCAGGAGTTATCTTTCAAAATTAATTATAATTTTTTTTATTTTAGCGTTGTAATGGTATGCGTAGTATCGTTTTGCATTGGTTTTTAAAAAAAACATTTATTCCCTTTAACCCCCCCCCCCCCCCCCCACCCCCACCCCCCCAGCTCAGGACAAGCTAAAATGTACAATCCAATTTCTAGGGTATTTTTATACCTTTAGTTACAATGTATTATATTGACATAACCGCAAATGCCCATTTAAGAACAACCAAAAACAACCGTCAAGGCAGCAAGAAGAACAAGGAATAGAAAGGGGAAAAAAAGGGAACGAGAAAATTCATACACATATGAGCCCAAGGATACATTATGGTTAACATTCCTACTCTAGGTTACTCACGCACTAGGCAATCCTATGGAGGTCCTATACTCACGCAATCCTATTCTTCCAATCTGCAATCGGTTTCCATATCTTTAGACCTAGTGATCTAGCCTTCTTCCCTTTTCTAGCATATATTGCCTTTTCCATATTGTTTATATGCAATAGCCTGGCCAGCCATTGCTGCATAGTGGGTGGGAGCTTATCCCGCCATGCAGAGGCTATACATAAACGTAGCACTGCCATAGCTGCAAACACAAAGTACTCAGACTGTGAATGCGGTATGGTCCCACCCAAACCCATTAGTATTACTTCAGGTGTCAGCCTTAATTTGCAGTTCAACGATCTATCCAAGAACCATCAATTTCTTTTATCAGGGGAACCAAGTTTGGACATTCAGCGAACATATGTACTATATCTCCCTCTGTGCTATCGCATCTCGGGCATGTTATCCCTTGTGAGCCTCCCCACTGCGCAATTCTGGCTGGTGTATAGTATAGCTATTAGAGGGTCTTGTAATGTTGGGCTTGTAATGCCGAAGAGCCTAGAACCTCATGTCCCAGCTCCAATGATTTCTTAAAGATCCCCTCCATTGACCCTAGCATGTCCATCCATTTTGCTTCAAACTTCCCCATATCATCTCCCCTGTGTGCTATTAGTTCAGCGTACAACCTTTTGATCGTACAACCATATCCCACTTCTATTGCTTGAAGTATTGCATTATCCTCAAATCCTGAAGGGCCCCCTCTCTTGCCGGCCAGTAGACTTCTTGTCTGTAGGTACTTGAAAAAACTCCTTGTACTGACCCCAAATTCTCGCTGTATCTCTGAGAATTGGCGCACTCCTAACGGGCCTATCAGATCCCCCATTTTTTTCACTCCTAGCTGTCCCCATTCCTTAAATACGGCATCAGCGAAAATCTGTGAGGATAGTGTGGGATCGTTCCCTAGCCTAGTATACGCATGGTATCTTCCCAATCCGAATCTTTTTTTAGAAGACTTCCACACACTATAAGCCGCCTCTAATGTCTTAAATCTGGTCCTCTTAAAGTAGCTCGGTTCCGTATATCTCAGGAACACATTCTCTGCCTCCTCCCCTAGGATCAGACCGAATAACTCTGTCGAGCCAGTGTAAAGCTCACTTTCCATCTCTGCCCCATCAAGAGCTGTTATTTGCTGTAGCACTGCTGCCCAATAATAAAGTCTCAGATCTGGTAATAACCACCCCCCCTATGTCTTGGCAATGCCATAAATGTTATTGCCCTTCTTGTTTTGCCCTGCGACCAAATAAATTGGTTGATTGTGTGCTCTATTCTACTAAACCAAACTGGACTGAAAAACAAAGGGATTGTTCTAAATAAATATAAACATGTTGGCAAAATATTAATTTTAATGAAATTTACCCTACCCACTATTGATAAGTGCAGATTGTGCACCCTATCCAAATCCTTCTTCACTTTCGTGATGATTGGGGAAATATTTAATTCCACTAATTTGCCCAAGTCAGCTGTAACTGTCACTCCTAAGTAAACCGCCTCACCAACCACCCGTGAATCCGTGCATACTGCATACCTGTTCTTTATAATTTGTGTCTTTGTTTTGTTCAGTGCATATCCCGCCACCTTCCCAAACTGCTCCGCCTCCTGCTCTATTACACTGATAGCCTCTGCTGGTGAGGGTGTGATGATCGCAGTGTCGTCTGCATACGCTAGCACCTTAATTAGCCCCATTTTAGTATCCAATGGTCTAATTCGGTCGTTCAACTCCAATTTCATAATCAGTGGGTCTATGTACATTGCAAAGAGTATGGGTGAGCACGGGCATCCCTGTCGTGTATCCCGCATAATTCTAAAGGGAGTAGTACGGCCTGTGTTCACCCTTACACAAGCAGTTGGTCCTTTATACAGCGCTTGTAGCGACTTTATAAAACCTTCTCCAATTCCCCTTTTCCTTAATACTGCCCACAAAAAGTCCAACGAAACGCGATTGAAGGTCTTTTCGGCATCTAACAGCATTGCTGCCATTGGTTTCCCCTCCACACCTTGTACATCAAATAAGGTGATCATCTTCCTACAGTGAAGTGTGGTGCCTCTTTGTGGAATAAAGCCATGTTGAATAACACTAACAAGCTGTCCTATTACCCTAGCGATTCTGCCGGCTAATACTTCAGAGAAAATGTTTAAATCTGCATTTAACAGTGTAATTGGACGGTATGAACCAGGCTCTGCGGGGGGTTTCCCCTTCTTAAGGATTATTATAATATCTGCCCCTGCCCAACTAACTGGTATGGACTGCCCTGCCTGTGCATCTCTGAGTGTTCTGACTAAGTCTAAAAAAATAGATGCAAAAAACACTTTATAAAATTCCCCAGGAATCAGGTCCGGCCCTGCAGCCTTGCCTGATGGCAAGCCCAGCATAGCCTCCTTGATTTCTTCCGCATCTAAGCAAGCCTCAAGAGAGTCTCTATCTGCCTCCTGTAGAACCTTACTTGGTAAGTCTTGCAAATACCCCTGTATTTCGGCCGCATCCCTATCTTGCTCCTGCTCGTAGAGCTTACAGTAAAACTCCCTAAAGACCTCAAGAATACCTCTACTATCCGAGACCATGTTGCCCCCACTGTCTTTTATCTCTTTAATTTCGCCTTTGGCTACCCTCTGTCTCGTACGTACGGCCAACGTCCACCCTACCCTTTCGCTGTATTCATAGCACTTCTCCCTCTTTGCGTTATATACTTTAGCCGATTTTGTTGCTATGCTCTCCTCAACCTCTGCTTTAGCCACCATGGCCTCCAGTAAACATTGCTCCACCTCCTGGCCATCTGCAATAGCTTATTCAAGTCTCTGCTCTGCATCCAACAGGTCCCTGTTTACCTGATCGGCCTTAGCTTTCTCCTGTTTCTGTTTAGCTAGGCTAAAACTCAATGTTTCGCCACGAACCCCTGCTTTAAAAGTGTCCCAGTCATTCCCTGTATTCATACTCCCCCTATATATATCCCAGAATCCCTTTATCCAAATGTGCATATGTGTGATATATTCTGCATCCATCAACAGTTCCCTTTCGAATGTCCAAGACTTAGCCTGCCTTCTAAGTCCACTACCCATAATTGTCAACAGTAGGGGATTGTGGTCTGACAGAATGCGGGGTAGCCTTGCAATTGTGAGGGTATTTAGAAGTGAGCTTGAGGTAAAGAAATTATCCAAACGAACACACTTCCTGTGGGGGGCTGAGTAATGCGTAAAACCATCCACATCCGTCTTGAGCTTCCCCCAGACATCCGTCAGGGCATTATTACTGGCCATATTTAGGATTGCTCTACACACCCTCTTTTTCCTTCCTTGATATTGCCCCCTAACGTTCAACCCTACACCTGGAGCCCCATTAATGTTAAAGTCTACGGCAAGAATCACTCTCGGTGCCCAAGTGGCCAATTCAATGTCCAGGAACTCAAATATTTCCGGGTCGTCCTCCGTTGACCCATAGATGGACCCCAGTGTAATCCAGTCTTCTCCAATCAAGCACTCTATTAGGGCCCACCTCCCCCATTGATCTTCTAGTTTCTTCCTTGTTTTAATATTAAATAATTTAGTTAGAATGGCCACTCCCCTGACCTTTGCCCCCTGTTTTGAATATGCTAAGACCCGCAGCCCTAGTTGTTCCAACAAAAAGGATTTGTTACCCTCTATATGGATCTCCTGTAGACATATGAAATCAGCATGCGAATATTTCAAAAGTAGGGCTACTCTTTGCCTTTTTAACCTGTCATTCAGCCCGCAGACGTTCATCGTTAACACCTTGACATTTGAGCTCATCCTAAGTCTTTATTGATTCCTAACACTTGATCCCAAACGACTTCTATGTCCCATTCATTACGCCCCCTACAGTGAATACCATTGGACTTTGCCCCTGATTATTGACAGTTCAAATGCCTTCTCTATAGAGAATTAGTTTCTTTGTCCCCAGTGATCCTCTAGTTTCCCTTGATTGTATCTTCTGACCATCTTGTTTAATCCCTCTGTCTTGAAATGTCCTTGTCTTTTTAAGCTGTCCTGTGCTCCCTCCCCCTGTAGCCCTCCCTCCGCACAGGCAAATAGGTCAATTCTGACCTAAGTGTGACTGTTTCCTAGCCCCTGGAGTGTCACCCCCCCTCTCTCCCTTAATACCTATTCCCTAAACCAGACTTTTAACAAGAAAAAATAAAAACCAGAAAAAAAACCTATGCAAGGTACCCAATTAAATCTAACCTTGAGACTGATCGTAATAGATAGATTATCCCTTGTCTCTACCTATATACCTATCTACTCAGTGACACCACATTCAATTAATCCCACGTTAGTTACTTAGTTATACAGAGTTACTTATTTAACAACAACTAGCCTAGTCTTTCCCCGACTTCTCTTTTCCTTTAGCTCAATCAAAAAGCCTTGTGCCTTGACTTCGGAGAAAAACATTCTGGTATGACCGTCCATTATTACTTTCAGTCTAGCTGGGAACAAAAGGTAGGCCTCGCATCATATCTTCTGAAAGGGATCAATCAGTTGCCTTAACCTCCACCTCCTCTCTACTGTAACATGGCAGAAGTCAGGCCGTGCGAAGAAGGATATTCCTTTGAAGGAGCGTTTGTCCTGTGGCTTGGCTTAGTCCATAATTTCCTGTCTAGCCAAGAAATTCCCCAAAAATACCAGCAAAGCTCTTGGTTTCTCGTTTCTGGAAGCACCATATGATTTATTTTGGGTCAGGGGAAACCTGTGAGCCTGCTTGACCTCGACAATCCAGTTCCAGCCCATAATCTCAGGGAATGCCTCTTTCAAGAGAGTGACCACAAATGCTCTGGGGTCCTGCTCCTCCGCCCCCTCCGGAATACCCAGAAGTCTAATGTTGTGGCACCTATGCCTGTTCTCGAAATCCTCGATTTTCCACTGTAAATCCTCGTTCATCCTCTCCTGCGCCGTCCTAAACTCTTGCCATCGAGTCACCTCGTCTTCAAGTTCCCCCGTTCTCTCTTCAACCTCTGTCACCCGACCAGCCATTTCAGCATATAGCTTATAAATTTTGCTGAGAGAGCTTTCAATTTTTTTGCTGACTTGCTTCGATCTTTTGGACTCTAACCTTGCCTCCCCCTGCATTTGTCTCAGGGTTGCATAAAGTAGATCCATTGTTGGAGCTTGGGATTGGGCTTGGGCTTGATTTTGCCCGCTAGTGTGGCCAGTCTGCTCGCCTAGAGCGCCCCCTTCCTCCTGATATAGGTTAGACGTCGCCAAATAATCCCAGACCAGCTTTTTAGCCATCTCTAATTGCGTCCGGCTGACCGAGCTTTGCTGCTTACGGCTCTTACGATTTCTCTGTGACTTCCTTTTCCTTTCCTGAGTTAAGGCAGGCCACTGAGAAATATCTTCAGAGGTAGACTGTGATTGTGCCTGATCAGAATCTGAAGCGCAACTAATAACAGAGATCTCAACTGAATGAGACGAGGCTGAATCTGTGCCCTCACTCCCAGAGGATATGTCCGTCTCATCGTTTACTGAATAGGACTGCTCTTCATTCGGTGAGCCCGCCCCAATGTTTCTCCTCCTGGCAGGGACTCCGCTTCCGAGGTCTCTGAGCCCTCTACAGGTTCCTGAGTGCCTCCACCCTCCTGGTTTGGGGAGCCTCCTTCCACAGAATAGTCCTCACTATTTGATTCCCTCCGTTCTTTACTACTTATGACTGGAGTTGAAATTTCCCCTGGTGCCCCATCTTCTCTCAGAACAGTATCAGTATCAGTGTCCAAAGAGACCGTAGCATTATGGGGTATGTCCGCGGGTTTATGAGATTGCAATGCCCCATCTTGCATAGTCTCAGAGCCAACCACAGAGCCAGCCATGTCAACTGGTAGGCCACCTGCTGAGCCTTCTATCCCTGCTATATGCAGATTAAGCGAGCCTCCGGTTTCTCCAGCTACCTTAATGTCCTGCACTGGCACCCCTATGTCGCCAGCCTCCTTTTCAGTGTGGCTTACCTCACTGCGCTCGCTGTTCATTTCCTGACCGCCCTCTGAGACAACTGGCACCTCTGTAAATGCAGCAGCTTGCTGCTCAATGTTCTCGCGGCTCACCTGCCTCCCTCCGACTGCCTCGCATAGCTCTACCGCATCTGCTGTCAGGTCATCAGGAATCACCCTGCTCGGTGCTCCTGGTGCGCACGCCGCCTCTCCTGCACTCGGAGCTGCCGCTTGTTGAGATGGGGATGTTAGCGCTGGTGCCGGTGAGCCCGCTGCCAATCCAGCCTGTTTCATGCCGCTTGCATTATCGCCTTGAGTAGCGGATCGCCTGCTGATTCCCGGAACCCCTGTGAGTACCTCCTCCAGCGTTGGCTGCCTTAGGGAGCTTCCCCGAGTCTTAGGGGTTACCTTAGGGGTTGCCTCTTTCTGTATTGAAGCCTATGCTTTCAGGGCTTTTTTTCTGCAGCTGCTGCTGCTGCTGCCTTTCTTCCTGCCCTCTGCTCCGCTCTTGACTCTGCGTCTCTCTCCTTCTCCTTCTTCTTTAAGTCTCTTTTTTTTGGTTTGAGGCAGAATCCATAGCTGTATCTGTGTTTTTTGCTGCTTGCTTCCTGGTCACCGTGTGTGTTTCTGTGAGCTTCCTGAGCTCATCTGCCTCTTTGTGTTTCATGCCGCGTGGAGGCATCCTGGCTTGGTCGCTTCCGGCAGGCCCGTGTCTCTGAATACTTTGCGTGTAGAGCCTCGGGACCTGGATGGCATCTAAACCAGGACTTCCACTGCAATAACGAAAATGTCTGAGAGAGTAGATTCCTTATCTTTGTCCAACTAACGCTTCATTATCTCCGTTGGTTTTCATCATTTTCTTGTTCTTTTTATCTTTTCAAAGGGAGAGAGAGTTCCTAGCGACTCACTCCTGCGGCTGGTCCACGGCCATCTTGCCTCTGACTAGGTCCACCCAACTCAGTATCGTTTTGCATTGTGATGGCACTTTTATTGAATTCTAATTATTTTGCTAGTAATGGTATTCATAGTAAAGATATTCGTTGTAATGGTATTTGCGTTGTGAAAAATGCATTTTAATGGCATGCGTTGTAAAAGTATGCACTGTATCATCATGCATTCATACTTTTCTATGTTTGTTTCACCTCCTGACATTCCATGTTAGAAATTGTACTCTATTGTACATTATCTGGTATGTCCAAAACAATTCCAACTCTGATCTATGAATGTATCACTGTGTAGGTCATGCATGTCCAGGGAAAAACAAATTCCCACATCACATATCAATGGATGAACGATCCTATCAATTATTATAAACAAACCCCCTCCCCCAATGCTATGCATTCCTAAACTATGCATAGTCAAAGTCAGCCCTGCCCACCTTACTTAAGTACCTACCTACTGAAAAACTAAACAGTAAAGCCTTGCACACCTCTTGTGGGGCACATTCAAGGGCAGATGTTGCTGAACTTATCCCGGCAGAATATATAATGTAATGCTTCCTAGGTTTATATATTGTCTTGTTAATTATGTCCTATCTTAATTATTCCTTGATGTGCCAGGATGAGTAATTTCTTATAAAGTCCATGCAAAAGTTGCCCACAGGAGCAGGTTGGTTTTATACTCGCTCCTCCAGGTATCCCAGGGGTACCTAATAATCTATGTGGTCTTCAATCAGGTGCCTTAATTCCAGGCAACTAAACTACATCCCATGGCTAAACCAGTATGCATTTAAAGTGGTTTGTCTCTAGTTCATGCTACTATTGAGGACAAGAAAAATCTTAAGTCTCGAGGTTGTGTCCAATTAGCATCCATTATGAACCTAACACTGGCACCTAAATGGATTATATGGGCTCTGTGTGGTCCTTTATTCTCCCCCTCTAAAGTATCATCCCTTCCATCAGACTGGGGACTAGATAAACCTTTTCTGGTATTAACGGCATCTCTTTTTTTTAGGAACTGCAGCGCCATGTTGTAGTCCAGTTGAAGTTTGCGGAGCTTCCTCTTGAAGGGAGCAAAAAGTAGAAGAGCTGCGTGAAGTCTGGATAGAGGAAGATGGCCATACCCTCATAGTGCAGATCCTGCAGTTCCCTCCCCTACGAAGCGCACTTTTGCGATCGCTGTAATTAAGGAGCTTTGCTATAATAGGACGTGGGGGAGTCCCAGGTACCTGTCTGTGGACCTGCGAATGCTGTGCACGGTCAAGCACAATCATATGGGAGAAGCTATCTCTGCCCAATAGTGTGAAAAGTAGCTGTTCTACAAAAAGTTCCATGCTGGGAATATTCGTGGAATGTGCTATTCCCACAATTCACAAATTATTGCACCTTTAACAGGCCTCCAAATCCTCTGCATTTGCTTGTACACTGTACAATAGTTTGTTCATTTTAGTGTGCGAGAGTGAATTTGCATTTAGAACATCCTCGGCGTCAGTGATCCTTTTTTCTACTGCATCTAAACTTTCAGTGTGCTTGTCTAACTGTTCAGACATCCTGTCCATTTAGAAGGTTAGTGCGTCGATTTTACTGTTGATTTTGTTGCACAACAGCCAAGATTTATCTTAAATCTGGTTCTGGGGATGGATTTCCTGTCTCAAATCCAGATTCTGAAGCATTTTTTTATTGGTTGTTATGCCTGGATGTTTTTCTCGGCTCAAAGTGTAATTTAGATTGGGAATTTTCAGTACTCCTCATGGTGGGATCTCTCAAAAATCTATGTGTATGCTGCAGGAAGTGTTAGTGCTTCAGTGTCAGCCATGAGTTTGTGGGTCTCCCTGGGAGTAGTGTCTACAAAAAGTCCCACTGGACCTTATTAATGCACTGGAGAACTACCAGATTGCATGGAATAGCCACATCAGTCCTGAATATTGAGGGGGAGGAAGCTGCACTTTAGCAATGCTGTGTGCTTAATTAGTTTAGCCGGTCAGCCCAATCAAGGGGGGCGGGGGGCGCTGTGCTGTTTTTCACCATGTAGCTGCCAATGGAGTGATTCCTATCACTGCCAATGTAGTGAATCCTAGGATAGACCAGAATTCAGGCACACAGTACTGCCAGTATGCCAGGTATGATATGAAGTCACACTCTAAACGATTGAAGGGGGCATAGAACACAAGTATTGCATGGCTGCACTCCGATCCAGGCCCTTCAAACACTCAAGTAAGTTAGAACCCAGGCCAGGCTCAAACGCTCACTTCCAGATACCTTTAAATATGGGTGGGTGTCCATAGGTGCCACAGGTTCAATCCATTGTCCACTGGACCGCATTCAGCCTTGGGACTGCATGCAGGCCTCTCCTCTTCTGAATGCTGCTCCCCTGCCTGCTGTAGTGTGTGGATCCCTGCTGTGCCTCAGCAGACAAGATTCACCTTCTGCAGCTACCCTCAGCAGTCTGGAAGACCCAGGCAGCCACAACGATGCAGGCCTGTACGGGCCACTGATGTGCCCGGTCCGGGCTGCATACAGGCAATCAGGACACATCAGAGCGAGCCATCAGCAGTACCAGCCCCAGACCACATGACACCAAGAGGACAGCAGCAGGCACACCCGGGTCAGCAGCTCATCCCCAGGCTGCCTCCGACACATACCACATCCGGAGCAGGCCTCCCACTGCAGACATAGACTCAGGGCAAACGCCCCAACATTATGTAGGCAGCATCTGGGCTGCCGTCGGGGCTCCACTATCCAGGGTGCTCCAGTCGCACCCCTGCCAGGATATCAATAGCCAACACACCAGGCGGTCTTCTGAGGGATGTAGAAGCTAATTGACTGAAGGAATTAATTATCTGGAATCAGGATTGTTTAGGGTTGTATGCCAGGTTTGCAGAGCTTTTCTAACTTGCCGCCATCTTGGAGCCAGGCAAAGGCCCCCCCACTTGCACAGGAAAAGGTTTGTTTGATTCCAGGGCAAAGTAGCCAATCTGACTTCCCAGCAGCATGAGAAGCTGATTCCAGTAACAAATTGGTATGGTTGAATAGGAGGGGCTGATAATTTCTCTAATCACACCCATGGGTGGGTCACCAACATTCTCCATGGACAGAAAGTTTATGTTATTTTGATTTTCCATGAGAATGGTGCACTGGAGATTTTTTAAGTGATGCAAATATGAAGGCTACGGAACGGGGAAGGTCTGCCCATGGGAATTTTTTGCTCATTGGTTAGGATTTGCCACGGAGTCAACCTCACGGAGTTAACCCCATCCAATTGCTTATGAACTGCATAATGTGGCACAGAAGAGAAATAAGCTTTCTGCCTGTGATGTGTTGACATCTTTAAAATTGGACCTACTCTCCCTTGTACCAAGGACAAAGAAGTGGACTCTAAATGTCAATTACTTAACCTCCTTTGCTGCAACTGGAGTGACCAGTTGGCCAGTAACCTGAGGTACCGGAACTGGACTGTGATAGTGGCCTCTCCTGGGGTGGGTCCTGGAACCTAAATGCTGTCCCTGAGATCCCGGGAACCATAGAAGTGAACAAATGGTGCTACTCCAATAGGTTTGAAACTTTGGGACTTGTCTGGCCTACGAAGGGCTAGAAGTATTTGTCTAAGTTGCAACCTCTGCGGTCAAGAACATCAGATGAGTTATGTTCTGAGCCTTTTTCTGCCCAAAAGAAAACTTCAGCTTCAGTATAACCAATCCAGGCAAAGCTTTCAGGCTGGAGGTTTTCCAACTTTAAATAGGTCTCAATGTAAACATCTTGACTGGGCTAATACGTGAAAAGGAATATGGCTGACAAGAGGACTTTGCTGGGAGTGGAATTTTAATTTTCTTGCTCTTAACTTTCCCCAACAAAATCATCATCTTCAGTAGGATCTCAGCCAATAGGTATCCATCATCAAGTGGACGTCATAGGATTCAGCCTTTAACTCTGCACCACTGTAAGATGTTACCTTCCATAAAAAGACTAAGGGCCTGATTTAGATCTTGGTGGACGGTATACTTCATCACAAAAGTGACAGATATCCTGTCATTCATATTATATGTGCCATAGCATATGATGCACTTATAAAACGGAAGGTGGGATATCGGGCACTACGTCAGAGGGTAAAAGATTTGACCAGAACCATCACAATAAGCCTAAACTCACGCCTAGGTCCCTCTCAAAACTGAAGAGTGACTTTTGAATAGTGCTTTATTTTTTCATGGAGATTATTGCCCTAAAACCTAAATCCCCTGATTCAATTGTACTCATTGTTATGTCATTTTTACAATTTGTAGCAGGTTTTTATTCCAGTGAACTTAAATTTTTTATTGTTTAGGTAGAGTAAATACTTTGATAATTTTTCCCTTAGGTAAGCCCTTCTGCTCGGTGACATAACCACCATGATTGAGTACCAGAAGTGGGTGGATGCCACGTATGTACAAATCAAGAATGCTGTGCGAAAGGAGTGGCAACTCTGTTTAAAAAATCTCTCAAAGCAAGGATCGAATCAGCAGAAGTAGATAAGAAGGGGAGATGGGCAATTGTAGAGTAAGAATATACAACAACCAATATACAATTGTGGGATATTATGGACCCACTACGGATGACCCTACTCGCTCCAAAAGGTTCATTCACATTTACTGGCCGTTCGGTCCCCCATATTAATGGGAGGGGATTTTAATATAATTTTAAATCTGAATGAAGATCGAGTGCCAGCTAGAAACAGTGCTAACCCGAGAGTGGGTTGGAGTATGCAATAAGGATCTAGGGATCTTAGGCATCTGGAAGGCGAAAGGGGATTTACATTTTAGATAAAAAAACTCAGACATGCATCCAGAATAGACTTTTTGTCTGAAAGACAGAAGCTTGACCAGCAATACACAACATGTGGAACATCTACTAACTCACCTGTCCGTTCACTCAGCAGTCTTGTTGCAATTCTCAACTAGAACCACTCCCCCCTCAAGGTGGACAGTGGATCGTGGTATTTTTACAGATCCCCTCAATATAGAAGCACTAGTCAAAGAGCCAGAGGTATTTTTCTACTAAACAAGGAAGGGACTTCCACACAAGTACCCTGGGATACATACAAGGCAGTCATCAGGGGAAAAGTACTAAACCTTGAGGCATATAAACATAAGAGCACAAAGACGTGCATTAATCAATTGGAAAAAGAAATAAAAGCACTGGAAACAGTAAATGACAAGATTGGTAGAAGAAAAGAAAGTAAAGAAGTAGGCTCTTTTAGACATATTAGAAGCAATAGTAAGGAATAAGTGGGAGGCAAGCAAACACTCATACTACGAATATGACAAAGTATGTGACAAGCTACTAGCGTGGAAAACAAAATTAGGAAGCATTCACATAGGAAATCAACTTACCCACAGTTCGGAAGATTCAGAAATTAAAGAGGCGTTCGTAAACTTCTTTGAAAATCCATACTTCGAAGAGACTCCGAGAACATCAGAACAAATAATTAGCTTCTTAGAAAAGATAACTCTTCCCTCCTTGTCCCAGGAACAATGAGAGGAACTTAACTGAGAAATCTCAATGGAAAAGTTGACTGAAACAATCAAGAGCCTACAAAATAGGGCTGGGTGTAGTTGGCATAGCGGGGCTACGCGGAGTGCCACGGAGACAAAACCAATCTCTGCACACTTCACGTAGCTCTGCCACGTGCCACTCGCCTCACACCCGCGCTATTAAAACATTTAACAAATCTATTTAAAAGACCCAGAAAACTCCTTACCTTATCGGCGGCATCCCCGGGCTGCCCTCTTCCACTATCACGCCTTCTTCATGAAAACCGCACAGGCGCCAGAGCATGCACATTCCTCGAGAGAAATGCGCTTACGCGGGCAAGTAAAATATTTTTTGCAGAAATGGCCATTGAAATTTGACGCCCATTACAATATGCTGCTAGAACTAATAGAATTCTGCCTGTCTAACAACATTTTTCTTTTTCAGGGAGACCTTTACAGACAGGTCTCGGGTACAGCGATGGGCACCTGCTTCGCCCCAGCTACGTGAATTAAATCGTTGGCTGGTGGAAGGATCAGGTGGCCTGGTCCCATATCAACAAGGAGTGGACCACCAATATAGTGTCATGGTATAGATATCGATGACCTCTTTTTGGTATGGAGGGCTCCGTGAGTCAGGCAGAGGAATACAGAGCACATCCAAACAAAAATGAGATTAACTTATGATTCTCAGGAGAGATTAGTTTGGTGGCAGCAAACTACCTGGAAAGGAGAGTCGAGATTCAAGAAGGGAAAATCACCACTGCTTTATTTAGGAAAATCACAGCTGGGAACAGCAGGCTACCTGCGTCGAGCAGGCATCCCCAAAACTGAAAAACAGCATTCCTTATGGGGAGTTTCTTAGATTAAAGGGTAATTGTTCTACAAAGTGCGACTTTGATCTAGCAGCCAGAGGCAGTTTTAGCCGGTTTTTAGCAAGGGGTTATGACTCAGACCTCTTGGAGAGCACTCTCAGGAGAGTAGAACTGTCACCTATAGAGGATCTGTTGAAACAGAAAAAACATAGAGAAGAAAATGGAAAATTTCGGATGATAACCGCCTTTTCCCAGGAGACTGACACATTGAGAAACATAATTAGAAGGAGTTGGCATGTGCTGAAAACTGATACCATCATTGGTGCCAATATCTCAGCGGCACCTCTGATCACTTTTCGAAAAGCACGCTCACTAAAAGACAGTTTGGTGCATAGTCCTCTGGATGCAATTTCACTGAGAAAGGGAACCTTGAATGAAATGAAAGGGTTTTACCCATGCGGGAGGTGCAAGGTTTGCGCATTCAGCAGAAGGGAATTAACCTATGAAGTTAAGGGCATGAAAGCAGGCAAAAGGATAAATAAATTCATGACCTGCCAAACAACACCCGCTGGTTATTGTTTAAAGTGCACTTGTGGATTTAGATAAATAGGGAGCACTATACATTGTGTCAAACTGAGAGTGCTGGAGCATATGCGTGCCATTGTGAAGAAGGATTTCAATTATTCAGTGGCACGTAATTTCGCCATTGAACACAAAAGTGACACAGATTTGTTACAGTATTTCAGCATCAATTGTGTACCTTTGAGTATCAGAGGAGGTGATAGAGTGTTAAAGCTGAGAAGATTGGAGTCTCGATACATCGTGGACTTACAGACAAAGTCTCCAAATGGATTAAATAGTGGGGAAGAATTGACAGTACATTTGGGAAGTTAAACATCTATAGGTATATAGTTTTTGTTAAGATTAATTTATAGAGATAGATTTTTCTATGTGAATGGATCCAACCTAGCATTTTCCTAAACATGTCATACAATGTGAGGGCCGATACACGGCAATATGTGACACAGAATGCAGTGCAATATCTGCAACCTGAAAAGGTTGCAAATGCCGATATATGGCAAGATAACGATTAGTATGTTGGCCAAAACACAGTACAATGTATAAATTGAAAGAACTGATGTCGGGTTTGTATGGTATAATAACTGTGGTTTATATGGGGACAACCTGAGATGATCACCTTCTCAAAATGGCACGCGCCATGTAGCGTTTTATCTAGCCCTTGTTTGTTTCTATGACAATATTCATGATGCTTTAAAGACGGTGCCTTGCAGCACCTTACGCAATAACACCGACAAAGGATCATTTCCGAAACGCGTCTGTTTGTACAAGATTAGACGTTGTTACGATGGCCACGCATCATAGCAGAATGCACGAACGTTGAGCTTTGGAGGTGTTTGGCGGGGGCGAACGCCAATTTGCCAATTTGTGAAACATAACCTGTAAGATAAAAAGGAAGTTAACATTGTGTGTCATTTCTTTATCAAAGGAGAGAAATAGTGAGAGAGTGACTGAAAAGAATATTCGCAGCTCACCTTTCTGTCACCAGTGTGTTTTTCACCACGTGCGGGGACATAATGCACCCTGAAGCGTCTGTTTGTACAAGATTAAATCACCGCTGAAACGAAGCCCCATTAGTGCTGTCTTCCTTTTACGAAATAGGAGGATTGTGAAGTATATATATTCACTGAAAAAAACTAGGTTATAGACCATATATAGTTAGGAATTAGCATTTACAAAACCTTGAAAATTCACTGAAAAAACCATAGGTTATAGACCATATATAGTTAGGACTTAGCATTTACAAAACCTTATTTTACTCACACAAAACCATTGAAATTCGCATATATAGTTAGTTGCACTAACTATATATCGCGCACCCGCAATAAACTGCTGATCATGTCACATATTACATCATTCATGACATGGTCAGTGACATCACTGATGACATCACTGATGACATCTCAAATGACATCACTGATGACATCACTGATGACATCTCAAATGACATCACTGATGGCATCACTGATGACATCTCAAATGACATCACTGATGATATCAATGATGACATCACTGATGACATCACTGATGACATCTCATTTGACATTACTGATCACATCACTGATGACATCATTCATGTGATAATACGATGAACCTCTTCAGACTGTAATATAACCTTAGATACACTCAGTGTAAACAGACACTCACAGACTGTCACTCATCCATGGAGTTACTCACACACCTAGTCAGTCATGTAAAGAATCAATCACACCTCCATTTCCTCAACTATACAGTTAAACACACCTTACTTATTCAAACATATACTAACACATATTTACTCTCTTATACAATCCCTGATACAAGTTCACAATGATCCATACAGCCACTCACCCATTCACTGGCTCTTATGCACAGTTATTTATATATGCCAACTCTCACATGTACTGTGTTTTACATATGTACTTACTTTGACATGTAGCACTGAGATATCCATTCACTCACCAATACACTCATGCACACAGTCAACTGCCCATACAGCTGTTTCCACATGCACTTTTGAACCCATACATCTAGTGAATCAACTGCTCACACATCTATGCACAGAGTCATACACCTCCCAGCCACCCACACACACACTCAGTCTCCCATACAAATACTTGGGCAACCAATCAATAACCCATATAGCTACTCATATAGCTACTGATCAACACATGCAGCAGTTTACAGAACAACAGACATAATGATGCACAAATTAAGACAGTTTAGTCACTAACCCATGCACTCAGTGAGACACATTTAATCACTCACTCATACAGTCAGTCATGCACCTACTAAATCCTTCATCCAGACACTTATACATCCACTCATTCTTCAATATGTAAGACATATTTTAGCTTTACAGAAACATACAGTCACTGGATGTTGTCATCAGTGATGTCATTTGAGATGTCATCAGAGATGTCATCAGTGATGTCACTGACCATGTCATGAATGATGTAATATGTGACATGATCAGCAGTGGATTGCGGGTGCGGGATATATAGTTAGTGCAACTAACTATATATGCGAATTTCAATGGTTTTGTGTGAATAAAATAAGGTTTTGTAAATGCTAATTCCTAACTATATATGGTCTATAACCTATGGTTTTTTCAGTGAATTTTCAAGGTTTTGTAAATGCTATTTCCTAACTATATATGGTCTATACCCTATGGTTTTTTCAGTGAATTTCAATGGTTTTCTAATAGCAAATATCAAAAGCTGTAAAATGTATTCTTCTTTTAAAGGAAAAATATATTTTATATGTATTTAATATAATTTTTTTATGTATATACATTTTTTGAGGGAACAAATTTATCAACTATCATGCTGAAGAAGAGTGTGGGGGAAAAAAACAAAGAGGATGACTAAGAGGAAAGAACAATCAGTTCAAAAATACAATTGCTTTAAAGCATGAAGTGCTTTTCCACCCATTTACATTTAAATAACCCATATTAGAACATACAAAATATCTACAGAGGAGACGGTGTACATTGAATTTTAGACTCTTCATTGGTACCTACATGTTGGTACTTACATCACCCACACAACACAACAGCTCTATTCAGAGCTACCCTACCTCAAAGCACTCTAAAATATTATTTTACTATTTCCCTTGGTTTTCCCCTTGTTACGCTTTCCGGAACGCTACCCGGTGCGCGGACCGGGCGCTAACCGTGAGAGAATTTGAAAAAAAAAGTGTTCTTTTTTTACATATATGGGCCTCCTCAGCCACCCTCAGAAAACCTAGGGGGTCAGGATATGTCTCCCATGCCCCCTTATACCCATTCCCAACATTGTTTATCCTCCATCTTGTGACTAAATTCGTCAGAAACACAAGATGGCGGACTCCCGTTACTCTACCGGTGAGCTACCCGGTTCGCGTACCGGGTAGCGCTTCCACCGCGAAAAATCGAAAAAAAAAATATTTTCTTTTTTTGCCCCGCGGGGCCCTTTAATAGCCCCCACATCAATCCTAGGGGGTCAGGAGGGGTCTACCTTGCCCCTTTCATTCATTTCCCCCTTCGTTTATTTCCACCTCTTGTCTCTCGATCCTACCGAGGGACAAGACGGCGGCCGCTCCGGACTGTTTAGAATGTTGAGAGTCACCGAAGAGCCAATCCACTTCTCCTCGCGAAGTTCCATTACGCGTCTGGTACGCGAACCGGGGTGCTAACCGGGACGCTGTCACAGATATATATTTTTTTTTGAACGTTAATTTCTCAAAATCCACTGGAGCACATATCTTGAGACCTAGAAAAGGCACATTGGGCAAACAGTCTCTACAATTTTGCCAAGTTTCATAGAAATCCATTCAGCCGTTCGAGCTAAAAGTGAGTCCAACCGCCCTATGGAAAACTCAATGTTAAAAACACGTTTTGGGACCCCCCTTTTTTCTCGGCCCACGCTTGAAGAAACCCCCGCAAACTTTCTGGGGACGCTCAGAAACAAAATGTGCCTTTTTCCTGAAACTTTCAGCCAATTCCGTCCATCAACACCAAAGTTATTCAACATAGAATTTTCAGAAATCCCTATTCAAAAAAATCCTAACTATATATACCTACTGGCGATCGCCAGTAGGTAATATATATATATATATATATATATATATTACCTACTGGCGGTCGCCAGTAGGTAGTTATAGTTAGGACCTAGTTTCCATAGGAAATCCTCAACATTCTATTTGGAATAACTTTGGCCCTGGTTGAAGAATCTTAGCGAATTTCTCAAAGAAGATGGCTCGGACGGCTGCGCTCCTTCCCTAAAAGTTTGGGGGGGATTGGTCAAGTGGGGGCTGAGATAAAAGGGGGGTCCCAAAACGTGTTTTCTCCATGTTTTTTTCCATAGGACCTTTAGACTCGGCTACAGGTCGAACGGGTGAATGGATTTATAAGAAATTTGGCAAAACTGTACAGTCCGGCTCGCAGATTACGCTTTTTTTGGAATGGTGTAAATCCGTTCAGTAGTTGCTGAGGAAATTAAAGTTAAAGTCAATTATATATCTATACGCGCGCACGGGTGCGCGCACTCAAGCGGCTGCGCGCACGGAATTTTGCTGCGTGACGTCTGTTAACGTTCGATTCGAAGGAAATCAGGAAGTGTTGACCGCCATTTTGTCATTGCGAGTAAATATATTGTTGATTTCAAAGCGTTGGAACATGGAAAGGGGAGAAGGTACAGATTGTTTTGCTGCGTAGGTTTTCTCAGGGTGTGCAGTAAGGCCCTTAAAGGCGAAAATATATATATATATTTTTTTTTTAAAGTTGCGTGGTGCGCGCACTCGGTCGCGCACACCTTTTTACAAGAGTGTGAAAATGGAGATAAATCAGAAGTTTGAGTGCTTAGATATAAGGTGGCTCTGAAAAGAGCCATTGTGTTAATTGAGTGTTTTCTGCATTTATAAGTAAGTACCGATGCAGAGCCTGATGTTGCAGAGAAAGATTCTGTTTCCCTCGTTCGTGAAATGAACACTGTCTCTCCTATAGACGTCTTGCATGTGGTATCGCAAGTTGTTGTGGTAAATAGAACCCATGCTATAATCTCTGAGGAACGCAGAAACAGATTTATTTACATGTCTCCTTGCTTTCTCAAATTGTGCACAATGTTGATTGGACCAATTCCATTTCTGTCTTTGGCATATATTGGAATATACTAAGGCAGATCGAGGAAAAAGTGTCATCAATTGTGGAAAGGTGTCTTTTAGAAGCATTTCCAGACCTACCCCAGTGATTGTGCCTAGATCGTTCCCACCACAGTGCACAATTATAAGGTCTTGTTCTGGGAGATGCATAAAAGTTTTCACCAATGGAATCAATTGGTGACATTTCAATCCTCTTTTGGCAATCCATGTTATGTGTACATTTGGTAAGCCGAGGTTGCAAATTCGTCTGCTATCTGCATATTTTTCACTCCAGTGAATATAACTGTGTCCTATTAGCCAGACCTTCATTTTCAAGGGATTTGTAGTCGTCCTCCGATCGGTTCTGGAAGTGGAATGGTAGTTAGAAGTTGAAATTCTAAATAAAGAAAAAGGAAGAGGCTGGGTGTGGTTTAAAAAATAAAAATGATTGGTTGATTGTAAGAAGTGGAGATTGAACAGTACGTTGCATGTTAATGTTTATGTTAAACGAAAAGTACTATTGGGTGTGAAAAAAAAAGACATGTAACAGAGCTGTGGATTGGCAGGTGTTTCTGGAGGGAAAACAGTGTTGTTACTTTGCCGTAGAACGTTGAGATATGAACTTTTGACCTGTGCCTTCAGCCAGGTGCAGAATGAGGTGTTACCATGGAAACAGCCAGAGATGGCAGTGGGTGATGGGTGACTTTTATGTGACATTGAAAATATTGTGAGGAAGAACCAACTGAAATGTAAATGCTTACGTTACACGCTCCGCGCCGCGCCCCGGATTGCTTCCAGGAAGCTGCGATTCACGCCTCGCGCACCGGAGCACTTCCAGGTGCGCTAACGCGGCGCGTCATATGACGGATTACGCAACAACGCGATACGTCGTTGGGGCTCCACCGGAACTGATCGAATTGGTAGTCTACAGTGTTTCTGGATGTTTCAGACTGAAGCTGGCGTCAGCATGAGAGCACCCCGTGGCTACGTCGTGGCCATTCCGCGAGCAATCATTGCAGTCGCTCCCCACCGGAAGTCTGCAGGAGTCGGGGGCCTCGGTGACTCTTGTAGAATCTTCAAGGCTGAGGGGACGCTTTTGGGAATGGGGCTCATGCCCTAGCAGTCAAGCGTCCGAGTTCCAGGGTTGCCCAGAGCCATCCTTGCAGGCCAGGCCCAAGTCTGTGGGGCCGACCGCCATTTCCTGAGCTCCGTGGCAGCCGCCTGTCGCTGTATCGGAAGAGTGGGTGCAATTCAGCCGGATGGCGGGTGAGACGGTGTAATAGCAAGAGCAGGCGTAATTCAGCTGGCCGAGCGAGGCACTGTGCCGCAGGAGCAGGCGCAACTCAGCTGGCCGAGTGAAGCGCTGGGGTGTAGCTAAGAAACCTCCACCTGGTGAGGTGGGAGAGGCTTGTTCGCGCCGCCTCTCCCTTCCAGTGCACCCCACGCCGTCTCCTGGCGCAGGTATATGTGATGGTCGGACCAGGGCACCGCAGGACGTGTCTTCAGGTCAAACGGATTGTGGGACAAGGTCCAGAATGGAAGAGGCATCAAAAGGCAAGAAGTTCCGCCTGACCCCGGGAGCCGGCCGCCTATGTCGGGGGCGATCTCAGGCCATACCAGGGGAACAAGCCTTGGGGAGGGGGCAGGAGCCAAGCGCCCCCTCCGAGTCCGCGTTTCTTGGACCCTGAAGTATGGCACTCAACATCCAGAACTTATGACATTTGTGCAAGGCAGGGACATCGAAGCCTCTCAGGGACCAAGCATATCCAGAGTCCTTCCTACAGAAGGTGGTGGGGGTGGCGGCATTAGCAAGGCATCCCCCCACACAACTTGTCGGACCCTGAAGTATGGCACTCAACATCCAGAACTTATGACATTTGTGCAAGGCAGGGACATCGAAGCCTCTCAGGGACCAAGCATATCCAGAGTCCTTCCTACAGAAGGTGGTGGGGGTGGCGGCATTAGCAAGGCATCCCCCCACACAACTTGTCGGACCCTGAAGTATGGCACTCAACATCCAGAACTTATGACATTTGTGCACGGCAGGGACATCGAAGCCTCTCAGGGACCAAGCATATCCAGAGTCCTTCCTACAGAAGGTGGTGGGGGTGGCGGCATTAGCAAGGCATCCCCCCACACAACTTGTCGGACATCACCTCTGGATGTACTGGGTGTTCAATTTCAGAATTGATACTACTAAGAAGCAATTAGAAGTGTTGTTTTCATGTTGCAGCAGGCTGCCATGTAAATAGTTATTTAATAAAACGTTTTATCCTGTTACTTTGCTGGTGTGTTGTATATATTTATAATATTTGCATAGTGTTTGTCGTTATTTTGGGCGGGGTGGGCGGCGGGGCCGAGCTGTCTTGCAGCCATCATGGCGTCGAGCTCGGTTCCTCTCTCTAGTTTCATGTTTTTTCTAACGATTTATATGTTATAGTTTGCTAGCACGATACAGCGGATAGTCCGCATTTTATATATATGTCCTTTTTATTAGGGGGGTCCTCCGGTGGAGTCAGACGATCTACCTGTAATAAACGGTCCGGGTTGAACCAACTACCAACAAACGGGGCAGAGATAGGCATGACGGGTTACAAAGGGGACAAAAGTGTGCACTACCTATCCTTCACTATCTGCAAAAACTAAACAGAGTATTACGACTCTGTGCTTATTTGTGAACAGAGAATGACCCAAAGAGAACCAATTTCGAACAATCATAGGCTATTGGCAGTGGGCAGAGAGGCCATGACACAGAAAATGGCTGTTACTTACGTGCATGATGGGGCCTAAAAGGGACTAGATGGCGTGGCCACTGTTTCGCGACTTTCACGTTACTTTTAACAATGGCTGTGGTGAACATAAATGAACGCCGCTTATGTATACCTAATTTTAGTCATTTTCCACAAAAAAGCTTTTGATATTTGCTATTAAAAAACCAAAGAAAATCACTGAAAAAACCATAGGTTATAGACCATATATAGTTAAATATCTGAAGTCCATCTCTGCACTCGATGGAGATACAGGTCGTCGATCAGAAGATGTGCTGGCCACCTCTAATGGTAATAGCGTGGCCAGGGCTCTTGTCGTTGCCTCTGCAAATTGCAGAGGGTGCACTTGTTTGACATGCCGCACCATGGTATGTATGGAAAAGGAATATTTTTTTGCTGGATTTCTTCTTGAGAGAACCAAGTCACATATCGTGCAGGTTACTTTTGGTGCATTCACTTTCTTTTGATCTTCAGGATAAGTGAAAAATTGCCAGATGAAAGATTTATTTTTTCTTATTAAAGGTAGTCGATCATTTTGGTCAGATTCGGAAGATGAATGAGATACGGTAGCCATTTCACCAAAGTCTTCCGAAAGATGTAGGACGTTGTTCTCTCTTGAGAGTAGAAAAGATAGTGAGGGAAGTGGGTGGAGTGCTGCGTGTAAATTCCAGAATTGAAACTATTAAGAACCAATTGAAAGTGTTGTTTTCATGTTGCAGCAGGCTGCCATGTAAATAGTTATTTAATAAAACGTTTTACCCTGTTACTTTGCTGGTGTGTTGTATATCTTTATAATATTTGTCGTTATTTTGGGTGGGGTGGGCGGCGGAGCCGAGCTGTCTTGCAGCCATCATGGCGTCAAGCTCGGTTCCTCTCACTAGTTTCATATTTCTCATGAGGGGTTGTTCCTAATTTTTCTATTTTAGCGAGGTCAAAAAAAGATCCCATCAGTGGCCTACTGATTTTGCTCGATTCCTTTTGTTTTTTCTAACGATTTATATGTTATAGTTTGCTAGCACGATACAGCGGCTAGTCCGCATTTTATATATATGTCCTTTTTATTAGGGGTGTCCTCCGGTGGAGTCGGACGATCTACCTCTAATAAACGGTCCGGGTTGAACCAACTACCATCCTGATTTTTTATATCTTCTGAGCTGGATTTAAGCACACAATTGTTAAAGTATGAAACATTTTATATTTCTAAAAAAAATACCAAGGTGTGTACATCCGGTAACGCACGAAAGTTTAAAAAGACATTCGGCTCCATTTACTGAAAAGTTTCATAAGAATAAAAAAGAAGTCTAGGTACAGTCTCTTTGACGTACTATAAGTTCTTTGAGGGGTGTATGAAGAAATTCAATACGTTCAAATTGCAAAGTTTTCACGAAATATATAGGCAGGTGCGCGCACTCGGTCGCGCACGAAAGCCTGGAAATGCGATATCCATTTTATTGACAACTGTTGCCGAGAGTGCGCACACCGGGTCGCGCACGAAAGTTTAGTAAGGCTATTTTTATTTACAGACAAATTTTAATGTGTTTAAAAAAAGGCAAGGTACAGACTTTCGAATTCTGTATCGCTTTACAAGGAGTCTCTATGCAACTTGAACAGTGAAGAAAACGGCTTGTTTTCGAAACAAATATTGCCAGAACTTTATTGACAAAAGTATAGGTTGCATACACGACATTTTTCTGAATTAGCATTTTAAAAACCAATGAAATTCACAGAAAAAACCATAGGTTTTACACATGTTATAGTTAGGAAGTAGCATTTAAAAAACCTATGAAATTCACTGAAAAAAACATAGGTTTGACACATGTTATAGTTAGCTGGAAATTTTACTGATATAAAACCAATGAAATTCCACGTTATAGTTAGTTGGACTCACTATAACTTGCGCGTGCAATGCACTGCTGATGACGTCACATATTACATCACTCATGACATGGTCAGTGACATCACTCATGACATCACTGATGACACCATCCAGTGAATATGTGTCTTTCTGAAAAATAAATATTAGTGAGTAATGTTTAAATATTTAAATATATATATTAGTGTTTCACTTTGTGTATAAGTGGCTACATGTGTTGGTAAGTAGCTACATGCGTATGTATATGGGTTATTAGATGTTTCTCTTAGTATCAGTATGAGTGTCTATATAGTTTGGTGGGGGTATTACTTAGCACATAGATGCATGAGTGACTGACTCTCTATTTGTATGTGTTATGAAGACAGCATATGTGCAGGATTGTATGGGTGGATGAGTGTGTATATGTGTTTGTTAGTGAGTGAATGACTGTCTCACTAGTGTCTTTATCAGTAGCGACATATGTTTTAATCTAGTATATGTGAATATTGATGTATATAAGTGAGTATATGTGAGAGTAAGAGATTGTAAGAGTTCCTGTTTAAATACGTATGTGTTTCTATAAGTGATTGTTTAAGAGAATAAATATGTGTAATTTTCAATAGAAGTAAGGTGGAAGTGTGTGTATAACTCTATATTCAAATAAATGGATGTTCAATAGTTTATTTGCACGTGTGAGTATGTGTGTGAGTAACTTTTGGATGACTGTCGGTGTGTAACATGATGTATAGGTGTATCACTTCATATGATGAGTGAGTATATGTATGAGTGACTATATAGAACTGTTGGTGAATGAGTGGATGTGTATATAGATGGTGGAATTACTGAATTACTTGTTGTAACTGATATGGGTATCTCCATTTTTTTTAAAATTTCAGTTTCTATTTTTGAATATGTGTTTCAAGGGTTACATTACAGTGAAAGGAGGTCTGTCACTATGTCACAAGGATGGTGTCATCAGTGATGTCATGAGTGATGTCACTGACCATGTCATGAGTGATGTAATATGTGACGTCATCAGCAGTGCATTGCACGTGCAAGTTATAGTGAGTCCAACTAACTATAACGTGGAATTTCATTTGTTTTATATCAGTAAAATTTCCAGCTAACTATAACATGTGTCAAACCTATGGTTTTTTCAGTGAATATATATATACATATATATATATATATATATATATATATATATATATATATATATATATATATATATATATATATATATATATATATATATATATGTGTATATATATATATATATATATATATATATATATATATATATATATATATATATATATATATATATATATATATATATTACCTACTGGCTATCGCCAGTAGGTATATATAGTTAGAATTTTTTCTCTATGGGACTTTTGAAAATTCTATGTCTAATAACTTTGGCGTTTGTGGACGGAATCGGCTGAAATTTTCAGGAAAATGGCACATTTTGATTCTGAGCAGCCCCTGAAAATTTGGGGGGGTTTCGTCAAGGGGGGGCCGAGAAAAAAGGGGGGTCCCAAAACGCGTTTTTTGCATTGAGTTTTCCATAGGGCGGTTGGACTCACTTTTAGCTCGAACGGCTGAATGGATTTGCACGAAACTTGCCAAAATTGTAGGGACTGTTAGCCCGATGTGCCTTTGCTAGGTCTCAATATATGTGCTCCAGTAGTTTTTGAGAAATTAACGTTCAAACCAAGATATATATCTGTAACAGCGCTCTGGGCAGCGATCCGGTCCGCTTACTTTTCGCTTATCGGAACTTTGCGCGCAGAAAGCTGATTGGCTCTCCGGTGTCTGTCAACATTCTAAACAGTCCGGAGCGGACGCCATCTTGTCTCTCGGTAGGATCGAGAGAGAAGAAGAGGTGGAAAACGAAAGGGGAATTTAATGAAAGGGGGCAAGGTATCCCCCTCTTGACCCCCTAGGAATGTTGTTGGGGTTATTAAAGGGTCCCGTGGGGAAAATAAAAAAAAAAATGATTTTTCACAGTAGAAGCGCTTCACGGGCCGCGAACTGGGCCGCAAACTGGTAGCGAAACGGGAATTCGCCATTTTGTGCTTCGTTAATTAAATTACTAGGTATAAGGGGGTGCGGGAGACGTATCCTAATCCCCTTACTAGTTATAAGTGGGTGCGGGAGACGTATCCTAATCCCCTATGTTTCCTGAGGGTGGCTGAGGAGGCTGATATATGTTGATACATCTCTTCCAGCGGCTGTGCGTGAGCTTTTTTCTTTTTTTTTGCTGCGTGACAGTCCGGAGCGGCCGCCATCTTGTCTCTCGGTAGGATCGAGAGAGAAGAAAAGGTGAAAAACTAAGGGGGAATTTAATGAAAGGGGGCAAGGTATCCCCCTCTTCACCCCCTAGGAATGTTGTTGGGGTTATTAAAGGGTCCCGTGGGGAACATAAAAAAAAAATGATTTTTCACGGTAGAAGCGCTTCACGGGCCGCGAACTGGGCCGCAAACTGGTAGCGAAACGGGAATTCGCCATTTTGTGCTTCGTTAACTAAATTACTAGGTATAAGGGGGTGCGGGAGAGGTATCCTAATCCCCTATGTTTCCTGAGGGTGGCTGAGGAGGCTGATATATGTTGATACATCTCTTCCAGCGGCTGCGCCATCTTGCCTTTTTTTCGAATGCCACAATTTTGTCGTGCACGGCAGCCATTTTAGATGCCAGGTTGGTCCCAGGATATCACCTAACCCTGCGGATGTAGTTTATGGCCCCAGCTGTAGAGAATTCAGACATGCCAATCCTCCTGATTCAGGCGTGTGACTACTGATTTCAGTGCTAGTCTCCCGCCTCCCGATTTCTGCAAGCAAAAACCCGGGGGCATATTACGAACAACTAGCGATAATTTTTGTCTCTAACTTGTTTAGAGACAAAAATTATCGCCGCACATCGGCGATTTTTATCGCAGATAAACCTTGCTATTATCGCAGAAAAGTCAGCGATATTCATGTATTATCGACCTAATGCTCTTAGCCATGTTATCCACCTCCCATTGGATAACATGGCTAAGAACTGCTCAGGGCAGGTGTTAGATTTTGGAGATATTCGCGCTTAGCGCGAATATCTCCAAAAGTTGGTAATAGAAGGTAGCGATGTTAGGGACTGTTTCCAGTCGCTAACATCTTGGCACGCCACTTTGCATGTCATTAGTGATAAATATCACTGACATGCAAAGCGGGGCCCAAGATGGTCGCTATCTCCTTTTAGCTGTCACTAACTGGTGTTAGCGACAGCTTGGTAATAGGGAGATAATTTTATCTCCGCTTTCATGGCTTTTAAAGCCAAAAAAAGCGGAGATAAACCCCCTTGATAATATGCCCCACGATTCCTTGGGGGTTTCAGCCGACAGGGCTTGGTATTGTGTTACATGGTAATTTTTCCATGAAACGTCAGAGGGTCGATGCAAGGGTTGTAGAAGAGGTGATAAACCATTTAAGCCTCATGAACAAGCGCATGGTCTTTTAAAGATTTGTGAAGTACTCGGGGCGGCGGTGTGTGTGTGCCCTCTTTCAGGAGCGGGCGGGGGGGCACTGCCAGCAACTTGCCAGGTCAGGTAGTGTTCAACACGTGCATCACCCTTTCTCTGCCTGCTATTGCGCTCCATGCTTCGGAAAGGTAAGAAAAAGAACGTGCATTTGAGTTTGAAATGTCCGATCCTGCAGCAGCACACTTCCAAAGCCCACACATGACAATAACCCGATTCAAGGCCCCATTCACCCGTTTTTAAAAAAATAGATAACACTCCAACAAAGTAAGGTTATAAAACTTTATTAACTACTAACTTTAACAAACGGAACAAAAACTAAAAACATTTAAACATTTCTGAACACAAAAAGCAACAATGGTTAGAAGCGGTCTTTTGTGCGAATAGTCCCAAGGCAGCACAACGTGCAGAGTTCTGGACGGCACCCAGGTGATGTCGCCTGGGTGCCGCACTGGTTTAGGGATCCTACAATGCTGCTCCGAAAATTGGCGTGGGGCGTCCCGGGTGGGGCGAGGGGAGGCCTCGTCAGTAGCGGTCTGTTGTGCGAATAGTCCCAAGGCAGCACAACGTGCAGAGTTCTGGACGGCACCCAGGTGATGTCGCCTGGGTGCCGCACTGGTTTAGGGATCCTACAATGCAGCACAGAAAAACAGCGTGGGGCGTCCCGGGTGGTGCGGGGGGAGGCCTCGTCAGTAGCGGTCTGTGTCCAGTGTCACATGGCTGACACAACATGTACGACAGGCACCCAGGTGATGTCCAGTAAACTGCCGCACTGGTTTTGGTATCCTACAATGCTGCTCCGAAAATTGGCGTGCGGCGGCTCGGGGGGGGGGGCGTGGGGGAGCCGGCGTGAACGGGCCTCCCCAGGTGGCGGCCATCTAGCTGAGTTGCGCTCGCTCTTGCGGCCACAGCGTCTCGCTCACCATGTTGTTGAGTTGCTCCCACTCTTGCAGTGCAGCGATAGGCGGCTGCCACATGGCTCTTAAAATGGCGGACAGCTCCTCGGTTTTAGGCCTGGTCCACTGAAATGGCCCTGGGACACTTTGGAACTCGGACGCTTGCCTGCTAGGGCTTGGGCTCCATTCTCGAAAAGCGTCCGCTCAGCCGTGAAGATTGTATAAAAGTCTTGGGGGCCCCCGACTCCCGCAGGCTTCCGGTGGGGAGCGGCTGCCATGATTGCTCGCGGAATGACCACGACGGAGCCACGAGATGGTGGTGCTCTCATGCTGACGCCAGCTTCAGTCTGAATGATCCAGAAACAAGGTGGGGCTTTCATCGTTTGGGAAAAAAAAATGTTCTAAACCAATGAAAAGTGTTATTTTTAGGTCATATGACCAAGCCTTCCATCTTTAGGAAACCAAAAGTAAAATGAACCAATGAAAAGTTTTATAAACAAGTCACATGACCTGTTATGCGACATAGGGCTACAAAAAGCGTAGAAAATCCGTTGGCACGTGAGGCGGCGTCAGTAGCGGACCGATGTGCGAATAGGCCGAAGGCAGCACAACGGGCCGAGATCCGGATGGTACCGAGGTGGTGTCCAGCAAATTGCCGCACTGGTGTGGCCATCCTACAATGCTGCGCCGAAAGACGGCGTGTCCAGCTGAATTGCGGTCACTGTTGCGGTACAGTGACTGGAACGCGCCGAGATCCGGATGGCACCGAGGTGGTGTCCAGCAAATTGCCGCACTGGTGTGGCCATCCTACAATGCTGCGCCGAAAGACGGCGTGTCCAGCTGAATTGCGGTCACTGTTGCGGTACAGTGACTCGAACGCGCCGAGATCCGGATGGCGCCGAGGTGGTGTCCAGCAAATTGCCGTACTGGTGTGGCCATCCTACAATGGTGCGCCGAAAGACGGCGTGTTCAGCTGAGTTCCGGTCACTCTTCCGGCACAGTGACTCGAACGCGCTGAGATCCGGATGGCACCGAGGTGGTGTCCAGCAAGTGGCTGCACTGGTGTGGCCATCCTACAATGCTGCGCCGAAAGTCGGCGTGGGGTGCCCCGTTGGCTTATGAGGTGATGTCAGTAGTGGACTGATGTGTGAATAGGTCGGAACCAGCACAAGGCGCCAAGATCCGAATGGCAAGTCCTGGATGTTGAGTGCCTCAGTTGAGATTTCTGAGCAGTGCTTGTAAGATTGTCTGAAGCTTATTTGCACCTGCTGCAGCTTCACTAGGTCCGGCGGAACTTTTTTCCTTTTCCTTTCTGCTTCTTTTCCTACAATGCGTTTCATCTGAAGACACGACCAGGTCCCTGAATGTGTGCAGGGGGACGCTATTGATTGAATGAAAATGGCGGCTTGACACAAAGCTGACTCAAGCGTTACTGTTGGTGCTATACAGACAAAAATTGGTTTTCAGTTTGTACATTCTTCAGGTTTTTTTTTTCCATCCAAGTCTGATTGAGAGTTTGTAGAAAAATGGCTTCAGATTTTCCACATACTACTCTTCAACATTCTTCCTAAATGTAAGAATGTGAAACTCACTAGGAGAACGGCTGTTTCTGTTTCCTTTCAAAATGCTGCCACCAATATTTTCTGAATGGAAGACACCATCTTGTAGCATAAAGGGCCGAAAGGGGTTCTGGTCTGGCCGATGGTTGGTGGAGACATTTTGACTATATCTTGGACCTGCCCGGCCTCGCCCAAAATGGCGCCGGTATAAATGGGACTCGTAACTCCTTGCCCGCAAATGTATATCTAGAAAATGTTATTGTAAGTGGCCCTGTCGTATTTTAATTACAAAATGTACGTCCACCGATTCCGCAACTGTTAGACACCTTAGTTATTGCAACCTAATGGCCCGCTCGTTACGTTCTTCTACAGTGTAAATGTCTCCTCATCATATACGATTTCAGTTTGCTCCGTGGCCGGCCCACGTGGTTGTAGGCCCGTATTTGTATACTGACATTTTTACAATAAAGGTTTTTAAAACAAAACACGGTAGTAGTATTTTCATTGGTGAAGTTTTTACTTTTAGTGACTGTTTTCGAATCAGTAAAAGGCAAGTGAAATAAAGCAGTCCAATTACATGACGGATAAAAGGTATAATATGTAGGAACGCAGTAAAGATAAATGGTCAAGGGCAGTTGTGTTTTCCACTCCTGCAACATAAAGTGATCGATAAGAATCTGATAATCAGGCGTATCGGCGACTAAGACAGCAGGCCGAATCTCTTTTAGTCAACGGCTCCGTCATGGAAGGAAGAAACGCCCTTTTTCTCGAAAAAGGAATATATTTTACTTGCAAGACAGTTGTAAATTTTCCGGGAAAGTACATTAGCCTGGAATATTATAACATATGTTTGAAAAAAAAATATTGTTCGAAAATAATAAAAAGCGTAATTTTTAGGTCATATGACCAAGCTTTTCATCATTAAATTAACAAAAGTAAAATGAACCAATGAAAAGTTTTATTAACAAGTCACATGACCTGTTATGCTTACGTTACGCGCTGCGCGCCGCGCCTCGGATCACTTCCGGGTGCGCTAACGCGGCGTGTCATAAAACGCATTACGCGACAACGTAGGTCAAGAATATAGTCAAAATGTCTCCACCAACCAGCGTTCGGAACACAACCCCTTTCAGCAGTCCAAAAAGTTCTGTTAAATGACAACAGAGGGGACAGGCAACAAGAACCATCAGTCAAAGAGGGGAGGGCAAGTTCTTCTCTTCCGGGTCATGTTGGGGCGCTACCGGAACTGATCGAATTGGTAGTCTACAGTGTTTCCTGATGTTTCAGACTAAAGCTGGCGTCAGCATGAGACCACTACCATCTCGTAGCTCCGTCGTGGCCATTCCACGAGCAATCATGGCAGCCGCTCCCCACCAGAAGCCTGCGGGAGTCAGAGGCCCCCAAGACTTTTGTAGAATCTTCACGGCTGAGGGGACTCTTTTCGAGAATGGGACCCAAGCCCTATCAGGGAAGCGTCCGAGTTCCAAGGTGTCCCAGGGCCATTTTAGTGGACCAGGCCCAAAACCGAAGAGCCGGCCGCCATTTTGAGAGTCCTGTGGCAGCCGCCTATCGCTGCACCGCAAGAGCGGGAGCAACTCAACTACATGGTGAGCGAGACGCTGTAGTCGCAAGAGCGGGCGGTAAGCAGCTGAATGGCGGAAGAGGCACAGTGTAGCAAAAGCGGGCGGAATGGCAACTAAAACGATAAAGGGGCGCCCCACTACAGCTTGTCTTCAGGTCAAACGGATTGTGGGACAAGGTCCAGAATTGAAGAGTCATCAAAAGGCAAAAAGTTCCGCCGGACCCCGGGAGCCGGCCGCCTATGTCGGGGGCGATCTCAGGCTACACCAGTGCTATAAGACTTGGGGAGGGTGTCGGAGCCAAGCGTCTTCTCCGAGTCCATGGCCATCCCACCGCCCCTCAGGGGCCTCCGTCAAGCTGTTTAGGAAGGTAACATATCACATTGTTTTCTAATGCAGTCAGGTCCACAAACGACACTCACTTACTTTGAGAATAGTGAAGCTGCAGTAGGTGGAAATAAGCTTCAGACAGTGTTACAAGCAGTGCTCAGAACTCTTAACTATGGCACCCAACATCCAGAACTTATGCTATTTGAGAATGGTAGTGACATCGAAGCATCTCAGGGACCAAAACCATTAACGTACTTTCACGTATGAAAATCTTACTTGGGGAGGGGGCAGGAGCGAAGCGCCCCCTCCCAGTCAGCGCCACCACACCGTATGTTGAAAATCTGAAGCCATCGTTCTACAAAGTCAACCAAACTTGGATTGAAAAATCTAGAAAAATGTACAAACTGAAAACCAGTTTTGGTCTGCATAGCATCAGTAGCAACGCTTGAGTCAGCTTTGTGTCAAGCCGCCATTTTGATTCAACAAAGCACAGGCATTGAAAAAGGCTGAAATTCAGAACTCTAAACTATGGCACCCAACATCCAGGAGCTTGCCATCTGGATCTTGGAGCCTTGTGCTGTTTTCGATCTATTCACACATCGGTCCACTACTGACATCATCTTATAAAACAACGTTATGTAAATAGTTTTTTAATAAAATGTTTTACCCTGTTTCTTTGCTGGTGTGTTGTCTATATTTTTAATATTTGCATAGGGTTTGTCGTTATTTTGTGCGGTATGGGTGATGGAGCCGAGCTGTCTTGCAGTCCTCATGGTGTGGAGCTCAGTTCATCTCACTATTTTCGTATTTCTCATGAAGGGTTGTTCCTAATATTTCTATTTTAGCGAGGTCAAAAAGAGATCTAATTAGTGGCCTACTGATTTTGCTCGATTACTTTTATTATTTTACACGATTTTTCACTATCTGCAAAGACTAAACAGAGTATTGCGACTTTGTGCTTGTTTGTAAATAGAGAATGATCCAAAGAGAACCAATTCTAAAACAGTAAATGCTTGGACAACAATCAATCAAATGGAGAGACAAGGAGGCACGACGGATTACAACGGGGGTAAAGGCCTGCGTTAACTACCCTTCACTATCTGCAAAGAGAGAGTACTACTAAGACAAAAGAGGGGAGGGGGGGGGGGGGTGCAGCGTTCAAAGCACATCAGCGTGCATAAATACGAAAATGTTTTTATCTATCACGTACTTGACATTTTAAAGCTTTTCATATTTGCTATTAAAAAACCAATGAAATTCACAGAAAAAACCATAGGTTATAGTGGATATATAGTTAGAAATTTGCATTTAGAAAACCTTGAAAATTCAATGAAAAAACCATTGGTTTTAGGCCATATATAGTTAGGAATTAGCATTTACAAAACCTTATTTTACTCGCATAAAACCATTGAAATTTCATATATAGTTAGAAGCGCTAACTATATATCGCGCACCCGCAATCCACTGCTGATGATGTCACATATTACATCATTCATGACATGGTCAGTGACATCACTGATGACATCACTGATGACATCTCAAATGACATCACTGATGACAACTCAAATGACATCACTGATGACATCTCAAATGACATCACTGATGACATCACTGATGACAACTCAAATGACATCACTGATGACATCTCATTTGTCATCACTGATCACATCACTTATGTGATAATACAATGAACCTCTTCAGACTCTAATATAACCTTACATACACTCAGTATAAACAGACACTCACAGACTGTCACTCATCCATGGAGTTACTCACACACCTACTCAGTCATGCAAAGAATCAATCACACCTCCATTTCCTCAACTATAAAGTTATACACATCTTACTTATTCAAACATATAATAACACATATTTATTCTCTTATATAATCCCTGATACAAGCTCACAGTGATCGATACAGCCACTCACACATTCACTGGCTCTTATGTTCAGTTATTTATATATCTCAACTCTCACATGTATTGTGTTTTACATACGTACTTACTTGCTCATGTAGCAATGAGAAATCCATTCACTCACCAACACACCCATGCATAGTCAACCGCCCATATAGCTGTTTCCACATGCACTCTTGAACTCATACTCCTAGTGAATCAACTGCTTACACATCTATGCACAGAGTCACGCACCTCCCAGCCACCCACACACACACTCAGCCTCCCATTCAAATACTTGGGCAACCAATCAATAATCCATATGGCCACTCTTATAGCTACTGATCAACACATGCAGCAGCTTACACAACAACAAACATACTGATGCACAAATTAAGACAGTTTAGTCACTAACCCATGCACTCAGTGAGATACATTTAATCACTCACTCATACAGTCAGTCATGCACCTACTAAATTCTTCATCCAGACACTTATACATCCACTCATTCTTCAATATGTAAGACATATTTTAACTTTACAGAAACATACAGTCACTGGGTGTTGTCATCAGTGATGTCATCAGTGATGTCATTTGAGATGTCATCAGTGATGTCATCAGTGATGTCACTGACCATGTCATGAATGATGTAATATGTGACATCATCAGCAGTGGATTGCAGGTGCGCGATATATAGTTAGCGCTTCTAACTATATATGAAATTTCAATGGTTTTATGCGAGTAAAATAAGGTTTTGTAAATGCTAATTCCTAACTATATATGGCCTAAAACCAATGGTTTTTTCATTGAATTTTCAAGGTTTTCTAAATGCAAATTTCTAACTATATATCCACTATAACCTATGGTTTTTTCTGTGAATATATATATAGTTAGGATTTTTTCCCTATGGGATTTCTGAAAATTATATGTCTAATAACTTTGGCGTTTGTGGACGGAATCGGCTGAAATTTTCAGGAAAATGGCACATTTTGTTTCTGAGTAGCTCCTGGAAATTTGGGGGGGGGTTCGTCAAGGGGGGCCGAGAAAAAAGGGGGGTCCCAAAACGCGTTTTTCCCATGTTAATTTCCATAGGGCGGTTGGACTCACTTTTAGCCCGAACGGCTGAATGGATTTCCACGAAACTTGGCAAAATTGTAGGGACTGTTAGCCCGATGTGCCTTTGCTAGGTCTCAATATATGTGCTTCAGTGGATTTTGAGAAATTAACGTTTAAATCAAGATATATATCTGTAACAGCGCTCCGGGCAGCGATCCGGTTCGCGTACTTTTCGCGTAACGGAACTTTGCGCACGGAAAGCTGATTGGCTCTTCGGTGTCTGTCAACATTCTAAACAGTCCGGTGCAGCCGCCATCTTGTCTCTCGGTAGGATCGAGAGACAAGAGGAGGCCAAAACAAAGGGGGAAATTTCCATAAGGGGGCATAGTAGATCCTCCCTGACCCCCTAGGTTTTATGTGGAGGTTTTAAAAGGGCCCAGCAGGGTCAAAAAATTGTTTTTTTTTTTTTTTTTTGCACGATGAGCGCCTAGTACGCGAACCGGAAAGCGTTCTGGGCAGCGTACTATAAGGATAATAGAATGATACACTTTTCAAAGACTGTATGTTAATTGTTTGTTGTTTTTGTTGGTTTTTTTTTGTTTTCTTTATTTTTAACGTTTTTTTTTATTTTGATTGTTTTTCATAATTTATTAAACTTTCTAACATTTCAGTGTCTGAAATGTCATTATTTTCTTGAAATATTGTTTGCAATCTGTGAGGTTGTAAAATGTCCTCATTTGCAAGGAGGGCATCTACTGCTTGGACACATTGCAGCAGTTCATTATCCAAGCTTTCATCCATAAATTCCATGTCAATTTGTTCAATCAATTCCTGGCTGCTCTCTTGCAGGTCCATCTCAAAAGAAACTTGGTTTTCGCCTTCCATTTTGCCTGAAATTTGGATTAAAAAAATATATATTAGTAGAGATAGGGCACTGTTGGGATTAATTTTAGATAGGCAGTTTTTATCAGTGAATTTATCTTTTGGCAGTGTATAGTATCAGAGTGGAAATAGGACTATAAAAAAGTGTATGTGATTTAACCAAGACAAGCCTAACTCCATTCATAACTATAACAGAGAAGTCTATCTAAATACATTACTACTACAGAGGGATAGTGTATATCTAGCAGAAAAAGTCTACTATATTAAGTTATAGTGCACAATATATTTCATTTTTAAAAATTATAACTTACCTTCACAAAGAAGTTGAAGTTTTTGGAAGCTATTGAAATGTGATGTACAACAAGAAGTAGTAGTCAAAATGGCTGTGTTTCCTTCTCTTCCTTTATATATATACAGGTATATAACCAATCAAATGTCAGGTAATAAAAGTAGAAAATGAAAGTAACATTTTCATTGGTTGTCAATTCCAACAGTTCAGATGTGTTTTGTGAAGTAATTTACCTCACGGTACTTGGAGAGGTCTACAGGCTAAATGGCTAAATGAAATTTCAATCAAATTTGTGAGAATGAAAGGGATTGTTATGTAGTATGAGCTAATTTATATTTGGTGAGAGTGTCTGTAGTCGTTTTTCTGTAAATTACTTTCCCACCTTTTTTTTGGACCGCTTCCCGGAAAGCGGTCCGGTCCGCGAACTAGGAGCGTAACGGGAGTCCACCATTTTGTGTTTCGGTCGAATCAAGGTATAAAATGGAGGGTAAATAATGTTCTGAATGGGTAGAAGGGGGCATGGTACAAGTATTTTGGCCCCCTACGTTTTCTGAGGGTGGCTGAGGAGGACTATATATGCGAAGAAAAAACTTTTTTTTTGAAATTTTGCGCGGTTAGCTTCCAGTTCGCGTACCGGATAGCGCTCTTTGAGCGTAGTTTGTTGAAAATTACAGAAAAAAAGTTAGAAAAAAAATAATAAAAGTGTGTGATCAGATGAAGGGTAGCTCTGAGAAGAGCTTTTGGGTTTATGGTACATTTAGGTACTTATAAGTAGGTACCAATGCACAGTCTTAAATTCAGAATGAAAATTCTGTTGCCCTCATCTGAGAAGTGAACTCCATCTCCTCTGTAGATATCTTGCATGTAGTAACGCAAGTTATTGTTGTACAGAGAGCCCATTCCATGGTCTCTCATGAAAGCTGAAACAGATTTGTTTACATGCTTCCTCGCTTTCTCAATTTGTGGAGAAAATTGGTTGGACCACCTCCATTTCTGTCTTTGGCATATATTGGAATATACCAAGGCAGTTTGAGGAAAAAGTGCCATTAATTGCTCAAAGGTGTCCTTTAAAAGCATTTCCAGACCTACCCCTGTCAAAGTGCCCAAATCATTACCTCCACAGTGCACTATTAACAGGTCAGGTTTTGGCAAATGCATAAAGGTTTTCACCAATGGTATCAATTGGTGACATTTTAATCCTCTTTGGCCCAACCACTTAATTTCCACATCTTATAAATTGAGGTTAGGTAAATTTCTGTTCTCAGCATACCTTTGAGCCCAGTGGATGTAACTATGTCCAACAATCCAGACCTTAAACATGGTGGGAGAAGGTTGTTCTGCAGTCAGATGAAGTGTGGTAATGAAAGGGCAGTTGAAACAGTAGGAGTTTCTAAAGAAAAAAAACTGTGGATTTCCAATGCTAATGAATCATTAGCAGTGATTGGTGCATTTCCATTTCTGAAAACAGAAAGTTAGGGTGCATGGATGTGTTCTTTGAAAGATGTAATTTGAATGGTCAAGGAAGAAACATTTAATGAAAGATTGCACTGGATACGCAGGTGCACTGAGAGTTCAGAGTTCAATTGAAACATTGTTGTGTGAATTTGCAAACATGAGAGGTCTTCCAGGAGGTGGTTGCTATGGAAAAAAGGCAGAGAGGGCAGAGGGGGGAAGGGTTTTGATTTGAAAAAAAGTGAGGGAAGAGTTATGATTGGCTAATATGAGAGATATGTGAAATGAATATCTGTATTTCTGTGCTTTCAATAGCTGCAGCCTTTGGAGTGCATCCTTTTTCTTCTGCTGAAGACAATTTGGTGTATTTCTGAGACTGTTTTCAAAACTCAAAAAATATTTGCTAAGGTGAGAAAAGATTTATTTAATTTAGATAGAGAATAGTATGATTTAAGGAGAAAATGATGAAGAAAGCTGTGTTTTTAAAATGTGGTTTTGTCTCTAGTGATATACAAATAGAATTAGTTTCTTTGAGAAATTGTAATTGCATATTCGGTGTAGCATTCTGGCATGCAGTAACACAAGTTATTGTGGTACATGGAGCCCATTCCATGGTCTGTTATGTAAGCTGAAACAGATATGTTGTTTTTAAAAACGATTTTAGAAATCAATTACATTTCTGGATATGTACTGCTAGAGCTTCATAGGTTGTTTTGGGCCATATTTATAAGGCATTTGAGTGTCTTTGATGTTATGTTTTCCTTTTAAAATGGAAAGTGTTCCTCATGGGGCAAGTGTCTTGTAAATACGCTCCCACTTGTGCTTTGCAAATTTAGATTTTGATTATGGGAGTTACATAGCCATGTTAATAATGTCCAAACAATGGTGGTAGGGCATTCAAGAAAACGCTTTCCTGTGTCTCTAGGACATTTTCAGTCCTTTCCTCTTGAATACAGGTATACAATTGATTTATATGCTGTGTTTAAAAACGAATTTTGAAATCAATTACATTTCTGGATATGTACTGTTAGAGCTTCATAGGTTGTTTGGGGTCATATTTAGAAGGCATTTTAGTGTCTTTGATGTTATGTTTACCTTTTTAAATGGAAAGCGTTCCTCATGGGGCAAGTGTCTTGTAAATACGCTCCCACTTGCGCTTGGCAAATTTAGATTTTGGTTATGGGAGTTACCTAGCCATGTTAATAGTGTCCCAAAAATGGTGCAAGGGTATTCCAGAAAACACTTTCATGTGTCTCAAGGACATTTTCAGTCATTTCTTCATGAATGCAGGTATACAATTGATTTATATGCTGTGTTTAAAAACGAATTTTGAAATCAATTAAATTTCTGGATATGTACTGTTAGAGCTTCATAGGTTGTTTGGGGTCATATTTAGAAGGCATTTTAGTGTCTTTGATGTTATGTTTACCTTTTTAAATGGATAGCGTTCCTCATGGGGCCCTGAGCAGTTCTTAGCCATGTTATTTAATGGGAAGTGGATAACATGGCTAAGAGCATTTGCTGGAAAATGCATGAATATCGCTGACTTTTCAGCGATATTCATGCATTGCGGCCGTTTTTTTTCGCATTTGCGAGCAGTTCTTAGCCATGTTATCCAATGGGAGGTGGATAACATGGCTAAGAGCATTTGCTGGATAATGCATGAATATCGCTGACTTTTCAGCGATATTCATGCATTGCGGCCGTTTTTTATCGCATTTGCGATAAATCTTGCTAAGGAGAAAATGATGAAGAAAGCTGTGTTTTTAAACTGTGGCTTTGTCTGTAGTGATATAGAAATAGATTTTGTTTCTTTGAGAAATTGTAATTGCATATTCGGTGTACCATTCTGGCATGCAGTAACACAAGTTATTGTTGTATATGAAGCCCATTCCATGGTCTGTTATGTAAGCTGAAACAGATATGTTGTTTTTAAAAACCATTTTTGAAATCAATTACATTTCTGGATATGTACTGCTAGAGCTTCATAGGTTGTTTTGGGTCATATTTATAAGGCATTTGAGTGTCTTTGATGTTATTTTTCCTTTTTAAATGGCAAGCATTCCTCATGGGGCAAGTGTCTTGTAAATACGCTCCCACCTGCGCTTGGCAAATTTAGATTTTGATTATGGGAGTTACATAGCCATGTTAATAATGTCCAAAAAATGGTGCTAGGGCATTCCAGAAAACGCTTTCATGTGTCTCAAGGACATTTTCAGTCATTTCCTCTTGAATGCAGGTATACAATTGATTTATATGCTGTGTTTAAAAACGAATTTTGAAATCAATTAAATTTCTGAATATGTACTACTAGAGCTTCATAGGTTGTTTGGGGTCATACACCATTTTTGGGAAATTATTAACATGCCTATGTAACTCCCATAATCAAAATCTAAATTTGCCAACCGCAGGTGGGAGCGTATTTACAAGAAATTTGCACCATGAAGAACGTAAAATAGCATAATAGACACTCAAATGCCTTATAAATATGACCCAAAACAACTTATGAAGCACTAGCAGTGCATATTTCCAGAAATGTAATGGTTTTCAAATAATGACTTACTTCATTGGTAGGCCTTCACATGTTTTTTTACCTTGGTTTTTTTCAGTGAAAATCTTATCTGCAAACATGTGTTGGCCTCACCTCAAATAAACAAAACAGGTGATGGACCGAATGTGGATCAATGACACACATTCACCCCAGTCCAAAGTTCTGGGCCTAAACAAACCTTTAGATAGGCTACATCTTATCGTCATCCTGAATTAATCATTTAAAATATTAGGGAGTGATTTATGATTGTTCTATGCCTGTTTTGTATCATTGAGTGTCATTTTTGTGATGCAGTGCTGGTGGAAAAGATTTGCTATGTTAAATAATTAGTAGGGCATTAAGTTTTAGATGACTGTTATTCATTTACTGTTTGGTAATAGTGGTTAATAACATTTTTTATTATATTTTTCCACAGATTCAACTGCAGATTCTTTCATAGTTTGGAAAATGCCTACAAAAAATAGAATTAGAAAGGCTAGAAAACGTCAAAGACAGCAGGATGATGTTTTATTGCAGCAGTCCTCTTCCCCAAATACTTGTCAAAACACCAAGAAAGGTCCGGGTAAGAGCACGAAATCATTCTTAAGAAATATTTGTAGTAAAAAAAGTATTTCTCCAAAAAATGTTTCAGTCCACAAAAAGAAAAGCAATTTAAATGGAAAGGAGAGACCCATCAAAAATGTTACTGGTAGAGGAAGAGATAACTCTGTGCATGATAGTAGAAGGAAACAACAGTTTAGGGACATTCGAAATCGAATGTTCCGTAACAGGATAATAGTTAATTTATTGAAAAATATTAAAAAAAAAGGCCAACAGAAAGCGGCATTTTATAAGAAGAAGAAAAATGTAGAGAAAATTATTGATCATGCTTTTGAAATTAAGCGAAAGTTGTTTATTTTGGTAATCAATAGAATTAGGAAACTAAGCAAGGTAATTTCTGATTTCAAAACAAAAAGTAGATGGAAGAGAGTAGTAAATCGTACTATCTTTTGTGAAGTTTTTTCCGGAGAATGGATGCATAGTTCAAGTTGTGAGGCATTTTTTAATGAGGAGAGTTATTTTCAGGATAATGATTTGGTGTTTGCAGTTGACACCAGTGGTCGAGCTTATGAAGTGAAGGATGGTTGTCCAGTTGAAAAAGAACAACTTGTGACAACAGAGACAGAAGAGGCGCTAAGTGATGAGGTTTTAGGAAGACGTCCTAAGGGTCCTGTGTACATTTGGAAGTGTAGTTCTATTTGCAGTGTGCGACAGGTTTCCATCAATTTGCTTTGTGATTTTATACGGACATTTAATAAGAAAAGTTTGAAGCAGAAAATAAAGTTGTTGCAAGATTTAGATCCTTGCAGAGTGAGACAAATGACAGGTTTGCGTGGTCATTCACTGACTTGTCTTTCCAGGAGAGTATGCCAGAGTGTTTTTCATCATTTCAGGATGCTAGCAGTGCATCATAATAAAGTGAGAAAATTAGTGAGAATGTTGTATTATGCTAAGAGTCCAGCAATTATGCTTAAACAATTATGTGCTGCTCTTTTGCATGGTTCTGAAATAGATGTGAAGAATATTTGTGAAGAAATTGAGTTTTGTTACTTTGGTAGTAGAGATGAGAATGTTCAAATTGACCCAGAAGTAGAGGGTTATGTTGAACATAATATACAGGTTTCTAGTTCAGATAATTTTCAGAAGGAAATTGCCACGTTTCAGATGAAATCAAGTGAGAGGCCTAATTTCACTTGTGTATGTTGTCGACGCACTTATTATAAGAATCAGACTAAGTTAGTGGATTTATATGCAAAAACTGAAAGGGAAAATAATAGTGAATGGAAGGATTTTGCCACATACTTGATGGTAGAAAATTATTTTGATTTGGGAGTGGACCAACGTGTGTGTACTTATTGTTGTAATAAATTAAATCAAAACCAGATGCCTGCTAGGGCAGTTCATAATAATCTGGAATTGGTTGAGATTCCTTCAGAATTGAAGGATTTAAATACTTATGAATCTATTTTGATTCAAAGTATCCATCCCTTTCAGGCTATTGTAAGAATGGAGCCAAAGACAGGGAAGTTGCCTCCAACAGATTTACAGAGAGGATTAAAGGGAAGAGTTGTTTATTTGCCTCTAGATTTGAACAAAAACATTAACACAATTGGAGTTGAGAAAGTGGAAGAGGAACCTCTGGTTATCTTGGTTAATGGGGTTCCGACAAAGAATAAGAAAATATGGCAAGATTTAGTGGATGTTAGGAAAGTGAAAAATGCAACTTTGTATTTGAAGAAAAATAATAAGTACTATAAGAATGTATATGTTGCAGAAGAGGAAGTAAGTGATGAAGAGGATAGCGTTTTGTGTGCTGGCCAAATTGAGAAAGTAGAGGTGTCTAATAGTGAAGAAATATATGAACATTATAGAGTTCATCCTTTGCATTCCAAGGAAGTCATGGGGAATGCTATTGAGTTGTTTCAAATGAAACAAGCCAAAGGGAGTCCCATTAGTGTTTGGGAGGAAAGTTTGGAAGCTCGGTGTTTCCCACAGCTATTTCCCACAGGTCAAGGAGGAAGATATGATGAGCGACCTCATCAAATTCCTGCGTCTGAATACCGGACTTTACGATTGTATGCAGAAGATCCTAGGTTTCGTCAATGCATTCCCTATTTGTTTCATCTTCTGTTTGAAAGCGATCTGTCAGGACTGTCATATGCAGTGAACCACATTTTAAAAAGTGGTATACAGATGCGAAACATCTCGGCAAGTGATTTTATGCATAAAATCAATGTCCAAGACAGTATTTTGGATTCTCACTTAATTAATCTCATGGCGTGTCAGCGTGGTACTAATGAGTACTGGTACCGTCGTCATGGTGATTTAAAATGTATGCTGAGGAACTTAGGAACTCCAACATGGTTCCTCACACTGAGCTGTGCCGAGTATGGCTGGGAAGACTTACTTGAATTTCTACGAGAGGCAAATGGAAATATTGAAAACATTGAATTCAAGACACCTGGAGAACTGTGTTCTTTGGATCCAGTGAATGTATGCAGGTACTTCAATCATAGATTTGAAGCTATGATGTCTTTCATCACAAATAAGAAGAATCCACCTCTTGGAGAGGTGTTGGATTTCTTCTGGAGAAAGGAGTACCAAGCAAGAGGTGCCCCTCATATACATATGTTGTTGTGGATCAAGGATGCACCTAAATTTGGAACAGATCCGGATGACTTAGTGATGAATTTCATAGAACAGTATTCTACGTGTGCTGTTCCAAACGCAACGGAGAAGAAAAGCCTAAGAGAACAAGTTCTACGTTTCCAAAGCCATCGTTGTGGAAAGTACTGTCGTCGTAAATTCAGAAACAAGGACAAGTTCTACACCAAATGTCGTTTCAACTTTCCACGACCGGTGATTTCTAAAGGAAGAGTGAACAGTTTGATGTCTTCGCTGCGACATAATGTGACAAGGAAATCACCCAAGAATACATACAATTTGAAAAGGAACGAAGAGTCCAAGTACATCAATGACTACAACCCAGTGATTTTGTCCATGTGGAATGCTAACATGGATATACAGTTTGTGGCTGACAACTGTATGGCTGTGGCTCGGTATGTGACATCTTACATCACCAAAAAAGAAAAGACAGAACTGAAGGATATGTGGGAGGACATTTCCCATGAAAAGAGCCTCAGCAAGAAGTTGTACAGTTTCAGTCTGAAGATGTTGTCGCATCGAGAAATCGGAGCTTACGAATGTTCTGATCGATTGTCTTCAGCAAGTCTCTATGCCACATCCAGGAGTATCGTTTGGGCGAGTCTTGGTCTTGCTGCAACGCGAAATCGAGTTCTAAAACCTGTCCGGGAAATTGAGTATTTGGCAGAAAAGGAACCAAACAGTACTGACATTTTGAAGACCAACATGTTGGATACATATTATCCAAATCGAAGCAGTCACCTTGAGAATGTTTGTCTATATGAGGTTCTACAAAATTATATATTAAAGAGGAACATCAAAGAAGATATTGAGAAAGGAGTGTATGCTGTAATTGGAAGTGAGGGATGCCTGGTCAAGCAAAGAAAATGCCAATTAGTAAACCATCGAAAATTGAGTGGTGAATCTCCAGAAAAAAAGGAGTTTTTCTATTTAGCACTTTTGCAACTTTTCAAGCCTTGGCGTGCAGAAGAGGAACTGCTTGGAGATTTCCTCTGTTACGAAGACTCTTTCAATGCAGCCAAGGAGTCCATAGAATGTCCTGCTTTTCCTAAATATCAAGAAATGCTAACTTTGGAAATTGAGCAGGAAGCAACGATTGCAGCCGAGATTGCCAGAGACAGTTCTCAGGACAGTCAGAGTTCTGTTTCATTGAGTCAAGATCCACTTGGAGGACCTATTATCGAAAATGAAGCTGCCACTGCTATGAATGAAGTGGAAAGAGCCATGGCACATGCTCAGGAGGATTCAGTTAACTTAGAAGACTTGGAAAAACAACTCAACGTTGAGCAGAGGAAAATATATGATGAAGTTACCAAGGAAATTGAGCACGGATTAAGTCATGAGAAGAAAGAGTGCTCATGTACATCGTTGAAGCCTGTCCGACTGTACGTGAGTGGAGAAGCGGGAACTGGAAAAAGTTTCCTCATTAAAGCAATTTCTTGTTATTTGCAGGAAAGGACTGAGTCATCGCTGTCTTGTGTTGTCACCGCTCCTACTGGACTGGCAGCACATAACATTAAAGGTATTACTTTGCATCGTCTACTGATGCTGCCAGTGGAGCATGACAACAAATTACAATACCACAAGTTATCTGGGGATGCTTGCTGTGAAGTTTCAAGAGTCTTGAGGAAAATGAAACTACTTATCATTGACGAAGTAAGCATGGTTTCCAATGTCATGCTTGCCTTTGTGCATTTGAGAATGCAAGAAGTACTTAAAACTGAATATGATGTGTTATTTGGTGGCAAACACATCATTGTTTTCGGAGATCTTCTGCAGCTGACACCTGTAAAAGGTCAACCTGTGTTCAAAATACTCACGCATGAAGATATCAGGAAGTGCCTAGGGAGCATTGGCAACGTCAATATATGGTTAAACTTCAATTATGCTGAACTGCATGAAAATATGCGTCAGGCAAAGGATGAAGATTACAAGAATATTCTACAAGATATTAGAATTGGAAAAGTGACCGAGCATGGGAAAGAAGCTTTAAATGCACGATTACTGTCAAATTTATATCCCAAACAAGAGATTGTGCCTGAGAATATTTTTCAGAAAATTACTGAGAAGAAATCCGGGATATGTTTGATGCCAACTCTTGCAGAATGTGCCATCTTCAACAACAAAATGTTGAATTTAGAAAAGCAAGAGATTGTGAAACTTGAAGCTATCGACAAAATAGAGCATATGGGATCAACAATTATTTTGTCAGACAATTTGAAATCAAAATTGGATTCATTAGAGAAGACTATATCTAAAACAGCGGGTTTTGAAAAGACTTTGAATGTGTGTTTAAATTGCCGAATTATTTTGAGAAGGAATTTACATGTAGAAAGAGGTCTGGTAAATGGATCAATGGGTAATGTTGTTGATTTTGAGAAATACAGAAATAGAGATGGAATAGAATTTTTAAAAATTAAATTTGATGGCATTGAGGAAGTACAGCTAATTGGTCGTTGTTCTGCTAGGTTTTTGCTTGTTAAAGACTTATATGTTCGCCGTAAACAGTTTCCTGTTTGCTTGGCATATGCGGTGACAATCCATAAATCGCAAGGTTTAAGTGTAGACAGTGCATTGGTGAATATTGGCAGTTCTGTGTTCAAGGAGGGTATGGCATATGTGGCATTGTCACGAGTTAGAACTTTATCGGGATTGTACTTGATTGACTGTGATGTCACAAACATTTGTGCGGATCTAGATTGTGTTAAGGAATACAATAGGTTAAGAAGAGAGTATGCGCCACATTTGCCTCAATATCCTTTGTTTGAGAAACGTGTGGTAGGCCGGAAACGTAGAAATATCAGTAATAGTAGGGAGGTTGTTGCAAAAAGACTAAAAGTCAATGAACCGAAAATTGTTAGCAGAAAGAAAGTGGATTCTGTTGAAGATGTTGTCGGTTTTCAATTTGAAAACAGTTCTGGTGTCAACTGCTATGCAAATGTAGTGGTTAATGTTCTCTTTTCACTAGAGAGTTTAAAAGAACAGATTCTGTTGAATTCAGAACAAATTTTATGCTGTTTGTTGAATTCTGTTTTCGAGAAATGTAGCACTGATCGAACAAAAGTAGAAAGTGTGTCTGAAGTTCGTTATCTGTTAGATGAATGTTCAGGTCAAACAGACTTCTCTGAAAATAATCAGCAAGATTGTCAGGAGTTTTTAATGCATATGCTTGATGTATTGCAAGATGAGGGTGTAGATGTAGATCACCTGTTTGGGCTTTCTTATCAATGGCAGCATGACTGCGAGAACTGTATGGTATCAAGTACTACTAGTGTAGACTCAGAAAGATTTATATATTTAACTTTGCCAGACAGTAAATCAGTGTCCTTTAATAAGCTAGTAAATGCAGCGGATCACAACATGGAGTGTAGCCAATGTAAATGTGATATGATGTCAACATTATTTATACGTAGATATGGCCAGTATGTCATTTTAATGATCCAACGATGTAAGCCTGATGGATCAAAATTGTCAACTTTAATAAAAAAAATTGTGGCTTCTCAGCTGTCAATATCAGGGAGGACTTTTGTAACTGTAGCAATTATCTATCACGATGGTCCTTCAACAACATCAGGACATTATACAGCTTACTTAAAGTCTCGAAACGGCTGGTCATTCTGCAATGATTCTGTTGTAACTTTCAAAAAAAAATTGCCGTTTGACCTTAAAAATTCTTACCTGGTGTTTTTAAAACCAAAATTTTAAAGAAAGAATTTTGGGATTTCCTGTGAGGAATTGGAAATTGTTCATCAAGTAGAGGGAATGTAAGTCTGCAATGCTGTCTAGATTATTGGTCCAAAACTTTTAATTATAATGTCAATTTTAAAATCCAACTATATAAACCTGATGTAAGTAAGTCTGCTTCATAGTAAGCAGTATCAGTGTCATAGGAAAAGGAGAACATGAGTGACAAAGAAGAGTAAGATATTAGTAGTCCAGGATTGTGAAAATAATCTCAAATGTTTTCTTTTTGAAAGATGCGAAAATAGAAAATGACGGGATTTGATTGGAAGAATTACAAGAGTTGCGAATCGCTGCAACATGATTTGGCCTAGTAGAAACATGTGATAGAATGTGAAAAGTCTTTTCTTGTATGTAACATATTTTTCGAAATGATGGAGGTTTTCTTTCAGAAAGTGGCGGGCTGAAAATATTTATAGCACAACAGAGTGGATGCTGTTCATAGGAGATCCTTTGACGTTATTGAAAGTAAGTTAATTTTAAGGAGTTTTGAATTCAGATTTCTTAGGTTGTATGGGTTTTTTAAACACAATCATTTTGATTGTGTTTTTTTTTCCCCGCTGTTACATGATGAATACCTTCAAATCACTGATTTAAGTGAAATTTGATACATTCTGGGAACAGCAAAAATAAACCATTTAACATGTATAATTAATGTTCTGCTTTTTGTACTTATGATATACATTTAGAAATGTGAGGTAGATATGGAAAAACTGAGTCTTCTGTAAGTGTCAATTCTAATGCTTACAGTGCTGTACTTCTGGGTACTGTTTTTTTTGAAAAAAAAGAAATAGGCCTCACCTCTAAGAAAGCTCTTGAAAGCACACATCTTATTTGCATCCTGAAACAATCATTTAAAATGTTAGACACAATTTTATGATGGTTTTACATCTCTTTTGCGCTGTTATTGCATCACTATTGTGAGACATAAGCAATGCAAAAGAAGCATCATGTTTCAAAATAGGCCTCATTTCATCAGCATGAAGATACTGTTTGTTTAAAATAAATATCTTTAGGATTGTGTACGGGTCGTAGAGAAGTAGAGGTTTCTGTAAGTGTCAAAGTTGTTTAAAAACTGTTTCTTCTTGAACCTTTTCCCTTCTTTTTTCTAATTTTTAAATACATGTTTTAATATTTTTGGAAATGTTTGTTCTCTCTTTTACAGATTGAATATATGAAAAATTTTCTTTAAAAGTTAACAAGAATTATAAGGTAAATGTTTTCTACTTTTTTAACCCGCATTCCACTGCTGATGATGTCACTGACTATGTTATGAATGATGTAATAAGTGGGCATGTTTTACTACAATGGTAGGTCTTCACATCTATTATCTCCTCTGTATTCTTCAACAAGCATAAATTTGATATGCAACCCAGAGTACGGTTCACCTTAAACAAACTTTTAGAGAGGACACACCTTATCGTCACCCTCAATCAATCATTTAATCTATCACATTTAACATCTATTAGTTCTACTGCTTCATTTCTTTAATCTTTACTTTCCTGTGTTTGCTACTTCTCTCATTCCTTTCTCTATTACTTAATTTTTCTACTCCTTCCAGTATTTTTCTCACTCCCTCTCTTCTCATACTTCTTCATTATTATTCACAAATTCTGTCTCTATTAATGTTACTGTTTCTGAATGATCTCCAAAAATTTTTAAAACAAGAACAGTAAGTATAAGGATAGGAAAAGACATTTATGTTACAAGAAAGACAGCTATAGGAAGTAAACAAAAAAAACTGTTACTCGCAATCCACTGCTGATGATGTCACTGACCATGTCAAAAATTATGTAATATATGACATGATCAGAAGTGAATTGCGGGTAACAGTATCTTTTCTTTACTCCCTATAGCTGTCTTTTTTGTAACATAACTGTCTGTTTCCTTTCCTTATACTTACTGTTCTTTTTTTAAAAATTTTTTTTTGGTTCGCTCAAAGTTCGCGTACCGGAGTGCGAACTGGGAGCGAACTAATAGAAATAGAGCTTGGCAGAGTTCAAAGAATTCTACCAATTTTTTTTAATAATGGGGAGGTAGTTCTGAAAAGAACTTTTTTTTTGTTTTTGTTGTTTTAAATTTTTTTTATTAGTTTTCCGAACATTTTTTATATTTTTTTGTTTTTTTCTGAACATTTTGTATTTTTTTTTATTTTTTGGGGGGAGGGGGGAAACAAAAATGATTCATCGAAGAGGGCTCAACAGGAGCAACAAAAAAAAGAAGAATTTATTTTTGGGGGCGTTTTGGACATACATGATTTTTGATGGCTCTTATTATAAGAGTTATGCTACTCTCGCGGTAGCATAATATTTGATTGCACCTCACACAAACTTGTTTCACTTCCCCCATGTCCATTTGAATATTTGGGATCAACTCCCTTGCTTCAGGTCCCGAAACTTCTGGCACGACCGATCTTCTGGCTATTGCTGGGGAATTCTGTTGTTCGTCCCGAAGCTGAGCAGCACTATAGTTATTTGGGTGCCACCTGCTCATGTGCCTGTGCATAGTGAAATTCCCATAACTATATTTTTTGTCCGTGCCTCCAGAAAGACGATCATCACAGATACGGCAAAAGACATACCTGGCGTTCACTTTCTTTTGCCCTGGTGGAAATTTAAAAAATTGCCAAATGAAATTTTCTTTCCTGTTGTACCTCCTGGGCTCCTCTGGCAAATATTCAGGTACTTCCTCCTCTTCCTCATCTTCCTCTTCTTGAAAGCTTGGTTGAGTTGGTGGTCCTTTCTTTCCATGAGGAGGTGGAGGTGGTGGTGGGGGAACACTACCAGAAGCAACAACAGAAGCCATTTCTCTGGATTGTACAAAGGTCTTTCTCTCACCAAGATGAAAGTCAGAGTGAGGAAAGAAGGAGGGGTTTTCATAATTTGGGAAAAGCCAAAGTTCTAAACCAATGAAAAGTGTTAATTTTAGATCACATGACCTAGTATTACATCATTAGGAAACCAAAAGTGAAATGAACCAATGAAAAGTGTTATTACCGAGTCACATGACCTGGTGTGTTTACGTTTCGCGCTTTGCGCCGCTTTCAGTCCGCTTCCGGGTCCGCTAACTTGGCGCGTCCGATGACGTATTACGCGACAACGCAAAACGTCATTCTAACGTAACAGTTACGCTGAAAGAACGTTTACCGGTTCGCGGACTAGGAGCGGCTTTAAATTGAGCTAACGGAAAGCTGACCGGTTCGCGAACTGGGAGCGGAACAAAAAAATATTTTTTAAAAACATGTATTAAAAACATGTAAAATATATTTAAAGATTTAAAAAAGAATAGATTTTAGAGCTACAGATATTAGCTTTCAAAAAACCATTGAAATTCAATGAAAAAACCATAGGTTATAGTCCATATATAGTTAGGAATTTGCATTTACAAAACCTTGAAAATTCAATGAAAAAACCATTGGTTATAGAACATATATAGTTAGGAATTTGCATTTACAAAACCTTATTTTACTCGCATAAAACCATTGAAATTCCATATATAGTTAGATGCGCTAACTATATATCGCGCACCCGCAATCCACTGCTGATGATGTCACATATTACATCATTCATGACATGGTCAGTGACATCACTGATGACATCACTGATGACATCACTGATGACATCTCAAATGACATCACTGATGACATCACTGATGACATCTCATTTGACATCACTGGTGACATCACTCATGATATCATTCATGTGATAATACAATGAACCTCTTCAGACTCTAATATAACCTTAGATACAATCAGTGTAAACAGACACTCACAGACTGTCACTCATCCATGGAGTTACTCACACAACTAGTCAGTCATGCAAACAATCAATCACACCTCCATTTCCTGAACTATACAGTTATACAAACTTTACTTATTCAAATATGTACTAACACATATTTTCTCTCTTATACAATCCCTGATACAAGTTCACAATGATCCATACAGCCACTCACACATTCACTGGCTCTTATGCACAGTTATTTATATATGTCAACTCTCACATGTACTGTCTTTTACATATGTACTTACTTTGACATGTAGCACTGAGATATCCATTCACTCACCAATACACTCATGCACACAGTCAACCACCCATACAGTTGTTTCCACATGCAATTTTGAACCCATACATCTAGTGAATCAGCTGTTCACACATCTATGCACAGAGTCACACACCTCCCAGCCACTCACACACATACTCAGTCTCCCATACAAATACTCGGGCAACCAATCAATAACCCATATAGTTACTCATATACCTACTGATCAACACATGCAGCAGTTTACAGAACAACAGATATAATGATGCACAAATTAATACAGTTTAATCACTAACCCATGCACTCAGTGAGACACATTTAATCACTCACTCATACAGTCAGTCATGCACCTACTAAATCCTTCATCCAGACACTTATACATCCACTCATTCTTCAATATGTAAGACATATTTTAACTTTACAGAAACATACAGTTACTGGGTGTTGTCATCAGTGATGTCATCAGTGATGTCATTTGAGATGTCATCAGTGATGTCATCAGTGATGTCACTGACCATGTCATGAATGATGTAATATGTGACATCATCAGCAGTGGATTGCGGGTGCGCGATATATAGTTAGCGCATCTAACTATATATGGAATTTCAATGGTTTTATGCGAGTAAAATAAGGTTTTGTAAATGCAAATTCCTAACTATATATGTTCTATAACCAATGGTTTTTTCATTGAATTTTCAAGGTTTTGTAAATGCAAATTCCTAACTATATATGGACTATAACCTATGGTTTTTTCATTGAATATATATATATATATATATATATATATATATATATATATATATATATATATATATATATATATATATATATATATATATATATATATATATATATATATATATATATATATATATATATATATATATATATAACATTTCTATGGCAAAATGAAACCCCTCATTTTGTTCCTTTGCAAATTAAATGTTTTAAGTGTTAACACTTTATTCCAATCAAGATGACTTCAGGTGTGCCATACTTTTGTCATAAGTAAGACTGTTAGCGCTCTAGTTGTTCTTTAGAACACTCTGGGACATTCTGTCACTGGGCTATAGTTGGGCTACATTTGGCTGATATTTGGGCTACATTTGTTTTTTTTGTCTCTGGTGGCTATCTTTGGGCTACATTGGGCTACATTGGGCTACATTTGGGCTCTAATATATATAGCCCAATGTAGCCCAATATATATTTTTCAAAGTTAATTTTCGTAAAAACCACTGGAGCATATATCTTGAGACATAGCTGTAGTATTCCATTCTGTGCTCCACTCTCTCTTTAACCATGTACCTTCCTTTCCTATGTTCCATTCAGAATTGTTTTGATTCTATTGCCTGGGGATTCTTAGGGACCCTTGGGAATGTAATATTCTATTGAGATCAGTTACATCTCTGCACCTGTTCGTGGTGGTTGTGTAAGCTGTCTCCTTGGATTAAACTGATTCAACCATCAAGAAGTCTCTTCTATTTACTACATATTCTGGCGACGAACGGGATATTAAGCCTGAACCTCAACAGGACCCGTGTTATTCTTCATTTATTTTTTTTCTTCAAAAAAAAAAAAAAGAAAATCCAGTTGAGACAGCGTTCACCGCCTACAGTGTGGATCCTTTCTAAGGTACTGTTTTAAAGCTTAATATGTGTTAAATTATAACACCAGCGGCAGTATTCCCTATATTACGTGCCTTGATTGCACCTGCGGCTGTTTCTCCACGTTGTATGCTTCTAAATTTGGGATTCTCGCTCACATTCTAGAGGATTTCATCTTGCATTTTCTTTGGTCTGTCTCCATGTGAAACTTTCTTTTCTACCAGCGTTTTCGTGGAACTAGTGATATTTTCTACGATTCTTTACTGAAGCGCATCTTTTAAAAAAAGAAGACACACGAGACTCACCTATATCTCCGCGTGCACTCCACTCGCTACCAGAATCCTGTCATCACCCTTCCGGAACGGACGCATTATTCTCACACGCTGCCTCCGTGTGCACCTACGTCATTGACAGCGTCCTTCGACGCACAGCGTTGCGTTCCAGCGGCCATTTTGAAATTGGCATGGCAACAGACTCCGATCCGAGTCCCGTTTTTTTTTTTTTTTATTATTTTCTTTATTCATTTCTGTGTAACGCTACAATCATTTATGTAATTCAACTCCTCTACATTGATATTTTCCACAGTTATCTGTATATCCCTGAGCACTGTACTTCGTAATCTATTTCCTGGTTGCGGTTTCAAGTACGTGGAAATCGTTTTAACATCTTTATTTACAGAGAAGGTACCTCAAATTTTGATGCTATTGCTATATACTGTATTTTGACAATTTATCCAGCTTAATAACTGTGACCTTTATTTACATTTTCCTTTATCTATTTTTTTTTAATACCTTTTCATAGGAAAAATGTCAAATAACATAATTTCACCTGCACATTTCCTACCCTCTGCTGGTGATCCCAAAGTAGAATGGGATCTTTGGTATCCTACCTTTTTAGCTTATGTTGATGTGGTAGAAGAAGACGGCTGTTCCCCTAAAAGGAAACTTGCCTTACTTAAAAATTGTCTAGGTGGCGCTGGTCTTAAAGAACTAGAAAGTCTTCCACCTATTGACAATTCTGGTGCCGGTGATGTAAATGTTTTTGAGGTTGTTGTCAAGCAATTAAGCATCAGATTTGGTAGAAAAATCAACACTGTGATGGAACGTTTTAAATTTTACTCTAGAATTCAAAAAGAAGATGAATCGATAGAAACATATGTAGCTGCTCTACGCACTCTAGCTAGTTCTTGTTCTTTTGAATCCATTGATTTTGACCAAGTGTTAAGGGACCAAATAATGATGCGTACTAAAAGTAAAAAGATACAGGAACGGTTGTGGATGGGCACTGAGACCTCTCTTAACGCCGTCCTCAACATTGCAAAAGGAATTGAGCAATCGGAATTGTTCGTTAATGAAATAAGAGGCCATGATGTCAAAACTAAAGTAACTATTCCTGAAGTTTCATTAGTCAGGAATCCCCCTAATTATAGAAAACCTACTTCCAATTTCACCAGAAGGGATAACTTTAGTAGGGACAACAGATCTTTTCAAAGAAGGTCCCCTATAATTTGTTATAGATGTGGCGCCAATGACCACGTGGGAAATTACAAAGGGTGTCCCGCTTGGAACAAAATTTGTGTCAAATGCAAAAAGTCAGGTCATTTCACAAAAATGTGCAAATCCATGCAGAAAGTTAATTTTTTATCACAGGATGAGTATGATGACTGTGAACAACCTTCTGAAATTAACACGATGTTGTGTGTTGGTGATACCGAGTGCAAAGGTTTTCCCAGTGACATCATTCTTATTAATGGTGTAGAAATCTCCATGCTCATTGACTCATGTGCTTGGTATACCATAATAGGCAAAGATGTTTTCGACAAGTTTTGGTCCTCAAGAGAACTGTCACCACCTGATATACATCCCGGAGGGTATACAGGGAAGAGGATAAGCCTTGAAGGTTTTATGTGGGCAGAGATCACGTTTAAAGATAGAACTATCAGGGGGAAGGTTTACGTCTCCTCGAAAGGAGCATCTATCTTATGCTGGCCCCATCAGTTTGACTTAGGAATCAAACTTGATCCCAATGCCTCCCCTCCTGTATATGTGGTTTCTCCGGAAAATGACTTCATTTCCCAATTAAAAAAAGACTTTCCATGTATCTTTAATGACAACTTGGGTGTTTTCGCTAATTTCAAACACCGCATTATCCTCAAAGAATCAGCTGTTCCTGTCCGACATAGAGTCAGAAATGTGCCCTTGGCTTACCGTGATAAATTAAAGTTAATTTTATCTGACTTAGTTTCAAAAAAAATCATTGAACCAGTTGAGTCATCCCCATGGGTTTCGCCCGTTGTTTTATCCCTTAAAAGCAACGGTGAGCTTCGTTTGTGTGTAGATCTCCGCAGCTTAAACAAGGAGATCTGGATTGACAGACATCCCTTACCCAACATACATGAGCTCATTTCCACTCTATCTGGCGCCTGTGTGTTCTCCACACTTGACCTCACCAGCGCCTACCATCAGGTAATCTTACATGAAGACTCTAAATTCTTAACCACTTTTATTACCCCTGAAGGTTTATTTCAGTACTGTCGTATGCCCTTTGGTCTAGCTAGTGCAGCGTCTGTATTCCAACGCCTCATGAAGACACTTCTGGAAGGGTGCGAAGGTGCTATCGCCTTTCAGGACGACATCCTGGTACATGGAAAAGACTTTGAGGAGCATGATAAAAATTTGGCTAAAGTTTTAAAAAGTGTACAAGATTTTGGTCTCACCCTTAAATTATCAAAATGCAAATTCAGACAAAGTCAGGTTGAATATCTCGGTCATGAGATTTCAGCCCTGGGAATCAAACCTAAACTTAATCACATCAAGAGTATATCTGAAGCCCCTGCTCCTTTGAACAAAGACCAACTTGTTTCCTTTCTAGGTCTCACAGAATTTTATAGTAAATTTGTCAAAGATTATGCTTCCAAGGTCCACCCTCTCAGAGTGTTATTGAAGAAAGATGTGAAATTTTTGTGGAATAGCGATCAGCAACGTGCTTTTGGGTTGCTTAAACAAGAAATCATTAGTGCTCCCTTCCTAAGACCTTTTGATCTAGAAAAAGAATGCATTGTGTGTGTTGATGCGAGCAATGTTGGTTTAGGTTCAGTCTTGATGCAAAAGGACAAAGGTGAAGAGTACGTTGTGTCATATGCTTCAAGAACCTTGCGGGGCGCTGAGTTCAATTACTCCACAATTGAAAAAGAGCTACTAGCTTGCACCTGGGCCTCTGAACATTTTAGGCAATTTCTTTGGGGAACCAGGTTTTGTTTAAGAACCGATCATAAACCCCTTATCAATATGCTGGCAGCTGGCGGTGGCAGGACCTTAACAGCACGCCTAGCACGTCTTGCAGCTAAGTTGCAAGAATTTCAATGTACTGTTGAATATGTCCCCGGAAGGTTAAATGTGCATGCTGACTGCATGTCCAGATTGCCTTTAGTAAATTCCATTTTTTCCGTTAGTTGGAATAATGATTTTGATGTTGTTTCTAACATCGATGATGTCAACGATTGTGGTCCGACTGGTGCTTCTCCCAGCATCTCTGAAATTGAGTGGAGGGAAGCTATGGCGAATGATTCTGATCTGGCTTCCTTAACCAGGCACTTACAATATGGTTGGCCTCATGAGCGATACCTGTCTGGGGACATCCTTTCCTTTTTTAAGGTAAATGACGAACTCATGTTTAATCAGGGTTTTGTGTTTCGTAGTGACAAAATCATTCCTCCCACCTCCTTGAGAGAAAGAATTATTTCCATGGCCCATGAAGGCCATATGGGCATGTCTGGCACTAAAAGACGCATACGTGAGTTCTACTGGTGGCCTGGTGTAGACAGAATGGTCGACAAATGGGTCCGCTCATGCTCCCCTTGCGACAAAAGCGACAAGACCGTTAAACCCTTGTCTGTCGCCACTTCTCCCATTGAATTTGTCTCTTGCCCCTGGAAAAAATTAGGCATTGACATAATCGGACCCCTTAACTTGTCTCCTCAGCAAAATGTGTTTGGTCTGGTCCTTATCGATTACTTTTCTAAGTGGCCAGAACTAAAAATTGTCGACAAAGTTGGCTCCACTCAAATTATTCAATTCCTTGATGAGGTTTTCTGCAGGGAAGGAATTCCTGCGGAGATAGTGTCGGATAATGGTCCACAATTCATAAGCAAAGAATTCTCGTCCTTTATCCAGAGATGTGGGATTGTGCACAAAAGGGTGTCAAACTATAATCCTCAAGCCAATGGTCAGACGGAACGCTTTAACCGTGTCATCAAAGAGTCTATTCAGTTGGCTGTTAAAAGCAACCTAGACTGGAAAAAAACTCTGCGTTCCACCTTACTGTCTTACCGAATTTCCCCCAATTCTGTCACAGGGTTTTCACCTTTCGAATTGCTTAGAGGCAGGAAGCCTGGTTCCAAACTTCTGCCTTGGTGGATGAAAGTTAAGATACCAGTCGATCCCTCTGTAGATCCTGCTTGTGTTAAGGACAGAGTTTTGAAGTACCAGGAAAGAATGAAAACCAATTTCCTCTCTACCAAAAACTCTGGTCAGAAAGTCAGGGTGGGTGATTTTGTCCGCGTAAAATTAGGCAGAGCCTTTGACAATAAGTGGAGTAAGTGGTCGGACCCTTGCAAGGTCATTGAAGTATTTTCTAAGGCTGTGAGAGTTGAGGATGGGAAAATTTGGAATTTTCGAAGGATTTCTCTGTGCAAAGGTTTAAATTCTTCTAAGGCTGAATCCTTCTCTGCACCATCCTCCAATGATTGTCCCACTGCTAAGCCTTTGCGTGATCAAGATGATACATCTTTTTCTCCCATGTTTAACTCTTTTGACTCTGAGAACCAGTCTGTTGATCGTGTTGTTCCTGTTTCTGGCAACTGTAGTCCATCCTTGCCTGACAATGGCAACTTGACCACTGAATCAACTCCTAGCCATGCCAATGACTGTGTTAGTGAAAATGTTCCCTTACCTTGTCATGTATCTCCTAACGATGATATTTCTTCTCTTAGGAAAAGCATTCGTGTAAAACATACTCCTGTAAAGTTACATGATTACTACCTCTAAGTTTTTTTTTTTTTCCCCTGTTTTTTTTGTTGTTTTTTTTAAGGGGGATGGTGTGTAGTATTCCATTCTGTGCTCCACTCTCTCTTTAACCATGTACCTTCCTTTCCTATGTTCCATTCAGAATTGTTTTGATTCTATTGCCTGGGGATTCTTAGGGACCCTTGGGAATGTAATATTCTATTGAGATCAGTTACATCTCTGCACCTGTTCGTGGTGGTTGTGTAAGCTGTCTCCTTGGATTAAACTGATTCAACCATCAAGAAGTCTCTTCTATTTACTACAATAGCAAAGGCACATCGGGCTACCAGTCACTACAATTTTGCCAAGTTTTGTGGAAATCCATTCAGCCGTTCGAGCTAAAAGTGAGTCCAACCGCCCTATGGAAAACTCAATGTTAAAAACACGTTTTGGGACCCCCCTTTTTTCTCGGCCCCATGTTGTCGAAACCCCCCCCAAACTTTCAGGGGACGCTCAGAAAGAAAATGTGCCATTTTCCTGACAATTTCAGCCAATTCCGTCCATCAACGCCAAAGTTATTCAACATAGAGTTTTCAGAAATCCCTATTCAAAAAAATCCTAACTATATATACCTACTGGCGACCGCCAGTAGGTAATATATATATTTATATATATATATATATATAGTCATGGTGGAAACAGCACAATAAACAAAGATATCTGAGCACTTACTTGGTGGTTTGTCTCCGTTTGTTCCAACAGGAGCGGCAGTTTTGGCAGCGGAGTCTCGTGGATATATATATATATATATATATATATATATATAAAGAAAAGAGAAACGCTTCTTCTGGGGTGCTGGGACCCATGGGAGTTGGCGCAAATGCCGGCGAAGCAATCCGGTAAATCAGTATCCAAAGAAAACCAGTTTAAAGTTGCGCTCTCAGGTAATCAGACAAACGAATCCAGAGTGTAATATGAGCAGTTTATTACACAACGCGTTTCAGCATAGAAGCCTTGTTCACGTGTAACACAACACAAGTGACTCCGGTATTTAAACATAAGTTTCAGCGTGATCTAAACAAACCAACAACATAAGTGTAGGACTAATCCACAAAAGTGTGTATAAAACTTGCCAGACATGTTGGAATTGTACAATCAACATCATTATGCTCTTTACATACATCGTATATACAAAAGGAAATAACTGTACAGCACAATAAATGTATAATACATGACGTCAACGTAAAATTCATGTTATGTATAGGTTGAGTCCTGGCTAGTACATGGATCTCCGCTAGACAAATAGTAGACATAAGTATCTGTCTAACTCGAAACAATATTGAAATATGTATACCACAAAATCAAAGTGATATTATACTATGGATTGACTGGGATCCATCGGGTTACTGATAAGCTATACACCCGACAGTAAAGAAATCAATAGGGAAAGCATGTTGCCTATATTACGCTCTGTCATAGGCAAAAGCGGGACCTGGGTGGAACCCCCTAACAATCACAGTAAAATACACGATAATGTATTACAGTCAGAAATGACGAAAAGCGGGACCTGGGTGGAACCCAAACAATCACAGTGAAATACACGATTAGAATTGATCCAGATACGAGCTTAAATCCCCATGTGATCGATAAACTGTAAGTCACTGTATCTAGTTCAAGTGGCTAAAAACTGACGTCGAATAGCCAGGAATCAATGTCTGTAGTACAGCGTTGCCAGTTAAGTAAAGTGAAACGTTTACTTATGCATGGTGGAAAAAATTGTGGGAATAGGCGCTGACTACCCGAAGAGAAATAATGCAGCCAATCGTGAGTCCCATAGTGAAAAACAGTGATTCCTGGAGTGCAAAGGGTGACTGAGTCTGTGCTGGTGAATTCAATGATAGGCCCAACCTTTCCTCCTGTGGAACAAAACAACATAAACAAATATATATAAAATTCACTATAAAATAACGTACTATATCATAAGACAGAAGAAGAGTCGTAGTTTGACATACGATCCCAAATATCCTGTTGCGCGCCACTTTGATGAACGACATTTTTCCAACATTGCAGAATTCAATTTCTTCATATTGGAACATGTTCCCAGAAACCCGAGGGGTGGTGACAGGGTATTGAGCCTCAGACAACGGGAATGCAGACTCATAATAGAGTTTCAGACAAAAGTCCCGGGAGGACTCAATATGGATGAGGAATTGGCAAGCCATTTAAGAGAGTAACTACTTGATCTGTTACCTGATCTATTAGTCACTGTTGTTTTAATCTGTGTTGACCGTTGTGCTTCAATTCTCCGAGTTGTTAACCGTATGTCAAACTACGACTCTTCTTCTGTCTTATGATATAGTACGTTATTTTATAGTGAATTTTATATATATTTGTTTATGTTGTTGTGTTCCACAGGAGGAAAGGTTGGGCCTATCATTGAATTCACCAGCACAGACTCAGTCACCCTTTGCACTCCAGGAATCACTGTTTTTCACTATGGGACTCACGATTTTCTGCATTATTTCTCTCCGGGTAGTCAGCGCCTATTCCCACAATTTTTTTCACCATGCATAAGTAAGAGTTTCACTTTACTTAACTGGCAACACTGTACTACAGACATTGATTCCTGGCTATTCGACGTTAGTTTTTAGCCACTTGAACTAGATACAGTGACTTACAGTTTATCGATCACATGAGGATTTAAGCTCGTATCTGGATCAATCCTAATCGTGTATTTCACTGTGATTGTTTGGGTTCCACCCAGGTCCCGCTTTTCGTCATTTCTGACTGTAATACATTATCGTGTATTTTACTGTGATTGTTTGGGGGTTCCACCCAGGTCCCGCTTTTGCCTATGACAGAGCGTAATATAGGCAACATGCTTTCCCTATTGATTGTGTTACTGTCGGGTGTATAGCTTATCAGTAACCAGATGGATCCCAGTCAATCCATAGTATAATATCACTTTGATTTTGTGGTATACATATTTGAATATTGTTTCGAGTTAGACAGATACTTATGTCTACTATTTGTCTAGCGGAGATCCATGTACTAGCCAGGACTCAACCTATACATAACATGAATTTTACGTTGACGTCATGTATTATACATTTATTGTGCTGTACAGTTATTTCCTTTTGTATATACGATGTCTGTAGAGAGCATAATGATGTTGATTGTACCATTCCAACATGTCTGCCAAGTTTTTTACACACTTTTGTGGATTAGTCCTACACTTATGTTGTTGGTTTGTTTAGATCACGCTGAAACTTATGTTTAAATACCGGAGTCACTTGTGTTGTGTTACACGTGAACAAGGCTTCTATGCTGAAATGTGTTGTGTAATAAACTGCTCATATTACACTCTGGATTCGTTTGTCTGATTACCTGAGAGCGCAACTTTAACCTGGTTTTCTTTGGATATATATATATATATTCACTGAAAAAACCATAGGTTATAGACCATATATAGTTAGGAATTAGCATTTACAAAACCTTGAAAACTCACTGAAAAAACCATAGGTTATAGACCATATATAGTTAGGAATTCGCATTTACAAAACCTTATTTTACTCACACAAAACCTTTAAAATTCCATATATAGTTAGTTGCACTAACTATATATCGCGCACCCGCAATCCACTGCTGATGATGTCACATATTACATCATTCATGACATGGTCAGTGACATCACTGATGACATCACTGATGACATCTCAAATGACATCACTGATGACATCTCAAATGACATCACTGATGACATCACTGATGACATCTCATTTGACATTACTGATCACATCATTGATGACATCATTCATGTGATAATACGATGAACCTCTTCAGACTCTAATATAACCTTAGATACACTCAGTGTAAACAGACACTCACAGACTGTTACTCATCCATGGAGTTACTCACACACCTAGTCAGTCATGCAAAGAATCAATCACACCTCCATTTCCTCAACTATACAGTTATACAAACTTTACTTATTCAAACATATACTAACACAAATTTACTCTCTTATACAATCCCTGATACAAGTTCACAATGATCCATACAGCCACTCACACATTCACTGGCTCTTATGCACAGTTATTTATATATGTCAACTCTCACATGTACTGTGTTTTACATATGTACTTACTTTGACATGTAGCACTGAGATATCCATTCACTCACCAATACACTCATGCACACAGTCAACCGCCCACACAGCTGTTTCCACATGCACTTTTGAAACCATACATCTAGTGAATCAACTGCTCACACATCTATGCACAGAGTCATACACCTCCCAGCCACCCACACACACACTCAGTCTCCCATACAAATACTTGGGCAACCAATCAATAACCCATATAGTTACTTATATAGCTACTTATCAACACATGCAACAGTTTACAGAACAACAGACATAATGATGCACAAATTAAGACAGTTTAGTCACTAACCCATGCACTCAGTGAGACACATTTAATCACTCAATCATACAGTCAGTCATGCACCTACTAAATCCTTCATCCAGACACTTATACATCCACTCATTCTTCAATATGTAAGACATATTTTAACTTTACAGAAACATACAGTCACTGGATGTTGTCATCAGTGATGTCATCAGTGATGTCATTTGAGATGTCATCAGTGATGTCATCAGTGATGCCACTGACCATGTTATGAATGATGTAATATGTGACATCATCAGCAGTGGATTGCGGGTGCGCGATATATAGTTAGTGCAACTAACTATATATGGAATTTTAAAGGTTTTGTGTGAGTAAAATAAGGTTTTGTAAATGCGAATTCCTAACTATATATGGTCTATAACCTATGGTTTTTTCAGTGAGTTTTCAAGGTTTTGTAAATGCTAATTCCTAACTATATATGGTCTCTAACCTATGGTTTTTTCAGTGAATTTTCAAGGTTTTGTAAATGCTAATTCCTAACTATATATGGTCTATAGCCTATGGTTTTTTCAGTGAATATATATAAATACATACATATCTAAACATATATCATCTGTATATCTATATAAATACAAACATAAATGCATGCATACATATACTTATATGCATACAGATGCATGTTATTTACATGAAAGTTGAAAAAACACTAATAAAAGCAAAGCTAAAAAGCCACCTCATTACAAACAGAATGGCTTTAACTTAAACGAGGGCGAGATCTATTGCATTTTCAATGCTTGTTTACTTTGGTTCCATCAAGAAGGCATTCAGATGTGTCACACATTTGCCATAAATTCTGAATGTTAGCACTCTAGTTGCACATTAGATCACTGTAGTAAAGCTACTGCTCACCAGGGACGTCTGCTGCTGGTATTCAAAGTGCATGTTTCAGTCTGCATGTCAGAATTTTTTTAATGAAATAGAAGAGGATTTGAGAAGTCAATCAAAATGATCCCTAATTTTTCTTTCTGAAGCACTAATCATACTTTCTATGGCAAAATTAACCCCCTCATGTTGTTCCTTTTTAAATTGAGTGTTTTCAGACTTACCACTTCATTCCAATCAAGATGGCTTCTGGTGTGCCATACTTTTGTCATAAGTAAGACTGTTAGCGCTCTAGTTGTTGTTTAGAACACTCTGGGACATTCTGTCATTGGGCTATACTTGGGGTACATCTGGGTGATATTTGGGCTACATTTAGGCTCTTTTGTCTCTGGTGGCCATCTTGGGAGACTGTATGTCAGAATTTTTTAATGAAATTGAAGAGGGTTTGAGAAGTCACTCAAAATGTGCCCTAATTTTTCTTTCTGCAGCACTAATCATAATTCATATGCCAAAATATACCCCCTCATTTTGTTCCTTTTTAAATTAAATGTTTTAAGAGTTACCACTTTATTCCAATCAAGATGGCTTCAGGTGTGCCATACCTTTGTAATAAGTAGGACTGTTAGCGCTCTAGTTGTTCTTTAGAACACTCTGGGACATTCTGTCATTGGGCTATACTTGGGCTACATCTGGGTGATATTTGGGCTACATTTGGGCTCTTTTGTCTCTGGTGGCCATTTTGGGAGACTGCATGTCAGAATTATTTAATGAAATAGAAGAGGATTTGAAAAGTCACTCAAAATGTGCCCTAATTTTTCTTTCTGCAGCACTAATAATACCTTCTATTGCATAATATACCCCCTCATTTTGTTCCTTTTTAAATTAAATGTTTTAAGAGTTACCACTTTATTCCCATCACGATGGCTCCAGGTGTGCTATACCTTTGAAATAAGTAGGACTGTTAGCGCTCTAGTTGTTCTTTAGAACACTCTGGGACATTCTGTCATTGGGCTATACTTGGGCTACATCTGGGTGATATTTGGGCTACATTTGGGCTCTTTTGTCTCTGGTGGCCATTTTGGGAGACTGCATGTCAGAATGTTTTAATGAAATAGAAAAGGATTTGAGAAGTCACTCAAAATGTGCCCTAATTTTTCATTCTGCAGCACTAATCATACTTTCTTTGGCAAAATATACCCCCTCATGTTGTTTCTTTTTAAATTAAATGTTTTAAGAGTTACCACTTTATTCCAATCAAGATGGCTTCAGGTGTGCCATACCTTTGTAATAAGTAGGACTGTTAGCGCTCTAGTTGTTCTTTAGAACACTCTGGGACATTCTGTCATTGGGCTATACTTGGGCTACATCTGGGTGATATTTGGGCTACATTTGGGCTCTTTTGTCTCTGGTGGCCATTTTGGGAGACTGCATGTCAGAATGTTTTAATGAAATAGAAAAGGATTTGGGAAGTCACTCAAAATGTGCCCTAATTTTTCATTCTGCAGCACTAATCATACTTTCTATGGCAAAATATGCCCCCTCATGTTGTTTCTTTTTAAATTAAATGTTTTAAGAGTTACCACTTTATTCCAATCAAGATGGCTTCAGGTGTGCCATGCCTTTGTAATAAGTAGGACTGTTAGCGCTCTAGTTGTTCTTTAGAACACTCTAGGAGGCTGCAGTAGAACACAAAGGAATCAACTGACAGTCTCTGTCCTTGTTGGATGTACATGTTTTACTGAGAATGTCAGACTTCATTTTCACATGACTGAGAAAGATAATGTGAATTTACAGAAAATATGCTTTCAGTTTAGCTTATAGATCCCCTTCCAAACCACTGTGGGAAAATCATGAGATATTAGTTTTCTTTCAAACAATATTCATGATATCACAGCAGAAGGTTTTTTCACATGGTAAAATCACCTTAGAACCCACCACAATTCCTAAAACGAGTATGGTACCATCAACAAATGATTTATAATGTATCTAAAGTCCTAAAACCCTCTATTAACTACAATGCTTTTTAATGAGGTGCTATCATGTATATTGGTCCCAAGATGGCTGCCAACACTTCTTGGATGAAGTGCTGACAGCCAATCAGATCAGATGTGTGGTTAGGCTCCGCCCAGATATATATCTTTTTTTGAACCTAAATTACTCAAAATCCACTGGAGCACATATATTGAGACCTAGCAAAGGCACATCGGGCTAACAGTCCCAACAATTTTGCCAAGTTTCGTGCAAATCCATTCAGCCGTTCGAGCTAAAAGTGAGGCCAACCGCCCTATGGAAATTAACATGGGAAAAACGCGTTTTGGGACCCCCCTTTTTTCTCGGCCCCCCCTTGATGAAACCCCCCCAAATTGTCAGGGGCTGCTCAGAAACAAAATGTTCCATTTTCCTGAAAATTTCAGCCAATTCCGTCCACAAACGCCAAAGTTATTAGACATAGAATTTTCAAAAATCCCATAGAGAAAAAATCCTAACTATATATACCTACTGGCGACCGCCAGTAGGTAATATATATATATATATATATATATATATATATATATATATATATATATATATATATATATATATATATATTATATATATATATATATATATATATATATTACCTACTGGCGGACATCAGTAGGTAGTTATAGTTAGGACCTTTTGATTTGCCAATGTCTTTTTTATCGTTTGATGAATCTTTGTGAAAGTTTCAAAACTAATGGCCCGCTCACGTCAGCTGCTGTGTTTAACGGTTCGGGGTGATTCATCAAGTGGGGGCCGAGAAAAAGGGGAGTACCAAAAAGCATTTTCTCCATGTCAATTTGCATAGGAAACTTTAGACAAGGCTACAGCCCGAAATGCTGAAGAGAATGACACCAAATGTGGCTCTTGTTTCAGGAAGTGTACTTTTTGTTCAATGGTGTAAATCCGTTCAGTAGTTCCTGAGAAATTTAAAGAAATTGCAAATTGTATATCTACGGACGTGAAGGATCTTGTGTCTGAGATCTGATTGGCTGCCAATAGTTTTTACCCAGGAAGTACAGACAGCCATTTTGTGACTCGTTTGAACCGAGTGACAGGAAAAAAGGTTAAAAAAAAACATTAAAAAAAAAAGGGGGCAGAGTAGAAACATCCTGACCCCCTAGGCCTGCTCAGGGTGTCCCTGTAGGCCAAAAAAAGCATTTATTTTCTTAATTTCTGGCAGGATTTGTGCTCTGTGCGCGAATCCCATGGAATTTTAAGAAAAATAACGAAACACAGTCTCCGGCAGATCATTTAATTTAAGCCACTGGCTGGGACAGGTCCCGGGGGAAATTAGTGAAATAGATGTGGGGGCATGAGCAGGCCACCGCAGCCCTGGGAACCGCCATCTCTCCAGGGCCTTTCATCATTGCATGGGGGGGCCGCGCGGGACCCCCGCAGCCCAGGGGACGCCATCTCACTGGGCTAACTTTTAAAATATAATGTGGGGGGCTCAAGCCCCCTATACTACCCAAGGGACCACCACCTCCACAGTGCACAGATTAATTAAAAACAGGTTTCTGTTGTGGACTCCCAGCCCTGGGGACCACCACCTCGCCGTGCTTTAATAGTATTGGAGGGGGGCCACATGGTCCTCCTTGTGGAGCCGTAAATTTCCCATGATGCCCACCCCCGGGACACTGCAGTTTTCTATGGGTTGAAGGGAGTTCCCATCCCAATGAAAACAAGTTCTCCACTGTGAACAAGTGAGAGCAAAAAGCTCTCACTTGTTCACAATGAAGCACTTTGCTTTTCACCTCCAGGGAGCTGCATGTCAGCTGCTTGCTGGGTGTAAAAAGCAATGCCAGCCCTCGTAGGAGGCAGGAGCTGGCCAGGACCGCGAGGGACTTCATAATTACAGTTTGATATATTCAAAATGTAAATTCAAAGTTAACCCTTTCGCTGCAGCGGCAATTCTGCTAAAGCGCTAAGGGGTGGGGGGACGCGCGGTGCTCTGACTCTTATGACAGAACCGCTCCGTCACGCCCCTCGGGTGGGCTGTGATTGTGATGGAGCGGTTCCGTCATGGCCCCGCCGGCTCAATAGAACGCACCATGCAGGCGCAAAATCAGCCCCACGCAGGCGCGGCGAGCGGGCCATGACGGAACCGCTCCATCACCAGCACAGCCCACCCGAGGGGCGTGACGGAGCGGTTCCGTCATAAGCGTGGGAGGGGTTAAATTTGAAATGTTATATGTGTTGTAGTACTTAGAATTGTTGCTTTTATTTGGGGATTCGCGATTGATTCGAGAATTTGAAAACAAACATAGTATATATGTTAAAAAATATATAACCGTCACTATTGGGTTATAAGGTGGCTCTAAGAAGAGCTGTTGTGTTTATTATGACTTTGTTGGCTTTGTTGCACCTACATATAAGTGCAGATGCACAGCTTAAGGTTGTTGAGAATGTCTCTGTTCCCTTCATCTGTGAAGTGAACTCCATCTGTTCTATAGATGTTATTCATGTCAAAACATATATTGTTTTTATAGATAGTTATGGTCTCTGAGGTAAGCAGAAACTGTTTTATTAACATTATTCCTAGCCTTCTCAATCTGTGGACAGAATTGATTTGACCACTTCCATTTCTGTCTTGCCTATATTGGAGTATACAAAGACAGTGTGAGGGAAAAGCGACATCAGTTATGCAAAGGTATCCTTACTTATTACTTTTTAAAATCTTATTTTATTGTTTTTTGAAAATTTTCAGCGTTATAATATCACAGAGTACGGTACAAATGGAGGGAACCAGTTCTGGACAATATTTAGCGGCGTCCAGTGTACATGTCCAATCAAACATGAAATACAAGAGGTACAAAGTTCCCCGAGAACGTTTAGAGAGTGAAGGAGTGTGTAGATAGGGAATCAGAGAGTGGAGTCAGGGAGCAGCAGGCTCCCTTTTTAGAACTGAGAGGCCTCACACACCCAGCGAGCTAGATGTCAAGCTTCATCATTGGCCCCTTGCTTCTCGTCAGACTGGCGCTGCAATGTCTGACGGGCGCCTTAAAGGCGCTCTTTGTCGGAGTTCTTTTGTTCAAGCCAATGGTTGGGTGCGTGTGAGGGGGAGAATTGGGGGTGTAGTCATGTGGGGATGGTGATGATAAAAAAGGTGAATCAATTCACAAGGACTTTTATTCGCGTGACTGATTCCCTTGGTTAAAAGGTGGGAGGGGAGATAGGGGCTGTAAGGGTCACAGTGGAACTACCTCGACCCTCTAATCAGGTCGACATGTTTCTTGCTTAGTTTTGCAATTCCTCAGGACCTCAAGTAAACAGTACTACACAGTGAAAAACCAAAAGTGAAGGTAAAAATGAAGGTAAAAAGAATCAATACAACCTCTTTGGGTCTGTAAGGGTGCAGGCCTAGTGGTTCTGCGGTAGAGGGTTGACCCTAAAGGAGACCCTAAAGGGCCTCGCAGTCTGTTCCCGTGGGGCAGCACAAAAAGGTATAATAACCTCTCGTAGTTGCAGCCCAAAGCTTGCAGACCTACCCGCACGCTAGGCGCTCACATAGTAGCGCGGAACAGCATTGATTTTACATACATAAACAATTGTAAAACATTAGGATTGCTTTAGTGTTTACATTGGTTAAGATATCCTTGAACATTAGTAACAGAAGAGTATAACAGCATCTTTAAATGATCAGCCTAGAGGGAGAGTGTTACTCATGTTGGCCAACTAGGGCCAGTTTCTTAGTTCTGCTGTTGTATTCATATAGTATGCAATCTTGCTATTACTGTCTCCCCGGTGTTATTTATGTCGCTAAGGGCGTGATCTGGCCGTTTCTGGTCTAGGGGCAACCTGCATGGTCCTGCCATTACTTTCACTGTTTATGTGTTTGCTAACAGATTGAACTTTTAGGAGAAATATTAAGGGGGTGGGTCATAAAAATAACCAGGAACTGGTTATATGTAAGTGGTTCTCTATAGTAAATTAATAAGTGTTGTCGCTGAGATATCCCAACCATGTGTCACGGGCCATAAAAGTGTACATGTTCGCTATGCACTACATGATGCTTTACTGGTAGAATCAGTGCAAAGGTATCCTTCATTATCATTTCCAATCCTACCCTAGTCCATGTCCCTAGGTTATTGCCACCACAGTGCACAATCATAGGGTCAGGGGGTTGGAGATGGAAAAAGGTTTTAATGAAAGGCAGCAATTGGTGCCACTTTAATCCTCTATGGGCAAAACATTTAAAATCCACATTTTGCAAACCTAGGTCTTTGTCAATACCTCTGTGTTCAGCATACCTTTTGCCCCAGAAAACATAGCTGGGTCCTACCATACATACTATTAGCATTTAGAAGAGGTGAGTGGAAGGCATCAAAAAACTCTGTAGCTGAGTAAGTCCGTTGGTACAATGAGAGGTATCTGAATTGGTGGTTAAGATGATGTTTTTGGAAAAGCAAATAACTGATTGGCTGCTCATAAACATTGTGTACTCAAAAATAGGATGCATGTTACTTTGTAAAAAAAAGTATCTTTCTGATTGGTTATAGAAAAAACTTTGAAAGGTACAGTAGACAGGATAAGCTAGTATTTGTAAGACTCAATCACACCTGCAAATTTGCATTTGTAAGCTAGTGTGCTGAACTTGAAAATATGTTGAACTTGTGACCTGCCAGTACTGTTGAATGTTGCTGAAACTCTTACTATGGAAGCTAGGATTAAGCAGAATGGGGTAAGGGATGCAAGTTAACAGTGGTTTAAAAATCTGAAACGGTAAGTTATATATAAGTGATGTGCTCTTAAAGTAAGTTTTCCCAAATCAGTACAATGTTTAAAAGTGGTATGTTTTTAAAAAGTAATACTAGTATTGTTGGGAATAGGTTTTAAACTCCTGTCATGATTCGCAACTCCTATGTGAACCTACAATATCACACCGCTGTAGAGTCGTGACTCCTATAAATTAGATAGGCAGATTGGGCACTTTTAGAATGGAGCAATAAAGGGTTAATAAGTGTATCAAATAGAAGTGGGTTTTAGAATTTGAAAAAAAATGCAGGGAGCATTTTGATTTGTTACTTAAATTCACTTGTGGGGAAAAAGGAAGGGAAACATTGCCAATACTGGTTTTACCTTCTTGTGAGTACTGCACCACATTTATTGTGTTGGAAAGATAAACGTTTTGGAATTTCATACATAGTCATATTCTGCAATAGTATTTCAGAGGTGAGTTACAAATGTGAAAGGTGTGTTATATATTGCATATGAGTGCTTCAGTGTTTGTAATGATATTTTTAAGCTTGTAATGCATTATTTGTAAAGCTAGAAAAACATTAAAGAAACATGATGTTTGAAATATATTACCAGATTTAGAAACGTGTATTGCGGTTTGTTTTATTGTACTGAAATTAATATTGAAATAGGTTATGCATACCAATGTGTGTGCTTCCTGAGTCTCTAATGATAGTAGTAGAGAAACGGAGGTTTAAAATATGTTGGCAGATGTATTAAACTGTATCCCAGTCTATATAACAATATATCCATATGCCCTGTATTATGAACAGTAATGAATAGATACACTTTCTTGTACAAATCTTCTCAGTTTTGCTATTTCATTTGGTTGCACAGGCAGTCATGTCTTATGTATATAAGTGTTATAGAGCCTCTCAGATAGACTATTTAATATACAGATGCCCTGTTTTTGTAGCAGAAAGGAATACATACACTTTCTTCTACACAAGTATAGAGCGCATGCACTGTGAAACACAGGTATTTCACTATTTGTATGTTTCTTTTTATGTCTCATGCCAATAATAAAAGGCACAGACAGACATATGCATTCCTTCAGAACCATGGTGAGACTTACAACAGTGGCTTGGGAAGGGTTGCTGTTTTAAATTTGGCTAGTCCCAAAACTCAGAGTAGTCGGTGAAAATTGAAGCTGCAAAATAAAAGTTAGCTTTAACAGATGTTGGTAGAGGGATTAGTGATTAGGTTGCTTCGTATGGAAAGGTACACTCAAAGTAGACCATATAAATGTAGGTGTCTGCTTGGAACAGGAAGAGACGTTCGACAAGGTTTAAAGGTCTGCATGATCTTGTGACTCAGTTATGTGTCTACTTGTACATGTATTCTCAAACGTGTTATGCGCCTGAAAATTCTAGACGTCTGAAACACTGTCATACAACTATTTGAATGTTTCTTTTTATGTATCATGCCACTAGCAAAAGGCACAGAGACATGCAAGCATGCTTAAAGAAATATGGTGAGCCTTACAACAGTGACATGGGAAGGATTGCTGTTTTAAGTTTGGATAGGCCCAACATTCTCAGGATTTGTTGAAAACTGAAGCTGCAAAAGAAAAGTGAACTTTAAGACATGTTGGTAGAGGGATTAGTGAATAGGCTGTTTCTTATGAGTCTGTGGAAAGGTACACTTGAAGTAGGCCATATACATTTAGGTATCTTCTTGAAATGGGAAGGGCAGTCTGTCAAGTTTAAAGGTCTGTATTCTCTTGTGACTGAGGTATGTGTCTACTTGTACGTGTATTCTCAAACGTGTTATGCAACTGAAGATGGTAGCTTGAAAACCTTGTAGCTTTTGCTACCGGTGGAGAAATCTTCTTAGCTCTGCTCTGTTATTCAGTCACACAGGCAGTCATGTCTAATGTGTGTAGGTGTTCTAGGGCTCATCAAATAGATCAGTACCCAGGTGCCCTGTTTTATGAGCCGAAAGGAATACATACACTTTCTTCTACACACATTTAGAGAGTATGCACTGTGAAAAACAGGTATTCAACTATTTGTATGTTTCTTTTTATGTTTCATGCCATTGTAAAATATTTACTGGTGAATAGAAGCACACTTCCAGTATGAGCCTTTCTTTAATGAAGAAATCTATTTTCAACAGAACACATTAGTACATGCAGTTTACACTAGTGGTCGATGTTATGAAATGAAAGATGGCTCTCCCGTTCCAAAAGAAAAAAATGGTTGCTAGCAATGTGGAAGAAGTAATACCTGAAGAAATTCAAGGGAAGCATACACAAGCTCCTGTATATAAGTGGGATTGTAGCAATATGTGCAGTATTCAAAAGGAATCTATTGACACATTACAATTTTTGTTATGAGGATATACCAAAAAAGTGCTAAACAGAAGATTAAGATGTTAAAAGGACTAGATCCATGTAAATTAAGAAAATAAACTAAGTTGCAAGGTCATTCTCTTACTTGTCTTTACAGAAAAGTGTGTCAAAGTACTTTTCATCATTTAAGATAGTTAGCTGTAGACCACTCTGAAAGGCAGAAGTTAGTAAGGAGACTCTACTATGTACAAACTCATGCATTATGTTTATGTGAAATGAACACAGCTGTTTTGCAGAGTTCTGTAAAAAATATAGAGAACGTTTTTGATGATATACAGTTTAGTTTTTTGGGATCGGAAGGTGAGTGTAGAGAAACTAAGAATGTGATAGCTGTAGGATCTTGAAGAACATGAGAAAGAGATTAGCATTGATGAGTTTGCAGAAGAAACAACAAACTTTAACACATTTTCATCTGAAAAACCAAACTATGTTTGTATTTGTTGTCAATGTACTCACTATAGAAATCAAACTAGGAATGTTGATTTACATTTAAAAAGTGAAAAAAGAAAATAATAAGTGGCAGCAATTTGGTGTTTACTCGTTGGTCGAAGGTCTGTTTGAATTGGGTAGTGAGCAAGCTATTTGTAAATACTGTTAGAACAAATTAGTAGAAAACAAAATGCCAGCTAGAGCAGTGTATAACAACTTAGAGTCAGAACCTATTCCTCAGGATCTGACAGATTTAAATACATATGAGTCTATCGTTATTCAATCTGTACACCCATTTCAGGCCATAGTTCGCATGGATCCTAAAACAGGTAAGCAGACACCAACAGATTTACAAAATGGTCTCAAAGGGAGAGTTGTGTACTTACCTTTGAATTTGAAGAAAAACATTGAAACCTTTGGTGTAGACAGAGATGAAAATGAGGAAAATGAGCCAGTAGTTATTTTAGTAAACGTGTACCAACAAATAGTCGAAAAATCTGGCAACAGTTTGTAGATGTTAATAAACGTCAATAGGCTAAATTATACCTGGTACAGAATAATATTTATTATATGAACGTAAATGTTGATGAAGAGGTAATATGCTTACAAGATGAAACAGTAATTTCAAGTGACCAAATTGAAAAGCAGGAATGAAGAGATTTATGAACATTAAAAAATATGTCCTCTGCAGTTGAAAGAATTAATAGGAAACAATATTAAATTATTTCAAACGAAAGAAGCAAAAGGAAATCTCATGAGTGTATGGTAAAAAATGTTAGAAGCTTGTTGTTTACCACACCTATTCCCCACTGGAGAAGGTAGACATATTGATGCCTGAGCTGCATGAATTCCAGCTTCAGAATACCGATGAACAAGAATTTATTGTGAAGATTAACCCCAGGTTCAGTGGGGCTACGTGGAGGGCCACGGAGTTGAGAACAAATTCTGAGGAACTCCATGGAGCTCTGCTATGCCATCCACCCTATTAACAATTTCTTACAAGTTAAATCAAATGACTTTAAAGTAAATAAAAAAACCTTACCTAGGAAGACATGGCTTGGCAGTTCGGGCTGGACTGTTCCCATGAGGCACAGGGTCAGACTGATTTGCATATGGCCATGTCTGAACTGGGGTGGCTGAGTGAGCTAAAGAATGGTAATGGAATAAACCCCGATCAGTTGACTGGGGGTGAGGTTTGATTTGATCAAACGCTCCGTACATCATCCCCTTATGTATCGCTTTACCTTAGCTACAGTGTCCCTGGGCTGCCCTCCTCTTCATCATTGCGTTCTCTAGAAAAACTGCGCATATGCGCGCACCCAAGCATGCACAGTTTTTTCCAGAGAACGAGATGAAGAGGACAGCCCAAGGATTCCACAGCTTAGGTTTATTTACTTTAAAGTTGTTTTATTGAACTTGTAAGCAATTGTTAATAGGGCAGGTGGGAGGTGGGGGCTGGCCAACCCCGCTCCGCAATGGAGTGTGCGAGTGTGTGGAGATTTGCCTACTCAACGTTCTCCACAGAACGCAGAGTAGGCAAATCTCCACACATTCTGTGGGTGGAGCAGAGGTCTCCACCCGGGGTTAGTGAAGATCCTAGATTTTGGCAGTGCATTCCATATATATTTCATCTTCTGTTTGAAAGCGATTTGTCTGCACTTTCGTAGGCAGTAAACCACATATTGAAAACTGGAGTTTATCTTCAACATGTTTCTGCAAAAGAGTTCATGGACAAAGTTGAACAAAGAGGTTAAAACATAGAATTGCAGTTAATTAATTTGATGGCATGCCAACGTGGAACCAATGAATATTGGTATTGTCGTCATGGTGAACCTAAATGCATGTTAAGAAACATAGCTACCCCTTATTAGTTTGTGACACTTAGCTGTGCTGAATATGCAAGGGAAGATTTACTTGAATTTCTACGAGAAGCAAATTCAAATATTAAAAACATTGGATGGAAGACAGCTGGAGAACTCTGTACCTTGGATCCTGTAAATGTGAGCTGGTATTTTAACCAAGGGTTTCAAGCAATAATGTCACTTATCTGCAATAAAAACATTCCACCTTTTGAAGAGGTAACAGATTTATTTTTGCGAAAGAGTACCAAGCCAGAGGTGCTCCTCATATACACATACTATTATGGATAAAGCATGCCCTACAATTTGGAACAGATAGTGATTAAACTGTTTTGTCTTTCATCGAACAGCTATTCCAAGAGATGGAGGAGAAAAAAACCTAAGGCAACACGTTTTACACTTTCAAAGTCATCAATGTGGGAAAAACTGCAGACGAAAATACAAATGTAAAGGAACATTTTATACAAAATGTCATTTTGGATTCCAACATCCTATAATTTCTAAAGGAAGAGTAAATCATTTTTTGTCAGCAGTAAGACATACAATAACTTGGAAATCTCCCAAAAATACACACAACTTAAAAAAACAAAAGCTTTAAAGTACCTAATGACTTCAATCAAGGTACTTTGAAAATGTGGAATGTAAACATGGATAATCAGCATGTTGCAAATAATTCAATTGCTGTTCGTTGCTATGTTACGATATATGTTATCAATTCTGAAAAGACAGAGATGAAACAAATGTGGGAAGAAATTTCAGCAGAGAAGAGTCTTAGCAAGAAATGGTACAGCTTCAGCTTGAAAATACTGTGCCACAAAGAGATTGGATCCTATGAATGGTTGGATCGTTTGAGCTGAGCAGTTTATATTCAAAGTCAAGAGGAATCATTTGGGTAAGCCTAGGTCTTGCCTCCAAATGAAATACAGTACTGCAATCTTTACAAGAAATCAATTACGTATCACAGTATGTACCAGAAAGTACTGATATTGTTAAAACTATTATGTTAGATACGTACTATCCCAAAAGGAGGGCCCGATTCACAGAAAGAACTTAAGACTCAATCCTAAACTTACTACTATTTTGGTATTCACAGAATGCACTTACTACTTTTGGCATTCACAGAATGCACTTACTACTTTTGGTATTCACGGAATGAACTTACTACTTTTGGTATTCACAGAAGTTAGGATTTTGTCTTAAGTCTGTCTTAAGTCTGTCTTAAGTTTGTCTTAAGTCTGTCTTAAGTCTGTCTTAAGACAAACTTAAGACAAAATCCTAACTTCTGTGAATACCAAAGTAGTAAGTTCATTCTGTGAATGCCAAAAGTAGTAAGTGCATTCTGTGAATGCCAAAAGAAGTAAGTGCATTTTGTGAATACCAAAATAGTAGTAAATTTAGGATTGAGTCTTAAGTTCATTCTGTGAATCGGGCCCGGAGTCCCTATCTTGATAACCTATGTCTGTATGAAATACTTCAACATTATAGGTTTAAAAAGAATGTTAGAGAAAATATAAAAGAGGAAACAAATTCAGTAATTGGATGTGATGGATGTTTAGTCAAACATGCCAAAGGAAATCTTATTTATCATAGAAAACTCAGTTGCTAAAGTCCAGATACAAAATAATTTTTCTATTTCGCACTGCAGCTTTTAGAGCCTTGGCATAGTGAAACAAAATTACTTGGAGATTTTGACTGCTAGTCCAAGGCTGTCCTTACTGACCCGGCAGGCCTTGTCTGCTGCAGGGACCTTTCCGACCTGCGGTCCACGCCATGTCTTCATGCCGACACCGGGACTGGGAAGACTGAGGAAGACGCTGAATCTTTGCCTTGCTTTGCGTCTCCCGGCCTGCTGCTCCCACTCTCACTGCTCCTTCGCTGACTCTCTGCTGGCCCCAGTTCCTGCTGTAGACCCGCTGGACCTTTGACTCTTCCTTTGCCGGCGGTGAGTGGCAGCGGGTTGTGGTGAGCTGCTCCAGTGGGCTGGGCTGGTGAAGCCATGGCCGTGGCTGTGTCTCGACTCCCCATAGTGCTCCTGAGTCCAATAGCGAGTGGGCCGGGACTGGTGGCTGATGCTGCTGCTGCACGGAGCAAGGAGCTGAGGTGAGGTGATTCAATTGTAAGGTCAGAAGAATTGCTATGCAGTAACCAGGAGCCTCATAGCTTTACAGCACCCATACAGCACCTGTGGAACAGAGAGAGAATAGGCGGGTCCTTGATTTTATTGTTCTGGAGTTCTGGAGCTCCGTGGTGTTTGTGCTGTTGCTGGGCGGATCACTGGCAAATGGACTATGGCTCCCAGGATACTTTATTGGCAGCAACGTCACCAGATAGCGACAGGGGCGCTTTAAAGATGCCTGCATACTCCCGCAATGCCCATCTGAGCCCATCCGAGACTGGTAGAGGCAGGCCCGGACCCATAAGAACTGGGTTTTAAATCTTAAGGTATCTGACCTTATATGTGGCTTGTATCTTGACTTGTAGCCCTATTTCTGTTTGTCCTTCTTTTGTCTGAATTTTGACTTGATCATGAGTAAATGGAAGCACACTACAGGGCAGGGGGGATGGGGATGTTAGACGCGTTCCTTTTAAGAGCTGAGTCAGTTCTGATACAGGAAATTGAGCTGACAGAACGCAGGCTTTCGCTATAATCCCAGCCACCCCTACCTAAGTTAACGCAGATTGTTCCTTTGACTAATCCTGCTCAGCCTGATAATACAACGGTCTCCCAAGTAACCTCTGAGTTAGATATTGTTACAGAATACAATTTGACATCAGAAGCTCATAACGCAGGTCATAATTCTACGACAATAGCTATAGGGCAGGAAACTGATATTGCGTATAACTCTAGCCAGGAACCACCCACTAAGAAGAGAAAGGGGAAGGGTAGGGGCGTACAGAACGCATCTCAAAAGGCAGATAGCCCAAGGATAAGTAGGGGTAAGGGTAAAAATATTGGCCCCATCAGTCAACAACAACAACCAAGGGGAACAGACAGTATATCACCGCCGACTCCGGACGACGATTTACGGAAGAAAATTGAGACAATGATATCAGTTCTTTTGGACCCCTTGGCTCAAAAATTGGCTTTAATTGAGGACAGGCTCACGGAATCGGAGGGGCCCATCACAGATATCATCTCTGATATAAATTAGATAGCTAAAGGTGGGGATGCTGGGACCACTATGGGACTTTCAGGAGATAATCTTCCTGTAGGCAATTATGCCTCTGGGCAATCTAGTAATCAAGTCAAGCTTAACTTCCGTACTAAATACTGATCCAACTAGAGTCCAGGTGCAGAGTCAACCAACCACACAAAGATCTCAGCCCCCGTACCTTTGTTATCTAATCAGTTGCCTTTTGGTGGATTTTTCCATGGAAGTGAGCAGGGCCCCATGCCCTCCACTATGGCTCCTTCTATAATGAGTGGAGGTTCTACCCTGAGACAGGGAACCAGAACACTTGCATTTAAAAACACTCCTGGGTTAACCATGGCATTCAAAATAACCCTAATATGCCTTTAGACCTTCCCTCAGAAGCCACACCATGCACGATTGTCCTAGCCAATGTTCCAGCCCTTCCTCAAAATGGCGTGGAACACTGGTCAACCTTAAGGAACAGACCACTACATCTACTATCTAATTGGACTGGGATGACAGATATTCTTTTTACAGAATTTAAGATGGTGCGGCGCATATCCTGGGTTGGTAAATGAAGGAAGGAGACTGCGTGGTTCTAACCTTTAGATCCCCCAGATTAGTACAGTCTATTCTCAGCAGAGCAGGGACACAGTTCATTTCAACACATAATATCAGTATATTGCCCTTGGGGTTCTTTTACCAACCATATCATTTCCCTGAAATATTCCAGAGGAATAGCCCCGTAGTGGAACAATACCCAAGTGAAGACTGGTGCAGCTACTCCAGCCCAGTTTTTAATCGCTATGGTGTTTTGGGTACGTTAGACAAACAAGAAAGACTTGATCATTTACTGAGTCTCATTAGGAGAAATAATTGCTGTCATGTTAATATGCATAATGGCAGAACACCATAACTGAGGTAGATCACCCCCTTTCTATTACGGAGGCACAGGATATGGTCCTTAAGAATTTAGCTAATAAGACCATTAGTGAATCTAGAACGATTAAGACACCAGATCCACCTCCATTAAATGGAGATAATGAGGATAGTGGAGTTGTGAGCCATTCAAACATCCTTGCCCATCAGATCCCGGTAGAGAAAGCATGTTGGGAAATAGTATCATGGAACATTGCTGGCTTGTCATCTAAATATTCAAACCCACTGTTTGGGGAATTTATTAGTACCTAATCTATTATATGCCTGCAAGAAACCTGGGCAATGGAGCCAATCCATATTAATGGTTTTAAGACATTTTATACCCCAGCCATAGCAGGGCTCATAGTAGGGCTCATGGGCAGAGCGAAAGGGCGTCTAGGAACATATATCTCAAATAGGAACTGAAAAAGATAGTATTTCAGGCTGAGGAACACTATTATCAAGTACTTTTACTTCATGCTGATAACACTCATTGTATACTGCTTGTGGGCCTCTATGATAACATTCCGCTTCCTCTGGTGAAAGATGTTTTAAGAAAAACCAAAGGAGTTTTAACACAACTATGTAATAATTTGCCATCCGTACATGGAAAAAATTATAGAGACATGATGTTGATTTGGTAGGAGATTTTAACTGTGTGTTGTGCTCAAATGAAGGAGACAACATTTGCGGTGTTGCATTAGAGGAGGGTATGTGCAACACGTATTTATTTCACTCCCCGCTGGGCAATCTGTATAATAATTCGATTTTCAGCATGAATGTGGGCTTTGCAAATGATTTAACTAACAAACCTGTCCCTATGCCTACCACCTGCAATGGGAGGGGAGCACACTCTACTATAGATTACATCTTAATATCTAATAGCCATGCCCAAAGAGTGAATATGTTTTATGTGGATGACAACTCTTTGAGTGACCATTTCCCATTGTGCCTCTCAATCCTATCACCATTGAACAAATCTAGCAGGCATGTTGAATCAGAGCAGATCCTTTCACAAATCTCGCTTCATAAGACTAATGGTTATAGTCTACGATGGTCAAAAGTGGACCCTGTATGCAATCACCAGCAAAGTGATAGGCAAGTGCAGACCAACTATTAACACCCCAGCTTGTATTATTTCCTCCTTTGTGTCAATTTCTGAGGCTGTTAGAGCCTTGCTATCTGTATCACTGAAGAAGAAAAAGAATTGTCGGGATGGTTTGATAAAAAGTGCTCCAAGGCTTACTCCAAATTGAAAAGGGAGCTACATAAGTTTCCTAAAAATGCTGAAAATATAAGGTTTGTTAGAAGGGAATATCAAACTGCCCTTAGAGAATGTAAAGCTACAGTTATAAATTAGACCAGGGAATTGCTCCACGAAGCATCTCTGAGGGGTGATAGCTCGGTGTTCTGGAAGGTGGTAAAAGCACCCTTCCTGAATGCGGGGGAGGGTCCATTGGTAGAGATTGCCATTTCTGAAAATGAATGGATTGAGCACTTCTCAAGGATGTATAATACAGATGAAATATTTGCCAGAAATCCTGTGGGTGCTCAGAGGGAAACTATTAGTAACCCTGAGGCCATGTATGCTGACCTTAGGTTCACACTGGAGGAGTTGAATCGCGTACTTTCTGCAAGCTCGCGGGGGAAGGCACCAGGCCATGATGGTGTCCCCATAGACCTTTTTAAATGAACGTTGATCTGTGGGGAGCAATCATTACACAGGTCTTAACAGCTAGCTGTGTTGCTCCTTTCCTGGAAACATGGATGGAATCAACTATTATTCTAATTTTTAACAAGCATTTACAATGCAATGGTCTCGGCATCATTAAAGGTGGAGCTATTGGCATTGCTCATGACATTTCTTTTTTTTCTTTAAATCATAAATAAATGGCATTGTCATTTAAATTCCCAATACACACCACTCTGCACTCAACAGCACACACCACTCTGCACTCAACAGCACACACCACTCTGCACTCAACAGCACACACCACTCTGCACTCAACAGCACACACCACGCTGCACTCAACAGCACACACCACTCTGCACTCAACAGCACACACCACTCTGCACCTGCAGTCACTACTCTGCACTCACTACTCTGCATTCCGCACTCTGCACTCACTACTCTGCACTCACTACTCTGCACTCACTACTCTGCACTCATTACTCTGCACTCTGCACTCACTACTCTGCACTCTACACTCACTACTCTGCACTCTACATTCACTACTCTGCACTATACACTCACTACTCTGCACTCTACACTCACTACTCTGCACTCTACACTCACTACTCACTACTCACTACTCTGCACTCTACACTCACTACTCACTACTCACTACTCTGCACTCTGCACTCACTACTCTGCACTCACTACTCTGCACTCACTACTCTGTACTCACTACTCACTACTCTGCACTCTACATTCAAATACTCACTACTCACTACTCTGCACTCTACACTCACTACTCTGCACTCTACACTCTACACTCACTACTCACTACTCACTACTCACTACTCTGCACTCACTACTCTGCACTCACTACTCTGCACTCTACACTCACTACTCACTACTCACTACTCACTACTCACTACTCTGCACTCACTACTCTGCACTCACTACTCTGCACTCACTACTCTGCACTCACTACTCACTACTCACTACTCTGCACTCACTACTCTGCACTCACTACTCTGCACTCACTACTCTGCACTCACTACTCACTACTCTGCACTCACTACTCTACACTCACTACTCTACACTCACTACTCACTACTCACTGCTCACTACTCAATACTCAATACTCAATACTCACTACTCTGCACTCACTACTCTGCACTCACTACTCTTCACTCACTACCCTGCACTCTACACTCACTACTCACTACTCACTACTCTGCACTCACTACTCTGCACTCACTACTCTACACTCTACACTCACTACTCACTACTCTGCACTCTACACTCACTACTCACTACTCACTACTCACTACTCACTACTCTGCACTCACTACTCTGCACTCACTACTCTGCACTCACTACTCTGCACTCACTACTCACTACTCACTACTCTGCACTCACTACTCTGCACTCACTACTCTGCACTCACTACTCTGCACTCACTACTCACTACTCTGCACTCACTACTCTACACTCACTACTCTACACTCACTACTCACTACTCACTGCTCACTACTCAATACTCAATACTCAATACTCACTACTCTGCACTCACTACTCTGCACTCACTACTCTGCACTCACTACCCTGCACTCTACACTCACTACTCACTACTCACTACTCTGCACTCACTACTCTGCACTCTACACTCACTACTCACTACTCACTACTCACTACTCTGTACTCACTACTCTGCACTCACTACTCTGCACTCACTACTCTGCACTCTACACTCACTACTCACTACTCACTACTCACTACTCTGCACTCACTACTCTGCACTCTACACTCACTACTCACTACTCACTACTCTTCACTTACTACTCTAGACTCACTACTCACTACTCACTACTCACTACTCTGCACTCACTACTCTGCACTCACTACTCTACACTCTACACTCACTACTCACTACTCTGCACTCAATACTCTGCACTCTACACTCACTACTCACTACTCTGCACTCACTTCTCTACACTCACTACTCACTACTCACTACTCACTACTCACTACTCTGCACTCACTACTCTGCACTCTACACTCACTACTCTGCACTCTACTCTCACTACTCTGCACTCTACACTCACTACTCACTACTCACTACTCTGCACTCTACACTCACTACTCACTACTCACTACTCTGCACTCACTACTCTGCACTGACTACTCTGCACTCACTACTCTGTACTCTACACTCACTACTCACTACTCACTACTCACTACTCTGCACTCACTACTCTGCACTCACTACTCTGCACTCTACACTCACTACTCACTACTCACTACTCACTACTCTGCACTCACTACTCTGCACTCTACACTCACTACTCACTACTCACTACTCTGCACTCACTACTCTACACTCACTACTCACTACTCTGCACTCACTACTCTGCACTCACTACTCTGCACTCACTACTCTGCACTCTACACTCACTACTCACTACTCACTACTCACTACTCTGCACTCACTACTCTGCACTCACTACTCTGCACTCACTACTCTGCACTCACTACTCTGCACTCACTACTCTGCACTCTACACTAACTACTCACTACTCACTACTCTGCACTCACTACTCTGCACTCTACACTCACTACTCACTACTCACTACTCACTACTCTGCACTCACTACTCTGCACTCACTACTCTGCACTCACTACTCTGCACTCTACACTCACTACTCACTACTCACTACTCTGCACTCACTACTCTGCACTCTCTACTCTGAACTCTACACTCACTACTCACTACTCACTACTCTGCACTCACTACTCTGCACTCACTACTCTGCACTCAACACTCACTACTCACTACTCACTACTCACTACTCTGCACTCACTACTCTGCACTCACTACTCAGCACTCACTACTCTGCACTCACTACTCTGCACTCACTACTCTACACTCACTACTCACTACTCTGCACTCACTATCCTGCACTAACTACTCTGCACTCACTACTCTGCACTCCGCACTCACTACTCTGCACTCTGCACTCACTACTCTGCACTCTGCACTCACTACTCTGCACTCTGCACTCACTAGTCTGCACACTCAATACTCTGCACTCACTACTCTGCACTCACTACTCTGCACTCACTACTCTGCACTCTGCATTCACACTCTGCACACTCACTCTGCACTCACTACTTCACACTCTGCACTCTGCGCACTCTGCACTCTGCACTCACACTCTGCTCACTCACTCTGCTCACTCACTACTTCACACTCTGCACTCTGCGCACTCTGAACTGTGCGCACTCTGCACTCACACTATAATAATCCTTATGCAGAATTCCTCTAAAGTATAAGCAGCTTGGGTTTTTCCTATAAGCGCCAAAGAGTCAATGATAGGAAAAGAGGGCAGAGAGTGCTAACCCCATCTCCCCACCCACAGACAACCAAACATTATCTTCTGCGTTGCTTTGTTCTAATAAATATTGAATAAGGAATTTAAAGTATATGTATGGGCGAGTGGAAGGTGATCTATCGTATTCAATATATTTTAACACAATTGGTGTTCATGGTTACCTTTACAAACGTGAGATGAAGATGATGCTCAGTTTTTAGTTATGTAAGGATATTTTGTCGAGTACATTCAAGTTCAACCCACTGGCTGTAAGCAACAAGCTGAGGATCAACGGGCGCAAAACAGCGTGGTGGGCGCGCACGAGACTCAGCGTGGGCGTGCACATCAGCTAAAGATCACCGGAGAAGACACTGAGTCTGCCTGCTGCCATGACTGACCCTGCGAGGTAAAGAGCCCGGTGAGTGGGGTTAGAGGGGGGGCGGCAGAGAGGGAGTGGGCAGAGAGGGAGGGTGTGTGTGTGTGTGTGTGTGTGTGTGTGTGTGTGTGTGTGCGTGCGTTCGTGTGTGCTTCCGTGAGTGTGAATGTGGAGCAAGAGATGTGCACGGCTCCAGGAGGCTCGGCGTGCGCGTCCACGATGTGCAATCGGTGCTCGTGCACCGCTCTGTCTCCGTTGAGAGCGAACTCCGTGACAATAGGTCTCGAAGCCGAGACCTAAAAAGGGGGATCGTCAGGAACCAAAGTGTTACAGGCCCATTTCTCTACTAGATGCCCTGACAAAAGTGGCTGGTCGTATATTGTTAGAACGATTGAATGACTGGGCTGAGGACAATAACATTCTGTCTGACATACAATATGGTTTTAGGGCAGGACTAGGTACAGTGGAGCAGAGCCTAAACCTATCTATCCTGATTGGGAAATACATGTGAGCAAAAAAAGGCAGACTTTTTCTAGCCTTTGTTGATTTAACAGCTGCTTTCAAATCTGTAAGGCATGAGGAATTGTGGGAGATACTCAAACATCTAGGGGTAGATGCACAAATCATTCTCTTCCTCAGACGCCTATATAGCGGAGTTGGGCGCGTGTATTTTCTTGGGAATGGAGGAGATCGAACGGATCCATTTCCCATTAGAAAGGCAAGGTTGTGCCCTTTTCTTTTTCATCTTTATACTAAGGGCCTCTGTGCTGCCTTAATCAAGGATAATTATGATTTCCTACAAATAGCCTCACGTCCCTTACCTGCACTTCTCTATGCAGATGATGCAGTTTTAATATCACGCACCCAAATAGGTTTGCAGAGGGTTTTAAATAGTTTCACTATGTTTATGGGCCAGTTGAATCTTAAGGTCAATACAGCAAAATCATACATTATGAGATTATGGCCGAGATACCCGCCACCCCCTCTCAACACACTCCCCAAGGATGGGAAACCGGAAACAGTTCTGAACTTTTGGAAGACGGGAGGGAGTGACCCTCCCGGCCGTATTTATTAAAATATGAAACAAAATTAAAACATTAAAATAACAGTTTCATATTATGTACAATTTCATTACCACATTGCGATGTTTGGCTAACCTTAACATATTCTCTAATACAAAGGTTCTCCTAGCCGAACTAACATTCTACAAACATTAACTTGAAAATTTTGAAATTGTACATCCTAACGTTTAAGGGCCAACGGCAAGGTCGTAACCGGTGTCAAGATCCCTAAACCAGAAATATCCCCCTCACTTATGAGGGGCGACCGCACAGAGGTGTACCTCAAGTGCAACTACCAATTTCCCTTGACTTGACGGGGGCCCCAATAAACTCGGCGCCACTTAAAGGTCGTCCGAGGACTCGTGTGAGGTATCTAGAAGGTAGCGTAGACCCCCTCCCAAACCCCACACAACTTACCACATCTGCCGTCGCAGATATCCTGGCCCCGGGAAATTCCCCAGGAGGGGGCTGTAGCCCCTCCTACCCAGGAAGGGGCCTTGACCGCCTTTCCTTTCCTTTCGGCGTCCCATCCTTAGAAGGGACCGCCTACCCGTTGAGGGGCCAATGGCCACCTCCCTCGAGCGCTCCCATCCGTAATGGGTGACGCCCACTCATAGGGATCTACCAATTAGTGCTCACCGATCATGACCTTACCGCCCGACCAAAAATAAATACGACAATTTTAACTAAAATCACTCAATTACCAACAACCATAAACATTTCACGAATGATCACTGATCATTACTAGTGCAGAATTACTTTATTCACAAAACATACTGTAGCTGACCGTTCTTTATTGCATACTCAAAATAATACGACAATCACCATCACCTGCAAGAAATAGAATCACCACATCAAAACTTTATTCAAAACAACTGGCTGTCCTCAGGGGCTGGTGGGTGGGTCAAAATTGGCTCTTCGTTCCGTCTCGAGCTCACGTGCAGCGAGGGGGTGCAGCTTCAGAGCACAGGAACAAGAGGATGCGTTCTTGGCTTGTTGCTCCTTTTATCCGTCTTCAGGGCGGGCGTAAAACCCGCCCCTGCCTGCCCCTAGGGCGTGGCGGTCCGCGTCAGTGTCTAGGCCAGCCCACTCTAGGGCGGGAAAAAGCGCGCCCCGGCTACGCCGCTTCGGGCATACCAGCCGAGGCTCGCCTCCCGCCCAAAAATGGCTTCCCGGGGGGCTCGTGGTACTCAGCCATACGTTCGGGGGGACCGAATGGTCGCCCCTTTCCATATGGCCGAGATACCCGCCACCCCCTCTCAACACACTCCCCAAGGATGGGAAACCGGAAACAGTTCTGAACTTTTGGAAGACGGGAGGGAGTGACCCTCCCGGCCGTATTTATTAAAATATGAAACAAAATTAAAACATTAAAATAACAGTTTCATATTATGTACAATTTCATTACCACATTGTGATGTTTGGCTAACCTTAACATATTCTCTAATACAAAGGTTCTCCTAGCCGAACTAACATTCTACAAACATTAACTTGAAAATTTTGAAATTGTACATCCTAACGTTTAAGGGCCAACGGCAAGGTCGTAACCGGTGTCAAGATCCCTAAACCAGAAATATCCCCCTCACTTATGAGGGGCGACCGCACAGAGGTGTACCTCAAGTGCAACTACCAATTTCCCTTGACTTGACGGGGGCCCCAATAAACTCGGCGCCACTTAAAGGTCGTCCGAGGACTCGTGTGAGGTATCTAGAAGGTAGCGTAGACCCCCTCCCAAACCCCACACAACTTACCACATCTGCCGTCGCAGATATCCTGGCCCCGGGAAATTCCCCAGGAGGGGGCTGTAGCCCCTCCTACCCAGGAAGGGGCCTTGACCGCCTTTCCTTTCCTTTCGGCGTCCCATCCTTAGAAGGGACCGCCTACCCGTTGAGGGGCCAATGGCCACCTCCCTCGAGCGCTCCCATCCGTAATGGGTGACGCCCACTCATAGGGATCTACCAATTAGTGCTCACCGATCATGACCTTACCGCCACAGGCCGGATAGTTGACTGGCTATCCGGACCCCCCACACACTCCTACCTAAAGGTCAAGTCTTAAAGTCCCCAGCCAAGCTATCAGGTCTCCTATGAGTAACTCGTTCCCCACCCGGGACAAATGAACACCATCACCCGAATACATACTGTCCCCTTTAATACAACCATGCGAAATAGAATGCAGTGTACTTGAACGGAACAATCGACTCACTTTATTATTAATCTTCCTTACTGAATGATTCAGAGCGGCAACTGAAAGAGCCCCCCGCCATACTTTTCGCGGGATCATATGGGACCATGCGATCGTGCACCCTGGAACTCTTCTCGCTAACCAACTTACAGTGGAAAGCATTGCCTCGAGAAGTAGTCGTCTACCAGTGGACACCAAATCGTTGCCCCCAAGATGTACTATGACTATAGCCGGCGGTGACCTCGTCCGCCCTAACAAACCCTCAAAAAATGATTGAAACTGGTCAATACAGAGCCCGCCCTTTCCGTAGAAGGACACACTGTACCCGTATTCCCCAGCCACGTGAATCATGTCACCCGCTTTGAATACGTCCGCGGCCCGCCTAACGTATGAGTGGCCCACGACCCACACCTCCTTTTTCACAGCCGGTGATGTCTGACCGCTGACCCGGTGTTGGGTCGACTGCACAGTCCGCCCGCCTCGTAGGCTTGCGCAACTGAAAACCAAACAAAACAAGAAGCGTGAGTACATCATTACAGCTTCACAACATGTGCAACCGCACATACCTTTTATAACAGTTCGAGGACCAACGCCCCACACGTTTAACTTGTTCGACATTCAGACCCCTGGCTGTAGCCTCTGTAGCAGCCCCTATCCGAAAGGAATGGGTCCCAAACTCGCTGGGGTTCAAGCCCGCAGCGGAAATAGACATCGCAAGCACCCGCTGAAACTGAAACCTCGTCAGTGGGGTGGTGTCAGCGTGTCTCAACAAGGTCCCCCCCCATGATGCCACCCTTCGCGCTAAATATTCCTCTACGCAACTTACCGGGCACATGGAGGACCCGGGAATCCTTTGTATGATTATGCTGTCCCCCCTCGCACCCTGGTCGGTCTTGGACCTGACAAACGAGATGGACATTGTCTCCCCTCTGACCTGAACGTGCTCTCGGCACAGTCCCCCCGTCACATCCCGCTTGTTCCTCGCCACTAGTTCGCTTACCCGCATAGCCCCATGGAATGCCAGCGCAAAAGCGGCTCGGAATAACACTGTTTCATACTGGGATGAACACGTTGAAGGGAGTACAGATAATAACAGGGCCAGCCTATCCAGACCTATCGGGCGCCTTTCATCTACTCTGCGACCCTCAAGGCGTTGCCACCCACGTAGCGCTTTTTGTACAACGAAAGACGCTGTCGGGTCCTGGATCCCGTAAGCCCTTGCCACAAAGGAAATGGCTGCCCGATGCCTCTGGGCAGTAGCCACAGATTTGCCTGCCTGATGTAAAGACAGCAGGAAATTTACCACCCCCTCCTCCTGGCCCCAAAGCTCCCCTCCAGCAGTCCCCAAAAAGGCCAAATAGGCTCGGAACGCCCCTTCATATGCCTTCCTTGTCCTGGGTGCTAAACTCTCTCCCACGAGGTTTCGTAGTTCGGGGCACCGAGAGACCAGAGAGCTTCGGGGAAGGGTGCCGCCACCGGGTCCGCTGTGGGCAGAAAACCCCAGAAGGCCTGCATACGGAAACGAGAAAGCGCATCAGCCGCTTGGTTCATCACCCCCGGCACATGTCTTGCCTTAAATAGGACATTCAATTGCATACACAACAAGACAATTTCTTTCAGCAGCCTCAGGATCCGTTTGCATCGTGCCGCCTGGCTATTGATACACTCAACCACGGTCATGTTATCAGACCAGAATACAACAGAGTGATCTCTAAACCCCTCAGGCCAAGTTTTCAGGGCCACCAGAATGGGGAACAGTTCAAGAAAAGCAATGTTACTCGTCAACCCATCCTCATGCCACCATGACGGCCATTTTTGAGCCGACCATTGTGTGCCAAAGATGGCACCAAAACCAATGCTCCCTGCCGAATCTGTCCACAGCCCCAGCTCCTCGGAGGACACCGCCGGTTTGTTCCAGACAACTCGACCATTGAACTCCGCCAGAAATGCCAACCAAATGCGCATGTCCTGGCGAACTTCGGCCGAGAGCCTCGTGCGATGGTGACCCTCCTTCAGGCCGACCATGGCCTGAGCGATCGAGCGGGAAAAGGGGCGGGCCATCGGTATTACTCTCAGGGCAAAATTCAGCTGTCCCACCAATTGTTGTAATTGCTGCAACTTAACCTTAGACTGACTAATACACGTCTCCAGGGATGCCCTGAACCTAAGCACTTTTTCTCTTGGTAAACGAAAACAACCCTCCTCCGAGTCGAGCTCGATCCCCAGAAACTCGAGGCAAGTCGAAGGACCCACCGTCTTACCGGGTGCCAGTGGCACACCAAAATGGTTCATTAAGACACAAAATTCATTCAAAGCCTGACCACATTCCGGATCCCCGGCTGCCCCTAGAAACAAAAAGTCATCGAGATAATGCATAACCTGATGAAACCCCGTCTTCCTTGTGAAGACCCATTGCAGAAAACAACTGAACTGCTCGAAATAGGAACAAGATATAGAGCACCCCATTGGCATACATCTATCCATGTAATAGTGTCCCTGAAACGTGAAACCAAGAAGACGCTGATCGTCTGGATGTACCGGGAGCAACCGGAACGCTGACTCGATATCAGATTTCGCCATCAGCGCACCGGGCCCTAGGCGATTCAAAATGGCTACGGCCCCATCGAAAGATGCATACCGTACTGAACACACTGCCGGGTCTATCGCATCGTTTATGGAAAGACCACGTGGGGCTGATAAATTATGTATCAGCCGAAACTCACCCGGGTCCTTCTTGGGGACCACCCCTAAGGGGGAACAAACAAAGTTAGCAACCGGTGGCACATTAAACGGACCGGCGACTCGACCTCGAGCCACCTCTTTCCCAATCTTCTCCTGTACCACGGTCGTGTGCTGCAAAACTGATATTTGGTTTTTACATATCGCTAAACCCTGAAACTCCCCCACTGGGATGCGGAAACCATATGAAAACCCGTTCCGCAACACCCCAGCGGAAGCGTGGTCCGGGTATTCGCTGAGCCAAGGAATCATTGCCATGGTATCAATCGGAGTAGGTAAAGGCGCCCCTCGGACTATTTCAGACCTGTTTGGCGCCTTCTCTACCCCGGTTATCACCCGTTTTGGCTCTGCACATGGACTCAGGATGGGACGCTTGCCCACACCCGCTACATTCGTGCCTAAATTTGCATGACCCCTGGGGCCTCGTACATTTACCCCTGTTAAAGTTCCAACAACTCCCCTTTTTACCTGTGGTGCCGTTCGGCCTGGACTGGTATTCGTTACTCGCGCCTGATCGAAAGGAGGTCCCAGAATATTGGCGGGAGGACTCGCCCACACTACTCCCTACTAATGGCAAATTCAACATACCAGTATCCGCCATTTTTGACCATGACACAGAATCGTAACAATCCCAAGTTAAGTTTTTATCATGTTCTTTCGCTTTTCTGAATATATTATCGTAACAGAACCATTGATTGCCCCCATGTGACACGGAATACCCCATGACCCGTGACTGATAAATCGGCAATTCAGACAGTAATTCGGGCCTACGTTCGCCCAGGATGGATGTAAAAATCCCCCACGCCTTGCCCCAATTGCCAATGTTCTCATTTACCTTGAAGGCGGCCATCTTTGCGCGCCAAACACTCGGATGCATGAGCTCCTTTTGGCTCTTAACATATTCCATCTCATAATGATCGGTAAGTAACGAGAAGATGTTTACGTACTCATCTGCCCATATCTTCTCCTTAATAGCTAGAGGGACATGTTGACCCAACTTTTCCCTTCTTGACGGGGCAGACTCATCCCTCGCAATCGGCAATGGCCGCTTACCTGAACCGGAAGCTGTATCTGCGGCTGAGCCTATCCCAGGTGGCTTTCCTCCTGCCACGGCCGGCGTGATGACTGGCGATGCTGCCTTAGCCGCCTCCCTTGTTTCGCGCAGTTGCCTCATCAAAACCCGTGCGTCGTCAGCCGTGGCGCCCTCGTTACTTTTTCCCAACCACGCTGCTAATTGTGCTGCCAGCTCGGGCGGCATATCCTCCCCGGACACGGGGGTGACCACCACGGGAATCGGATTCCCCTCCGTCGGCACCGGAGTTGGCTCTTCGAGTGGGGCACAGGGAACCGGGATGTCCCCCCCAGCTGCTCCCCTTCTGGGCCTCTTGCCTTTTCCTCCCGGAGCTGCTCCAGCCAACGGACGTTTCGGTCACTCTTCCCCATCTTTCTCCGCCATTCTCTTCTTTAAGTCGGTCACCTCTTTCATAAGAACACGCAGCATCTGGTCGGTAGTCATTCGCTTTCCAACTTTCTTAGGCATTCTCCAACAGAATATCTGTAAAACAAACAAGAAAGATTAAAACGTTCAAAATTGGCTCTTCGTTCCGTCTCGAGCTCACTTGCAGCGAGGGGGTGCAGCTTCAGAGCACAGGAACAAGAGGATGCGTTCTTGGCTTGTTGCTCCTTTTATCCGTCTTCAGGGCGGGCGTAAAACCCGCCCCTGCCTGCCCCTAGGGCGTGGCCGTCCGCGTCAGTGTCTAGGCCAGCCCACTCTAGGGCGGGAAAAAGCGCGCCCCGGCTACGCCGCTTCGGGCATACCAGCCGAGGCTCGCCTCCCGCCCAAAAATGGCTTCCCGGGGGGCTCGTGGTACTCAGCCATACGTTCGGGGGGACCGAATGGTCGCCCCTTTCCAGTGTATCTGGGAGCCAAAATGCAGGGACGTGTTCCTGGAGGGTCAGAAAATAGAACATACCCCTAGCTTTGCATACCTGGGAATACTGTTTGATCGCTGGTCTCGCGCAATTGTGGCAAAAAAACTTAAATTGGCAAGATCAACAATGGCCCTTGACAGTTTTACAAAGAAATTGGGAAAGAGACCACCACGTGAGTTACTGCAGATCTAGAAAGCAAAGTGTCTTTCTGCAGCCATGTACAGAGCGGCGGTATTGGGTTTTGTGGATACACAGTCACTCCAGACAGTGGAAAATATTTTCCTGAGATATATTTTAGCTGTCCCTAGCAGCACATTGGCATATGTCTGCCACACAGAGCTGGGCCTACCATTTATTTCAGATCTTATAAAAATGGAGCCTATCCTGCTGTGGCAGAGAATATGGTCTAAGCCAGAGACTAAGCTAATTCAGGATATTCTAACTGACAGCATGAAACTTGAAGGAGCGCAGCTGATCCCGTGGCTGAGATATATTAAAAATGTTATGTCTGAGTACTATAAGTCTCCAGGTACCATGAAATCGATCTCAAGAAAGGAACTAAAAAAACAGGGACTGATCTTTTTAGACACTATACGATTGGTTACAGAGAGTACAAAACCCTCTGTTCAGTATAACCAATTGATTTTAACTTCTTTTAATATTCAGTCGTATTTACTGTTTGTACCTGGTGGCTATGACAGACTACTACTAACTAGTTTTAGATGTAACATCTACCACAGGCTCGTGAGTTGTCCTTGTTTGAATGATTGGACACGAACCTTTGGCCCTTGTCTATGTGATAATTGTTCAGAGCAAACAACCAACACGTCTTTTTATTCTGCAGATTTTATAGCAGCTTGAGGAAAGTCTGGCTTGTCCCGATTATGAGGGAGTTGGGTCTGAGACAATGTCGTCCAGCCTTTCTCGCGCTGCAGTTAATGTACGATATCCACAGGGCCTGCAGGATATGTATGTTTTTAAAGAAAGTACTTAGTCACAGGAAAACAATTGTACTCTAATCATGGACTGTAATATGCGCTTTCTGTACGACGACTCTTAATTGTGTATTCATTTAAAAAAAATGTTATGTTCTTTCTTATTGATAATATGTACTTTTAAGATTGTCTTACAAAGCAGTCAAATAAAGTCAATTCTGATTCTGATTCTGACTGCTATGAGGATTCTTTTAATGTACAAATGTTCAATGATGAGATTCAACAAGAAATGACTATTGCAGCTGAAATAGCTAGAGAAAGTTAACAAAGCAGTCAAAGTTCAGGTCCACTGAGTCAAGATCCATTGGGAAAAGCAATTATTAAAAATGAAGCAGCAATAGCCATGAATGAGGTACAAACTGGGTATACTACCTTTACAACGAAACTTTTACAACGACCTACCATTACAACGCAACTTTTACCACGCAAACTATTACAACGCATTGCTCTGGGGGGCGCTCTAGGATAGGGAATAGGTTAATTTACTATCCAATAACCTTCCCTACTATCCACGGGGACTGGAGTTGGAATAGTAAATTAAACTATTCACTATCCAGCGCCTAAAAGCATTATGCGTTGTAGTGGTATGCGTGGTAAAAACCGCGTTGTAAAGGTAGGCGTTGTAAAAGTATGCGTTGTAACGTCATACATCCACAAACTGCAATGCAACAAGCACAACAGGATATTATTCAGTTGGAAAAGTTAGGAGAACAACTAAATATTGAACAGAAAGAAATATATCTACAAGTTAAAGAGCAGGTACAACATAGTATGCTGCACGAAAAAAAGAATGCCAATGTTCAGCACTTAATCCTATTCTATTGTACATCAGTGGTCAAGCTGGAACAGGAAAACGTTCCCAAGTAAAAATTTTGACCAGTTATCTATATAAAATACAGAATCACATTTATCTTGTGTCATAACTGCACCAACTGGATTAGCAGCACACAACTTTAAAGTTACCACTTTACGTCAATTACTTATGCTACCTGTTGAACATGAAATTAATTGGGATTTCAGAAGCTATCTGGAGAAGCTTGTTATGAAGTCTCAAGAGTACTTAAGAAACTTAAACTTTTAATCATTGATGAGGTGAGCATGGTCTCAAACTTAATGCTTGTCTGTGTACACTTGAGAATGCAACAGATTTTAAAAACAGATATGTTCTGTTTGGAGGAAAACAATTAATTGTATTTGGAGACATACTAACACTTACTCCTTTTAAAGGACAGCCTGTTCTAAAACACTTCTGCATGAGGACACAAGGGAAACTTTGGGAAGTATTAGAAATGCAAATATTTGGATACATTTTAAATATAAAGAACTTGTTAGGAATATGCAACAAGCAAATGATGAAGATTATGGAAATATTCTTAAATCCTAAGAATTGGTGTCTTGAAACATGGAAAACAACTTTTAGAAAATCGGCGACTAAGGAATTTAGGGGCTCATTATGATGGTGGGCGGACATCAGTCTGCCCACCATCATAACGGTGATGGGACCACCTGCTATACATGCGGTGGTCCCACCAGCCCAATTAGAATACGCCCATCATACTGGCGGGCGCATCCTGGCCGTTTACCATTGCGGACGGTGCTGCTGGCTGCAGCACCGTCCGCAATGGGAAAAGAGCATGCACAGCATTTCCCTGTACCGCATGGCAGGTACCACGCGATGCCTGCCACTTGGTGCATATAACTGCAGGGGGGTACCATGGGTATCCCACCAGTGTACCGCAACAGGCGTCCAAAGCCAATCTCCGCCAGCCATTCCATAGTGGCATCGCTGCCTTGGAAAGGCCTATACTCACCCACATCCTAATATGGCAGGCGATTCCTGTTAGGCACCACCACCATATTGGTCACCCAGCTCCTCCCGGCAGGCAACCGTGATGATTCCCACTGGTGGAAAAGCAGCGAACGGACTTTGCATCCGCCGCGATACCCACTACCATCCTAATATGGTGAGAGGTATTTCTCATTACGATTGCATAATGATTGCCACCGCCGGGTCGGCTGTGGCGATACTTACACCATCGTAATGAGCCCCTTATTTACAACTGGAAAACAGCAGTTGAAGTACTGTGCAATATGCTTGCAGAAAACAAGTGCATAGTTTGTCAAATGCCTGCGCTGCAAGAGTGTTCTAGATTTAATCCACTGCTTCTCAAACTGGAAAAACAACAAATTATGGAAATTGAAGCTTTTGACCAAATAAAACACCAAGAAGTGACAATTCTTCTTACTGAGACACAATAGGCTAAATTGTATTCTTTGGTAAGTCTGTATCTAAAACTGCTGGAGTAGAATAGACTTTACATGTATGCATGAACTGCCAAGTAATTTTACGGCGTAATTTGAATATAGAAGAAGAATTAGTAAATGGAGCAATGTTAAAAGTTGTTGATTTTGTACATTTTCAAAAAAGAGATGGAATAGAATTTGTGTTTATAAAATGTGTTCAGATTAATAAGGTAAAACAGATTGGGCATTGTGTTGTACGTTTTTTGCTTGTAAAAGACTTGTATGTTCGCAGACAACCGTTTCCTCTGTCTCTAGCATATACAGTAACGATTCATAATTCTCAAGGTTTAAGTTTAGATAGAGATTTAGTAAATATTGGAAGTACTATGTTCAAAGAGGGAATGGCATACGTTGCTTTGTCTCGAATAAGAACATTGTCTGGTTTGTATTTGATAGATTTTGATGAGAAAAAGTTTAGTACAAATGCAAATTGAGTACGAAAGTATAATCGTTTAAGAAGATGTTAGGCTCCTGATTTAGGTGAATCTCCCATATGTGAGAAATGTGTAGTGTGTCTAAAATGGAAATTTGTCAAACATGCAACTGAGGTTCAAAAAAAGATACCAACTGAAGCGAAAGTTGAAGCTGTAAAGAAAAGTGTTGATGACATTGTAGGATACCATTTGGAAAACAGTTCAGATATGAACTGTTATGCTAATGTGATTCTGAATGTTGTCTTTCATCTACCAGATCTTTATCATGAAATCATGGGAAAATATGAAGAAAGATTCTGTTCTGCACTACTTCATGTATTTCAAAAGTTGGTAAGTAACATACTGTTTCTGGCATTCAGCATTGTTTAGATATATGTACTGGTACATTGACATTCACTCTCAACATACAAAAAGATACACAATCATTTTTAATGCTCATGCTTGGAGTATTAGAAGATGAACGAATACACATTGAAAATGTATTTGGACTATTGCAGATGGCAGCATACCTATGAAGAGTGTTCATTTACTTCTACCACTCAAATACAAGCAGAAGAATTCTTATACTTGATAGTACCAGACTGCAAATCAGTAACTTTTAACAAATTGATAAAAACTGCAAATCACATTGTAGACCACAGATGTTGTCTACATTACATATAGAAAGATAGTACATATTTTAAAGGAAGTCAAGAATCTATTTCAGGAAAAACCTTTATGACAATGTCTATTATTTTTCATGATGGACCCACTACAACATCTGAACACTATGCAGTTTATTTAAAGTGGAACAAGGGATGGACGCTTTGCAATGATAACCACCTGGAATTCAAACCTAGATTACCTTTTCAACTACCAAATTCTTATATGGTATTTCTGCACCCAAAGTTTTGAGTACATATTTTGGCCTATTGCAGAAGATGTCAACAGAAAGTAGAGTGCACTGTAAAGTATTCCTGTTTATATTTAATGTTCTAATTATTATTTGCCCATATTGATATAACTTTTAGAAAATTGTGTTTAAAAGCAAATTGTTTACATATGTGTTGTCTATATTGTACCTGATGTAATTAAGGTTATACATTTTGTGAAATGTATTTCAGAGAATGAATACAGTTAATGTAGATGAAGGAAGTTATTAACAAACTGTAGATAGGAAAACGCAGAGCTACACATATTGATAATGATGTTCTTTGATGATTTGTTTTTTTTCTACAATCAATTTGACTGTTTTTTCCGTGCTGTTCAATGATGATGCTACATTGAAATCACTGTGTATGGTTAACTTAAGTGGAATCTGAGAATAGAAAAAAGGGAAAGTGAGAATGTTATATAATTCTAAATGTATGTAGTGCTCTCAAAAATATAATATTGTATTTTTTGAATATATTATCATTAAATAACAGTTTTTCTTTTTGTTCTTTATTACTGTTGAAGTTTGAAAACTGTTTTAATACTGTTTAGGATAATATTATTCTGAATTAGTTCTACTGAATGATGTATCTAAATTACTTGAAAGGTAAGAATACATAATATGTTATGCATGATAACCTTGAAATATGTGGAAAAGTAATTATATGTAATTTGTTTCTTTTTTTTAATTTCTTTTATTGCAAGAAGGTCAGGGTACAAACATATTTCAATATATTCACAGATAATATAAAACTACATACATCTCACTTTGTATATAAAGACAGCCAAGAGCAAAAAACAAGAATACAAACTGAAAGGGATAGAGCAAAAAAAGTAGAGCTGAAGCTATCAAGAGACCAAAAAAAGAATACTTTTACATTGGCTTCCAGTTTACCTCAATTAACAGTCATAAGTAATAAAAGAGCAAAAGAGTACAGCTATCCCAATTCCCCCAGGATCAACCGCTGAACTGGCACCCAAATGTTTTCCCCTAAAGCACTTTTTTCCGCCCCTTTGTTTTATATATGGCATCTTCTAGGTTAAACATAGCTAGGGGACGAGCCCTCAATGTGGAGAAAGATGGTGGTTCTGGGCTAATCCATTCCTGAGTAATGCAGCCCCGGAAAATCGCCATTGATATATACAGCAAGTTTCTCTTCTCATTCGCCACTGTATCTGCAGATACCCCTATTAATAATAGCTCTGCTGTTAATTCTACTGGAGATCCAAACAGTATAGATAAAAAGGATTGAATTGCCGACAATACTTGGATTAATTTAGAACAAGAGAAGAACATGTGAAGTGCATCAGCTGCAGGTAGCCCACATCTGCTACATAGCGTACCAGCTGTAGTACCCCACTTAGAAATTTTTGCAGGGGAATAGTAGAGGTCACAAAGAGCCATGTAATGCTGTGTGCGAGTTCTACCTGACAGCAAGATGGAGTTAGCCAATGAAATAAACTCCTCAACCATAACATTATCAGAATCCAACTTCTCAGCCCACCTCTCTTGAATATTCAATAAGTCATCTGGGTACAAAGTAATTAAAAAACTCTAGAAAAAACAATCCTTTTTTTATTATAGAAGCTATCAATCAAGGGGATCTTATAGAGTCCTGAGCGTTCCAAAGGTGTTAAGGTATTAAAAAAAACTATGCAACTGAAGATATTTAAAATAATCAATGTTTGTGAGACTAAACTTGAGGCAAAGATCTGTAAAGGATATCGTACAATTGTTCTGCCATAAATCACCAAGAGAGCTAATTCCAGCATTACGCCATCTAGTCATTGTGTAATCTCTAAAGATGGGGGGAAGAATATGTTGGGAGGTCAAATGAGTATATCTCAAAATTCTTGGTATCCCTACATGACGCCAAATTAAAGTCCAAGCCCGGTATGCTGCTTGCAGAATCTTAAATTTTGTTTTTTGTAGTAACTAGGCTCTACATTTTTTAACAAGCAGCCTCGGCCCTCAACACCTAGAGCAAACTCAAATATAGATGGCGAATGAGATTCTAGAATTGGAGCTTTAGCACCTATTATCAAGGGAGTAATACATTGTAATACTGATGCAAAATAATAAAAAATGAAATGTGGAATACCCCACCCCTCCTTTGCCTTCGAAAGAATCATTTTTTTATAGGCTCTGCAGTGAAGTATATAGCCCCATAAGAATCTCCCAGCCATCCTCTCTAATTGTTTTAAAAAAACTAAGAGGAAATTCAAGAGGAACAGTTCTAAATAAATATAACAGTTTCGGGAGTACAAACATCTTTAAGACATTACTCCTCCCATATAAAGACAAATGTAGGTGGTCGATACGGTCCAATGTGGAATTAGCCTTCTTAACAACTGGACCAATGTTTAATTCTGGGATAGCTGACACTGGAGTTGTAATCTTGATTCCCAAGTAGGTTGCAGCTGGTTCTATGTTAAGATGTGCAGGGGGATTCTGTCCAATATATAATGTTTGAGTCTTGGACATGTTTAGTTTATAACCTGAAAAGGCACCAAACTGAGAAGCAAGCGCCTCAATCTTTGGCAAAGCCTTTGCAATATCTGTGGTGACCACCACCACATTGTCCGCGTAGGCTAATGCTCTGTAAATGGTACCCGCTACCTCTACTGGGGTTATATCTGCCGCCTGATTCCGTTCATTCAGATAAAGATCAATGTACATAGCGAAAAGAAGCGGAGAGGAGGGACAGCCTTTCCTTGTACCACGAAAAATAGGAAACAAATCAGATTTATTTGATCCAAGTTTGATGCTAGAGCATGGTGATTCGTACAGAGCTTTCAAGGCCATAATCATACGTGGGCCAAACCCTTTGAAGGCTAGGAGATCCCAGGGATAGGGCCAGGCCACCCTGTTGAATGCCTTCTTCTCGGCATCCAACAGGGTGACCCCTATAGCTGTATTAGTGCCCTGTGCCCAATCCGTCAAAGCAATGACCCTCCGAACGTGATCAGTGGTATCCTGCTTGGGAATAAACCTGTGCTGCCATCGTGAGACTATGCAAGATATTATCCCTGCGATTCGAGAGGCTAGAATTTTTTAGAAGACTTTGCTGTCGGCATTTATTAATGAAATCGGCCTATAAGAGGCCGGATTGAGGGGAGATTTATCTTTTTTAAGAAACGCCATGATTGTAGATTGTCTCCAAGAGACTGGCGCCGCCCCTTTCTGTGCTGCCAAGAAAGTAGCCAGCAAATCCTGTTTCAATAGTATTCTAAATAATCTAAAAAATTCGAGAGGAATACCGTCAGGTCCCATGGCTTTTCCAGCCGAAAGAGACATCAGGGCCAACTCGATTTCCTCCAAAGTAATATCGCAATCCAGAATTTGTGCCTGAGCGGTGGTTAATTTCGAGATGTTATCTGCAGTGATAAAAGTCACAATTGAGTCACTATTATACCTTATAAGATCCTGCTCGTACAACTTGGAGTAAAACTGCCTAAAAACCTCAAGGATTTCTTCCGGCTTATTATGAATCGGGCGTGCCTCATCCTGTATTGCATAAATAGAGTTGAATGCCTCCTTTTGCCTTATTATTTTAGCCAAAATCCAACCAAAATGTTCCCCTATTTCGTAAACCTGTGATCTAGAGATTGCTATCTGCTACGCCAGTTTCGTCGCAAATACTTCATATAGCCCTGCTTTATGTATAGCTAAAGTATTTTGGATATGTTCTGCATCTTGGGATAGACCAGTAGCTGTCACTAACTTCTCCTCCCATTCCTGTACTGCCTTGTAGTATCCGTCCAGTTTATTCCGAATATCTCTTTGTTTCTTAATCGAGTATGCTAGTGTCTGCCCGCGGACCCCGGCTTAAAAAGCATCCCACACATTTTGGACAAAGCAGTTCCTCTGTTAAACTTAAAAAATTCCCTAATCCAGTTACCCATAGAGTCGATATATAGTGGGTCTGCCAACAGTTTCCGGTCAAACGACCACAGTCTTACTTCTGCTTTGAATCCTACCTCTGTTTTAATCTCTATCAGCACCATATTGTGGTCTGAGATTATTCTAGGAAATAACTCAAACAAAGTACAATTAATAAGCCCAGTATCTATAAAAAAATAGTCCAACCGGACAAACTTCTGGTGTGGAGCTGAGAAAAATTTATAACCTGGCGATAATGGCTGTTTTACATAGCCCACATCAGACAAACCAAAATCCAGTACCAACCCTCTCAATGCCTTATATGACTTTTTTTTAGACCAGGATATATTGACTCACCCCGTATATCCAAGCCAGCTCCCAAATGATTATTCAAATCCCCACAAATTACTAGAGGAGAAGGCAAGTCAGCTAGTTCTAAGCTTAAGAAGTTCAGAATATCGGGGTCATCCAAATTTGGGGCGTAAATTGAGCATATTGTCCAATCTTTGCTGTCTATACTGATCTCAAGAATCATCCATCGCCCATTTTGATCAGCCTTAGAGCATTTAAGACTTGGCTATTTTCATCTGCATAGGTACTACTCCCTTTTCTAGCTCACAGTCTCAGTGCCGGGACACCCCCGTCGGGGGTAGCCGCGCACTTTACAAACTTCATAAATAAATAAAATAAATACATTTAAGAAAGCCCAATCCTCTTCTCATGAGAATCGCCACCCCCTTTGTAGTGGTACCTTGGCGGGTACATCCCAATAGATACAGACCCAATTCCTTAAATAAATGCCTATTGTTCCAAGTAAGGTACGTTTCCTGAAGACATAATAAGTCTATCCTCATGGTCTGTATAATTTGAGCACAGACCCCCCCCTTTTTTTCTGTCATTGAGACCACAAATGTTTCAAGAACAGATCCTCAGGTTTCCCATCTTAATAATATCTTTTTACACCACAGCATTGATCCTCCAAATATATCTATTGAAAACTGTAACAAACCAGTCAAAAAAGTGCTCATAATCACATTCAAATTATCTATAACATTACACCCAACATTGCTCTTGGTTCCAACGATCCTGACCGTGCTTGCCCCTCCTCGTGCCTCCCGAACCACCCACACTCCCCCCTCCTCCCACTGAGACCCCACCCAAAAAAGGCAAGAGGGACTGAATAGTCCCTGACATTGATGTCGTGAGAAGCAACTTGTGTCTCGTGATTCGATTACCATCACATTACAGTGCAATAATTTCCTTTTCAACCAGATACATAACTAAGAGAGAAGCAGGAGGAGAACAAACTGTAATGATACATATCCAGCACAATCAAAAAGAGAGAAAAGGAGAAAAAAAACTGAAATACAAAGAAAAAAACAAAAAATCCTCAAGCACCATGTGCATCATGAATAAAACAAATATAAATCAAAATGAAGCCAATAATTCTTTGTCAGCCCCCTCCGATGCTAGGAAGTATGATCGCTCTTTGTATATTACTTCCAATTTTTAGGGGTTAAGGAGAAAGGCCTGGTCGCCCTTAGCCTGAAAGAGTGGAATTCATTGGCAAAATTGCCAGCGCTGTTGGACAGTGGCATGGCAGTAATCAGGGCGAACAAAAAACTCCAGATCTTTCCCCCTTCATTTCCTATCAGGTCAGGCCAAATCATAGAGAGCCTCTCTAGCCAAAAAGTTGTTTAAACAAATCAATATAGCTCTTGGTTTAGAATGTGCATGAGTTTGAATATTTCTTTGAAAGGGAAATCTGTGAGCCCTTTGAAGTTCCACATCCCATTTCCAATGAGTGAGTTCCGGAAAGGCCTCCGAAAAAAGTTCACTAACAAATTTCCTGACATCACCTCCCTCGCTCCCCTTCGGAATGCCCAGGATGCGTAGATTGTTAGGTCTATACCTATTTTCAAGGTCAACCAGCTTCCAGTTAATTTCATCCCTGAGGCCTTCCAGAGAGGATAGCTGTGATTTATGCTGAGTCATGGTGTCTTCGATCGATGAGATCCATTCTTCAACTTCGACAACTCTTGCAGTCATCTCATTACAGGATTTGGCTACACGCCTTAAGTTGTTTTGTAGCCTGCGGACTGCGCATTGCGTGCGTAGATTCTCCGCCCTTGTCTCCTCCCGATGCTGAATCATGACCTGATATAAGGTTGCCAATGTAATCTCAGGTTTCTGAGACCTGCCCGGTACTTCTACAGACCTGGATACTATCGGGGAGACCGAGGTATGGGGGGTAGAACCAGTAAAGTAATTTTGTGCTTTTAAGATTATCTTACAAAGCAATCAAATAAAGTCAATTCTGATTCTGATTCTGACTGCTATGAAGATTCTTTTAATGTACAAATGTTCAATGATGAGATTCAACAAGAAATGACTATTGCTGCTGAAATAGCTAGAGAAAGTTCACAAAGCAGTCAAAGTTCTGGTCCACTGAGTCAAGATCCATTGGGAAAAGCAATTATTAAAAATGAAGCAGCAATAGCCATGAATGAGGTAGAAAATGCAATGCAACAAGCACAACAGGATATTATTCAGTTGGAAAAGTTAGAAGAACAAATAAATATTGAAGAAATATATCTACAAGTTAAAGAGCAGGTACAACATAGTATGAAAAAAAAGAATGCCGATGTTCAGCACTTAATCCTATTCTATTGTACATCAGTGGTCAAGCTGGAACAGGAAAACGTTCCTTAGTTAATGTTTTGACCAGTTATCTATATAAAATACAGAATCACATTTATCTTGTGTCATAACTGCACCAACTGGATTAGCAGAACACAACTTAAAAGGTACCAGTTTACGTCAATTACTTATGCTACCTGTTGAACATGATAATAAATTTAAATATCAGATGGTATCTGGAGAAGCTTGTTATAAAGTCTCAAGAGTACTTAATAAACTTAAACTTTTAATCATTGATGAGATGAGCGCATGGTCTCAAACCTAATGCTTGTCTGTGTACACTTGAGAATGCAACAGATTTTAAAAACAGATTATATGTTCTGTTTGGATGAAAACAATTAATTGTATTTGGAGACATACTAACACTTACTCCCATTAAAGGACAGCCTGTTTTAAAAACTTCTGCATGAGGACACAAGGGAAACTTTGGGAAGTATTAGAATTGCAAATATTTGGATACATTTTGAATATAAATAACTTGTTAGGGATATGCAACAAGCAAATGCTGAAGATTATGGAAATATTCTTAAAAACTAAGAATTGGTGTCTTGAAACATGGAAAACAACTTTTAGAAACTCGGCAACTAAGGAATTTAGGGGCTCATTATGATGGTGGGCGGACATCAGTATGCCCACCATCATAACTGTGATGGTACCACCTGCTATACATGCGGTGGTGCCACCAGCCCAATTAGAATACGCCCAGCATACTGGCGGGCGCATCCTGGCCTTTTACATTGCGGATGGTGCTGCTGGCTGCAGCACCGTCCGCAATGGGAAAAGAGCATGCAAAGCATTTCCATGCACCACGTGGCTGGTACCACGCTGTGCCTGCCACTTGGTGAATGGAACTACAGGGGGTACCATGGGTATCCCACCAGTGCACCGCAATGGGCCTCCAAAGGCAATCTCTGCCAGCCATTCCATAGCGGCATTGCCGCCTTGGAAAGGCCTATACTGTAATGGAGGCAAAGATGGCGGCGTCAGGCTAGCCGCCGGTAGCAGCTCTGATCAGGACAGCGGAGTATGCTGAAAATAAAACCGGAGACTGACATGCGGAAATGATCTAATTGTACAGACAAAGTTGCTAACGTCTAGAGGGAAACGGAGATGTCCAATGCAGCCCTGTGAGTTAAAGTTTGTTCCTGCTGAGGACTCACCTCCAACAAGGACGCCGCCATCACTCCTCGCCTCAGCAATCGGGTTTGCTGTTCTCCACCTGCTGATCGGCAATCACCGATCAGTGAATGAACTGCGCTCCTTTTGATGGCTCGGTTTCACGAATGCTGCAGAGGTTGTGAACTCCGTGAGTGATACGGATTACAAGAGAATAACAGCAGCCCATAATAGCGAGCGGAACCTGACACCACCAATGGCCCCGAAAAACGCGGTGGCAGCAGCCGCAGCGGGAGCTAAGACAAGGGCTGCAAGACAAGCGCTACGAGATCAGGAGATGAATAAGCAGCAACAGCGTGGGGGGGTACAAGCGGTGCACACAGAGACTGCAGCAACAGCAGTGGAGAAAACGGTGGAAAAAACACCGGCCCGGAGGGGGGTCTCCAGTAAAACATCGCTAACTACTCAACCCACTAAGAATACACCAACAAATGTCACAACAGTGGTTACAATGTTCCGCGCTGCTAACCAGAGAATAGTGTCGAGAGAGACACAGCAGAGCACGGAAAAACAGCATGCGCCTGACCCCATGGTGGGGGGCACGATGTCAATAATTACGGGGGACAAAGGGAGTAACACTGCTGCAACGAGAACAGCGGGGCAGACGGGCCCCACAACGCCATTATTGGTGGGAAACAATGTTACAACCGGTCAAACAGGGGCACAGAAAGTATCAGAGTTGCAGCAGGAGCAAAGACAAGTGCCTGAGGCTGAGACTGACAACAGATCTGAAAGACCTGTCTCTACTGCCGGACAGGTAAGCCATTATACCTCTTCTGGTTCTGGTTCTGCACTCCCCAGATCTGATATAATTAATCAGGGGGGGGGGCTGATATTTTCAATGAAGAGACGGTGGATAAAAACTGCCCAGCAAGTCAAGTGGAGAATTGTAATGTAACCAATGAATATGCTCTTACAAATACTAATCAATATGTGGATCGACATGAGGCTACAAGTTTTTCTACAATACTGCCCGAAAGCATTATTGGTAACAAGAACGCTAACCAGAGTTATGCTGCAAACCCTCAAAGCACCATGGAGATGCTAGCAGACCCCTCACCTGAGAGCTTATTAACTGATATACGAGTAAACTCACTCATAGTCGAAAATCATACCCCACAAGTTGGGGTCATCAAAGCTTCAGAGAAGGGGGAAGGGACATAGACTGCAGAGACCTCAGAAACATCAAACCTAGACACAGAAATACCACAAACTAGCTCTGAAATAAATGAACACCCCATTGATGCTATAGAGGTACTAGAGACCGACAAAGACATAACGGATTTTTATTCATTATCTGAAGACATTAGCTGGTCTGGTGATACTGACGAACTAGACGAAGCAGAAGATCTGGAGAATGACTCAGACTCTAACCTAAGTTCAGAATTTGAAGCCAAAAGAGAACTATACTAAAAAAGAGGAAAACTGGACACCACGGTGCCAATGAACTAACATGGGATTACACTCCTACAGTCCTGGCACTGAATCAGAGTCATACTCCTGATCCTAGAAATCAGAGGCCACCCTCAGATCAAAATAAAGAATCTCTCGAGGCGTCAGGAACCACCCTAACACAAGTAATGGAGACAGTCCTGCAAGCTATAGCATCACACCGTGAGGAAACCTCAAAAGACAGTCGCAAAGCCCGAGCTGGGCTACAAAAGGTTCAAGGAGTGGTTCGTAAACTCTCAAAAACCATGGGCGCTTTTACAGAGAGATTAAACGCCATAGAGGATCGCATTGTGGTTAATGAAACAGAAGCCGTAGCCACAAACGAATGAGTCGAAGCTACTGAAGTACAAGTTGAGGACATTAGATGGAAGCTTGAAGATTACGAAAATAGGCTTCGCAGGAACAATCTAAGAGTGCTAGGAATTCCGGAAAAAATGGAGGGTGAGGATTGTCGCACCTTCATTATACAACTATTTCGAGATACCCTACCTGAACTAAACACCTGGGATTGGGGATACGAGGTGCAAAGAGCTCATCGGGTTCCACTATCCTTAAAACCCACGGCACCTGCAGGTAAATACCCACGAGCAATACTAGTGTACTTCGGAAATTTCCTGCTTCGACAAGCCATTGCGGAAAAAGTCACTCCCGACAAACATCGCAAAAAAGATTCAATATCATATTTCGTACGCCCTGACTTTTGCCACTGGACTGTCGAAAGGAGGTGGCGTCTTAAGCAACTCATCAAACCATTTATAGAGAAGAAGGCAGTAGTATATCTGAACAATCCAGCAAAACTAAAAATAATATACAAGGGTCAAACCAAATTTTTCACTTCCGAGGTCAAAGCTAAGGAATATCTAGAGAGCCTATGAAAGAACAATTGAAAATATATGAGAATAAGTTGGGGAGATATTTGAAGTAGACATGAAATAGATTTATGTTGTCGGTTTCTCATAAACAACTCAAAAACTGGCCTATCTGAAATAGATTAGATTAGATTTACAATCTTCAATTACTGATCCCTTTACCTTTTCATACTTTTTTCTACTCTTTAAGTCACATTTTCTCTTTTTCTCCGGTAATGTTTATTCTATTTTTAGTTTAGTACACTTAAGAATGCATGCTTCACTAGTCCTGATTGGAACATGCTAGCGCATCACTGCAGACTCTCATGGAGTCTCAATGCCTTTTCCGGGTGGTCAAGGGGAGGGGGGGGTGGAGAGGAGAGAGGAGGGTGGGGGGTGGGAACCAGGGTGCACGGGGTGCACAGGGTGCACTTGGTGTAGGTGGGGGGGCAAAAAAATATAAAATGAGCAAAAATGATACTACTGAAGGAACGCTGATTGATGAATACCACTCTAAAACTAGTATAGTTAAATGAGCAGGTTAAACATAGGATGTTGGAATGTGGCAGGTCTAAACGACAGAGGAAAGAGGGCCCAATTTTCCCAAATAATAGCTCATAGTACTTGGGACATCATCTGCATACAAGAAACCCATATCCCAATAGGAGAGATCAACCAACTGAAAGTACCAGGTTATCACATATTAATTACAACAATGCAAACCACAAGAATTAGGGGGGTCACAATTTTAGCAAGAACAAGATTAGGTCGCCCGGTACGTAAAAAAGCTGACGATCACGGACGATGGGCCATTGTCCAATTAGATCTGGGAATTACAATATGCTCCATTTATGGCCCTAATCTTGACAACCCCATATTATATAATGATTTGGAATCTGAATTAGCATTATGGCCAAGTACTCTGATTCTTTGATTCTTTGTGGCGACTTTAATTTAACATTTAATCAAACCCAGTCTCTTCAGAACCATTATACGTACATCGGGCGGAAGCCCAGAGTGTTCAGAGCTGTACTAAATCTGATCCAGACCCATAATCTTCAAGATATATGGTTGTTAAAAAATAGTAAGGATCCATGATACACTTATTTCTCCTACCCACACCGGAAATATGTTCGCATAGATTACATCTTTGCAACTCCAGACATCGCTTTGAATGCTCTGATCTTTAAGGACCCGAAGACAATCTCTGACCATAATTCTATACATACTACATTGGAAATATCTGGCTACAATCGGGTCCACACACAATGGACATTCGATAGGAAACTATTAGTCAGTCAAGAATATGTATCATACATAGCCCAATGGACCAAAGAATTTTTTGATGCAAATCAATATAGTGCTTCACGCTGTAACGTATGGGACAGTTTCAAGGCTGCATTAAGGGGGGAAACTGCTGCATTTGTTGCTAGTCGTAAGAAAGAACGAATGAAAACTCATAACCAATTGATAAACGAATTAGGACAGCTAGAATATAAACAAGCCAATACATCACGGCAAAGAGGCTGTGGATACCCTAAGAAAGATCCTAGTACTAAAGGCAGAGATAAATAATGAGCTAACGGTTAAAGCCGCCGAAACTGTCCAAGCTTATCGAAATAAGTCATATGAGATAGGGGAAAATGTTGGGAGACATCTTGCCTTAAAAACACGACAGACCCAATCTTATAACACTATACAAAGTATTGATTATGGCGGGCACAAATATACCACCCAGGAAGAAATTGCTAATTGTTTTAAAGAATATTATCAAAAATTATATCAGAACGAAGATAAACAAATGGCTGATGAAACCAGGGAGTTCTTAGTTAGCTGGCTTAGCGAGACTAACATGCTACAAACTGTTGACGACGATACAAGGAAAGAACTGGAGAAAGAAATTACTAGAACAGAGGTTGAGCTGGCAATAGCGGAACTAGCCGCAGGGAAAGCAGCAGGACCCGATAGGATACCACTAGACTTATATAAAATACTAGGTAAAATAATAATTCCATTCCTCCATGATCTATTCCTAGGCGTCCAATGGCATGGAAAACCTCCAGAGTCATGGAAACAAACAAATATAGCAGTTTTCAAGAAAAAGGACAAACCCCCTGATTCAACAACATCATACAGACCGATTTCGCTGATTAATTCAGATTCTAAAATGTATGCAAAAATTTTTGCTAACCGGCTTGCCAAGTACATAATACAACTAGTGTCTCCTTGGCAACACCGGTTTATACCAGGCAAAAGCACCACTGACCACATACGCTGAGTAATAACACTCTTTGATATTATGAAAATAGAGAAAGGCCAGATGTCTCTAATTTTACTAGATGCCGAAAAGGCTTTCGACCGGGTCTCCTGGCGGTTTCTCTGGGAGTTACTAGCCCTTAATAACATCGGCCCGGGGTTTATAAAGTCAGTAAAAGCCTTATATGTAGAACCTAAAGTTAAAATCTTGACAGGCGGTAGCGAATCCGAAAGCATAAATATCCAAAGAGGCACACGACAAGGGTGTCCGTGCTCTCCACTTTTATTCGCACTCTATATCAACCCCTTAATCATTAAATTATTAACATCACCGGCGATAATACCAATAAAAACCGGCATATATAATACTAAAATTCTTGCCTACGCTGATGACGTAGCGATTTTAACAACTAATCCAACTGAGGCATTAGTCGAAATAGAAGCAGTCACTAAAATATATGGTCACTATTCAGGCTATTCACTAAATCAGGACAAAACGATGGTTGTTTGGACCGATAACACACCATATACAAGCCAATATAGAGTGGAAAACGCGAAATACCTAGGAGTTAACATCTCACCTAATACTAACAACATCATCACGCTAAATTATGATCCCTTAATTACAAGAATAAAAAAAGATCTTCTCAGAATCAATAACCTTCACTTATCCATAAATGGTAGAAGCAATTACATAAAAATGACAATATTTCCAAAACTACTATACTTATTTCGTGCAATTCCTATTCTAATCGACAATACTTATATGAAGAAGATTGACCAAGCAATAACATCATTTATTTGGAACTATGGGAAGACAAGAAGGGCCATATCCAAGTTAGCGCTACCGATAGCCCGCGGTGCACTAGCAGTACCAAATTTATACTATTATTTGTGGGCTGCTATTCTACAACAAATGTCCTTCCTAATTACACCTAAAGGTCCAGATCAAAATACATTACTACAAAGTATCCCTTCTATCTATGAATTGACATTAGGTAATACAGCTCGAGGATTATTGTTAAGACAAATCGAGCCCTCATACTACAAACAAATTAAATTTAAAATAGTTACAGATGCCTTTAAAACTTGGACTAGTGTCACTAAATTACTATCAATACCCAAATGTACAAAATATACACCTCTATGGCGCAGTTCGATAATCCCCCAATATCTCAATGATAATATCACTAAACGATGGGAAAATTTAGGTATTATCACTATTGGCGATTTTCTAAATTCAGATGGAAGAATAACTTTTAATGAGCTACGCCTTAAATATCAAATCCATCAAGCGGATTATTTAAAATTTATCCAAATATCCACAACACTAAGACAATGCTTTACAAATATGGAGCTACAGTCGATACCACTCCTAGACTTGATGTTAAAATTATCAGTCAGAATCAGCGATATATACGGGATCCTCTTAAACAACCACCCAGATGATCTAGAAAAAATAGAAAAAAACTGGGCTGATAAATTAAACAATCCCAACGTTGACATAGATATGGTGCTACAACTATCTTCTAAAGTTTTACTAGCAAGTAATTTAAAAGCCCAAATCTATAAAACGATCTGTAATGTATATTACACACCTTGTAAACTATTCTCATGGGGTAAGATCAGCCATGACAGATGCCCTAGATGTGCACTTGGCCCCGCAGACCTAGTACACATGTTCTACGATTGCCCCAAGTTGAAACAACTAAAGGAAAGTATAGTTAAATATTGGATCGAGATCTTCGGCCGCGAGATTCAAACTTCATCAACATTGTTCTTATTAGGCTTTGATAGCTACCTAGAATTTAGTAACCCAGAAATTTACACAACTTATATATGTACCGCCATATACAGAATTATTTTAGCAGCTCGCTGGAAGGATACTGAGGCCCCCACATTCCAGGGATGGATTAATAGACTTTTAGCAACATATAAACAAGAAAAAGCTATATATGAAACTAGAGGGAAAAAATCTAGAGCTAAAGGGGAATTGATTTGGTCCCCAGTGGCTAATTGGTACGAACTGCAAAGGGTCTGAGGCTAAAATTAGCCATAGTAGCGTAATAGTGATGTCACTACTATATAGAAGTATGAAATGGAAAAAACGAGTATATATTGTATAATGCTTGTTCTTTATTTTGTTTTTATTATTATTTTTTTTTATTATTTGTTTTCTTTGTAGCTGCTTCCTGTTTAATCATCATCATACTTGCCACATCCTAAAAATGGAACTTATATTAACATTTACATTTAATTTATGTCTTTATCCTATGTGCGTTCTTATATAATGAAAAATCCATTCCATTTCTTTGTATTATAATATGTATACTATAACATATGATCAATTATGTATATTTTGAATATGCTCAATAAAAATTAAAAACAAAAAAAAAGTAAAGGCCTATACTCACCCACATCCTAATATGGCAGGCAGTGCCTGCTAGGCACTGCCACCATATTAGTGGCCCAGCTCCTCCCAGCAGGCAGCAGTGATGATTGCCACCGGTGGAAAACCAGCGGACGGACTTTGCATCTGCCGCATTACCCACTGCCATCCTAATATGGTGGGAGGTATTTCTCATTACGATGGCATAATGATTGCCACCGCCGGGTCGGGTACGCCATCGTAATGAGCCCCTTATTTACAACTGGAAAACAGCAGTTGAAGTACTGTACAATATGCTTACAGAAAGCAAGTCTATAGTTTGTCGAATGCCTACGCTGCAAGAGTGTTCTACATTTAATCCACTGCTTCTCAAACTGGAAAAACAACAAATTATGGAAATTGAAGCTTTTGACCAAATAAAACACCAAGGAGTGACAATTATTCTTACCGAGAAACAATTGGCTAAATTGCATTCTTTGGGAAGTCTGTATCTAAAACTGCAGCATTAGAATAGACTTTACATGTATGCATGAACTGCCAAATAATTTTACGGTGTAATTTGAATATAGAGAAGAATTAGTAAATGGAGCAATGTTAAAAGTTGTTGATTTTGTACATTTTCAAAAAAGAGATGGAATAGAATTTGTGTTTATAAAATGTGTTCAGATTAATGAGGTAAAACAGATTGGGCATTGTGTTGTACGTTTTTTGCTTGTAAAAGACTTGTATGTTCGCAGACAACAGTTTCCTCTGTCTCAAGCATATACAGTAACGATTCATAATTCTCAAGGTTTAAGTTTAGATAGAGATTTTGTAAATATTGGAAGTACTATGTTCAAAGAGGGAATGGCATACGTTGCATTGTCTCGAATAAGAACATTGTCTGGTTTGTATTTGATAGATTTTGATGAGAAAAAGTTTAGCACAAATGCAAATTGAGTACAATAGTACAATTGTTTAAGAAGACGTTATGCTCCTGATTTAGGTGAATCTCCCATATGTGAGAAATGTGTAGTGTGTCCAAAATGGAAATTTGTCAAACATGCAACTGAGGTTCAAAAAAAGAAACCAACTGAAGCGAAAGTTGAAGCTGTAAAGAAAAGTGTTGATGACATTGTAGGATACCAGTTGGAAAACAGTTCAGATATCAACTGTTATGCTAATGTGATTCTGAATGTTGTCTTTCATCTACCAGATCTTTCTCATGAAATCCTGGGAAATTATGAAAAAAGATTCTGTTCTGCACTACTTCATGTATTTCAACAGTTGGTAAGTAACATACTGTTTCTGGCATTCAGCATCTTTTAGATATATGTACTGGTACATTGACATTTACTCTCAACATACAACAAGATACATAATCATTTTTAATGCTCATGCTTGGAGTATTAGAAGATGAACAAATACACATTGAAAATGTATTTGGACTATTGGAGATGGGAGCATACCTATGAAGAGTGTTCATTTACTTCTACCACTCAAATACAAGCAGGATAATTTCTATACTTGATAGTACCAGACTGCAAATCAGTACCTTTTAACAAATTGATAAAAACTGCAAATCAGGATAGGACTCATTCACATTGTAGACCACAGATGTTGTCTACATTACATATAGAAAGATATTACATATTTTAAAGGAAGTCAAGAATCTATTTCAGGAAAAACCTTTATGACAATGGCTATTATTTTTCATGATGGACCCACTACAACATCTGAACACTATGCAGTTTATTTAAAGTGGAACAAGGGATGGACGCTTTGCAATGATGCCCACCTGGCATTCAAACCTAGATTACCTTTTCAACTACCAAATTCTTATATGGTATTTCTGCAGCCAAAGTTTTGAGTATATATTTTGGCCTATTGCGGAAGATGTCAACAGAAAGTAGAGTGCACTGTAAAGTATTACTGTTTATATTTAATGTTCTAATTATTATTTGCCCATATTGATATAACGTTTGGAAAATTGTGTTTAAAGCAAATTGTTTATATATGTGTTGTCTATATTGTACCTGATGTAATTAAGGTTATACATTTTGTGAAATGTATTTCAGAGAATTAATACAGTTAATGTAGATGAAGGAAGTTATTAACAAACTGTAGATCGGAAAACGCATAGCTACACATATTGATAATGATGTTCTTTGATGATTTGATTTTTTTTTCTACAATCAATTTGACTGTTTTTTCCCTGCTGTTCAATGATGATGCGACATTGAAATCACTGTGTATGGTTAACTTAAGTGGAATCTGAGAATAGAAAAAAGGGAAAGTGAGAATGTTATGTAATTCTAAATGTATGTAGTGCTCCCAAAAATATAATATTGTATTTTTTGAATATATTATCATTAAATAACAGTTTTTCTTTTTGTTCTTTATTACTGTTGAAGTTTGAAAACTGTTTTAATGCTGTTTAGGATAATAATATTCTGAATTAGCTTTACTGAATGATGTATCTAAATTACTTGAAAGGTAAGAATACATCATATGTTATGCATGATAACCTTGAAAAATGTGGAAATGTAATTATATGTAATTTGTTTCTAATATAAATAATGTTCTTCTTTTATATTACTTCTATCTAACGTATGATTACATTTCTGTGAAACACTATCACACTTACTATTTACAAAAGTGCATAGACTAACAAAAGTGCTTATTTTGGACATTATTTATTCCTCATTATACAGGACAGGTGTGTATTGAACTCTCTATCAAATGACTTTTCATATGCATACATAGATAAGACATGTCTGGTTATGTGACTCAAAGCTCTAAGAAAACTGATAAGATTTGTGCACCTGTATGATAAACTACATAGTAAGAGTCATCAGATATACAACACATGACAGAATACATATAGAAGCCTTCACATACTAGAATACATCTATTTTACACCACATGTTTTTGAAATTGACATACAAGAAGATGTATGTATTACATTCTCCTCCTTATACAGGAGGGTATTGAAAGTGCTTTTTATTATATTTGGAAATTTGACACTTTTGAAGTATGATGTATCTTCTCATTTAAAGGAGTATTTTAAGCTATATTATAAGGCTTATAGGAACAAGTTATAATTAATAGAATCTACTGTACATGGCACAATCCATGCACATCTAATCAATTAAACGCTATCCTTGCACTAATTTATTCACTCAGGCAATATCCATACAGCCATCCAATTATACATATACTACTAATGTACTCATTTAATAATCCAGACACTACTCTTGCACTCTTCCAATCACCCAGGCAGTATCTATACACTCAACCATTCACCCAGGCACTACACATGTACTGATTTATTTATCCAGGCACTAATTCTGCACTCATGGAATTACCCAGGGACTACCCATGCACTCATGCAACCAAACAGACACTATACATGCACTCATCCAATCACCTAGGGGCTACCCATACACTCATTCATTCACCCAGGTACTATCCATGCACTCATGCAATCACCCAGGCAATACCCCTGTACTCACTGGATGAGCCACATACTACCCTTGCACTAATCCATTCACTCACACACTATACATGCAGTTATCAAATCACACAGGCACTATGGTTGCACTCAACCTTCCCTCAGTCACTACCCTTGCACTCATGCAATCACTAAGCCAGTACTCTTGCATTCATCCAATCACCCAGGCACTACCCATGCACTCATGCAACCACTCAGGTACTATCCTATAAATGAACCATTCACTCGTGCAGTACCCATGAACTCATACATTTACTCAGATAGTACTTTTGCACTCATCCAATCTCTTTCATGTAGTCATCCAGTTACTAGCACTGCACTCATGGAATAACCCAGGTATTGCTCTAGCACACACTCAATCTCACAGGCATTATGCATATACTCAGCCAATCATCCAGTCACTACCCATATACTCATTGATTCACCGAGGTACTATCCATGCACTGACACAATCACCCGGGCACGGCTTTTGCACTCACCAATTCATCCAGCAACTAGTCATGTACTCATGCATCTAATCAGGCACTGTCCATGCAGCCATACAATCATTCAGACACTAACCATGCATTCATCTAATCACACAGACACTGCCCATGCACTCACCCAATGAGCCTGGCATTACCCTTCCATTTATTCATCCATTCAGGCACTACCCATGCACTCATCTAATAGCTCAGGCACCAACTATGCACTCATTTAATCACTTAGACACTATCCTTCAATTCAACCATTCACTTATGCAATACTCATGCATTCATGCATTCAATCAGATAGTGCTTATGCACTCATCCAATTACCTAGGCACTACCCATGCACTCATCCAATCACCCATGCACTCCCCATACTCTCATTCATTCATCTAGGTACTATCCATGCACTCATGGAATCACCCAGGCACTGTATTGAACTCACTAATTCATCCAGCAACTACGCTTACACTCATCCATTCACTCGCACTATCCTGCAACTGAGCCATTCTTTCATGCAGTACCCATGCACTCATACATTCACTTAGGCAGTACTTTTACTCTCACCAAATCTCACAGGCACTACCCATGCACTCATCCAATCACTACTCATTCTCTCATTTATTTATCCAGGTACTAGCCATGCACTCATGGAATAACCCAGGAATTGCTCTTGCAGTCATCCAATCTCCCAGGCACTATGCATGCACTCATCCATTCACTCAGTCACTACCCATGCACTCATGAATTCACTCAGAGAGTAAATCCAGGTAAATAGATGTCAGCTAGGTTTTAGATGTAAAGTTGGATCCTGGAACAGTGTCTTAACCTTAACTTGATTATTGGCAAATATACCATAGCTCGACACAGCCCCATTTGCCTAGCATTCATGGACCTCACCTCGGCCTTTGACTTTGTTAATAGATCTCAGCTCTGGAAATGTCTTTTAGACTATGGGTTGGATGAGGACATGGTGTACTTTTTAGCATATTTACATAGGGATCTAAGGGCACAGGTGAGAGTAAGGGCGGATGGGGTAGTTTCAGGGGACATAGTGGTCGGAAGAGGTGTCTGGCAAGGGTGCGTTTTAGCCCACTTTTATTTATTTTGTATATTAATGAGTTACATAACGTACTGTCTGACCTGACCACAGATGTCCTTATGAATAATGGCAACAAGCTGCCCGCCCTTTTTTATGCGGACAACACTGTTTTATTGGGCAGAACACCAAACGCTCTGCGCACATTAGTTAGGGGGTTTATTGATTTTATGAATGATCTGAATTTGTGCACACATTTTAAGAAATCTTTTTTAATGTGTTGTGGTCCTAAAAAATATTTTTTTAATGCTATTACTTCAGGTTCTGAAACCTTGCTATGCACACACACTTTTCCATATCTGGGTCTGCAATTTTCAGACAAATGAGCTTGGGTACCCCATTTGGTATATGGGCAGAGACATTTTTTAAAGGCAGTTTAAAATCTCCCCTAACCAAAAAAGAATTGAAGTAGTGCTGTTCCTACTCAAAATCTATTGAACACAATGTATACCTACTATAACATACGGGGCTGAAATCTGGGGCTCTATAAACATTAAAGCCGCCCAGGTCAAAGAAAATACATTTTGTAGGAGAATATTGGGGACACCCATCTCTTCTTCATTCTTTGTCTTAATGAATTAAAACTATTTTACCTAGAGGACTATATTAGGTCCTGCCCTACCATGTTTTTAGCTGAAGGTTTGGCAAAACCCTGCAGCCTCTTTGACCAGGGAAATTATAGTTGAATGTTTAAAATGCGACAAGGGCGGATACATTCTGTGGCTCCCAGAAGTGAAGGCTAGTTTAACTAGAGTAAACCTGGGGTATATTTTTCATAATAGAGACCAGATAGATGGAATAAAAAAAAGATTATTCGAAATGCCATATATAAATATTATGGGGACATAAGATATGCACAAGAGCTCTCTAAAACCTTCATTGCACGTTATATATATCATTGGTAGATGACGGGGCCCCTTCCACCTATTTACCAGCTGGTTACCTTTTAAGAGACATTACTCACTGGTAACGTAGTATGTTCTTTCACCTGGCACCTTCAAATATTTGTTGTGTTTTCGCCTAGGCCACCAACCTAATATTGAGGAATTGCTTTGCCCTTGTGGCAACTCAGGCAAGCAATCCATGTTGCATTTCCTGTTATTTTGTAATTTTTATCAAAGGTACAGTAAACATTTCATGATGCCAAATTTTTAGGACCAATGGTATAACAGATTTTAAGGTTGCCTATGGGACTATGCTCCAACTTAATGGGGAAGACGTAACACTTCGAGTATGTACTTTTTTTAATTGGCCATTTGTTTGCATGCCTCAATGAACCCCTGATAATTATATCAGATTGGATGTTTTTATTTATTAGCCTATTCTCTTCTGCTGCTATTTCTATCTGCACTTACATATAACCTGACATATCCCTGCTGCTATTTTTCTTAAAACTACCTGTATTCTGCACTTTGGAATATTATCATTCGATGCTGCTATAATTGTAATACATCTGTGAAAACTTTGTGTTGATTTATTGAATTGCCTTTAAATAGCCAAAGCTTCAAATGTTTGAAATGATTAATTTTGTGAGAATTGTTTGTGCTTTAAATGGATCTTGTACATCCGAATAATGATTATTGAATTGAATTGAATTCCAGGTACTATCCATGCACTCATGTAATCACCCAGGCACTGCTACTGCTCCTGCACTCATCCAATCTCTCAGGCACTATGCAATGCACTCATTCAATCAACCAGGCACTACCCATACACGCATTCATTGACCCAGGTACTATCCATGCACTCATGTAATCACTAAGGCCCTGCAAAAAATTTGCAACAATAGAACAATATTACAAATTAGTAAAAATTGCAACTATTCAAATAAATAATACTATAAATCTTTAATCAGCTAAGTTATATATATTTTAAAAAAGTGATTATAATTATTTTTAAAGTTTTTAAAAATACATTGAAAATCATTAAAAAAAAGAAAAAATAATGACAAACATCTTTTAATAAATATAAATGTTTACAAAACCTTAGAATTGCACTGAAAAAATCAGAGGTTTCCGGGATGTTATAGTAAGGAATTAGCATTTAAAAAACCTTAGAAATTCACTGAAAAAAACAGAGGTTTCAGGGACGCTGTACTTAGGAATTTGCATTTAAAAAAACATCTAAAAATTATAGAAAAAACATAGGTTATAGGGACGTTATAGTTAGGCTAACATGTCACTCACACAAAAACAGAGAAATGCAGCTGTTAAAGTTAGCTGAGCTTACTATAACTTCCTTGCCTGTAATGCACTACTGATGACATCACATATTACATCACTGATGACATGGTCAGTGATATCACTGAAGACATCACTGATGACATGTCAAATAACATCAGTGATGACATCACTGATTACATCATCCACATAATCTCTGATGCACCTACTCACACCCCAATATAACCTATTATACACCCACTCCAAACTTCAGACTAACATTCTTGAAACCATTGACAGACCAATACCAGTAGGTACATACCCACTCAGTGATTCATAGGTCTACATACACATCCTCTCACTCACCCATACAGGTACTCATACAGCCAGACACTCAGCAATATAGCTGCCGAGATATACACTCATACTCAGATACAGCAACTCATATACCGTCAGTCACCCATAGAGTTCCTCATACAGCTACTCACTCACCCAATTATTCAATCGCATACCCACTTACTCAAACATACAGAAACACACACACACTCACTACTGATACAGATACTAACACATACTTACTCTCCTCACAGTTGATGACATAAGCACACACTCACCCATACAGCCACTCTCAGAATCACTCACTCACACATACAGTCACTTATATACTCCAATACTCACATATTCTGCCTTTCGCATATGAACTTACTCACCCATATCCCACTGAGACATTCATACACTCATCGACAAAGCCTATGTCACAATCACTTGCCCATACAGTCCCTCACAGACACATTCATGAACCCATACACTCAAGGATTCACCCACTCATACATCCATGTAGGGAGTCACACACACTATGACCCACCCACACAGACACTCAGTCACCCATATGGGTACTCAGACAACTAATCTATAACCCATATAGACACTTATGTACCTACATACCAATCCATGCAGCCAATTACAAACCAACTGACAGACTGATACACATATTTACACAGATAAGTCACTCACCCATTCATTCACTGAGACACATTTAATCACTCACTTATACAGTCAGTCACACACCCACTAAATCACCTATACAGACACTCATACCTCCTCAAATTGTTTTAATACACCTTGGCGTACATATATATAACATTCTTAAACTTATTCGAAACACTCATTCACTGGTTGATGTCATCAGTGATGTCATCAGTGATGTCACGGACTATGTCATGAGTGATGTATTACATGACGTCATCAGCAGAGCATTGCTCAGCTAACTATAACAGTTACATTTCTCTGGTTTTGTGCAAATGAAATATCAGCCAAACCATAACGGCTCTGTAACCTTTGTTTTTTTCAATGAATATATATATATATATATATATATATATATATATATATATATATATATATATATATATATATATATATATATATATATATATATATATATTCACTGAAAAGAACATAGGTTTCAACCACGTTATAGTTAGGAATTAGCATTTAAAAAACCTTAGAAATTCACTGAAAAAACCATAGGTTTCACCCATGTAATAGTTAGCTGGACATTTCTCTCATACAAAAACATTGAAATTCCTCCGTTATAGTTAGTTCAGCTAACTATAACTCGCGCGCCAGCAATGCACTGCTGATGACGTCACATATTACCTCACTCATGACATGGTTAGTGACATCACTCATGACATCACTCATGACATCGCAAATGACATCACTGATGACATCACTGAGGACATCATCCAGTGAATGTGTGTCTTTTTTTTATTAAATGTTTTTATTAAAAAAAAAAATATTTTACAACGTTTATTCCCCTAACTCCTCCCCCCCCTGCACAGGACATGAAAAATAGCAAAAGAATACAATCAAGTTTCGTTTTTTTCCATGACATTACTATAACTCAAGTTACAATTTACAATAATTCAGACTGGCAAATTATACTGGGTAATCTAGAGCATTATTAAAAACAACTGGTCGAAACCCCTTGAAGGGCAAACATCCAAACATAACCCCATGCATACAGCTAGAATAATATTCCTGATTGCATTATACACCCGCCCTGAGACCCTATGGAAGTTCTATGTTTCCTGCCACCCTATTCTTCCAATCTGTTATTGGTTTCAAGATCTGCAGACCTAGGGATCTGCCATTCTTTCCTTTTCTGGCGTATAGCGCTTTTTCCATGTTGTATATATACAAAAGCCTGACCAACCATTGCTGCATAGTGGGGGGGGAGCTTGTCTCGCCAAGCTGAAGCTATGCATAGACGAAATACTGCCATAGCTACGAAAAGAAAGTTCTCCAACTGTGGTTGCTCTCCAGTCCCGTCCAATCCCATTAATATTACTTCGGGTGTCATTGTTAACTTACAATTCAGTGATCTATCTAAAAACCCTTCGATTTCTTTTATCAGAGGAACAAGGTTGGGGCATTCGCCAAACATGTTAGCTATGTCTGCCTCCTGGCTGTCTCATCTTGGGCATGTTATGCCTTGTGTGCCCCCCACTGTTCAATTCTGGCTGGGGTGTAGTATAGCTTGTACATGGTCTTATAGTGCTGGGTTTGCAATGAAGAAGAGCGGAGAACCTCCTGTCCGATCCGCAATGACTTCTCAACGATCCCCTCCCGAATCCCTAGCGCATCCATCCATTTTGCTTCAAATTTACCCAAGTCATCTCCCCTGTGTGCTATAAGTTCGGCATAGAACCTTTTTATCGTTCAGCTGTGTCCCCCTTCTATTATTTGTAATATTGTATTGTCTCCAAATCCTAGAGGTCCTCCTCTCATTTCAGCCATAAGCTTCTTGTCTGCAAGTGAATGTGTGTCTTTATGAAAAAATACATATTTTTATATATGTATATCTAAAGGTGGATGGAAGAATAAATAGGCAAATACGTGTTTAAATGGATTTTTTTTGTTAAATTGATTGTATAACGTACTCATTAAGTGTATCTTAGTAAATACATGTATTAGCGAGTAATGTTTAAATATGTAAATATCTGTATCAGTGTCTCACTTTGAGTATAAGTGGCTGCATAGGTTGGTGAGTAGATACATTAGTGTCTATATGGGTTATTAGTTGGTTTTTTGAGTATGAGAATGAGTTTCTGTATGGTTAGGTGGGGGTATTACTTAGCGCACAGATGCATGAATGACTGACTCACTGTATATATTTTGAAGACATCATGTGTGCAGGACTGTATGGGTGGATGAGTGTGTATATGGGTGTGTTAGTGAGTGAACGACTGTCTCAATAGTATCTTTATAAGTAACTACATATGTTTTAAACTAGTATATGTGAGCATGATGTATATAAGTGAGTATGCTTGAGAGTGTGAGATTGGAAGAGTTCCTATATAAATAAGTATGTGTTTCTATAAGTGATTGTTTAAGAGAATAAGTATGTGTATGTTTCTGTAGAAGTAAGTGTAGTGGTGTGTGTATAGCTATATATGCAAGTAAATGGATGTTTGATAGTTTATTTGCATGTGTGAGTATGTATGTGAGTAACTCTATGGATGAGTATCGTGTGTAACAGGATGTATAGGTGTATGAGAACATATGATGAGTGAGTACATGTATGTGTGACTATATAGAACTGTTGGTGAATGAGTGGATGTGTATGTAGATGGTGGAATTACTGAACAGGTTTTTATAACTGGTATTGGTATCTCTATTGTTTTGAAATTTTTAGTTTCTATTTTTCAATGTCACCCGTGGCCCATGGAGAGAGTTGCGGTGGGGCAGTCAGGCGGGGCGGGGAAGGGGCAGGATGGTGGGTGATAAACAACGGAATCTGGATGATTGCAGGTAAGTAAACAATTAAATTAATAAAAGGAATTTCGTTCCACGCCCTGCATCGCATTTTGCGATGCAGGGCGCGCTACGAAATGGTGGAAGTGTAAGGATACAAACTGGTAAATTGAACGTGTAAAAGACAGATTTGCAAGTACATAGAAGACTGCATACATCGTCTATAAGAGTTTGAAGCAGTCTATGCCCTAAGGCCTATTTTAAAGCGTGAGTACTTAGGTAGTGACTGGATGATTACAGTTCTGCAAGGAAATAACCTGATTGAATTTTTAACAGCCTCAGTTTTACCACAGTATACAGATAAAAAGATACTGCTCATTGGCTCACTACAATACTGAAACAGTAGTGTGAGAATGTTTGCTGGAAGTATAAGGATACACATTGAGGAATTGAACGTATAAAGTATAAGTTTGCTGGTGCATAGAACAGTGCATGCACAATCTATAGAGGTTTGAAACAGCATATGGACTAAGGCCCCTTTTAATCCATGTGTATCTAGATACTGACTGGATCATTACACTTCTGCAAAGTAAGTTCCTCACTAAATGTATTACAGCTTCAGTTTTACCACAGTGCAATGGAAAAGAATATACTGCTGACTGGCTCTCTACAATACTAAAACAGCAGTGTCAGAGTGTTTGGAGGAAGTCTAAGGATACAGACTGGGGAATTGAAGGCATAAAACACAAGTTTGTAGGTTCATACAAGACTGCAGGTATACTCCATACTGATCTTAAGCAATCCATACCCTCAGACCCACTTTGCATATTTTAAATCAATACAAACATTTAAAGAATAGATAACTGAATCTATAAGTGCTTCACTTTTAGTACAATAAATACATTAGTAGATAGTGCTCAAACCTTTATTATTTTTAAGCAAACATTTATTTATTCTATTAACATCTCATAATTTAACACACATTCCAATAGAAGTTCATCAGATATGTCATACAGATCAATTCCCTCGTTAGCAGTTTCTGAATTTGTTCTAAACTTTCAACATAATTTAATACTTCCAGGCGTTCCCCATCCAAGCTTTCCTCTTCGAAATCACACCTCATGTCTCCAGCACTAATTTCCCCTTCTTCACTCTAATTGCCTGGGACAGATACGATTAGTTCTTCAATTATACTCAAGGAAATATCCAAAATCTCCTCAGTATGAGGCTGTTCTCTTTCCATAATTTTTCCTTTATGTTCTCTCTCCTTTTATAAAAATATAAACAGTTAATGTTTTCACTTTTCATAATAAATAATACAAAACTACAGTTTTCACCTATTTTGGCCTCCAAAAAATACTATATAAATACTATTATCTAATAACATTCCATTAGTAGAATTTTAGTCCTTTGCAAAGTTATATAACTACAATTACTTATAAGGATATCCTGTTTTTAGCTTTTCTTAAATTTGGAAACCAGTCACTCCTTAAAACTATAGGTAAAGACTGTTATAGTAAAATACACTACTAAAAAATGTAGAATGTCTATTCACCTTACCCAATCCAAAATAGTAAATGTGTTTTACTAAAATGCAAAAGATACTATTCAATGTCCAGAATAACACTGTATTTGTGTATATTAAGACATCATTATCACACTACTTTTTGAATACTTCATATGTTTACTCTATCTCTATTCCTCATCTATAACAGTCTAACTCTACTAATAACCATCCCCTTTAACTTTCAAACTAGCCTCTCCTCTGGTATTTATATGCAACCTTGTAGCTTGCGGTTCTTTATTTTTCTCACTGCTTATAACCTATAATTACGTAATATTCATTAACGTAGGCCTCTCAGTTTATTGTCTAATTTTTATATTAATAATTTCCTTGTGTTCTTCTACTAACCTTTCTTTATGCAGTTGCTTGTTATCTATTCTGTCAATCCTTGAATATCTTGTGTTTTCTACTAATGTTCCTTCTAAATTCAAAAGTCTTTCTAGTATTCCTTACTCAATGTGTTCTTTTCCCTTAAGACCTTGCTTAACACAAATTTTATCGTTTCTTGTTTTAAGTTAGAGAAAATACATCGACTGAGTACATTCAATATTGTCTATAATGTCAGGTAAGTTTACCTACTCACTAACTTGTCATACAACATTCTTTAACTCTCACAGAAATATTTCCACTTTCTCTTCAGGAATGTCTAAGGAGCAATTGAAAACGGGTCTGAATTCCGGAACGTCTTCGGTGCAGTGCACACTTGTTAGGGAGCGCGCGCCTCACCAAGGATTCCCCACAACTCTGTGGTAAATGACTAGACCACCACCGCGTCTTTCAGCTGCGGCCCGTGGAGGGAGTGTTGCGGAGGGAAAGGCAGGCAGGACGGGGGAGGGGCAGGGTGGGGAGTGATAAACAACAGAATCTGGATGATTGCAGGTAAGTAAACAATTAAATTAACAAAAGGAATTTCGTTCCGCGCCCTGCATGGCATTTTGCGATGCAGGGCGCGCTATGAAATCATTTTATTAATTTAATTTTTTACTTACCTGCAATCATCCAGATTCCGCTCTTTATCACCACCGCCCCGCCTGCCTGCCCCACCGCAACTCCCTCCATGGGCCGCGGCTGACAGTTACTTGTACTTACCTTAAGCATAATAAATAATAAAAAAATGATATATTATAAAATTATCACCTGTGGAAGACACAAAAAATACAGTTACAATATATATTTGACAGCACAAAATATTTTGTAAACTATTTCATTTGCCTTTTTTGCTGTTTTCAGAATATATTGAATTTTACTAGAAACAGTAGGTTCAATAGTACTCATCACATAACAGCGGGCAAAAAATAGCTAATCAATAAGATTGTCTTAAAAAATACATTCAAAATTCTCATTAACAATCTAAAAAATGGACATAAAACATATCTTAAATGTTTTTTTCTAAGAGCAATTTCTTACGTAAATATGACACATCCCAAACAATCATAAAATAACAAAACATTATGGTTAATTTTTATACACTGTAAATAATGTTACTTACAAATATATGCTGACGAAATACACAACAAGTCCTTTATGGTTTCATTTACTTTTCCACACGGCCAAATAGTATGCATCAAATCCTTAGTTTGGAAATTGTTCAATAGTAATCCTGAGCGTCCGCCTCCCAGCTTTCTGATCCAAAACCACTGACATCATCTACAGGTCCCTCAGGACTCATCCATCAGTCCGACGCTGTTCAACATCTACATGACCACCCTCACACAAATAGCCCACCATCACAACTTCAACAACATCTCCTACACAAACAACACCCAGCTCATTCTCTTCCTCACCAAGAAGCCACATACCACCAAAAGCAACGTCCAAAACACAATGAAGAACGTCACTAACTACATAAAGAGAAGCACTGTTGTAAACATAAACTCACACAAGATGAAGGTACTCATCCTCACACCCACCCCCTCAGCCTCGACAACTCCTGCTACCTGACTACACTGTGAACAGCACCAAGACCTACCAACCATGTCCACAAATTAGGATTTAATCTCAACTCCTCCCTCTCCATATGTAACCAAGTCTACACCGTCTCCTCGTACTGCTATAACACCCTCCACATGCTCCGCAACATTTACAAGTGGATCCTAACCAAAAGAAGAAGAACAGTGACACAGGCCCTCATCAGCAGCGGACTACACTGTGGCAAACACTCTACACAGGAATTCCAGCTAAAAACCTACAAATACAACTAATCCAAAAGACCTCCACCTGAGTGATCATCAATGTCCCCTGCTGCAGCCACATCACCCCCCACCTGATACACCTACACTGCCTCAATATTAACAAAAGGATCACCTTCAAGCTCCTCACCCTCACTTACAAAATACTCTACAACACCAGACTAATCTACCTTAACAGCAGTAATCCTAAAGGGCAAATTTTGATCTTAAAACTTTGCCTTTAAAAATATTAGGTAAGAATTTGGTAACTTTTTGGGCAAACGTTGCTTAAAAACTAATTGACTATCATTACAATGCATCCAACCTTTCAGACATTTTAAATAAACAATGTAATGTCCAGATGTGGTAGAAGGTCCATCATGAAAAATAATTGCAACAGCTACAAAAGTTCTTCCTGATATTGAACATTGACCAGCTACAAAATTGGTAATTAAAGTTTTCAATTTTCTTCCATCAGCTCTACAACGTTGCAGCATTAAAATAACATACTGTTCATATCTTTGTATAAGTAAGGTTGATGACATTTCTGATTTACATTGGCTACACTTTATGTTTTGACTTGCTCCTCTAATTAGATTGTTAAAAGACACTAGGGCATATTATCAAGGGGGTTTATCTCTGCTTTTTGGCTTTAAAAGCCAAGAAAGTGGAGATAAAATTATCTCCCTTTTACCTAGCTGTCGCTAACACCAGTTAGCGACAGCTAGTAGGAGATAGCGACCATCTTGGGCCCCACTTTGCATGTCAGTGATATTTATCACTAATGACATGCAAAGTGGGCGTGCCAAGATGTTAGCGACTGGAAACAGTCGCTAACATCGCGATCTCCTGTTACCAACTTTTGGCGATATTCGCGCTAAGCGCGAATATCTCCAAAAGCTAACAACCACCCCTAAGCAGTTCTTAGCCATGTTATCCAGTGGTAGCTGGATAACATGGCTAAGAGCATTAGCTCGGTAATGCATGAATATCGCGGACTTTTCAGCGATATTTATGCATTTCGGCCGATTTTTATCGCTTAGGAGATATACCTTGATAATAGCAAGGTTCCTAAGCGATAAAAATCGCCGCAGCTCGGCGATAAAAATAACGCCGCTAAACCAACATAGCGATAATTATCGCTAGTTGTTGGTAATATGCCCCACTGATTCACAGTCAGGCAAAAGTCAAATATATGAATCTTTCAGTGTCTATGTTAGTGCTACATGTAAACAAACAATTTTGACAGTCATGTTGCCATTTATAAGAAAGGCCAAAAAGGTTTTCAACATCTATACCTTCATCTTCCAGTACACCAAGCAAAAACATAAAAAATTCCTGACAATCTTGCTGAATATTCTGCGTAAATTGAGTACAACCAGAACATATGTCCAAAACATTTAGAATATCAGAAACACTTTGTATTTTTTTTATCACTACTACATTTCTCATAAACAGTATTCAACAATGAACAGAATCTTTTGTCCCAATTTTCTACAATTTGCTGTTGCAAACTTTCATGAAAAAAAACAACATTAACAATTACATTGGCATAGCAGTTGACACCACAACTATTTTCAAACCGATAACCAACATTCTCTTCAACACTGTCCTTTCTCTTTTTGCTTGCAGGCGCAACTTTATCTTGTTTTTCTGTTTTCTCTACAGTTTCACTAGAGATATTCTCAAATCTTCTTCTTCTACATACCACACACTTTTCAAATACTGGATATTGACCTAAATTGTGTGCATATTCTCTTCTTAACCTATTATACTCTTTCACACAATTTGCATCTGCACTTATCTTTGTCTCATCAAAATCAATCAAGTACAATCCAGATAAAGTTCTCACTCGAGACGAAGCAACATATGCCATACCTTCTTTAAACACGGTACTTCCAATATTCACTAAAGCACTATCTACACTTAAACCTTGAGAGTTAGGAATGGTCACTGCATATGCCAAACAAACAGGAAACTGTTTTCTGCAGCCATACAAATCTTTTATAAGCAAAAATCGAGCTGGACACCACTAAGTTGTTGTACTTCAGCAATTTCATCAAATTTGATTTTTGAAAATTCTATTCCATCTCAATTTACATAATTAACAAAATCAACAATTTTACCCATTGCTCCATTTACTAAACCTTTTTCCACATTCAAATTATGTCATAAAATTACCCTACAGTTTACACATGCATACAAATTCTTTTCTAAACCAGCAGTTTTACTTATCGATTTCTCTAAAGAATCCAATTTCCTCTTCAACTTTTCACTCAACATAATAGTGATTCTTTCATGTTCTATTTTATCAATTGCTTCCAATTTTATAATTTCTTCATTTTCCAACTTTAACATTTCTTCATTGAATATAGAACATTCACGCAGTGTTGGCATTAAGCAGATTACAGATTTGTTTTCTGCAATTCTCATGTATATTTTCTCTGGGACAATATTTTCATTTGGAAACAAATTGTTCGGTCATTTTTCCAATTCTTATATCTTGAAGAATATTTCCATAATCAGCATAATTTGCTAGACGCATATTTGTAAAGGTCCTTATACTGAAAATATGACCAAATGTTTACATTTCCAATGCTCCCCAAAATATTTTCCAGTATCTTCATGCACCAGTGTTTTAAACACTGGTTGTCCTTTTACAGAAATAAGTTGTAGAAGATCTCTAAAAACGATGGCGTGTTTTCCTCCGAATAATACGTCATACTCTGTTTTAAGAATTTGCTGCATTCTTAAATGCACAAAGGCAAGCATTAAGTTTGATAGCATGCTTACCTCATCAATAATGAGAAGTTTCATTTTCCTCAACACTCTTGAAACTTCACAAGAAGCTTCTCGAGATAGCTTGTGGTATTCTAATTTGTTTTCATGCTCTACTGCTAGCATTAATAAATGATGTAAAGTAATTCCTTTAATATTGTGGGCTGCTAATCCAGTTGGAGCAGTGACAACACAAGACAAATGCTATTCAGTTCTTTTCTGTAGAAAACTTGTGATTACTTTAATTAAAAAACTTTTCCTGTTCCAGCTTCTCCACTCACATACATACGGATAGGTTCAAATGATGAGCAAGAACACTCTTTCTTCTCATGAAGTAATCCATGCTGAATCTGTTCTCTCACTTGCTCATATATTTCTTTCTGCTGAAGATTTAGTTTTTCTTCCAAATTTCCTAAGTTTGTTACATCTTCTTGAGCTTGATACATTGCTGTTTCTATGTCTTCCATAGCAGTTGCTGCTTCATTTTGAACAATTGGTTCTCTTAGTGGGTTCTGACTCAATGGAGCAGAAGTTTCACTGTCTTGAGAACTATCTCTAGCAATCTAAGCTGCAATTTTAGCTTCTTGCTCAATTTCATCGTTCAACATTTTCACATAATTAGCAAAAACAGGACATTCTATAGTACCTTTAGTTGTATTGAAGGAATCTCCATAGCTCTCAAAATCTCCAAGTAATTCCAATTCTGAACGCCACGGCTTGAAAAGTTGCAAAAGAGCTAAATAGTAAAATTCACTTCTGTCAGATGTTTTGCAACTCAGTTTACGGTGATTAATCAAATGTCCTTTTCTTATGGCCGGGATGCCTGCCACCCCCTCCCAACACCAATTCCCCAAGTGGAGGAGACAGACACTGGTTTGAGCTTTTGGAAGGCGGGGGGGAGTCACCCCCCCGGCCGTATTTATTAAAATATGAAACAAAATTTAAAACATTAAATTAAAACGTTTCATGAATTATGTACAATTTTACTTTCGTTACATTTTTGATGAAGACATGTTCTTTGGCTAACCTTAACAGCTCTCTAATACAAAGGTTTCCTAGCCGAGTCTAGCATCCTGAAAATGTATACATTCTAAATTAAAATTGTACATCCTAGCATTAAGGGCCAACGGCAAGGTCTTAACCGGTGTCAGATCCCTACTACCAAACTCCCGCCCTCACGGTGTGAGTGGCACATGCGCAGAGGACTTTACCCTTGTTGCCAACTGTAACTTCCCTTGTCGTGGGGGCCCCCTCTCACTCGACGCCATCTTAAAGGTAGTCCGAGTCCCCGTGTGAGGTATCTGTAAGAAGGACAGCGTGGACTCCCCCCTTCCCCACACTCTCTTCCGCCGTCGCGGATATCTGGCCCCCGGGAAATTTGTAGGAGGGGCATCTAGCCGTCTCCCCCCTGGGAGGGGCCTATGGCCGTCTCCCCCTAGGCGACCCATCCGTAGTGGGTGCCGCCTACCCGTGGGAGGGGCCAATGGCCGCCTCCCCCCGGGCGCTCCCATCCATTCTGGGTGGCGCCCCCCCTAGGCACCTTGAAATTACTGCTCACCGATCATGACCTTACCGCCCGACCAAAAAATAAATACGACAGTTGTTTTACCTACTAAGGGAAGAAAATTCACGTAACCTGAAACAGCTTGATGATTCATCAACTTTTCATTTCTACAAAGGGAAAAAGGTCCTAAAGTACAAGACAATTACATTACTTGATACATTCCTTTTACTTTTCTACAAAGGAAAAAAGGCCTATACACATTTATTCAATGCTGAAACCACTTGACTGCATCTCTTTAATACAATCTGATATCATCAACAAATCACTTTATTCAAAAAACATTGCAATAGGGGCTGGTGGGTGGGTCAAAATTGCCGCTTGTTCCGTCGAGGGCTCACGAGCAACGAGTGGTGCAGCCTTCAGAGCACTGGAACAAGAGGACGCTTCTTTGGATTCCCGCTCTATTATCCATCTGCGGGAGGGCAGGGACCCTCCTCAGGTACGTCCACGGGGCGCGGTCTTCTGGGTGGGTGTCTAGGACAACCCCTTCTGGGCGGGAAGGGCGTGCTCGGCTACGCCGCTTTGGGCATACCAGCCGGACCACGCCCCCCGCCCAAAATGGTTTCCCGGGGGGGATCAGGGCACCCATCCATACGTTCGGGGGGACCGAGTGGTCTTCCCTTTCCATATGGCCGGGATGCCCGCCACCCCCTCCCAACACCAATTCCCCAAGTGGAGGAGACAGACACTGGTTTGAGCTTTTGGAAGGCGCGGGGGAGTTACCCCCCCGGCCGTATTTATTAAAATATGAAACAAAATTTAAAACATTAAATTAAAACGTTCATGAATTATGTACAATTTTACTTTCGTTACATTTTTGATGAATACATGTTCTTTGGCTAACCTTAACAGCTCTCTAATACAAAGGTTTCCTAGCCGAGTCTAGCATCCTGAAAATTTATACATTCTAAATTAAAATTGTACATCCTAGCATTAAGGGCCAACGGCAAGGTCTTAACCGGTGTCAGATCCCTACTACCAAACTCCCGCCCTCACGGTGTGAGTGGCGGATGCGCAGAGGACTTTACCCTCGTTGCCAACTGTAACTTCCCTTGTCGTGGGGGACCCCTCTCACTCGACGCCATCTTAAAGGTCGTCCGAGTCCCTGTGTGAGGTATCTGTGCCTTCTGCCTGCCGCTGTGTCCCTGCGGGCCCGCCCCAGCCATTCCCATTCGCCGCCCCACTCCCGTCTCCCAGCTGCTCCTCCCACCCACAGCCCCTCATATGGAGGATACGAGGCAGGCGCTCCACTGGCGCACCAAAGGCGCGCCAAAGGCAAGACCGCCTGCGCCCATCCGTGCCTAGACCGTGCCCAGCGCCAGAAACCCTGAGATACCACTCCTCCGCATTCAACACTGGATGCCGACCCGACTGCTACAGAGCAACCCCAAAGCGAACCCAGGGACCCTTCACCTGTCAAGCCTGCAAATTCACCTGCCTCCGAACCTGCAGACATCCCACTGGACCCAACACCAACAACAACCACCTCAAGTGCATCCTCCTCAACACCCGCTCCGTCCACAAGCACGCCATCGAACTCTGGGACCTCCAACAGTTCCAGACGTCGCCTTCCTCGCGGAAACCTGGATGAACGCCTCCTCGGCCCCAGAAATCGCCATAGCCATCCCGGACGGCTACAAGATCACCCGGAAGGACCGCGTCAACCAAACCGGAGGAGGAATCGCCATCATCTACAGGAAAACCATCAACATCATGACCAACAACGAAGATACACTCTCTGCTGCCGAATACCTACACTTCCAGATTCACACCGACCCCATGACCACCCTCAGAGGAGCGCTCATCTACAGACCCCCGGGCCCGCTCACACAATTCAGCTAAACCATCGCCAACTTCATCAGCCCGCACGCCCTAGCCTCACCAGAATACATCCTCCTAGGGGACCTGAACTTCCACCTGGAGAAAAACAACAACAACAACACCACCACCCTGCTCAATAACCTCGCCAACCTCGGACTCAAGCAACTGGTGAACACCCCCACCCACCTAGCTGGCCACACGCTCGACCCCATCTTCTCCACCAGCAACCATGTCTCCATCAGCCACTCCATCGGGCTACACTGGACCAACCACAGTTGCATCTACTTCCCCTTCAAAAAGACTACATCCCACCTCTGCACGCAACAAATCCCCGCAGATGCTGGAGCAAAATCACCACAGACCAGCTCCTCTCATCACTGAGCCAGAACCCACCAGCTGACACCAACAACGCAGCCCACAACCGCACGCAGTGGATCACCAATTGCGCCGATGACCTCGCTTAATTGAAGAACTCCCCAAGCAAGTCCCGCAACAGGAAATCCTCATGGTTTACCAACACCCTCAAAAACTCAAAGAAATCCTGCTGAACCCTCGAAAAAACCTGACGTCACGATCAGACTACCGAAAACATTACTGCCCTCAAGAACGGCACTCGCGAACACCACCAGCTGATCCGCACCACCAAAAGGGCATCGTTCAATGAGCGGCTAGACAGCAACACCCACAACAGCACGGAACTCTTCAGCATCATCAAAGAGCTCTCCAACCCCAGCACCAGCAACAACAGCATCACACCATCACAAGACCTCTGCAACTCCCTTGCCACGTTCTTCCATCGCAAAATCACAGACATACAATACTGCTTCGGACCCCAGACTCTGCCTACAGCCACCAAACCACCGACCCCCACCACCATCCTCAGCACCTGGACCCCCATCAGCACTGAAGACACCTTACACATCATGAACACCATCCACTCTGGCTCCCCCTCTGACCCTTGCCCCCACCACATCTTCAACAAAGCCAACCTCATCATCGCACCCCACCTCCGGAACATCAAAAACAACTCCTTCATGTCAGTCAACTTCCCTGAGAGCTGGAAGCATGCAGAAATCAATGCCCTTCTGAAGAAACCCACAGCGGACTCCAAAGACCTCAAGAACTTCCGCCCCATCTCTCTTCTTTCCTTCCCGGCTAAAGTCATGGAGAAGACAGTCAATAAACAGCTGACTGCTTTCCTCGAGTCAAACAGCTCGCTCGACCCGTCCCAGTCCCGATTCCAAGCCAACCACAGCACCGAGACCGTCCTCATCGCAGCCACCGACGACATCAGGACCCTGATGGACAACGGAGAAACAACCGCTCTCATCCTCCTAGACCTCTCGGCTGCCTTCGACACCGTACGCTACTGCACCCTGATAACCCACCTCTTCAACACAGGGATCGAAGGAAAGGCCCTGGACTGGATCACCTCATTCCTCTCCGACAGAACCCAGAGTCTCCGCCTACCTCCTTTCCGCTCAGCGGCCAGCGAGATCATCTGCGGCGTACCCCAGAGTTCCTAGCTCAGCCCAACCCTCTTCAATATCTACATGAGCCCCCTCGCCACCATCGCACGCAAACACAACATCAACATCATTTCCTATGCAGACGACACCCAACTGATACTCTCCTCACCAAAGACCCAGCCACTGCCAAAACCAACCTCCAGGAAGGAATGAAATACGTCGCAGAATGAACTGAAGTTGACGGAGGTCCTCATCCTCGGACAATCCCCTGCCGCCTGGGACGACTCCTGGTGGCCCACAGCGCTGGGCTCCGCACCAAAACCCACGGACCACGCACGCAACCTGGGATTCATCCTGGACTCCTCCCTCACAATGACCAAGCAAGTCAACGCTGTCTCGTCATCTTGCTTTAACACCCTCGCATGCTCTGTAAGATATTTCAGTGGATCCCCACCGAAACCAGAAAAAACGTCACCCAGGCCTCGTCACCAGCCGACTGGACTACGGTAATGCCCTATAAGCAGGAACCACAGCCAAACTTCAGAAATGACTCCAGCACATACAGAACGCCTTCGCATGACTCATCCTCGACATCCCCCACCACAGCCACATATCCGCCCACCTGAGAAACCTGCACTGGCTTCCCGTCAGCAAGAGGATCACGTTCAGGCTCCTCTCCCACGCACACAAAGCACTCCACGACGATGGCATGCGCAGCCTCGTTTCGAAGTCCACGTTTTTTTCTTTTTCTTCAAGTTCAACAAGCAAACCTTTCTTTATTTCAGGTAATAAATTTGTCGCTTTCTTTTCCCGGGTCGTGTGTGTCATCCGCTGCTGTACTGCAGCACGGCACCCGCCGTTAAGTTCAACTTCAGAGCCTGAGGGCAGTGTGTTTGGCTCAGAGCGTCACCAACACTATCGACAACAGCAAGAACTGGATCATCAGCCCCAGTAAAATCGGCACAGGATTGGTATTTACAGAAAGGGCTTGCTACGTCCAGTGCTGATGCAAAGACAAAAGAGGTCAAGCAAAGGGGAGTACCTCTGAACATTGAGCAGATGATCTAGGCCTATCTGGATGACCCAACAGAGGTCTACATTGATCAAAACCATTGCAGTATTGGTATGGGAAAAGGGGCCAATGGCCAGTGCTCAGCAGGCTGGCGATAAACCATCTGGCTTGTCATATCGCAAGTGTCTCCTCTGAACGTGTTTTTAGTGCTGCTGGTGCCATTGTAACAGTGAAAAGGACCAGTCTCTTGCCCAAAAACGTGGAGAGGTTAACCATGATCAAAATGAATCAGCACTTTATACCACCGAATTACACAATACATAAATCAACACAGGAAGATAACGACAGCGACTTAGGTGACGGAAGTAGTGTGTTAGATGATTACCTACTTCTGGTTGAACCCCCAGAGTTTGAGGATGAGCTATACCTTCCTGACAACTAGGCTTGAATTTCTTACTTTCTTCCTTCCTTATTTACTTTTATTTGTGTGTATCTGTCTTTCTGGTTCAAAACTTCGAATCACAAGCAATCTATCACCACCACCTTCAAGTCTTTTTATTGCCATATTGGAGTTGTAGCTGTCTGCATTTAACTGAAGTCCAGCCCTCCAAGTCCTGCTCCTCTATCCTCCTAACTCACCCTAAATCCATTTTCCTCAAGCCAGATGATGATTGGATGTAGAACAATAGTACAAGAAAATTTTGCCTCGTTGAGTCCCTCCAAAAGAAGTGGAACATGATGACTACTATAGGTATCCTCTGTTTCGAGCCGAGAGAGACTGCTCCTTAACTTAAGATGAAAAGGAACAGGTAATGAATGATGGCATCCATTGGGCACTGACTGAGGTATTGGTGTTTGTGTTGTTGTTGTTTGTTGTGCATGAAGTAAATTCATTGTGTACTATTATTTAATCTATACACTAAAAGTAGCTCAAGTCAATGTTTCCCTTCTTGTTGTTTAATAACAAAATAGTGCTTCTATTGCAGGCCGATCCATTGCATTTTGAATATGGAATGTGGACTCGCTCTGTACACTGAGTTGGACAACACCATGATGATGACCACAGTGACATAATATCTTCGCAGTCACTCAGTAGGATCGGAGATGATTGATGGAATAACTCAGAGCGTTTCATGAGCGGCATAAAAGGTAAACAAGACAACAACAACCACAGCAGACCTACATGTATGTGTGGTGGTAGAGTTGATTCACAAGTGTAGTAGTGGTGGGAAAAACAACTCACACTCACCTACGAATCCACATCCAACAAGCAGGCAGTGGCATCCAAGATTTACGGATGCATAGTGGACAGGAGGACCAATAGGAATGTCGAGATGCAACTCCCCAATCTGACCAGGATAACATACAGTGACACTTTAGTATCAACATTCATCATCTTTTAAATAATTTGATACATTTTTTCTCTTCAATCATTAATACTGTGTGTTGTTGTTGTTTGCGCTCTGCTTATTATTGATCCCTACAGCTATTTTTTAATTTACTTTGCTAGCTTTAAAAAGTAACCCCGGTTCAACAGAAAAAGAAATATATGTAATTTGAGTCTCTCTGAGGGTAGACAGGCAAGGCAAATTGCAAAATAATTAATATTATACTTCTGACCTGTACTGTCTACTAGTCTAGTTAGTAAGTACTACTGATCATTAACCATCAAGTCATCATCATCATGCATGCATTTCCTTTTTCTCCCTTAACAGATCTATGGATATGATGGTCGTCTGCCAAGATTGTGTTTTGTTGTTTGTCCATGCACAGTGTTTTTCTTTGTCAAACCTTTCCCCAAATCCCCCTTCCTAACCATTCATCAAACTCTAACCCTCTTCTCCCAGGGTGTGTGATTTATATTGAGGTCTGACTAAATTAAATGTACACCAATAATTGATCACACGCTTGCTGGGGAGGTTATGGTGAAATCAACACTAATTCAACTTCAAGGCAGGGAGAGGATATTCTTCTGCTTGCCCACCCATGCTCAGTATATTTGCAAGTACATTTCTTTCCAAAAGAACCTAATCCATCATCATTAATTGCCAGCATCGATTGGATTTGTCATCCTCCTACACAGCTCCAAAGTTTATGCTTGTGTCAAGTGAATCGACACAACTACAGTGCGTAACTTATTGTACTAGGCTAACCCCACCACCATTATATTTTATTTTACTTTAGTATTGCTACTCAGCATTACTATTATTGTTTGGCAGTCTTCTTGTGTACTGTACTGTACTTCATTCTACTACTCCTTACAGAGTCTCTCTCAGGCGACTGACTGACTCATTTTCTTTTTTTGCAAATGCTACTGCCAGCGTCAACTAGTTTGACCACCACAAGCATGGCATGTTGGGAACCCATACATCAAAACCATGAAGACATCGCTGTGCCCAAGTTAAACATCAATCACAGGTAAGAGAGGCATAATTAATAATGGAAATTGATTCACACACCCCTTGAGTCCAGTTGCAGAATGCGAAGACTAGAAGGAGAGACTGACAGTACTAGTAAGACAAGTCACTCAGTGAGGGGTACGGTATCTGTGTGTTTCTTACAAAATCTGCAGAATATTTAAATCAAACACTGGCGGGGGCCCTGCAGCAGCAAGGAAAAAGTGTGATGTAAAATAGTAACCCCCCATAAACATTAACCTCGTCGCTGCGGGAGTAATCCCCCAATGGTTTGGGGGGACAGGGGTGACCGCCACGCCGTGATGCTCGTGATGAGCCCAGCTCATCATGAGTCACAGTGGAGCTGTGCTCATAAAGAGCTGGGCTCATCAGGACCAGCCCACTGATTAATTTGCCCGCACAGGCGGAGACTAAATCGTGTGTGGGCTTCACAGAGCCGTTATGATGAGCCCAGCTCATCATGAGCACAGCTCCATTGTGACTCATGACAAGCTGGGCTCATCATGAGCACCGAAGAGGTTAACATTGTATGTAAATATTAATTATAATTTGATCCCCTAACATAAACTATGTAAAAAAATCCCACAACAGCACCTGACCCACCCCTCTCCCTAGCCCCAACCAATGTATTTTTCTATTACGGGTTGCATTGGCCATACTGTGTCACATGAACATCAAGGGAACCAGCTCAATTTCACTTTCAACCTGCCATGACTACTACAAAAAGCAGATAATATCTGATCCAAATGATCATTGTTTATGTATGGGATGACATGAGTAACTTTGTTTTGATTGATTGTGTAATCATGCAGCTGATAGCTAGGCCACCCATGGCAGGCTGACACAGTCGAAAATAAATTAACATAGGTAGGGAGTGTACCTCAGAGTCGGAGGTATGTGCTTGATAACAACATACATACAAAATATATATGCTGTGCTTGCAAACTACTATAGGTCAAGGGTGTATTCTAAAAATACAACTTCTATTCTCCTTGGTTTTGGTTCTTTGGCTCAGTTTCTTTTACATTCTCCTTAAAGTAAGTCTCTTCATCCAGTCACAATCTCCACCTATGCTATCTATGATGAATACCATTCAGGCATCCATCCATTCAAAGTAAACATGTCTATCATTCTTCTTAATTTCTCAACAAACCTTAGTTTGTTTCACTAACAACTAACATGTATTCTTTCTTTTTAAACCACCACCCACACATCCTTCCTTCCAATCTTGCCTTGGCTTTGAGTTTGACCCATGAAACACCCCTGAGGATTCTTGCTATCTAGCCGTATAGTTTCACCCACCCAGGCAGGCATCTTTTCTTTCACCTTCCACCCATCCTTCAACCACCCATGCATCTGATTCCTATCAGCCATCTATGCATGTATCCTTCTCTGCCAGTCATAATCATAAATGATATCTCGCCCATCCTTCCTCCGTCCACCCTTCTTTTTCTCTTTGTTCAAACCCTCCATCAATGTCATCTGATCTGATTCTTAGTCTTCTCTATAAAACTTTCACAGCTGAGTTGAAATCAGATAGAAGAGGCTATTAGTTACTCAACTCCCACCGCTAATGCTATTGATAATGCTAAGTAAAGGGTGTCTCCTTCAACCGTTGTTCACAACAACTTAGTCTCTCTCAACAGTAAAGTGTCTTGCAGCGAGTGTAATGTCAACAAGTAAGGAATATAACTTACCACCTCCCGCCACTGCTGCTGGCTCATCCCTTACAGCTGCCGCATCGCCTGCTTCCTACATACTGGCTGAGCTTGTGACGCCTTCGCCGCTGGCCCAGGCACTGGTGGTCGGTACGCCTAGAAAAAACATTATATGTTTTTTAGATGCCATATACAACTCCCCCTATTTATTCTTTTTCTCTAACAAGATTGAAAAAAAAGTTAATACATACATATACAACATACATCACTAGTACAAAGCAGGTACTAGAGTACAGTAGACTAGTACTAATATTTCCTATGCTATCAAAAATAATGAAATATCTGGTTGGGCATTTTGTTGGAGGGAATTGTCGAAAAGCCTCTCTAGATTAAGAAGACTAGTAGAGGACAACCCAAAGGACTGGACTCAGTGGCTAGAGCTATTGGTTAATTTGAGTTTTAATAAAACCTTTTAAATAAAGAGTGGCCAACTGAGCAAGCTTAGCTACAGACAGACTAATAGTAGCAGTACAGAGAGACATAGAACAGTCTGATAGAGGGAGGAATAACAAGAATTTAGAAACAGATAGTCTAGATCGAAGAAGAATTGGTAAATTGAATAGCATTAGGAAACGGAAACAGTAGTTTGATAAATATAAGGTGCTGTAAAAGGTAAAAATAATTATTAATATTAACAACAGGAAGACTTACTGGGACCAGCAGTAGAGCCCTCAGTGGAGAAGCGGTCCTCGTCCTATTCTTGGTATTCTCCTTCTCCTCTTGCTGACTTAGACTGCGATTTCTTGCCCCTGGATGCTGATCGTGAAAGAAAGAGACAAACATTGATGATTGCTGTGAAGCAAATAAAATATTTTTTTAAACGGTCAAAAAACATTCATGGAATCAACAATTGCAATAAAATTGAGCTATCTAATTTGGTCGACTAGTAGTATCGTGCAATTTGTGGACCGTCTAGTTATTATTTATCAACACTAGTCCAGTGTTTCATTCTGATTCCAGAAATATTAACTAAGCCTAAGAACCAACTGACCTAGCCCACCTCTTCCAGACAGGCCAATTGTTCATTAGGTCTGCATTTCCATTTATTGTAGTCCTCAAAAATGCATAGATGGTGGACATATGCATACATTTTTGCATACACCAAATTATTGGTTGGTTGCTGCTGATGTTCTGCTACTGCTAAGCCTATTACCACTAACTAAGTAAACTACAAAAGGTTCAACTAAGGACTGGGGTAAGCAGCACTCAGCAGGACGTGACATAACAGATGATGCATCAGGCAGCCCGCAAAAAATTACCAACTCATACCAATAAGTAACTAAACATATCAATCCGCCACTATCTCTTAGTGACAGGAGGACAAAGGACGGACTAGAGTCTCTCTAGCATTGCCTAACTTAAGTTCTCTAAAAGAAACTCTTACATAAACCCGCAAAGCGATCGCAAAGTTGCAAACAAGTAAGATTAGTAGCGCCGAGCACTTGTGGCACAACAATCACAGAAGACTTTTAAACGTAATTTACCTACAATGTAAGTAGAAGCATTCTTGCTATTCGGAAAAAAGTATATTCGCAATATATAACACAGAGCAGAAGAAAACAAAGTTGTACTATTAAATAGCTACTCACCAAGTCCCGGGACCTCAACTCCTAGTAGGTCCAGCAGGTCCTGCTCCTGATCCAGGATATCGGACCACCGGTGCGTGAGCTGGTTAGGGGTGTGCCAGGCCCTAGAGCAGCGAAACACTGCCCGATGCACCGTTCCACACCGCTGGCGATGCTCCCGGAGCCCGTACCCGGACCCAGGACTGCTGCCTGCTGCCAGGGTTAAGCGGAAGTGGCCTGCACAAAAAAAACAAGGTCGGCCACTTCCACCTCACCAAAAAATTCCCGTGCCTGCCCCCCTTTTGGGCGCCGCCTTCCACAAGAAAGGCGGTCTCGGCTCTGGCTGTGGCTATGAGCCTTGCCCTTGTCCATTGCCTTTGGCATGGTTCAGTACTCTGGGGGGAGGAAAAGAAAAGGTAGGAATTAAAAAAGTAAATAAAAGACATTTTAAAAGGAAGTAATAGAAAAAGAGTGAAAAAGTAGTAAAAACACACAAAAAGTAGAAAAAAACTCAAAATATAAAATCAGGAAAATCGGGAGATAATAAATAAAAAAGATCCCAAAAAAAGTTTACAGAAACAAAGGATTGAAAAGATAGAGTTTACAACAGAACCAAAAGATAGAAGGTTTTTCACTTGCGCTCAAATGTCAAACGTATAAAAACAATTATCAAAAATTGGTACCAGGGATAATAGTGACGTCAATCTAGCGTCATAAATGTTGTAATACATTACACACGAAACATTTTTACACAATATATCCCGAGCAAGTCTGAATCGTGTACAAAACAGTAGTTCAATAAAATGACGTGTTCCAAACTTTTGTATCAAATTCTTCTTCTTTAATGTTCTTGTCAAATCACAAATATCTCCTCTGATCACTAGCCAACACGTGTTTCGTCTATTTACAGCAGTCTATGCAATTAGACTTCATCAGGGCTATAATATGCAATAAAAACAATAATTATACATTGAAAAGACTGTATATTACATATTTACAACCATTAATTTCTTAAAAAGCACTAGCCGTGCTGCGTGCGTCATCACAATGATGTTATAGTTACTGACAGGAGTTCAATAAAAATCATTCAAGAAACATTAAAATCTTTTCCAAGTGTAAAACCACCACTAAACAAATTCAGCATCTTATCAAAAACTGAAAGAAGTGCAGAAATAATTTCAAAGGCCCTCATTCCAACCACCAAGTGAAAGCCAAAGTATAAGTCTTAATCATGTCAAAAGGTGAAAAGAATACTTCCCTGAGTGTTCCAAAATAAAAGATAGTGAGTAAAGAAAACATCAGACTCCAACCCGAAACCGATCCTAAATGCAGGCATCAATAATTGCATGCATGAAAATAATCTAATTGCTCACCAATTCCATCACTTGCGATATGGTGTTTGTCATTGGCATTTTTGTCACAGCGATAATATTTATGTATTCTGTATCAAATGAAGCGACAAAAGAGAGGTTTTTTGAATTAGCTATCCAAGTTTGTAATGGTTATCGCACGCTTTCCCCCTTAGGTAAATACTCACTAAAGACGTCGAAGAATAATCTCATCATACGAATTAGCAGCACCTTAATATATTCCAATGAACACGACCCGCGTCAGGGCTGGTCCAGTTTCCACGTCTAAATGTAAAGATAATAATATCCAGTCCCTAGGTTAGGCTTTATTTAATTACTTTACCAAAGTTTCATTTATCATATATCTTGTCTTTGAGTAATAGTCAGAACGGAGTGTTCTATAATAATTGCCAATATTTGCCAGTATTGTAATCAAATGATGGACCTCCCTTATGACCCTGTCTGTATATATATCTTCCGCCGAAATTGCTCATTTTAATAAGAAACAATCAACCCCTTCATAAGTTAAAAGAAATAAAGTATGTGGGGCTAATGGTTGTGCCGAAATCTTACCCGTTAAGTTTGGAGTATTCAAGTTCACGAAAAGAAACCGAGTGCGTCGTCTAGCACCCGCGCCATCTTTACCTTCCAATTTATATTGAAATTCAGACACAAAAGAGGGACCTAGTATTCCACGATCATTTACCTTTTCCAACATGGCGCCCAAAGTTGTTTGTTTACTTTCTTTACTGAGAATGGGGAACTTTATTCGGCACTCATGAAATCATTTATAATCACGATGCCATTCATATCGAAATCTGTGTGTCCTTCTGTGGGCACATCATTACTTAAGCTAGTTTGCATCACGTTTTTAGTTCCTGGCACAATAGTGAATACAGAACTTAAAAATAAAAAAGGAAAAGTTATAAAGGGGATGCAAGAAAAACGGAAACATAATTTATAGAAAAAAATATATATATAGCCTATACATAGATAGCCACTATTTGTGTAAAAAGATTTTTTACAAATAAGGTCTATAACGTCACCATTTGAAAGAAGGGAGAGAGAGAGTAAAAGTCTTGTAAGATGTATCTTGCTATCAGCAGTCTCATAATGATTCAAACAATTTGTAATATATAGCAATACATTGCACAAAGATTGTAATAGAAGTGATACATTATACGCACAAGGCATTTAAACTGTACCTGCTCAAGCTCTACAATGAGTATAAAGATACTTAACAAGACAGTAACTAGTATGTTTACATTCTATGGTCAACAGGGGAACAACATTTAAATAATATCAACAGATGTTTACCCCAGAAAGTATTGGAGCTCATTATCAAAGTTTAAACCCCTGTCTACAGCACGAAGATTTAAAATCCAGCGTGCCTCTCTCTGCCGTAGTTTTAGTTCTCTATTTCCTCCTCTAACATCCATCTGGACATTCTCTATTCCATGAAAAGTGAATGAAGGATGAGTTCCCTGCAGTCCACATTCTGCAGCATGGGCTGCAATTGGGTATCTGGTATCCAAAGTCTCCAGAGCCCTGAAGTGTTCAGAAACTCTATCTCTGAGTCTCCTAATCGTACTCCCTATATAGATCAGTTTGCATTTACAAATCAGGCCGTATACTACATACGTAGTATTACAGTCAATATGTGTTGTTATGTTGTAATTTGGTGAGCCATTGTAATTAAAGCAACGTACACCTTGTTGCATTCTACAGCACATACTGCAGTTCCCACATCTGAATGAGCCAATACTTTTTAGATTTAACCAATTTGGAGCTCTTATTTGTTGTTTGGGATAGCTAGGGCTTAAGATGTTCTTAATTGACCTTCCTTTACGATATGTCACGGAAGGGTGATTTGAAATGTTGGGGCGTAGTCCAGGATCTGATGTTAAGAGGAACCAATATCTCTTTAGTATTTTATGTATTTTGGAGGACAGAGTATTATAGTTAGTGATCAAACGTACCATATGCATCTTATTATTTTTATTCTTAACCTTAGATTGTAAGGTATGTTCCCTCGGGAGTTTGATAATTCTTTGTTTTGCCCGTGTGACTACTTGACTGTCATATCCACGGGATAGGAATCTTTGTTCCATCTCTCCCATGCATTTCTGAAACTCCAAGTCCCTCGAGCAGTTCCTACATGCTCGATAGAGTTCCCCATAGGGTATAGAATTTACCTGTGTCCTTGGGTGGGCGCTATTATTATGCAATATTGAATTGCAGGCAGTGGATTTTCTATGGAGTTTACTACAAACTTTATTTTCCACAATAAAGAATTCAACATCAAGAAAAACCATTTTTTCATTGCTGTAATTCATAGTGAATACCATATTGGCCTCGTTGTTATTCATGTGCTCAAAAAATCGTAGTAGTTCTATCTCACCACCCGTCCAAATTAAAAAGCAATCATCAATGTATCGCCCATAGTAACAAATGCAATCATGCCATGGACAACCACCTGGGCCCCAGATTGCACTGCCTCCAGCCATCCCATAAAGAGACAGGCAAAGGACGGCGCAAATCTGTAACCCATGGCAGTCCCACACATCTGTTTGTACCATTTTCCATTGAAAAGGAACACATTTTGCTCTAATATAAGTCTAGACATCGTCAAGAGCATCTCAGTGTGTTCCAGCAATTCCACTGGTCTTCTGTATAAGAAGTGTCGTAAGGCATGTAAACCTTTTTGGTGATCTATATTAGTGTAAAGTGACACTACATCGAGTGTCACAAAGAGCATATTAGGTTCCCAAGTATATTCATTCATGATGTTAAGAATGTGCTTGGTGTCCTTGATGTTGGAAGGCAAATTTAAAACATAGGGCTGTAGGAATGAATGTACAAATTCGGACAGTCTCTCCGTCGGACCCTCAATTCCACTCACTATTGGTCTACCTGGAGGCGCAGTTGGGTTCTTGTGAACCTTTGGTAAGGTATACATACAAGGAAAACGAGGTTGATCCACCAATAGGTATTTATATTCACAATCTTTAATGATACCCAATGCATGCCATTCCTTGAGGTGTTTATTGATGATATTTGTCACCTCAAAGATGGGATTGTAAGTCAATTCCTTATACCACAAGGTGTTACTTAATTGGCTTAGTATCTCATCATCATATTTTAATTTATCCATAATGACGATGTTTCCCCCTTTGTCAGCCTCCCTAACAGTCAGAGTATTGTCATTTCTCAAACTGTTAAGGGCAAGTTTATCTTTGGCATTCAAATTATAAAGAAAGCAGGGGGGTCTTTTTCTTTTCCTCAGATTATCCTCTAACAGATCCAGTTCTCGATTAATACTTTTGGAAAAGGCATCAATACTATTACCACTTGGTAATTGTGGGGTCCATTTTGACTTATCTTTCAATCCACTATCTATACTCATAGTTGTAAAACAGTCTAAATCCTGTAAGACTTTGTGAATAGTCACTGGGTCATTCTCATTTTCAGTAATTGACAATAGTAATCTAGTATTGTGCACATCATGAATTGTCATATCTCCACACACAGTCTCTTCTTCTGAAAAAATTCTTCAATTTCAATTGCCTTATGAATCTATATACATCAATTCTAGTGTTATTTACATCACCCTCAGCGGTTGGACAAAAACTCATTCCTTTACTCAGAACAGCTGTCATATCATCAGACAAATCCTTACTAGATAGATTCATTATCTGTATTTTATCTACACGTTCTATCTCTTTTGATTCACCCTGCCCCATGAGCGGGTATTGTAATGTTCTCTTCCGCTTATATTTCCTGCCACCCCTCTTGCCTCTTGTGCTCCTGTTCTTACATCCTCTCTTGATCCCCACTGCCGCTGATTGACCTCTTTGTTGCCAATTCTTATTCTCTGCACTTCCTTTAAAAACGATTGGTTTCCCATATTTTTGTTAGATGCTTCACCCACGTTCTCATCCTCACTGCTGGAGAGAACACTAGATGATGCTATACTGACATTATCAGATACTGTAGTTTTGTTCCCAACTTGAACCTTGTCTTGTTTAACCAAACCATCGTACCGTTTGGCAAAGGTGTACACTCTACCGTTTGCGTAGTCTTGTTCATCACGCTTTAATTTGCGTGCTTTCCTTTGTTTAATGTCATCCTCATATTTTTCTTTTCACCTTTTGACATGATTAAGACTTATTCTTTGGCTTTCACTTGATGGTTGAAAAGATAGAGGTTGAATGGAAAAACAGGCCCAAACCATTGCAAAAAAGTGAAAAACAAGATGGCCGCCACCATTGTGACCGCATGGGCAAGTTCGAGCAATATTTATCCCCAGCACGCAAAAACCGCCGCGAACACGCAAAACGTGTTTGCGAACACGAAATAAGTATTGTGAATGGGCAGGAACATGCAATACACGTTGCCAAACAGGAAATACGCATCGCAAATGGGATGGCCGTGCCCATTGGCGACCACATGGGCAAGTTCGTGAGATATTTCCCCCGAGCATGCAAACAGCGTCCCAAACACGCAATACGCGTTCCTGACCAGGAAAAATGCATGGCGAACGGGCGGGACAAGCAACTCCACATGCTCGCGGAATTCCGCGTAGCTCGCAGAGTTTTTTACAACTTCGCTGAAGTTCGCCTAGTGGATTACGTGAACTCCGCCCGGGTTACAACTAAATTGGACCTCTATGACGTTTCACAAAACAGAAAAAATGGCTCTGATTGTTCAAGATTCTTCTTTAGAACATCAAGTCAAGTAAATTATTTTCCAGGCCCATGTGTTTATTTAATGATTTAATTAATAATAATTTCAAATGACATATTATGAGCTTTTAATATATCATGACAAGAAACACTTCTCAACTTTTTCATTGATCAAATATACCACCGAACAGAACAATCATAATACCATTGATAACAAAATTGTAATATAACCAATTACTGTGAATTTGTGCAACAAAACAATGAACATCACCTGAGTAGAGATTCCCTGGACAATGAACAAGGAATTAACAAAAATAATATAAATAATCAGAACCAGTCTAATGAATCAAAATCAGAGGTGCCAATAACAGTTGGGCCAAAGTTAGGGGTCTCAAGGTCATTAAGCAAGAGTGGGATTATAGATTCAAAGTATTTTCCCACTGTCCGTACTGTTTTAAGAGAAGAAATTCCCCAGGGCAGCACTTTTTTTTCATCCCTCTGTTAGGTTTCGAAAGTCCCCTTCCCTTTGTGCATTTACACATGCTATATTAGGTTAGCATTATGTGGCTAAATAGACGCTATTTATATTCACAGTATGCCACTCACTGAGTTATCCTCGCAGCATGTAAGCTTAGTTAGCTTGTGTGACTCCATTTTGCATTTCGCAATCAGATTGCTTGGGCTGTGCTCATACTAGGCCTTTTTTTTCTTTTTGCTTTCCTTAGCAAAAGACTGTACTCCCTTATTATTTTATCTCCTGTTCAAGGCTGTAACCCGACTTGCTAATGAAGTGATATTCTTTCTCTGCATTCTAATCTCAATATGTAGCTCTGATCCCATGTTAGGAGACACTGAGACTCGGCACAGTGGCCTTGGAGTATTGAAAGTGCACCCATCTAGCAGGTGCTAGCTCCTCTCTGTACCTCCTTTGTTCATGCCCGGCTCAAGCCGGTAAGTTTCCATTAGAGGCGTGGCCGAAGTCTCCAGAAGGGTTTATTATGCATTAGCGTCAGTCAGTCAGTCTCTTTCGGCAGACATCTTAGGGTGAAGGCCTGACTGGGATCCTCTGCAAAGTTTATACTGAATAAAGTAAGTTTGCATTCTCTACTGTCAGTCAGACTCTTCATTTTTGGGAAGGCATAGCAGGAGGTTGTAAGAAACCCGCGTGGCCCCGTCCATCACATCACCACCTTCCCTCTATGCTTGCAGGAGACGGCAGGCCCGGTAGTGGGTACCCCCTGCAGAGTGTCTGTTTCTTTGGGGCTGGGTGCTCAGGTGTATGCAGCACAACAGCCAAGTCTGGCACACCACCCAGCAGACCAGGAACAGGGTCTGCTCGACCTGCTAGGTATTGAGATTCCGGGACTCGTGAGTATTATTATTTGTTGCATTTGAGGTCTTCAATGCTAAAATTCTGAACAACATGCTACTCACACTCAGAGGTAAGGTAGTATAGTTTAAGTTAGAATATTATTATTATGCGATCCAGTTTCAGCTAGGCAGGTGCTTGGCACTATTTAATCGTACTCATGGGAGCTCACTTTGGCAGATTAATTAGGAAGCCACTGCAGAGTATTCTGTTCTCCTGTCATCAGAGTGAATCAGTGATATCAGTGAGTTAGCATTCTCTGTGACTTTCTTTATGTGGCTTGCACAGTCCCAAGTATTTCACAGTTATGTGTAGTAGGCATCTACGCATTACAAAAAAGTGAGACTGAGTTGGTCCAACAAGGAGGTTGAGAAATGAGAATAGAATCAAAGGCCATTCAAATGACATCACTGATGACATCATTCAGTGACTGTGATTGTTTTTAAAATGCTTATGAGCATTAAATAGATATCCCAAGGTTTATTGGTGAATCAGTGGGTGTATGAGTGCTTGTAAGGATGATTCAGTGGGGGTGTGACTGACTGCATGAGTGAGTGATTAGAAGCAGTACATTGCTGCTACACTAGGACCATTGGAATTTGAAGTGATTAGAAGAGTCACAGGGCTAATATTTACCCACACATGCCTCGCATAAAAAGCACTGGCTGGCTGAAAAGAATTAAGGCAGAATACCATCAAATTAAAAAAACTGAGTGATTTTATTTTTTCTTTTAAATGCCAAACCTGAGACACATTCACACACTGAGTTAGTCCCCCGTAGAGCGACTCAGATACCTACTCACTTACCCATACAGTCAATTACACGGCCACTTACTCACCCATATAGTTATACACTTACCAACTTACTTACTCATACATATACTAACATGTATTCACTCACCCATACAGCCACTCTCACCCATCATGTTACTCATACATATACTAACCCATACTTAGGACTAAAGCTTCCATAGGAAAAGTGTTTTTTTGTTTTGTCAATAACTTTGGTACCACTTTACAAATCTTCACAAGATTTGCCTATTTTTGTTTAGCTGCTGTTTTGAAGGTTTCAGGGAGATCTGTCATGTTGGGGCCAAGACAAATGGGGCTCCCAAAATGAGGTTTCCCCATGTTATGTCTATGGAGATTTTTCATTTTTAAAACAACTACAGCCCGAAACGCGGAACGGAATTACACCAAATTTGGCAGAAAGCAAGATGTTGGACCAGTAAGCATGCTTTTTGTGATTTGGTGTAAATCCTTTCTGTAGTTTCAGAGACATTCAAGTTTAAAAAGCATAGATATGTGGGAGCTCAACAGCCTGTCGACACCCTCCTGAAATGTGATTGACTGCCAACACTTCAAGCAGGAAATGTTGGCAGCCATGTTGGGACCGATATACATGATAGCACCCTATTGAAATGGATTGTAGTGAATGGCAGGTTTTGAGGGTCACAAAAAGGAAAACATATAATTGGTGATAACAGATTTTAGTTAAAATGTAAATCATTTGTTGATGGTACCATTCTGATTTTAGAAATTGTGTTGTGTTCTAAGGTGATTTTACCATATGGAAGAGCCTTTTGCTGTGATTTCAAGAATCATGTAGGAGATGAAAATGTTTTCTCATGATTTGCCCATAGAGGAAATGGAAGGTGCTCCAGGAGCTAAGAGGAGAGCATATTTTCTATACATTCACACTATCTTTCTCAGCCATATGAAAGTTAAGTCTGACAGATGATTACCTTGTATTATACTACAGCCTCCCAGAGTGGTCTAAAGAACAACTAGAGAGCTAACGGTTTTACTTATGGCAAAAGTATGGCACACCTGAAGCCATGTTGATTGAATCAAACTGGCAAAACTTGAAATATTTCATTTAGAAAGGAACAATATGAGGGGGTTTAGTTTGTTATTGAAATTATAATTAGTGCTGTAGAAAGAACAATTTGGACACATTTCAAGTGTGTTCTCAAATATATTCCTTTTCTATTTCAATAAAACATTCTGACATGCAGACTGAATCATGCAGACCGAAAAATGCACTTTCAGCACATGCAGACTGAAACATGCACTTTCAGCATCATTAGCAGACTGCAGGTTAACTCTCTAGTGATCAGCAGGTTTACTACAGTGCTCTAATGAGCAACTGGAGTGCTAGCATTCTGAATTTTATGCCAGAAGTGTGGCAGATCTGAACGCCATCTTGATAGAATGGAAGTTGAAAACTGAAAGCATTTTCTACTGAGGAAACTGCAGTAAATGATGAAATTAGGGAGCTTTATAACAAATAAGTCTTGCAAGATGGACACCGGAGAGAAAAGAGCCCAAATATAGCACAACAATCACCCAAATGTAGCCCAAGTGTAGCCCAATGACAGAAGCGTGCAAAACATTTGCAGTTCTATGTAGTGCAGACTTGACCCAAAGGTATAGGAGTGCTTTACATGAGCATCAGTTACATTACACAAGGACACATTCATGTTGAAGTTAGGGATGGAGAGATTAAGTGATTTTCCAAGAATTACAGGATGTCGAGCTGACGCTGAAACTCAAACCAAGCTCCAGAGGTGCACAGCCTCTCCCTTAAGCATAACAAACAATTAAGTGATCGACTGGATAAAAAAAATACAGATAGCAAATTATTTAAAAGTGCTTTGATGCTATTTGAAAACTTAGGTTCTATGTCCTTATTTTAGTTGTTTAGAGCACTAACCTTAATTTCAATGGGAATAAGACCCTCTCATGGAGGAGGGTGCAGAGGCAACAAGTGGACCATGCTGTGCAGGCGGGAAAGGCAGTGACAGCAAAACAGACCATGGAGGGCGGGGAAAAGGGGGGCAATTGGCAACAAACCAATCATTTAGCACAGGCAAGAGAGGCTGTGGCAATATTATAGACCGTTGAGAGCTGAAGGACGAGGCAGTGGAAGTGCAACCATACTTGCCAAAAAACCTCATTCAGGCAGGAGACTCCCAATGTTTTGAAACCAAAAAGGCCTTTATTTTACTTGTCTCCTGCCTAAAATCTCCTCTTTTCAATGTAAGTCAAATGGGAACAATCAACTCTCAGGTGTTCTTTTTTCTAATCTCCCTCTTACCAAGTTCAAAATGGTGGCAGGGTTTGGTACATTGGATCACGGAGGACAGGAGGAATGGAGTAGAGACATGGACTTGGATAAACTGACTTTACAGGAGAGGCATCAGGGTTGCAGCAGCACAATACATCACACAGGGCAAGTGGGGTGGTAATGCAGCAAACAGACAATGAAAAGCAATAAGGAGGGAACAGGGCCATGCACATGGACAACAGAGAGTCGAGGGGAAACAGGCAAGGGCAGGAAGTGGACCATAGCAGACAGACAGGAGGGACAGTTACAGCATAACAGACCATGAAGGGCAGGAGGGAGGGGGCAGAGGAACGACAGAGGACCACAAAAGGTAGGGGTCTGCACATGGAAAATGAAGGAGAAGGGGCAAGGGGGCAGGGCAGGAGCAGCAAGCGTACCATAGAGGACAGGTGAGACTAAAATGGCATACAAAGAGACAACAGAGACAAGGTGTGAGGGGGTCAGGGGCAGCAAGCTGACCACACCGGGCAGATAGGAGGGGTTGTAGCAGCACAGTAGACCTTGCATGGCAAGTTGACAGTTACACAACTGCCATGGTGGGCAAGATGGAGGGGGCAGGGGCATCCACAAAAGACCATGGAGGACAGAAGGGAGGGGTAGAGGCTGGACACTAACAAAAGAGGGCAGGGGAATGAACTTTGCAACAGACCATGCAGGGCAGACAGTAGGAGCAGTTGCAGCATAACATAGCATGAAGGGCGGAAGGGAGTGGCAGCAAAATGGACCATGAGAGACAGGTGGAAGGGGATAGGGGCATGAAACGAGGACAGGCAGGGTAGAGGTGGCAGGGACAGGTTAAAGCCATTTGACCATGCTAGGCAGGTGGGAGGGGCAGTGGCAGCTCAACAGACCACTCAGAGTAGATCAAAGGGTGACAGTTCCATGGAATATGATGGGCAGAAATGAGGGAGCAGGGGCATGCACACAAACATCAGAGGATAGGGGGAGGAGAGTAGGAACAGCAAGCTAAGCACAGAAGCTAAGCAGGAGGACAATGATGGTGCATAGAGTTTTGGAACTGAGGGTAGGAAGAGTGGGCAGGGACATCAAAATAAATGGAATGCAGTGGCAGCACATAGGACCATGCATGGAAAAACGGAGGGGCTGCTCCATGGATTCGTACAACAGAGAGTGGGGAGGAGGTGGATGAGACAGCAAGCTAACTGTTTAGGTCCGGTAGGAAGGGCAGTGGCAGAACAATGGCCACACATTGTTGTAATGAGGGAACAGGGTCATGCACTTGGACAATGAATGGCAAGGAATAGCACTGCAGGAGCATGGGTGGCCCTGCATTTAACTCCACCCCCACTGTGCAATACGATCGGCCTCTTACTTCATGTTGATAAAACCTTAGAAATTCACTGATAAAAACAAAGATTACAGGGACATAGTTAGGCTCAGATTTCACTCATACAAAACCCAGTGAAATTCAGCAGTTATAGTTAGCTGAACTACTTCTAATTCGGGCCCCTACAATGCTCTGCTTATGACCTCACATATTATATCACTCATGACATGGTCAGTGACATCACTGATGACATCTAAAATGACATCACTGACGACATAATCCACAAAATCACTAACATACCCACTCACACCCCATAACACCATTCATACAACCACACAAACATTCATAAACCCATTCACAGACCCATATCAGTATTTACGTACCCACTCACTGATTCATAGATCTGCACACAAATCCACGTACTCACCCATACAGCCACTCATACACCCACTCACTCACTAATACTGTCACTGACATATCCTCTAATACAGCCACTCACAAGTGAGTCCGTCACCAATAGAGCTACTTAAAACCTACTCACTCACCCATATAGTCAATCACACAGCCACTTACTCACCCATACAGTTACATACCCCCCACTTACTTACTCAAACATGTACTAACACATACTCACTCAACTATGTAGTCACTGACACAAACATGCATTCAGTCATATAGCCACCCTCACATTCACTCACTCACCCATACAGTCACTCATATACCACATCACTGATATACTTCCTTTCACATACCCAGGTATACACCCATATAGAACTAACACATCCACTCACTCAGCCATACACAGTCACTCACCCATACAGCCCCTCACACACACACACACACAAACTCACTAACGGATACAGCCACTGACTCACCCACTCACTCAACCATACAAGTAGAGACCCATACCGTCCGCCACCCACACAAACCCTCAGACACTCACACAGGCACTCAAATAACCAATCAATCACCCATGCAACCACTCATGAACCCAGTCAAACACCCATACAGCCACTTAGACACCAACTGACTGACTGATATAAACATACACATAACCAGTCACTTACCCATATATTTACTGAGACACCTAATCATTCAATTATACAGTCAGTCACTAAATCATCCATACAGGCACTCATACACCCACTGATTCACCAATACACCTTGGTATATATATATATTTAACATTCATAAACATTTTTAAAAGCACTCACAGTCACTGGATTGAATTGAATTGAATTGAATTGAAGAAGATTTATATAGCGCATGGCTGCCCCAGCATCGAGATGTCCCAGCGCAACCCAAGTACAAACGACCGGAGAACAGCTAAGAAGAGGAATTATGCCAGGAAGAGCCAGTTAATGGCTTTGCGAAACGCCAGATGGTTCTGGATCCCTAGGAAGGATACTTGGAGAGAATTCCAAAGTCTAGCTGCTAAAACTTTAAAGAACAGCCTCCAGCTGTGGCTCTTAGGACTTGGGGAGTACATGCAAGTACTTGGTCAGCTTAGCATAGAGTGTGCCTTGAGACATAAAGCATTAGCAGATCTGCCAGAACTCAAAGGGCTTGGTTGGTCACGATTTTCTGTGCGATACACAGCATCTTAAACTGAATTATTTTTGTCAATTGCCAGCCAGTGTAGCTTAGGTAAAAGCTTGGACACTTAGCATGATTTTGGGAGCACCAGAAGAATGCAAGCTGCCACATTTTGCATTCTTTGAAGGCGCTTAATGCTGGATTTGTTGGCGCCAAAGTAAAGCAAGTTTCCGTAATCCAGCCAAGACAAAATCGTGGACTGAATATTAGTCTGGCGAATTTTGGACTCAAAAAAGCCAAGTAGAGGTTTTAGTCGACGCAAAAGTCCAAAGCAGGTCCATGCAACTGATTTGGATTTGGATAATACCGTCAGTGGTGTATTAGTTCCAAATGTAGGTTTTGTTAAGGAATTTTGGAATAGGGATTTTAGGATTAGTATGACCAACTCAACGATAGTCGATAGACTCAAATCTAGTACTATACATGATATATTTTGGATAAGTACAATGTGACTCAGTTTGCCTGTCATCATACTTTTGTGGAGATTAACTCTCCCACAAATATATTTTTTAATCTTATTTATTTTTTACATCAGTACCCAAGGTCAAGAAGAAGGTTACACAGAGACAGGTCCAGGAGGAGCTGGTCAGGAGGCGCCAGCCACCAGTGCCTCTGCTAACCCCAGTAAGTCCTATTATTTATTACTATCATTTCCCTAATGTTGAGTTTTATGATTGTTGTGGGCTAAGGATAGAATCTTGGGGTTTTGGAATGATGGTGCTGGGTTCCAAGAAGGGAGTTCCCGACTGGAGCCTGGTGTTGCTGGTGAGAAATAAAGTTGCTCTAACACCCTTACCTGCCATCTTCCTTTCATGTGACAGGAAGGACAGGATACAAACCCACGCTTGCAAAGCTTAATGGTTTAGCTCTTTTTCCTATGCCCACTATGCTACTTTTACATTTTGCCTTGTTTATTTTTTGTACACTGTCTCCTTTTGTTCCAACTCCACTATTCAATTTTTGTTTAATTCTTACTATTCCTCCAATACCCTTATTTTCCATATTTCATGGGTTGTTTTGTAGCTGACTTTCTCCTGTCTGTACTAGTCTATAGTTTTCTTCTGCTTTGTTAGAAATCTTATCCTCTACCCTATATATCATGTGGCACTGTTAGACTAAGAATGGATGTTTGGTACTCTACTGTCTTCTGTGAAGATTGCACTCCCAGGTAAGCTAGTATTATAAATAATATTCACTACACATATTCGTTAAAAAGGTTTTAATTTTCTTGCTCATGCTCCTACAGTTAGCAAGAGAGTGGCCATGGCCTTGGACCCCGCCCTCCTAATGTTGTGTTGTTATTCATATACACCGTAAGCCAGCAGTTTTAATCACAGTTCAGCATTGATGGAAAGTATGAGGTCCGATTGCATTTGCCATCCAACCCCATATGCCCTCCATTGACCATTATTGAACCCCTTCATTGCAATTCAATGACTCAGAGTTGCCATCATAGGCTATAGCTCTGCTCCTCCGTTGTGAAAAGCTGTTGGTTGGTTTTACTACCTGACTTTTCTAACATAGCCACCCAAACAATGCCAAAGTGATATCTTTGAAAGAAGATACTGCTAACCAAACTGTAGTGATGTATGGCGGTTGTATGTTTTGATAAAAAAAATAGGGGGATGTATCTGGCATTTATAAAACGTGTGTAATGTTTTGTTCTAGCTGCACAGACCACCAGTTCTGTGGCAGAGGCAGCTGGAGTGGAAGACACAGCAGTAGCAGAGACGGGCAGTGGTAAGTCCTACTGCTTGCTAATTGGATGGATGAGTGAAAGGATTGTTGAAAGGATGGATACTGAATGGATGGATATATGGATTAGATAACGGGATGAGAGAAGGTAAAGGTTAAATCATGGTGACTGTCAATGGGTGAATATAGAAGAATGAAAGGATGAATAAATGCTTGAATGAAGAAACAAGTGAGCTCTTCTGGAGAGGGGCATGCTCCCCTACTGCCCTTATTTGGTTTTAACAAAGCTATTACTCATATTAGGAGGTATTTTAATGTTTCGTCTACTCCTGTGGTACTCATAGTACTGCGCGCTGGCGGCAAGAGGCCCAGCAGGCCCACCTTGGCGGCCCGCAGACCTTGCATGTAATGTACCCATGGACTGCCAGAGATAGAGAGGGAGGGGTTGAGAAAGAGAGAGTGGAAAGAGAGAGACAGTGGAGAGAAACAGTCAAGGGAGAGAGTGGAGAGAGACAGTGGTGAGAGACAGTGGAGAGAGAGAGACAGTTGAGCGAGAGTGGGGAGAGAGAGTGGAGAGATAGTGGAAAGAAAGTGGAGAGATAGAGACTGACTGACTGAAAGACTGACTGACTGAGAGAGAGAGAGACTGACTGACTGAGAGAGAGACTCACTGACAGAAAGAGAGACTGACTAACTGACTGAGAGAGACTGATCGACTGAGTAAGAGACTGACAGAGAGTGAGTGAGAGACTGACTGGCTGACTCAGAGAGAGAGACTGACTTGTTGACTTAGGCTGACTGAGATAGAGACTGACTGACTGAGAGAGAGCCTGACAGAGAGAGAGAGAGAGAGAGAGAGAGAGAGAGACTGACTGAGAGAGAGAGAGAGAGAGAGACTGACAGAGAGAGAGAAACTGACAGAGAGAGACTAACTGAGAGAGACTGATTGAGAGAGGCTGACTGAGAGAGACTGACTGACTGACTGAGAGAGAGACTGACTGACTGAGAGAGACTGACTGACAGAGAGAGAGAGAGGGAAAGACTTTAAAGGAATTGGGGTCAAAGTGTGTATGAAGCTGTGTATGCCTATTACGATTGCTATTGTCTACTAATAAAAATGTATTATCAAAATGTGCTCTATGTAGTTACCTCTGCTTTTAAAATACAACATTGTCGCATTGTCTAATGTTTTGAAACAGGTTAGATTTTTTTTACTCTAGCCATGCCCCCCACTGACCACGCCCCCATTGACCCCACTCCTACTGGTGCAGCCCTCGGCCGCAAACTGCACTGTAATTTTGGCCCCTGACAGAAAGTTTGTGAATTCCCATGGTCTACTCCCTTGACACTCTTGACTCACTGTATTTGTTAAGCGATGCAGATATGTATCCCACCCATGATTATTCATCACCCCCTACCTGTCCATTGCATTTCGCCACCATAGTCTAAGTGCAGCATTGTTACTACAGTGTGGCAGTATGGAGTCAGTTTAGAATTTGAAAGACATTTGGAGAGGAAGAACAGGACCATTGGAAATAAGGTAAGATGATTGTCCATTGAAGCTGCCGAAACTGCAGACTTCAGATAGTAGCAAAGTACCCGACGCACTGGCTAGCATGCCTCCATTTATATAGCAGAACTTGCACTTCATAGTGCATAATTTCTTACTCATAAATGAGAGGTAGTTTTATTTTATTTTTCTACACAATGTGTCTTTTTAGTTTTTTTTTACTAGAAAAGCCTTTAAAAGAAAAATGAAAATCACTCTTTTGTTATCTAGTGCCTTAATTATTTTTAGCCAGACACCCAGTGTTTTTATATGGGGCATCTGTGAGCAAAAAATGACCCAGTGACTCTCCTAATCACATCAAATTCCAATGGCCCTAAAAGACCAGCAATGTTTTGCTTCTGTGCCACTATTTAATTTTAAACACTTGTTTGCACAGAGCATTGTTTGCAATTTATCTTTTTTCTTTTTTTTCATGATATAGCAACTGCTGCTGGACCACCCGCACCACCCAATAGGCAGGAGATAGTGGTCCGGCTACGGCTGCAGCGGCGGAAGTGGCTGCACAGCATACAGGCAGAATACTACCGGCTGCTGGCCAAGGAAGAGGAGAAGACAAAAGTATCTGCCCTGGGCACCAGTAATTCACAGCCAACAGCAGCAGTCACAACCTCCTGAAAAATAGATTGCTGCTATGAGCCAGCTGCCAAGGGTCCGAACCGCCACTGCTGCCCCTCTTCCTGCTCAGACCGGCAACTCCAGCGTTGCTTCCTGCAATGTATGGACCAATTTGAAGCCAGTATGGCCTGGATGGAGCAGGGCCTTGATCGTCTCAAGACCCGTATAGATGACACTTGTTTTTAGACATTTTTGAATTTTTGATTTTTGGTGGGAGGGACTTTTGCTGTGGATGAAGAAGGTGGGAATTGGGATTGGAGTTGGGACCGGGAGTTTGGACTTTGACAGTTTTCTTTGCTCATTGGTTGAGGATGGGGTGATTGTTTTGAGGAGAGGGGCACCTGTTGTGGGTGGAGAGGGTGGGATTTTTGTAAAAACAATTAAGAGGACATTTTTATTTCTTCACTATTTATGCCTGAAGTAGTTTATTTGTGTTTATATTTACATTACACTGCTGCCTTTTTATGCAGCCTGCTTTTACTAATCTGCTTATAAAAGTGCATACCAGTTAGTTAGAGACCTCTGTAACTATCTTGACCATTAGGGGGATGCTGCCATGACCTATTTTGCCTACAACAATCTAGATAAACGATTTCTCATGCAGTAGCAGTTACTTGCTTACTCACTAACTTACTATTTCAATTCAATCTACAGTTCTCTTACCTGAATATAGATGAAGTAATAACAGGGAAGGCATCACAACTTCAGAAGTGAGGTCTCACTCCCACCCAGGTGAGCTCCAGCTGTAGGATTAATCAGAAGGATTATCCATTGCAAGCAACAAGATGGAAATATAAACACTGAGTTAGTGGGTTATAAATGTTATCATAGCTTTACAAAGAATTAAGACCAGACTACTACATGACACAACAGCGGATAACTGATAGTGATATAATAACAAAAAATAGCAAGAATAATTTCTTCCTAGCAAAGAGGAGCTAGTAATTAACTAAAACCGAAGTTGTGAAATCACCCAGACATGAAAAGTGGACTCAAAGTCTGGAGTGAACAAAGTTAAGTGTTTATGCAACACAAGTCCTGCATGATGATGCTGACAACTAATGTTCTTCTATATCTAAAAGAATTAATTATGGATCACTTTTATGTGTGTGTGGGTAAATGGGGCCAGAGTGCACTATTGCTTAGGTAATAGAAGATCCTGCAGTGAGTTGGTGTCCCTTTCACCACATCCGCCCGACCAAGTGTGTGACCCATTTATGGTGTAAATTAAGTTACACCTCAATAAACCACACACCCCGGGGAAAGAGAGTTAGGGGCTTGATGAATTGATGTTAAAGGGGATTTGTAGAAAGGTGTGACAAAGACAAACACTACACAAGGACACTATTCATCTGGGCAGTGAGTGGCACATCATCGTCCTAAATCTGTTGTGGAAGGATACGAAGGAATGACTATGACACAGTGCAGTTAAATGCATTGCAAAAAGTCCTTCTGCCCCAGAGACCCAAATAATCATATATCTAAATGTTCTGTATTCTAGGGTTGAAAAAACAAATTATGGAGGAGTGAACCCACCCAGTTCTAAAAATATGATTGTTAAAAGAAAAATGATAATGTGTTGCAAAATTAGGTGGTGCATCTGGATTCTCCTTGTCCATCACACCTGGGTGCCTGTCTGGACTGGTCCGGTAGGTAAGCAGGAGTGTTGAGCTCATGTTTTGCATTACTTTCATGCAGAAGATGAAAAGGCCTGTGGATTGTAAAACAAACATTTTCTTTTAGAGTAAAGGAGAAGGACAGAGGGAATGTAAGCTTTATGAGGAGTGTACCAAGAAGGCTCAGGAGCAGAGCAATGACTCAGGGTTTCACTTTACCACCAATGCAAATCAAACACTTAGCAGCATTTCACAAATAAACGCACCTCTTAGTAGTAGGCCTCAAAAAACATTGTTTCATTTTGAAGTTGATAACTTCTTTCTTCTAGCTGTTGATGAGGTAGTCCTACCCTGAGTTCTTCCATCCTCCTCCTGACTCTGAGTAACTCTGCCCCAGTCATTACTCAAGTAAGATAGAAATGTATTGTACCACTGTTGAAGAACAAGTAGAGAAACAGAATTGCAGTATTTTGTATAGCTTTTTGTTTGTTAGCTAAAGTCACTGTTCTGGTCCCCGATGAACCAGATAAAAGGAGTGGACCTTGCAAGTAAATCTGGCTAAGTGTGAAAGGACCAATCACCTTCAGGAAAAATTATCAGGCTCCAAACATTGCAAATCATCTCAATCAAGTTCCCAAATATCAGTTGAACACCCTCCCTCACTGTCTGTCACCACATGAATCATCAATCATCACTCAAGATCGCTAAATAATATATCACTCATTGGTGCAATGGTTGTCTGTTCCAATCAAAGCACAGTGGTAGAAACACTAATGCATCTCCTCATTGACGCAAGCAACAGATTGGAAGTTTGCAGACTTGTTAATCAAATAATATTCTGAGGCAGCCCTCCTAGGAGATGAAAAAATGGAAGGATCATAGGAATGGGCTGCACAGGTTGATTTTATCTAGGTAAGTTAGTAAAGGCCAATCAACTCCAGGAAAAAAATATCATCCTTCATTGAGGCCCCAAACATTGCAAATCATCTCAATCAAGTTCTCAAATTATAGTTGAACAACCTCCCTCATGGTCTGCCACCACATGAATCATCAGTCATCGCTGACTAGAATGAATATCAGCCACTGGTAATTGCTCAGGCCGCGTACTAGTCTTTGCTTATTTTGTGCACCATGCTACCTCAGTGTGTACCAAGCCACATGCACATTTACCTTGACCTTACTCTAATAGTAATAGTCCAGCCAGAACTGCCAGGCTAGGTGCTTGTTGACTTGGAACAAAAGCAACCCATGAACGGTTTCACCCTGAAGTCGAAACCCAGTCTGGGTTAGCTTGTGTACCCATATGAAGTGGGCTGAACCTAGCAGTTGAGGCTGGACTGTGGCTACTGGAACAGGGCAGACTAATTTGCATAAGGCAGGTCTCTGTCTAAAGTGGCACAGTGGGTGAAAAATAATGGTTTCGACTGCGACCTTGAGTAATTCCCATTTGTGTGTTTTGAAAACTCCTCTGCATGTTAATGGATGTGCATCACTCCCCTGAGTGCCCCAAATGTACTGATGTCTAGAATCTCTAAACCTAATTTTTGTTGTCACAGGCAAACACAGATCATACGCGTGTGCCATGAAATAGGCCTGTCTCATGGATTGCGTCTTGTTATAGCCGGAGTGGGTCCCAAACTGTTAACTTCATAGTGGCAAAAAGCTACTACCTTTACCAGTATTTAGGCAGCAGGTGCAGGTGGTGGCAGCATACTGTGTAGTGATCAGTTGGAGTGAGCAAACCTTTTCTACCTGTGTCACTGGTGTGAGTCCTATAGGTTCACTCAGCTAAACTTCCACTGCTGAGTGATTAACTTACCCTTGGCCTACATTGGTTTGGTTTGTAATGATGTGCATTGCATGAGTGGTGTACACATGCTGTTTGTAGGTGTGACTGTTAGTGCTACAATACAGGAATTATGTGGCACTGTGCAGTGTGTGTATATTATATGTATGTGCTTGGTGAATGTGTGCCTGTGAGTGGTACAATACATGAAGAACGTAGTGCTGTGCAGTGCTTGCATGCTGTGTACATGTGCTAGGTATGTGTGTGCCTGTGAATCTTACAATGCTTCATTTATAGCCTTTTTTGCCTTCACAATATAGCTGTTTTTTGAAGATAAAAAGTTTGATTGAAAAAATATAAATAACTTATTTTAATTAGTAGTAAAATCTATGCAAAAATTTGTTTTTTGAGTATGTAGGTAAGTATGATAAGCTGAGTTAAAATTTTGAAAGCAAAGCAACTTGATTTATAGATTGAGTAGCATCCTTTTATCTGTAAATTGATGCGTCTGATTGGTGTTCTGATTATATAAATTCCTACAACAATTTCACAAGTGCAAACCCACTGTAAAGGTTACACAATTGGTATCAGTTTAGTCAAAATTTTAATTCACCAGGTTCTGTAATTTTTTGGGATAAAGTATTAAGATGGTACAACAAGACTAAAGCCGTCAAAATCAGTTAGTGTGCTGGTCATACGTATGTCGGGTCAAAATCAGAGGGATAAGAAATGATTTTAGGAAATAATGGAGAAAAATTTAAGCTGAGGTGTGAACAGAATTTAGTCTGAGAAAGGATGTGAACCATCAGACAAATTAGCAATCACAATGTAGCTTATAAAATGTGCTTTTCAATCCTAAAACAGTCTAAATGGCAATGTTACCTTATTTATTTTTCTATGTGGTAATAAGAGAACGTCTGACCATCAAAATCAGTTTTGTCCTCTTTATGATTGTTCCACTGTTAAAGCAGTTGGTGTGATTCTGCAAGTTTATGTATATGTATTAATTATGTATATGTTTTAATTCCTTTTTGCTCTCATATCTTGAGATGCTAAGGGTTACGTATTTTAAACATCTACTGGGCACTGCAAGAAACTGAAAAGTGCACTGTGAATAGTATATACATTTAATAAGCATATTTATCACAAATATTTTTCCCTTAAAATATATTTTGAGTAATAAAATCCATTTTTCGACAATCAATAGAAGTTAATTGAGACAACAGTAAAGAAAATAGACTAAAGTTCAAGAATGGGCTCCAATGAGAATTCATAGCAAACTATACACAACCCACCTAAAACAGCCCTAAACGTAGCTGTTGTTATCAGACCTTCTTGGTGTGCTTTTTTAGGGCTCGACCTCTGCCAATGCGCAAGCATTGCAGATGTCGAACATATTATGGCTTATCCAGACCTTAACTAAAGGGGCGATTTGATGCTGTGCCCGTGAAAAAGCGCGTGCACAGCATCAAAGCCACCAGCCTCCCCCTACAAGCTTACCCCAGCGTGCGCTCTGGCATTTCTTCTCCCCTAATTATTCACTGCCCACGGCCGGCCGGCACATTAAAGGCTGCTGATCCCCGTGCGTCTCTTCACCCTTACTCTCAGCTATTCTTCCCTTCTTGCCTCTCCCCCCCCCCACGTTCCCTGGCCTGCACACTTAACTTTCCCTAGCTCCGATGCCTGGGACTTCATTCGGCTTTTTTTTTTAAACAATGCATTTACCAATGCTTGTTTTTTTTTATTTGCCGCCTTGCATTTCTATCTACCCCTCCTTCCTCTCTCCCTCCCTCCCTCTTGCTCAGCGCCGAGGCCGAGCCCCTGGCACAGCTTTGCAATGGAGGCCCTCGGCAACAGTGAGAGTCGATTTACACAGGCAGAAATGCAGCCTCTAGAGTAGACTCTGCAGCCTGGGCCTACATACAAACAGGCAACCATGGACACGAAGAAACGACATAGCAAAAATATATCAATCTAACAATGGAGACTTTATGGCGACCATTTGCACGGCTCCAGGCAAATACCAGATCAGGCCTCTTTTGCTGTTAAACGATTGACAGTTATTACCCAAATCAATTAACTCTTGTTTTGTAGATCACAAAAGCCTTGGCTGCCCCTGCCAGAGCACAATTCCCATACAGAGCAACAACGCCTATGCTCATTTGATCTCTCATTCAGTGAGGTTTTTCTTTGCAGTCTCAAACATAACTTTGCCATACATGCAGGCGCATGCTTGTTAACTTACCCTTATTTGGATGATGTCCGCTTTTCAGTGATTTTCGCCATCCTACAAAGCACCATGCTTCTAAAGACTTCAATATGGGTAACCATTTTTGCAAACCTGCAACACCTTCCTAAAGAGATTTAGTCCTCATTGAATGTATGTGATGAAATCAACCTCATTCACGAGTCAACAAAAAGGTTGACATTAATACACAGGTCCCGTGATGCAAATTGAAGGTGAAAAAAAAACAGCCCTTCGTCCCATTCACTCCAGACATCTTTATTCGCACCTCTGCATTATCTTTCTAGAGCACAACCACCAGAGACGAGTTGTTCCCAAATAAAACACAGTGACTGCTACTTGAGGCCCTGAAATTAGAAGTGTGCACAATGCAGTTTCCGGGATCGGACATTAGCACAACTGATTTAAATATACCTCAAGTTTTAACACATAGAACAATGATGGAAATTAAAGCCAGTTCACAAGAGAAGCAACATTCCAGTTTTCACTCGCACAGCCACCACACAGCTCCACCGATGCATCCACCACACAGCTCCACCACACAGCTCCACTGATGCACCCACCACACAGCTCCACCAATGCACCCACCACACAGCTCGACCGATGCTCCAACTAAGCTCCACCAATGCACCCACCACACAGCTCCACCAATGCACCCACTAAGCTCCACCGATGCACCCACCACACAACTTCACTGATGCATCCACCAAAGAGCTCCACCGAGGCACCCACCACACAGCTCCACCGAGGCACCCACCACACAGTTCTACCATGCCCCCACCACACAGCTCCACCGATGCACTCACCACACAGCTCCACAGATGCACCCACCACCCAGCTCCACTGATGCACCCACCACACAGCTCCACCGATGCACCCACCACACAGCTCCACTGAGGCACCCACCACACAGCTCCACTGAGTCACCCACCACACAGCTCCACCGATGCACCCACCACCCAGCTCCACCGATGCACCCACCACACAGCTCCACCGACACAGCTCCACTGATGCACCAACCACACAGCTCCACCGAGGCACCCACCATACAGCTCCACCAAGGCACCCACCATACAGCTCCACCAAGGCACCCACCACACAGCTCCACCGATGCACCCACCACACAGCTCCACCGAGGCACCCACTACACAGCTCCACAGATGCACCCACCACACAGCTCCACAGATGCACCCACCACACAGCTCCACAGATGCACTCACCACACAGCTCCACCGAAGCACCCACCACACAGCTCCGCCGAGGCACCCACCACACAGCTCCACCGAGGCACCCACCACACAACTCTGCCGAGGCCCCCACCACACAGCTCCACCGATGCAGCCACCACACAGCTCCACCGATGCAGCCACCACCCAGCTCCACCAATGCACCCACCACACAGCTCCACCGAGGCACCCACCATACAGCTCCACCAAGGCACCCACCACACAGCTCCACCGATGCACCCACCACACAGCTCCACAGATGCACCCACCACCCAGCTCCACTGATGCACCCACCACACAGCTCCACCGATGCACCCACCACACAGCTCCACTGAGGCACCCACCACACAGCTCCACTGAGTCACCCACCACACAGCTCCACTGAGTCACCCACCACACAGCTCCACCGATGCACCCACCACACAGCTCCACCGATGCACCCACCACCCAGCTCCACCGATGCACCCACCACACAGCTCCACCGACACAGCTCCACTGATGCACCCACCACACAGCTCCACCGAGGCACCCACCACACAGCTCCATTGAGGCACCCACCACACAGCTCCACAGATGCACCCACCACACAGGTCCACAGATGGACCCACCACACATCTCCACAGATGCACCCACCACACAGCTCCGCCGAGGCACCCACCACACAACTCCGCCGAGGCACCCACCACACAACTCCGCCGAGGCACCTACCACACAGCTCCACCGATGCAGCCACCACACAGCTCCTCCGATGCACCCACCACACAGCTCCACCGAGGCACCCACCATACAGCTCCACCAAGGCACCCACCATACAGCTCCACCAAGGCACCCACCACACAGCTCCACCGATGCACCCGCCACACAGCTCCACAGAGGCACCCACCACACAGCTCCACCGATGCTCCCACCACACAGCTCCGCCAATGCACCCACCACACAACTCCGCCGAGGCACCCACCGCACAGCTCCACCGATGCAGCCACCACACAGCTCCACCGACACAGCTCCACTGATGCACCCACCACCCAGCTCCACCGATGCACCCAACACACAGCTCCATCGACACAGCTCCACCGATGTACCCACCACACAGCTCCACCGATGCAGCCACCACACAGCTCCACCGACACAGCTCCACCGATGCACCCACCACCCAGCTCCACCGATGCACCCACCACACAGCTCCACCGAGGCACCCACCACACAGCTCCAGCGAGGCACCCACCAGACAGCTCCACCGAGGCACCCACCACACAGCTCCACCGAGGCACCCACCACACAGCTCCACCGAGGCACCCACCACAAAGCTCCACCGATGCACCCACCACACAGCTCCACAGATGCACCCACCACGCAGCTCCACCAATGCACCCACCACACAGCTCTGCCGATGCACCCACCACACAACTCCGCGAAGGCACCCACTGCACAGCTCCACCAATGCAGCCACCACACAGCTCCACCGATGCAGCCACCACAGAGCTCGACCGATGCAGCCACCACCCAGCTCCACCGATGTACCCACCACACAGCTCCACCGACACAGCTCCACCAATGCACCCACCACACAGCTCCACCGAGGCACCCACCACACAGCTCTACCATGCCCCCACCACACACCTCCACCGATGCACCCACCACACAGCTCCACAGATGCACCGACCACACAGCTCCACTGATGCACCCACCACACACACAGCTCCACCGACACAGCTCCACTGATGCACCCACCACACAGCTTAACTGAGGTACCCACTGCACAGCTCCACTGAGGCACCCACCACACAGCTCCACCGATGCACCCACCACACAGTTCCACCGATGCACCCAACACACAGCTCCACCGATGCACCCACCACACAGCTCCACCGATGCACTCACCACACAGCTCCACTGATGCACCCACCACCCAGCTCCACTAATGCACCCACCACAGCTCCACCGACACAGCTCCACCAATGCACCCACCACACAGCTCCACCGATGCACCCACCACACAGTTCCACCGATGCAGCCACCACACAGCTCCACTGACACAGCTACACTGATGCACCCACCAACCAGCTCCACCGATGCACCCACCGCACAGCTCCACCGATGTAGCCACCACACAGCTCCACCGACACAGCTCCACCGATGCACCCACCACCCAGTTCAACCGATGCACCCACCACACAGCTCCACCGACACAGCTTCACCGATGCACCCACCACACAGCTCCACCAATGCACCCACCACACAGCTCCACCGATGCAACCACCACACAGCTCCACCGACACAGCTCCACCGATGCACCCACCACCCAGCTTCACCGAGGCACCCACCATACAGCTCCACCAAGGCACCCACCACACAGCTCCACAGATACACCCATCACACAGCTCCACAGAGGCACCCACCACACAGCTCTACAGATGCACCCACCACACAGCTCCACAGATGCACCCACCACACAGCTCCACGAAGCACCCACCACACAGCTCCACGAAGCACCCACCACACAGCTCCAGCGATGCACCCACCACACAGCTCCACCGATGCAGCCACCACACAGCTCCACCGACACAGCTCCACCAATCCACCCACCACACAGCTCCACCGATGCACACACCACACAGCTCCACCGAGGCACCAACCACACAGCCCTACCAATGCACCCACCACACAGCTCCACCGATGCACCCACCACACAGCCCTACCGATGCACCCACCAAAAAGCTCCACTGAGGCACCCACCACACAGCCCTACCGATGCACCCACCACACAGCCCTACCGATGCACCCACCACACAGCTCCACCGATGCACCCACCACACAGCTCCACCGATGCACCCACCACCCAGCTCCACCGATGCACCCACCACACAGCTCCACCAACACAGCTTCGCCGATGCAGCCACCACACAGCTCCACCGATGCAGCCACCACACAGCTCCACTGACACAGCTCCACCGATGCACCCACCACACAGCTCCACCGATGCACCCACCACACAGCTCTACTGAGGCTCCCACCACACAGCTCCACCGAGGCACCCACCACACAGCTCCACAGATGCACCCACCACACAGCTCCGCCGAGGCACCCACCACACAGCTCTACAGATGCACCCACCACACAGCTCCACAGATGCACCCACCACACAGCTCCACGAAGCACCCACCACACAGCTCCACCGATGCACCCACCACACAGCTCCACTGATGCACCCACCACACAGCTCCACCGATGCAGCCACCACACAGCTCCACCGACGCAGCTCCACCAATGCACCCACCACCCAGCTCCACCGATGCACCCACCACACAGCTCCACCGTCACTGCTCCACCGATGCACCCACCACACAGCTCCACCGAGGCACCCCCTACACAGCTCCACCGAGACACCCACCATGCAGCTCCACCGAGGCACCCACCACACAGCTCTACCATGCCCCAACCACACAGCTCCACCGATGCACCCACCACACAGCTCCACAGATGCACCCACCACACAGCTCCACTGATGCACCCACCACACAGCTCCACTGACACAGCTCCACCGATGCACCCACCACACAGCTCCACTGAGGCACCCACCACACAGCTCCACCGAGGCACCCAACACACAGCCCTACCGATGCACCCACCACACAGCTCCACCGATGCACCCACCACACAGCCCTACCGATGCACCCACCACACAGCTCCACTGAGGCACCCACCACACAGCCCTACCGATGCACCCACCACACAGCCCTACCGATGCACCCAACACACAGCTCCACCGATGCACCCACCACACAGCTCCACCGATGCACCCACCACCCAGCTCCACTGATGCACCCACCATAGTGCTACACCAACACAGCTTCGCCGATGCAGCCACCACACAGCTACACCGATGCAGCCACCACACAGCTCCACTGACACAGCTCCACCGATGCACCCACCACCCAGCTCCACCGATGCACCCACCACACAGCTCCACCAATGCACCCACCACACAGCTCCACCGATGCAGCCACCTCACAGCTCCACCGACACAGCTCCACCGATGCACCCACCACCCAGCTCCACCAATGCACCCACCACACAGCTCCACCGACACAGCTCCACTGATGCACCCACCACACAGCTCCACCGACGCAGCTCCACCGATGCACCCACCACTCAGCTCCACCGATGAACACACCACACAGCTCCACCGACACAGCTCCACCGATGCACCCACCGCACAGCTCCTCCGATGCACTCACCACACAGCTCCACCAAGGCACCCACCATACAGCTCCACCAAGGCACCCTCCACACAGCTCCACAGATGCACCCACCACACAGCTCCACCGAGGCACCCACCACACAGCTCCACAGATGCACCCACCACACAGCTCCACAGAAGCACCCACCACACAGCTCCACCGATGCACCCACCACACAGCTCTGCCGATGCACCCACCACACAACTCCGCCGAGGCACCCTCCACACAGCTCCACCGATGCACCCACCACACAGCTCCACCGATGCTCCAACTAAGCTCCACCAATGCACCCACTAAGCTCCACCAATGCACACACCACTCAGCGCAACCACAGCATCACTCAGCGCAACAACAGCATCACTCAGCACCACCACAGCATCACTCAGCGAAACTACAGCATCACTCAGTGCAACCACAGCATCACTGGTTCAGATATGTTCTTTCAATGTTTCAAACTGTTTTCAAGCTTTCACGCTTTATTACAAATCACAAAAAGATGTTAACATTTCACTTCTGTTCTTGGATTTTCGTCACAATAAAAAACACTGAACATAATCTTCACAAAAGTTATTTACAAAAGTTTAAGCTATTGCCATTACAAATTAAATAAATTATTTAAGTATTAATTATTTAAAAAAATTAAAAGCCATTGTTATTTGTAATATCAATACATCTAAGTCACGTAAATACAAAACATGTTGCATTACAAATGGTATAGGTGTCACATTTGCGAAAGTTATAACTATTGGCATTGTAAATGACAAAGCTATTAATTTAGCTATTTTAAAAAATAACACATAAATAAAACAAATTTAATTTATAAGACCAATAGCTCAAACTTTCCTAATGCGAGCCCTATTGCATTTCCAATGCTTGTCTTCATTCCGTAGAACCTGGCAGCGACAGGCCGGCTAGTACTGATGGCCGTCAGTTGTATGTGTGCGGGAGACTCCTACCGTACATCACAGCACCTTCCCTGGAGGTGCTATTTCTTCTGCTACTTCAACAAACACAAAGAATGAATAATGTTGTCCTCCCTCTTGGTCTGTGCTGCCGACATCCTTGGTTGGTCCTGTCGTTTGAAGGCTGAAACCTCTGCAATTCTTTCCGCTACTGGGCTCTATCTGAGGGAAGATGAAAAGTATTATAATTCCCAGAAGTAACCACTTGTCAGCAAGCATGTTGAAAAGAACGGAACCAAATGAGTTACATAAAGCCAAGCTGTCGCTTAATACTATCTGAAAGCAGCTGCTTCTCGTCCAGGATGGCTGTTCAATCAGGGGCTCTGATTTTCAGCACTTCTCTTTTTTCTCTTCTGCAACAGCCACAATCTGTGACATTACGTTTGTTCTGATTAGTCATTGCATTCCCATGCAATTAGTTTATCTTTGCTACCATCACACCGTTTTGTTCTCGTCCCCCACCAATCCCAGATACTGCCCGTGCAGGTTTTGATTGCCCAGCTGATGCATTACCAAAGCATCATCTATGGAGCAAAGGGGAACCCCAAGGGAAACCCAATGCACTTAACTCATTTTCAGATTGTTCATGCTCTGAAGAGAACACTGTTCCTCTATATAAAGTGTATATGTCTGATTGCCAGAACATGCATCTATTCCATCTTGAAAGATAAGTTTTGATGGATAAGTAAAGTAAATGTTTATCACATTCCTTTCCAAGTTCTGGGTAACCCACGACTCTGAAACGAATCCCCACCAGTGGAAGAAAAGTACTACGCAAAGAACCAGCAAGTAAATTCACTTGCAATGAGCACTGTTCGTGCTGCCTTTCTCAGCTCATGGAAGTGTCAAACTGGCTACTAATAGGACATGCAGTAGACATGCATCTTATATTGCATCATGTTCTTCATTTAATTCCTGAGGTTCTCATTTCCTGCAAACGTACTTTCTGCTGAGATTTGTTTTTTTTATCACAATGGCGATACAAACAAGGGGCCTCATTTATGAAAAGTGACGCATCCTTGCGGAAACGCAAGGGTGCGTCACTTTTCCGTACGACACGCTGCGTCAGAAACTTGCGGCGCGGATGCGTCATATCTACGGAATGACGCACCGTGCCGCAAGCGGAGGCGCAAGGCGGGGAAAAGTCACGCAGACGCGGCCGTCCTGACGTAGCGAAAAGACACACAAGTGCGGGAAAAATGCCGTAAGTCGCATTTGCGGAACGACGCAAGTGTACGTATCGCTGCGTCACTATTACGTTGCGTCAGAATCCGGAAAACGCCAAAAACACGCGCATCTATCACCTAATTCTCCCGCAAATGGAAAAAATTGCCACCATGGAGCCTGAAGGACAGAGCAGCAGCCAAGGAAACCTGCCACATGGCAGCCAGGATGCCCAGCCTGCAACACAGGGAGAAACTCTTGGAAAGAGGAAGCGCAAAACAAATTTCAGTGCTGAGGAGAACGATACACTGATAAGTGAGGTAACAGACCACCAGCACCAGCTGTTTGCCAGTTCCAAATTGCCACTAGCCAAAAAAGAGGCCATTTGGCTGGACATATTGACCAAGGTGAACAGTGTGGGCCAATCTAGGCGGACAGTCATTGACCTAAAAAAACGGTGGAATGATATCAAGCGCCGCACTAAAGAAAAAATGGCCAAAAACCGGAAAGACTCTGGGCTTACAGGAGGAGGCAGCCCATCACAACAAGAAGAGCTGGATGACCTTGAGGAGCGGTTTGCAGCGGTCATCCCAGAGGAGTTGGTCGTTGGAATCCCAGGGCAGGACAGTGCACTGCATGAGGAAGTGGAAGAGACACAGGAAGACACACAGGGTAAGTCCTTACAAGGGGAAATGTGCAAATAAGGTAATGTTGTGCTGTGCAGAAAGTAAGGTGGCTGGTTCAATTACTGACGTGTTGTGGAAAGAGAAATCATGCAATGTCATGAACTGTGCAGGGTCTACAAAAAGTATTGTACCACGGACATGCACATGTTACATTTGGGAAACAGCTACCCCTGTGTAAGTAAACATATATGTCCAAAGTGAAGTCCCAGCCCACTGCTGCACCTGACAAGTGCCACACGCAGGTGCAGAGATATAACTACCCTCCTGAAAAGAAAATCACACAACATCCTGCAACAGACCGAGTGTCACACTTGTATGACTTGGACTGCTACCACTGTGCTGGCAGGATGTAATTTTGTTCATGTAGTGGTGCCACAATGTGCCACACCCACAATAATAGGCCACAGACAGCCATGTAACATAGTACAACATATCATGTCATTGCATCATTCCCACATTAAAGTGTCAGAAAGCGCACTTCCAGGGCTGTTGCTAAGGGTATACCCAGAAACATCTATGTCCAATTGACAATGTACAATAGGAACATCAAAATGTAACTATCATGCTGCGCAACAAAGATATGCATACACAGGGTCTGTGTAAGGCATGCAAACCTGAATTAAAACGTAATCTCCCCTCCATGATAAAACCAACATATCTCTTTTGCATTCAAGTGGACACATAGAAAGGTGAAAAATCTGTTCATGACTGCATCATGCACAAATGTGTCCCTTCCATGCACACAAACACTGATCCCCTGCACAGCTGGACCCCCTGCAACATGGTGCAAGTCTGCCTGGGTTGGCGCATGCCAAGCATTGTGTTCCTGTGTTGTTGTGAAGGACAGGTGTGCTGCTGAGTATGGCCATGGGCCTGGTCACGATAATGTAGTTGTCGTAGTACATGGTCAACCTTGGCACATTAGAGTGCCTGCTCATTCTGAGTGTACCAGTGTATGGGTTAACAATGCCTCTTTGATGATTGTCGTGCTGCCACATGCAGGTGACACAGAAGTTGTCAGTGACAGTGATGGTGATGTTTGTAGCAGAGTTATGTCCTGGCAGGTGAGGTGGCATACAGGGTTGAAGGTGAGGAGGTACCTGACATTGTATACTTGCAGTGTTCAAGAGGAATAAACCTTTGTTCACAGTGTGTACCTGAGGCAGTCAAATGCAAACAGCGTACAGTATGGTAGCCGTTGTGTCATGCGATGACCATTTCAATGTATGCTGCACAATGTCAACTATGCAATGCATGTGTTCAAAAATAATATATCCAAATTCTACTTCTTTGTGACCCAATTATGTTGTGATATAAGTACTACATGTGGTAATGTGTGTCACTATGTTAAAAAAAATAAATATTTACAAATGTGAAAGAGTAATAAAAATGTTGTGCATTTATGTGTCAAACAATAACAATTGGTTGTGTCATGGGGGATATATGTCTGAACTATTATTTGGATAGGTGTACATCATGAGAAATATGGGGTAACATCACAGATTATGAACCAATGCTGTGTACTTAATTTTTGGCTATGAAAAATGGTGTGTGCAGCACTCACTAATCTGACTCCATTGTGTGTGTTGTGGTTGTTCATAAAGGTATTGAATGCTTCAGGTCTGGGTGTGTGGTGACAAGGAAACTCAATCCATGTACTCACTGAACTTTGAACAGTGTATTTAAAGTCTCTGCTGTGAAACACCTACTCTACAGTTGCAACATGCCTAGTATGAACAATGAATGAAATGGAATGTCATGACACGGCATGTTTTGGTATAATGTATGTGCCTTTTTGTACAAGAGTGTCACACCTGTTGTCCATGGGGGCACAGTGTCAAACATTGGCAATTGTGGAGGGAGAGCTGTGAGTTAACAAATGCAGGACAGAACAATCAATGTCTCATGGTTGCAGGGATGTGTGTGTGAGTGTGTGCAGCAAAACATATAGAGGCCCATTCACAGAATGAACTCAAGACTCAATTCTAATCTTACTACTATATTGTAATTCACAGAATGCACTTACTACTTTTTCACATTCACAGAATGAACTTAATACTTTTGGCATTCACAGAAGTAACGATTTTGCCTAAAGTGTCTCTGAAGACAGACTTAAGATAGAGTAAAGGCAAAATCCTAACTCCTGTGAATACCAAAAGTACAAAGTTCATTATGTGAATGCCCAAAGTACTAAGTGTATTCTATCAACACCAAAAATGTATCAAGTTTACTATTGAGTTTCAAGTTTGTTTTGTAAATCTGGAACACATTGAGGGAAGTCACGCCTCAAAGATGTGTCCCAGTTCTCTGCAGCCTATGCAACCCTGCCTTTGTGTCACGTTAAAGGAATCAGCCAGCCAGGCTCACTACTCTGAGTCAATCACAATGCTGTGAAGTGCTGGTGTTACTTGTAATAGTAAGTGGGACAATACATGCTGGAATGTTGGCCATGTTTGCCATGGATCCTGAAATGCAGCCTGTATACCAAACATGGAAGTGGGTATTACTGCTCTGGTCATCATGGGTGGTACCTGAGTCACCTTGGCAATATGCACATGAGCCACATTATGTAAGATGCCCCCTACCCACCCTCCCATGCCATGATGACACATAGCATTATCACATCAGTCACTCATCCCTTGGGTCTCCATAATAAGTCATTTCAGTTCTCTCATCTGAGCCCACAATCCACATGTGGTCCATGAACTACCACTAAGGCCACCACCCCTGTGTTCATGTGTTCCGTCATCACTGAATATTGTAAGTCACAATTAGCCTACTCCATGTCAGCCGCTGTGCAAGCCCACAGCAGACGGATGTACATGGTGTGCTGAAGCCACGCCTATGGGAAGTCCAAATGTGCCCATCTGGGTCTCAAATGCAATCATTTCCAGCAGCAACTGATATACGGTCATTCACTGATGAGGCTCAGCCAGCCTCCATGCACTCATACATGGAAAACATTTGAGAATGACAACAGGCCTTTCCAAACATGACCCACCGACATTGCACATGCCTACACTGCTGACAAACCTCTAACACCACCCTGGTGTCAAACACAGCCTACACCAACGTTACTGCAAGTGAAAGTCACACCTGGATACACAACTGTGCATACCACACCTCCACCCTCTGCAAGCCTAACAAACAGCACTACAGGGACACGGCATGATAGAGCACTGATCTCTAAGAAGCAAGAGGCACCAGCAGATACCTTGGTAAGAAATGTATAAACACCAAGACACCTGAAATGTAAAACACATACATGGCCCCAATGAGGGAGAACCACAAAAAAAAAATCCTACATAATGGAAATTCCTGCCAACTAGTCAAGGTCCTGCATTTATACAACAACCTATGCTGCAAAGCCACAGACATCACCCTGGCACTACAGACCTGTGATAAGTGTCCAACAAAGTTCACCATAAACAACAACAATTTCACTACAATAACTTTCCCGTACACATGAGATGCCACAGGCAGCACCACCCACACCTCTCACAACCCAACAGCCATACTACCATACCCACCGGGACACCAGTCACAGCTCAATGCACACCCTCAAACATGAGATACAGCCACCTGTGGGATCAGTACAGCCCTGTCCTCATTATATCAACAACAGCACCAAGATCACCATATTCACAGCCACAGGTGACATCTCCACCCTCCGGGACCAGGAGCTGTGAGTGTGCTCCACCACAGACTAACAGCACACAGATCTGCCACATTACATGATGCAGGATTCTAAGGAACATTGCTTAACTGGGTCACTCACCCCACCAAGAGGTTCAAGGATCAGACTGACAACCTTCGCCTTCAAATGCACGTTATTCCAATGCTGAATGCAAGAGGGACCATCTATGTGTCTGACCCCTGTCAACATCAACAGGGCTGCCTCAGCACCATTACTAACCAAATACAGCCTCAACATTGTATCCATTGCTGATGACCGACTACTCATACTCTCTCACACCTAAGACTACACCAACTAAACACATGAAAAACAGTGAGGAATGCAGTACATCCCAGTCTGCATCAACCACAGCTGCATGTAATCAAAATCAGAGAATACCGAATTCTGTGTCCTTGGAACAACTCCTTCAGCATGTGAAAACACATGTTGCATCTACCACTCTGATGTGAAGGGGCTGCCACTAACGCTCAAAGAGATACGTCTTGATGAGTCCTCTGAATGGGAGTAGGTCCTGGGTGTGCCGTAGATGGCCTGGGAGTGCAAGGTCTTGGCGGTGAGGTAGGACAGGGAACTGCTGCTGGAGGTTGGTCATCAGATGCGGTGGACAGCGGTGAGGGGGAGGCTGGTGGAGTGGACGTGGTGTGTGGGGGTGTAGAAGGTGAGTCTGCTGCACATGTAGGGTTGCCCGGCCTAATGGAGTGCATTGTGTGTCTGGTTGTGGAGCTTCAAGCTGATCCACTTGCTGATGGGGAACCAGTGTAGGTCTCACATTTGGGGGATGATGTTGCTGCGGTGGGGGACGTTGACAATCAATGAGCCGTAAGTGCATTGGATGTGTTGCAGTAGTAGTAGGTCTTTTTCAGGGATTCCTGCCTACAGTGCATTGCAGTAGTCCAGTCTGCTGGTGCTCAGGGCCTGTGTCACAGTTATTTTTGTCTGGGGTGGGGATCCACTTGTGGATCCTGCATAGCATGTGGAGGCAGTTGTAGCATGAGGGGAAGATGGCGTTGACCTGCTCAGACATGGAGAGGGAGGAGTACTGGAAGTATTGTAAGTTGCGTGTATGGTCAGTGAGTGTTGTTGCTGTTCCCAGTGTGGTTGCCCGACAGGAGTTGTCCCAGGCTCAGGGTGTGGGTCCGAGGATGATGACCTGTGTCATCTCCAAGTACAGTTTCACACTGCTGCTCCTCATCCAGTTGGTGAGGGACTTCATTTCCACGTGGAGGTTTGTTCATGGTGTGTGTGGGTCCCTGGTGATGGAGTGCAAAATGCCACATGCACTTCCTACTGTGCTGGAATGTGTCCCCAATACACACCAACTAAACAGACATCAGGACATGCACTCAAGTAGAATGTTGCAAGTGTGCAAGCACTGTCTGCCCATGTGCCATGTTTTTTTGTAAAGTTCGTATCCATCAAATGATTAATGCCATGTCACTTTTTGTACACATGAGTGATGATGTGTCGCTTGAACTTTGACATGTTGAAACACAGCAAAGTCAAAAACGGTAGATGACTCTAAATTGTGCATTTGTACACCACATGTCAGACATGATCATAAACATACATCTATTTTTGATTTCAGGCCATGGTACACCTACTCTGGAGCTGGAAGCCATGTTTGAAACGGACAATGAGGGTGGTGAAAGTGTAACAAGTATGGGCCCAGAAATCATCCAGGACATAATACAATCACTACAAACTCCCCCTCCACCCACAAGAAGGCAAAGCAGCCCAGTGGGATCTCCGGTTGGCCAACAGGGAAGCACTCCTATGCCACCTCCCACAATATCTGTGCCTCACCAGTCGCCAAACACATTAAATACATTTGAACAGCGTGTAGTGGATGTGCAGAGTCAGTTGGCACAGGAGGTGCGTAAGGGCATTGAGAGCATGGCAGGGACCCTAGAGGGAGTGCTCCGGTGCCTAACCTCAAATCCTGCCAGTGCGGAAACTGGTAGAACCACTGAAGCACCACCACGCACTTTGTTTGACGCCATGACAGATATTTCCGAAGTCATGCAGCAGAGGCACAGACAAATGCCCACCACAAGTGCCAGCTCTGAGGTGGCCAACACTCTGAAGGAAATACAGGACACCCTCAAACAAATGACAGCCAAACAGGATGAATACCTCACAAAATTGGCTGACTATCAACGAGATGTGACAGCTGTGCTTGAGAGCCAGCAAATAATGCTGAATGCATTTATGCGTACCTGATGGGCATCGAAAATGTTCCAGGTCCAACACCATCAACATCTGCAGTCCATGAAGTGGCTATGCCTACTGTGTCGACTGCCCCACTGGTCACACCATCAGCTGTGACAAACCCATCTGATGAAGATGAATCTGAAGAATTCCCAGTCCTCCGCAGAACAATGCGTTAGAAGCACATATTGTCAGTGTTATATCTTTGTAATGATGTAATGTTCTATGGTCTCTGTGCTCACAGGATTCCAGAGTGTGGAATCCAGGGGGCAGTACACAGATGAACAGTTACTGTGAGAGTTGGTCCTTGGATCTCCCTGGGGTTGTTACTTTGAATAAACTACATTTTCTTCTACAATCCACTGTACTTCAAGTCATTGCAGTCAGGAGTCGGATTTTCCTTCACGAGCAATTGTTGTCATCACAAACTACATGTTCCACAAACCCTGTGATCTGGGTGGAGTATATAAGGGTGGAACCTACGGAGAAAGACGTAGGATTATTTTTTTACCTGACCCGTAGGTGGAGTAGGAGGTTCATCCTTGGGAGTGCTTGTTCCTTGTGTTTCCTTGTCTTGGTCCTCTCTCCTGCTCCATGACAAACATGATCAAGAGGTCCCTCCTAGACGCCACAGCAAAATCCACACAATCCTCAAAGTCGGTCACACTGCCAATCCATAGACAATATACATTGCTTCATTTCCAGAAACAATGTTCCACAACACACTAGCTGCCACACTCCACTATGGCATGCGGCCAGGTAATACACCACACTGGATTGTCTCCTCACTTGCAGACCAGAGCAGATGATTCTGCATAACACATTTCACAGTACAACACACAGAGTACTGATGCTGAGTACCTCAGTGACTGTCCATCAGTACCTTTGTCTACTATGTGTACATGGCCCCACTTGCTGAGAACATCAGTGGACATGGACTCTGCATAGTACCCTACGCCTAATACACCCAGCTCTGCCTCTCCCTCACCAAGGTACACAACATCACAGGACACAACTAACCACAATGGATGCAAGATGTGCCAACAAGTATGTGCCTCAGCTGGACAAATCTCCATTTGTTGTCAAAAGAGGACATCACCCTCACAACAACCACTACCACATGGGACTATACCTGGGGGTACCCTGGGCTGGATAAACAGTTCACCACTCATATGTCTAACACAAACTATACATTGTACAGAACACATCCCTCACCCTGTCAGTATGGATACTAGTAGTATCCTCACCATAGTACTTCACCCTCTGCAAACTGTGCAAGAGCATCAAAATTATTGTCAACTGATGCATTGATTAGACCTGCCACACATCCATCATCATCATCCGGTTCAATGTTAATGCCCTCAATATCAGTATCAAAAATACCCTCCGGACAAAATTGATTAACGTCCAGACAACCGTAGGTAGACGTTCCCAGTGGCTCCCATGATTATACCACTACCGCCAGCACATACAGGAGCACTACTGCATCCACACCCATACAGATATACTGACACTAAAGGAGTTCACACACGCCTACACAGTCAGCCACAACCCTGGGCAAGCAAACCTCTACCAATGAATCTGCTTCAAGGCCCACAAGACATACGTCTGCAATACACACCTAGCCATGGTCACATTTCCCTGCATCTACATAGCCAGCTTGTGAACCAGATTTCTTTTCCACTTGCAGGAAAGACGTGGGTCATACTGGCCCTCAGCATTGTGAAACACTGCAAACATTGAGCTACAGTCTCAATACCAGGTGGCCCAATTAATGACGGCCATTGTGCCATCTGACCCTCACTTGTTGTGACGTTGTGTGACGCCTAACCCTGCCTAATAGTCATCATCCATCACCAAGGCACATGGTCATGCAATAATGCAGCATGCATCAAATCTGACCCTTACACGCCTTGTTCTGCGTTACAGGCACGTGCAATGGGTGTTGCTGGGTGCCTTGCCAACAACATCCATTTGCTTTTCACACTGGCCCAGATGTAATAGGAACATGAAATGGTAAGCTCTGTCCAGAAATACACTGACCCAAGGCAGGCTTGACGACGGCTCAATGTTGAGAATTATGAAGAAGTCTACTTGTCTCACCTTTATCACACAATGCAGTACATATTGTAAGAGGAAGAGCCCGTTGTGATGATTGATTAACTGAGAGGTGTCCGTTCATGTACAAGTCTGATGGTCCCCGCAAGGCAGACACACTTGCCCCATTGTGCAAAGGTGACTGCGTTAGCGAACAACAGGACATTGTACAACAGTGGTGGTGAGAACAACAGGACTGCGCTGTATCTTGCAGACACCCCCTTTTGTAAATCGTATCTTGCAGACATGGCACGGTCCTGCCCTCCCTCCTGCAAAAGGGTAGCGCAACTGGAAGGGCTGCTGTGCTCCACTATGGCGAAACTTAATGAAAGAGTTCCCACAATCTTTACACATGATTGTTGTTCACATGGGCTCACCTGAGACGCATTAGCTAAAGTCCCTCAAGGGTGAGTATTGGCCTGTATGAAGTAGTGATAGTGTAAGAACAACTGGCTTAGAATAGCCAACACGTAATGGTAATCTCAGATAGGAGATCATTGTTGACATTCCTTGTCCAGCAAGGATAACGCTCACCCAGAGCTTATTTCACAACTTCATATGCCTACAAGTCAGAGTCATTGTGAAAGAAAAATATGATTTATTTGCAAAAAAATTTCACACTAAATAAAATCTATGCTAAACTACACTACACATATCAAAACTATAAATCACATCCTACACTAAGCTAATCTAAGGCGCTAACATCTACACTTATCTTGTCTAACTTATCCTATACCTACCTTACACATACTACACAGCACACAGATGACCCCCCACCCCCTATTCAACAATCACACATCAGGCACACATACACTTAATCTAAACACATACTAATTAACCTATCTAACTAAACAATGATATATTTTTTTTTATTTTTTTTATTTTTATAAACATTTAACATACACTATACATCAACCCCCCACCCACTCCTAATAACTTAACACTTATCCTAACACTATTCCTAAGTACTAAAACTATCCTAAAAACTATCTGACTACTTTAACATTTAAACAAGAACAAGGTCCGTAACTTGACAGGTGGTACACCATATCATCAACAACAACCACAGTTCTTCAATGTCTTTATTCCTGCTCGTCCATTTGAGCAATGGTGGCCTTCAGGTCAGCAACCATGGACAGCAGGGTGGCCAGCTGCAGCTGCATGCCCGCAACCTGCAAAGTCAACTCCTTTTGGCCCTTTTCAAAAGTGTCCATTTTGGCCTCTATTTTGTCTATCTTGGCCATCAGGAGCACACCGTCTATGTCTGCCTACGCACAAGCCTGTTTAGGTGGGGCTACTGCAGCTCCACCTGTCATTGTCCCAAGGGCCTGTGCAATGTTGGTTCCTGATTTAGGATGAGTGCTTGTCACTGGGCTCAGATTAGAGGCATGTCCAGATGTGGAACAACCTGCTGATCCTGCAGATTGACTGTCCATTTGGGGGTCTACATCTACATGTGAGCCAGTTGCTGGTCCTGAGTCAATGTGTGACCTTTTCCCCTTTTGCTTCCTGCTCCGCATGTTGGATGGGGAAGTGGGAGTTGGTGATCTCCAGGCCCCTTCAGCACGTAATGCATCATGTCGGCGTCCCATCTGTCTGAATGCACGACCAACATTGCGTATGTGTCTGTATCTTTCCAGACGGATGCGATAATGCCTCTCCTCCTCTTGTGACATGTTGTCTGTAATGGAGCAATGACATCCACATCAGTCTGCACTTACACATTGACACCTGTACACATGCACATTATGCGATCTTCAGAACATTTTGGCAAGGGCCTATCGTTAACAGGGCATCTATTTCAAAGCATGGGGTCATCATCATCGATTGTCATACACAGGGATGCTAAGTGATGTTGCGTAATACCTAAGATGATAATCACTGTAGATGACATGTAAGGCATCAATACATATGAGATGGTACATTCAAATGCATTTGTCCTGGGCATGAACCCAATGCCCCCCATTCACATATGCAAGCTCCTTCTCAACATGATGCAAGAGCATCTGTGTGCAGGCAAGTTTTCTCTAGGCATTGTAATTTGACACTTCATACGCAGATACAAAGCAAGGTATATGGACCATCAGCCCTGTATGCTGCACAAGGCAACACACATGTGAAAAGCACCATGTAAACAAAACATGGGCACATTAGCATTGTATTGGAAGGAGAAACACAGGTGTGCACTGCAATAGATTTGGGGACCGACTCCTATCATGTGACTCTTGTACATGGGGTGCTGCTTGGGAGTAAATATGTGGTGTGTTTTCACACAAGCCAACACACACTGCACAACACTTCCATGGTAGACGCTTCTTGACAGGGGACAACATATAGACAGCATTAAGGGCTGGTATGTGGATTGACTATGCATGATCATTGATGCAATGCACATTTAAGCACATGTACATCATACCATATCAACTACTGATGTCAATAGGGAATTGTGCCGGTGACCCTTTCAGTAGCATAGGTAAGTGCATGATTGTTGTGCTAATTAATGATGGACTTGCAGCACTGTTCCATCCCTATAACAATGGCAAGTACTGACACACGTGGGGCACAAGGAAGTCGAACTTGTAGGAGGAATATCTATGTACTACTACAATGAGCATGTCTCATGTAGCCATGGTATGAATACACTGACTGTCACGTACCCCAAGGGTCCTTGCTCAGCACAACAGTCTTCGACATCTCCATGAGCACACTTGCCACCATTGCATGCACACACCACCACAACATAATATCCAATGCCAATGACACCCATCTGGTACTGTGCCTCACCCAAGACCCAGCCACAACCAAACACAACCAACATGAAGGAAAGATAGCCACTGCAGAATGGAAGGTCAGTCAGCAGATACTGTAGACACACAATACAGAGGTTATCAGCCTTGGCTAATCAACTAGCGCCAGGGACACCGCCTATTGGTCCACAACAATGGTCACTGCAACAACACCCACGGACCATACACCCCACTTGGGATTCTTCCAGGTCTACTCACTCACAACTAACAAACAAGTGGACATCATGTCATCCTTCTGAATTTTCACCCTGCGCATGCTCCAATAGATATTCAGGTGGATCACCATGGGAACGTGTGAGACGGTCACCCAGGCCATCATCGACACCCAACTGTACAAGGGGAATGCCCCATACACAGGAATCAATGCCAGACTTCACTTAGAACTACTACCCATAGTGAAAGCATCGGCACAACTCTTCTACGACATCCTTCACCACTGCAGCATTTCTACAGGCCATAATGACCAACACTGGATCACCGTCAACACAAGGATCACGTTGAGGCTCCTCACACACACACACACACACACACACACACACATGACATGGGCCCAGAATGACTCCTCAAGGGGCTCTTGTTCTCTGATCCTACCGGCCACCTCTGCTCCACCAGCCTCCCACTAGCCACCATACCAAGGATTGACTGCTCCACCACTGGAGGTAGATCACCCTCCTACCTGGCCACAAAGACATGAAACACCCTTGGGGCACAACTACGACAGACCAGGACCATCTTACCTTCATTTAATAACTGAAGACCTAACTATTTCATGAGTAGCAGCACACCCCCTCCCTTCAGTGACTTGAGACCCTCACACCTGAGTATGGTGCTCTATGGAGGGCTAGATGTATTGTTTGAATGTGGTCTATTTTTGTGTGATGTATACTTACAGCAGCACAATTAGTGTTACTGTGTTTCATGCACACTGTAACACCTCATACATGTGACCCTAATATTTGTGTTCATGCATTTCCACATGGTGCCATTGAGTCGTTGACACTTCCATGCACATGTGATGTGTAAACAGGATGCATGCAAGAATGATGCATTTCGACTGTCTGCATACATGTCATGCATGAGGAGACATTGTAAGCATACAGACAAAGATAGTAATGATTTCACACTCACCAGTGGCCTTAGGATCCTTGAAGGACTCCACCCCTTCCCTTGTGTATGGGGGTGGCCCACCTACAAGTGAAAGACAATATACCAGAATGTCAGCGTATGCAGCATATTTCCACACAGTACAGACATTACATGAGAGTCAGTTGTATCCTCAAGATTGGTTTACGTGCGTCCCATGAGTCAACGTAAATCAGACAACAGTCTATGGCTAACTGCTTCACATGTGAAGCACACTCTTGCACTGCATGTATTACACACATGTGATCCCTTGTTTGTGTTGTCACATGGAGATGGCATTTGCTAAAAATCTGCACACTAGGTCCATTGAGAAAATATGTTATTGTCATGTAGATGTATGTGATTGTGCTTTGAAGAATGTATTTCAACCGTATGGGATACCTTCCTGTACGTCAATGGTCAAACTGCATACACATGTGTTGTTGTGTGCTGCACAATGCAGCTGCACACAGGGAAATATGACATACATAGATACATTTAAACTTCACTCCCTGTGGCGCCTCACTTACACCTCCCCAGGGCAGGCATGTGCTTTTTGCGCTGCCTCACACTCGTACATCTCTGGCCTTATCTTCATAGGGCTTGCGCCGCCAGAGCGTTACTTTGACACATGTTAATGAGTGTTGCTGCGCCGCCAGAAGGCCTTCATTACAGAGGGCCCTGGTGCATTGACTAAGGTCCATGGATGTTGGTGTGAAGATGGCAAAGAACACACATTACACGCCCTTTTGACACATAACAATGCATTGAAAGTGCTGACCTTTATCATGCATGATTATGCCTCAATGAGCGGCATAGTCCAGCATGGTGAAGATCAATCTTGCTTGTGCGTTACCACTACGTCAGTAGAGGCCATGTGTATCATGCCTTTTGTGAATTGCTAAGTCTGACAATTGCAGGATTTTGCCGTTGGAGCATTTCAAACTGACTACGTCCATGGCTTAGGATGTATGACACATTTTGCATTTACGGAATTTGAACATTTTTGTGAACAACAATTTGCCATAGCATGTTGGTACTTGCAATTTTGCTATTAGTTAAGTGCTATGGGCCTCATTTATGACTTTTTGCCGTAGGGAAGTGCAGCAGGCCTTCCTGCTGCGCTTCCCTATGGCAAAAGAAAAGGGCAGAAATGCGCCATATCTATTAGATACGGCGCATTCCTGTCCTTTTCCCCTGCGCCGGTGCACAATGTGCTGCCTGCGCCAGCACAGGCACCCTTGCACAATGGTGCAAGGGTGGCTGCGTTGCAGGGAAGATCATTTTTGTACAGGAAGGTAAACCTTTCAGTACAAAAATAAGCACAAGAGCCTTTTCCTCTTTCTATGTGTGCTGCAGAATGCAGCACACATGGAAAAAGGAAATACGAGGAGAAATAATGACATTTCTCCCAGTTGCGCATCCCTTACGCCTCCCCTGGGGAGTCGTAAGCTTTTGGCACTGCTTCAGAGTTACGATTTCTGGTACATGTGGGGCAGTGTCAAAAGGGCATGGTTGTTGCTGGGAAAGCCCCCAGCAACACCCATTGCACGCCCCTTTAACGCAGAACACTGCGTTAAAGGGACTGATATTTATCAGGCAGCAGTACGCCACCAAAACTGGCGTACTGCTGCCTGATAAATACCACGCAGGCTTCTGCACCACGGAACTTCATGAAAAGTGATTTTTCGATGGCGCAAGGGGCCTCATAAATGATGCCCTATGTATGTATTATTTTTGTGTATCAAATTATGTTTCAGATGTAGCTAATTGACAACAACCTGTATTTGATGGTAAGTAGCTATTTTAGGTAAATATGCTCCATTGCACATTTTTTAAGGTGCCAGGTGATGCACACACATGGCCATAGTGCATGTATGTGCATCATATGCACACACATCATTTTGATGGGTCCAGCAGGGTTTTTTTGAGAAACACCTGCACCCTTTGGAGAAATCACAATGGCTGATTTGCTATTACAGTATTTATTGAAAAGTGATTCCTATGTCCCTCCTGGGCCATGGGAATGAATTTTGATTGATCCCTTACTTACATATTAGACAATGCAAAGTAGCAACTATGGGAGATTATCGAATTCCTACAAAGTAGTGATTTTTCTTTATACATACCATTTTGCAAAGAAAAAAAACAATTACATTAGAACCTACATTTATTTGTTTAGAAAGGGTTTGTTGATAGATATGGCCCTATGTCTGACTTTACAGGGGCACAAGGGGATCATCAGTGAGGCCCCTGTGGTTTGACATTTGGTTTGCTTTACCTTAGGATACCGTTGTGAATACATGAAATAAATATATATTGACTTACCAATTGTTCCATCAACCTCAATGCCAAGGTGGTCCAGGAGATCCTGCTCACGGTTTATGAGATCTGCCCACCGGTGTTTGTACTGTCTGAGGGTCCGGTCCACTCCAAACATTCTCAACATCTGGTACCGGACCCTCTCCCACCTGAGCTTCCTTTCTTGGGTTGGGTAACCCTGCACTACCCTGCCTCCACTCCCAATCATATTTGGGAGGTAGTGGAGTATCAGCCACAGTAGCCCCCCATACTCCTTCTCACTTAGGTTCCTAGACCTGGGTGGCATTGTGACAAAGCACAAGCCACGCTGTGTAAATGCCACAAATAAAATTTTGCTGGCACAGAAATCCAAAAAATACACAATTTCTCCACTTAACAGTACACTACTCCCCCTATGACTAACTATGTAACAACCCCTAAACAGAACAGTAATCCCCCTATGAAAAAAGTTTTAAAACCCCTAAACAGACAGACACCCCTTGACACACAAGACACAGTTAGACAATACACAACACTACAGCCACTATTTGGACACACTTACCAAGACACACACTGTAAAACAACTGCAGGACAGGACAAAACTCTCAAGCACTTTCCAAACACACTCCTACACCTCTCAGAGACTACAAAGGAGTGAAATAGAAAGTGAAAGTATCATATAACTTCCTGTTTGTGAGCAGGGCAGGCTGGGAGGCTGGGTACATCATTTCCTGTTGCGATGCGACTCGTTTCCGCAAATGCGTCATTTTTTGACATGCGAATATTACCGATTTCTGTCGCATCGTTATTTTAAGCATGGTACACTGATAATACATTTTCCCTTACGGTGCGACCTGTTATCGTGGGAGCGTCATTATTGTGATGCGACCAAATCATTATTGTGTCGCATCGTTATTTGAAGCATGGGTGACTGATGCCATATTTTTCCATGAAGGTGCGACCAGTTGCAGTAGAAGCGTCACTATTGGCATGCGACCGAAACCTATTTATGTCGCATCGCTGATTAGACGCCGGGTACAGTGATGACATATTTTCCAGTACGGTGCGACCTGTTATCGTGGGAGCGTCATTATTGTGATGCGACCAAATCATTATTGTGTCGCATCGTCATTTGAAGCATGGGTGACTGATGCCATATTTTTCCATGAAGGTGCGACCAGTTGCAGTAGAAGCGTCACTATTGGCATGCGACTGAAACCTATTTATGTCGCATCGCTGATTAGACGCCGGGTACAGTGATGACATATTTTCCAGTACGGTGCGACCTGTTATCGTGGGAGCGTCATTATTGTGATGCGACCAAATCATTATTGTGTCGCATCGTCATTTGAAGCATGGGTGACTGATGCCATATTTTTCCATGAAGGTGCGACCAGTTGCAGTAGAAGCGTCACTATAGGCATGCGACTGAAACCTATTTATGTTGCATCGCTGATTAGACGCCGGGTACAGTGATGACATATTTTCCAGTACGGTGCGACCTGTTATCGTGGGAGCGTCATTATTGTGATGCGACCAAATCATTATTGTGTTGCATCGTTATTTGAAGCATGGGTGACTGATGCCATATTTTTCCATGAAGGTGCGACCAGTTGCAGTAGAAGCGTCACTATTGGCATGCGACTGAAACCTATTTATGTCGCATCGCTGATTAGACGCCGGGTACAGTGATGACATATTTTCCAGTACGGTGCGACCTGTTATCGTGGGAGCGTCATTATTGTGATGCGACCAAATCATTATTGTGTCGCATCGTCATTTGAAGCATGGGTGACTGATGCCATATTTTTCCATGAAGGTGCGACCAGTTGCAGTAGAAGCGTCACTATTGGCATGCGACTAAAACCTATTTATGTCGCATCGCTGATTAGACGCCGGGTACAGTGATGACATATTTTCCAGTACGGTGCGACCTGTTATCGTGGGAGCGTCATTATTGTGATGCGACCAAATCATTATTGTGTCGCATCGTCATTTGAAGCATGGGTGACTGATGCCATATTTTTCCATGAAGGTGCGACCAGTTGCAGTAGAAGCGTCACTATTGGCATGCGACTGAAACCTATTTATGTCGCATCGCTGATTAGACGCCGGGTACAGTGATGACATATTTTCCAGTACGGTGCGACCTGTTATCGTGGGAGCGTCATTATTGTGATGCGACCAAATCATTATTGTGTCGCATCGTTATTTGAAGCATGGGTGACTGATGCCATATATTTCCATGAAGGTGCGACCAGTTGCAGTAGAAGCGTCACTATTGGCATGCGACTGAAACCTATTTATGTCGCATCGCTGATTAGACACCGGGTACAGTGATGACATATTTTCCAGTACGGTGCGACCTGTTATCGTGGGAGCGTCATTATTGTGATGCGACCAAATCATTATTGTGTCGCATCGTCATTTGAAGCATGGGTGACTGATGCCATATTTTTCCATGAAGGTGCGACCAGTTGCAGTAGAAGCGTCACTATTGGCATGCGACTGAAACCTATTTATGTCGCATCGCTGATTAGACGCCGGGTACAGTGATGACATATTTTCCAGTACGGTGCGACCTGTTATCATGGGAGCGTCATTATTGTGATGCGACCAAATCATTATTGTGTCGCATCGTCATTTGAAGCATGGGTGACTGATGCCATATTTTTCCATGAAGGTGCGACCAGTTGCAGTAGAAGCGTCACTATTGGCATGCGACTGAAACCTATTTATGTCGCATCGCTGATTAGACGCCGGGTACAGTGATGACATATTTTCCAGTACGGTGCGACCTGTTATCGTGGGAGCGTCATTATTGTGATGCGACCAAATCATTATTGTGTCGCATCGTCATTTGAAGCATGGGTGACTGATGCCATATTTTTCCATGAAGGTGCGACCAGTTGCAGTAGAAGCGTCACTATTGGCATGCGACTGAAACCTATTTATGTCGCATCGCTGATTAGACGCCGGGTACAGTGATGACATATTTCCCCTTACGGTGCGAGCAGTTATCGTCAAAGCCGCATTATTGTCATGTGACCAAATCATTATTACGTGGCATTGTAAATTTGAAGCATGGCTGAGTGATGATATATTTTCTCCTCAAGGTGTGACCACTTTGACTAGATGCAACATTATTGTCATGTGTCACAATATTCAGTAATGGGGCATTGAATTTTTTTATCTGTCAATGTTGTTGCATATATTAGCTGCTGTTTTTTTGATGTTGGGCAAAAGATGCATGTTTACGCTTAGCATGGAAGTGTCTCAACAGGGACAAACCATGTTAGCCTGCAGAAAATGTGTGTTTCAATATTCAGCTGAGTCAGACTAAGACATATGTTGACCATAGTCACTTTTGGGCCTTGTGTTATGTCACTTTTGTGCCTAGAGTCAGCAAAGCATGGGTCAGTTTCAGACTTATGCAGACCTAATGTCTCCCATCTCCCTCCTTTCTCAACATTAATGTAGGACCATGTTACCCGATGTCTATCACACTACATCGAATCCTCCTGTCACATGGAGCCCAATCAAGGCGGCTTCAGACCTGCCCACTCAACAGAAGCAGTTATCTTGCCACTCTTGTACACACTCAGGGGCAACGCGGACGCAGGGTCCCCCCAAGCCCTCTTACTCCTGGACCTGTCGTCCGCATTCAACACGGTGGACCATAACATCCTTCTCCACCTTGGAAGACATGCAGGCATCCAGGGACCCACTCTTGAGTGTGTCGAGTCCTTCCTAACTGGAAGGACTGAAATGGTCCGCCTGGGACCCTATAGTGTAACAAATACCCCCACGTCCTGTGGAGTCCCACAGGGCTCCTCCCATTCAACACTCCTGTTCAATCTATACCTTTGGGCGCTGATCCATTCTGTACAGAAATGGGACCTTATTGTGTATTACTACGCTGACGACTTACAGATCATCCTCCCGCTCAATTCACCTCCTGCCATCAAGACGTTCCACGCTGTCATGATCCACATCCAATTATGGATGTACCAGTGCCTATTGAAGCTTGACCCCGTTAAAACAGAGCTCCTCCTCCGTGGACTCAGTCATGGCCACTGTGGCCCTCAGTTCTGCCCTCAGAGCTAGGTTCCCCCCCAGCCCTGGTAAAATCAGTCAAGGGTCTGGGAGTCATCATTGAGGCTGAACTCTCCCTCAGGCCACAAGTGGGTGCGCTACTTTCTTCCTCTATGTACCAGGTCCGGAAGATCGTTACAGTCAGTCACTTACTCCCTCCCACCGCACTTACCCAAGTGGTGTTCTCACTCGTGCTCTCACGCCTGGACTTCTGTGAGTCCATCATGTACGGTCTCCCACGATCCCTGCCACACCGCCTCCAAGTTGTCCAGATTCAAGCAGCCCGTCTAATTCACATTACACCCAGATGGCAATCAGCCAAACCTCTACTCCACAGTCTTCACTGGCTCACAATAGACCAGAGGGCATCTTTTAAGGTGACCTGTCTCACATTCTGAGCCCTCCACTGGTCCCGCTCCACGTTTCTCAATTATCTTATCTGCCCTCACCGCACAACACAAACACTCATATCAGCTCACCGTCATCTGGTAGTCACGCCCAATACTAAAACCCAGAATTTTGGTGGTTGCACATTTTGTCATCTGCCTCCTGGGCTTTGGGATCTCCTTTCTCTCTCCTTCAAATCCTCCCCTTCCCTTCTGGACTTGTGGTAATCGCTTCCAACACACATTTTCCCTTCCATGTGCTAACTCTCGGCCACTCACGCTTCCTTCCTCACTCACTCTGTCTTATGGCGCCAGCAAGCCTATGGTCTCTGTGCACTCTATGAATTTCACCTATGAGAAGGTTACATCAGATAACGTTGCTTTTCTGCTTTGAGTCAGGAATGCATGTCTCAGATTCTGACGTTGTCAGACCTATCGTCACTTATGTGCGTGGAGTCAGGAATGCATGGGTCAGATACTGAGGTAGGCAGACCCAACGTCACTTTTGTGTGTTGAATCATGAATGAGGTTCTGAAGTATGATACACTAACTTCATTTATGTGCCTACCACATTTGTTTATTTGTGCAAACTGGTGTGAGCACTGAAGGCTACTTTTTGATGGATGGTCAGATTTTGACGCACACCCACTGTGTAACATGTTGATGATTGAAATTTTTGACATATTACTTATTTACTTTCATCATGACTTTACAACATACAAGTACTTTGTTGTTATTTTTCCTGCTGTGTGATTTCATTATGTGGACTCCTCTTCACCAGTGCTTTATTAAATGTCTGCACCATAACATATGGATGCTAAATGTTGCTTTTTGACAATTGTGAATGTACAACCTAATTTATGACGTATTTGCGCATAATATTACTGCATGCATTCCTGCGGCACTTCCCTACAGCAAGCAAATAGGGTGTGAAGGTGGTGTGTCTATGACATATGGGAGATTCATGTGCTTTTGATGTGTGCTGACGCGCAATGGGCGGCCTGCATACCTGCAGTATGTTTGCTGTGTTGCATGGAGGAATACTTTTGTACAGGAAGGGTCACCTTCATACACATGTGCATTCATACCCTGCACACCGAGACACATGCACTATGGTGCCAGGGTACCTGTGTTGGCCAGACACTGGTGAGTGTCCGCATTGCAGGTGAAATTGCAAGCCAGTACAATGTAAATGGATGTGTGGGCTGATGTATGTCTGATGTCAGCCTCCAGACATGACAGTAAGTGTAATGTATGAACTCCACATATGAGATTGTCATGCAAATTGCAGTGTGAATTATTGTCAAATAATCATGCACAAGGTACATAAGGTTGTGTGAAGTATTTTTATTTGTGCAAACACAAATGTAGATGCATGATGCGGATGTTATTAGTGACATTCTTAGAAAAAATTGCGCACTATCTGAGCACGTCTCTGGATGCCTGCTGCTGTGCTTGTATTTACAGGAGCATGGCCATCTTCCTGGTCATCCTGTGGCATTTCTGCATTCAAATCTGGATCATCGTCCCAGGGAACACGTGTGAGAACACAAATATTGTGCAGTATTGCACAGGCCAAAATAATTTTGCACACTGTCTCTGGTGAATAGAGCATGCGTCCACCAGACTTGTCCAGGCGCCGAAACCTGGCCTTGAGCAGGCCAAATGTTCTTTCCACAATGTTCCTGGTCCGGCTATGTGCTTGATTGTATGCAACTTCCTGTGGTGTCTGCGGATTTCCATACGGTGTCATCACCCACGGCTGAATGCCATACCCCTGGTCAGCTGTAATAGAATAAATGAGAAGGTACAATGAAAAGTTTGATATGGTTGGGGTAAAGTAGAGGCCATATGTTGTGGGTAATATTTCATTTGTCAGTGTCCATTGGGCATGGATGTTGCAGATAACACACCCAGGGACTCACATGCAAGACACCTTTGCAACATAGTTCTGCTGTGCAATGGACACATATTTGGAAGAGACAGGTAGTGTAGGCAAACCACTGATATTAACAGCATATCATTCCATAACATAAATGTATTTCTTAAAGTAGATAAGTATGTAGTCCTCCTATGCATTTTGGCCAGGAGGCCCTTTGTCATGGAGCGTTCATATCCACGCATTGCAAGGACCGTTACTCGGCTGTTCTAAGACCGGTGTTCTGTTATGCTGGTCTTGGAACAGCCAAGTAGCAGTCCTTGCTACGCGTTGCTATGAACGCTCCTTGACAAAGGGGCTTGTAGAAAAGTATTTTTGCTATGGATTGATATGCTGTTGATTTCATCGATAACCCATTCACTTGAATACTTGTGAATTAAAAACAGAACTTGTATTACAACTTCTTTGAATCATTTTCATGATCATGTACGGAGTGCCTCGCCAAGGGAATGTATTTGCAGTGGTTTGTGTACACTGCCTGTCTTGCACTTTTGTTGCTTTGACGGAAGCACCACCCTTGGGAGCACCCTCAGCTGAACAAGATTCTACATACTTCTTTTACTACCGCTGTGCACCACCCACATCCTTTTGTATTTTCTCAAATTTGGAAAGACATGCATTGACTCCCTATATGCCTCTACATGACCGTGGGCCTCATTTATGAGGGACTTGCACCACTGGTGCGTGACCTTTTGCCATTTTAGTTTTGAGGCACCAGCAGTGCATGACCGTCATTAATTATGTCCCTTCTATTAATGTCTATGTATATGCTATTACATGAGTACTCACAAACTTTATATCGGGGCCAAATTTACAGTGTGGCTTGTGGCCGAGGGCCGCAGTGGTGGGGCCGGGGTCAGTGGGGGAGTGGCCGGGGCTAGAGCCACAAATACAAACTGACCATGAGGTTGGACACAGGCAGCAGCGACAGACGCCTTTGTCTACTGAGCGACCAGACCTGGCATACACATCTCTCACACTCACTCTCTCACACTCACTCACTCACTCACTCACTCACTCACTCACTCACTCACTCACTCACTCACTCTGTCTGTTTCCCTTCCTCTCTCTCCCTCTGTCTGTCTCCCTCCCTCTCTCTCCCTCTGTATGTCTCCCTCCCTCTCTCTCCCTCTGTGTCCCTCTGTCTGTCTGTCTCCCTCCCTCTCTCTCCCTCTCTCCCACTCTGTCTGTCTGTCTGTCTCCCTCCCTCCTCTCTCTCCATCTGTCTCACTCTGTCTGTCTCTCTCCCTCCCTCTCTCGACCTCTGTGTCTCTCCCTCTGTCTGCCTCCCTCTCTGTCACTCTCCCTCTCTGTCTCTCTCTGTCTCCTTCCCTTTCTGTCTCCCTCCCTCTATGTCTCTCTCTGTCTCCTCCTCTCTGTCTCCTTCTCTCTGTCTGTCCCTGTCTGTGTCTGGGCCTGTCTCTGTCTGGCCCTCCTCCCCCTCCCTCTGTCTCTCTGTCCTTGTGTCTATCTCTGTCTGTCTCTGCCGCTATCTGTCTATGTATGTCTGTTTCTGCCCCCATCTGTCTCTGCCCCCATCTGTCTCTGCCCCCTTCTGTCTCTGCCCCCTTCTGTCTCTGCCCCAATATGTCTCTGCCCCATGTGTCTCTGCCCCCATGTGTCTCTGCCCCTATCTGTCTCTGCCCCTATCTGTCTCTGCCTCTGTCAGTCTGTCCCTGTCTCTGCCTTTCTCTAGCCCTGCCCCTATCTGTCTCTCACACTATCTGTCTCTGACACTCTGCCCCTATCTGCCCCTCCCTCTATCTGCCTCTGCCTCTATCTGTCTCCGACACTCTGCCCCTGTCTGTCCCTGTCTGCCCCTGCCCCTGTCTGCCCCTGCCCCTGTCTGCCTCTGCCCCTGTCTGTCTCTGCCCCTTCTGTCTCTCGGGTAGTGCACACATACTGTGTGTACACGTCCCCGTCACCAGCCCAGAGACAGCCTCCCCCCCTGTAATGTACAAGCCAGCTAGTTTTCTTTCAGAATTTGCTGCTTTGTAGGGTCTGTGTCCCACCACTTGTCACATCATGGCACCCCCAGCAGTGAGGCCAACGCCCCCCTGGCGCCAGTCAGCGGAGTATTTCACGGCTCTTTGCAAGACCATTTAATTGTTAATGAGGCCTTGTTGATTTTGATCTCTTCTTAGCGCCCCTGCATCTCCACCCTATGCCTGAAATCACCCGGCCCCCATAAATCAACAACCGGTGGTGTTTGCAGACACTTTTGAATGAATTTAAATGTAACAGAGGTACATGTCTGCAAGGTCCGCGGGCCGCACAGGAAGGCTTGCCGGACCGCAGTGGAAGGCTTGCCGGGCCGCTGACGGCCCGCCGGCCGTACTATGGGTACCTGTGTGCTAGTACAACATTATTACATCCTCAACCTCATTTATGCATCATTACAGCAATATTAGCAGCATGGTAGCATGGATGGTGCATTGTATCATACTCTTTTGCTTACCTACAAGTAGTCCATTTCCATACTGGCCATTCTTGAAACGATCATTTATGATGCAGTTCCTGAAGATGAACGCATCATGGACACTGCCAGGGTATTTTGCCAGCACATTAGTAAATAGTCCACGGTGATCCACGATGGCCTGTACATTAATTGAATAGGTGTGTTTCCGATTGATGTACAAATGTGCAGTTGCTGCCGGAGGAACTAATTGCACATGCGTACAGTCCATGGCACCCAGCACATGGGGTAAGCCTGCTATGGCATAAAATCCTTGCTTTATCTCCATCTGCTCTTGTGCATTGTTGGGAAAATGGAGGTAGCGGGGAGTGAGATGGATGATGGCATCCAGGACAGTTGGCAGGAATGATGAAAAAGCTGGCTGGGATATTCCTGCCAGTTTGGCGACTGTTGTCTGAAAGGAGCCCGACGCCAGCATGTGCATCACAGCCAGGAGCTTTGCCTGTGGCGGTATGTTTGTAGGCCTGTTGCTTCCTACCTCTAGCCTTGGTCCAATGAGTCCCAGTAGATGCTCAATGGTCTCCTTCTTCAGGCGGAATAGAGTAATGACCTCCTCATCCCTGATGCCTCTCAGGACGCTCCTTGGACGGAATGACCGCTCCTTTCTGCGGCGTTGCCTTGGGGGTGGGGGTGGATTTTGTGGTGGTATTCCTGCAGCTAGTTGTCTCCGTCTGGCAGCTACTCTCAGCATAACGACCTCCATGGTGTGGGTATGGTTGCAGCAAAGTTCAATGGCCTCCTCTCCTCTCTCCTCTCCTCTCGCTATGTGCCGATGCGTCATTTCCTGCGCGTCCATTTTGTAGGCGCACCAATTCCGACGCATCCGCAACGCTGCGCCATTTCCGTCGCGGATGCGTCAAAAGCGGGAAAGTTAGTAAATGCGGATGCGTCACTTTTGCGCAAATTTTTCCGCGGTTACGCCCACATTGCATACATTATTATTTGCGCGTCGCAGGGCATTCTGACGCAGTGGGTTTTGTGACGCAGTGAGGTAAAAGTGACGCATCGCTGGAGATGCGTCACTTCATTAATATGGCGCATGCGGTGCGCCGAAGATGCGTCATTATTTTTGACGCATCTTCGGCGCAAGCTGTTCATAAATAAGGGCCAAGAAATACTGCTTTTCCTTCGTGCCAAGTATATTTCCTATTTGCTATTTTCTTTTAGCTTAAGACATACAAATTTAATCACCTTCTAAAATCCTGTTTTATTTTACTAAGAATATCAAAAGAACATCCTGAAACTTGCAAAGTTTTCTGTAGGCACTTGGTTTGTGGAATACACCTTAGTAATGTTGTACACCAATAACAATTATGTACGTTTATGAAAATATAATAATAATAATAATAATAAATGTCATTATTCATGCTTTGTAATTCTTGTGATTGTAGTTAATATTACTGTGAGAACAGTAATGTAATGGCAAATGACTCACAGCAGAGTTGTGCAAATATATGTAACAAACAAGACAGCACACTTGGAGGCATGTTTATCAAAATGTCACGCAATGCAGGCAGACATCTTGCTGCGCTGTGTTGCATGACAAGGAGAGGGCAGGAATGCGCCATATCTAACATTATGAGGCACATTCCTGTTCTCGTTCTGAAGTGGTGAACTATGTGCTGCCTAAAGCCAATGCTGGCACCCTTGCACCATGGGGCAAGGGTGCCTGTGTTGCAGGCAGGATTGTTTTTGTTAAGGGATTTTGTGCAAAATGAAGAGGAAAAATGAGGATAAATAAACAAAGAAACAAATTTCTCCTTATTTCGCCTCCCAGTCTTTACCAGTCTTGGTAGATATGGGAATGCGCCAAAATCCATGGGAGGATGCGTGGGAACACCCACGCTCTACCCACGGAATGCTTCCTTAGGGCAGAGTAACGCAAGACAGTGACTTACGATGCCTTGCTTTACTCCAGATTTACCAAGCCATGCAGGGACACGAAGGTGGCGTCGCTTGACTTGATAGATATCATTTAAGTTTTTAAGTTGCAGTTGCACGACATTACATGGCGCAAGGGTGACCCAAAATCCTGATAAATACGCCCCTTAGTCTGTTTCATGGAAGAATACCTCAGAATCATGCTCAATCTTTAACAGGCTTGTGTCATGTGCAGAATCAAACAATGTGCAGTAGGGGGTGCAATATATATGAAGAGTACTGCCTTCAAGTCCTTGCTGCAGTATTTTGAAGTATTTGGATGATGGCCAATCTAAAAGACATGGACTGGACAGAAAAATAAATTACTGCCTTGCACTGCCTTTCCTCGGGAGCAATCCTTCATCTAGAGTGGGATTGAGAAGGAAGGAGGTCAAAGGTAACGTAGGTGTGAGAGAAATATTATGGAAAACACGTATTTTCCATGAAGAAAAAAATCAAAATGCGTTTCCGAGTGCAAATTGAGTTTATCCCAAGCATTCACACTTGTGTACCTGCACACCATGCGCATTTAAGCTTTTAGAAAGTCGGACGTGAGCACTCGTGGAAAGCTGCCATTGTCGCACCTTCCAGGTGATAGTACTGACTTTTCTTGAGGTTTAAAAAATCTATTTTACTCCAAATGTATATTTCAGTAAAAGTTTAATTTTATTTTGTGAATCAAGTCTCAGAAGACGTCTTTTGACATTGTAAATAATGTTGTAACTCCATAACAGTTAGTGAATCAAGTTAACAGTGTGGACATTAAATTGCTAAAGTTCTTAAAATACTCTGTATGGCCATCGTAACAGGTACTCAAATGGGTATTTAGAACAAAAAGAACTATCCAAGATTAACTGCAAAAGCTTCTAGTCTTAATATCCAAAATCAACATTATTTTAGGAAATTAATCATTCATGGAGAGAAAAAAGATATTGATTGGGGACTGTACACTTCTATAGTGTACACCTCTATACCATGTCCTAAACAGAACTTGTAATAATAATTGAATTACTGGAAAATAAGGGGCAATAAAGCAAATTCTCTCTATTCTCTTCTAAAGCAGGTTTTCATATGTGATGATTGTGGCAGTTCATTGCAATCCTCAGGGAGTTGTGCACTCTAGTGGGAAAAAACTTTAGAAATGTTGCAGGCTAGACTCCAGGCTCAGACTTTTCATGGGCTATGATTTATCGGGACATAAGTTCCACTGCTAAACGTCCTCGCATTCTTCTCTCTTGATCTGCAGTGATCAATGCGGCTTATGAACATGGCCTGTGGTGTGCCACAAAAGGTACTTTTTTTTAGCCGCTGATGTTAAATCAATCACTGGGTGGCACCCTAGAGCTAGCTAAAACGAGGATTGAATTGCAGACACTCTCTAATACACATATTTTAACAATTTCCTCCGTCTTGTGTAAAATTATGCTAATATTTTTGTTGAGTTTCTCCAAGTCTGTAACACACATTTAGTCTGTCTATTTTGCTTTTATGATACTACTTCAAATCACTTGCAGACAGGAGGCTGTTAGACACTAAGATTAATCATGGCAACGCCACAAAGGTGAAACAAATCCGGATGAAAAAGAAAGAAATTTGCAAAGTCAGTATTTTCAGTGCAGTAATGTTTATGCACTGCTAAGGGAAAAAGAACGAAACATTTTAATTGGCCTCCTTCTTCCCTTTATGACATTTGGTAAGTCTTATGCAGTGAACGAAGTTAAATTTGAATTACAGCGCAGTATAAGTAGTGATCCTAACAATTATTAGTACTAAACCGCCTTGACCCCCACATAATAAAAAATAAAAGTGGTAGTGGCACTCTAAAATCACATATTTTTCCAGAATTAAGATGTTCAGCAATGCGTGAAATCTGACTTGCAGGCATTTCTTCCAAGAAATGTCGACACAAGATGAGATTCAGCAGTGGGTTTCAATTTGTTACACATGTATGCAGTGGAAAACATTGTAAGCAAGCCAAGCATTTCAGTGTAACCTGAGGGCTTGGAGCAGGGGCATTTCAAAAGTTCTAAAACTGTTCTGTGTGGCTTTTTCTAAATGCTCTTCAATTGGACTTCAAAACATAATATATGCAATGAAGTCATAATAATGTCTGAGTGACACAGTAAGCTGTGAGCACATATTGTGCAAGGCATTTTCGCAATAAGTTATGTTCATCATTACCTTTTATTTTCTGACGTTAACATTATCAGCATTTCAGCTAAGAGATGTTCTTTCACAGCACAGTTTGTCAAGTACATCTGGCAAAATGTATTTGAGTTTAAGAGATATATTTGAAGTCTATGCGGAAACATAACTTTCCTTTTGTCACAGCTTGATGCCTTATGAACATATCTTATTGTCCCTTTATGGTGAGGGCTAGCACATTTAGAAGGACAAAACAGTAAAGGATTTAGGCCCACATGCATCAAATATTTTTGGAGTCGCAAACGGTGCGATTCCTTAAAATCGGCCGTTTGCGATTCCAAAAATGCTTTTTGAGATGCATCATGCTTTTTTAGAAATCGCAACTTTTTTGCGATTTCTAAAATTGCGATAGCATTTCAGAAATCGCAATTTTGCGATTTCTAAAATGCTATGCATCATTTGATTTCAAATTGCGAAATTTGAAATTGCAAGTGCAAATTACCACGAAGTTGAACCTCGTGGTAATTTGCGAAATTGTTTAAAAAAGCACAAACATGCATTTTTTAAACTGTAAAGTTACAGACACACATGTCCTTAGGACATGTGTGTATGTAACTTATACTCAAAAGTACATTTCATGGGTGAAGGGGGGGTCATTTGGACCCCCCTCTCCACCCTTGAAATGCATTGCTGAATTGCGATTTCAAATTGCAAATTCGCAATTCCCATTCATTCCTATGGGCATTTCAGCCCATAGGAATGAATGGGAATTGCGAATTCGCACTTTGCTAATCGCATAATATTTGAGAATCTGTAAAAATTGCGATTTTTACCGATTCTCAAATATTTTGCGAAAATGTACATGCATCCCATTTTGCATTTCCTAATTTGCGATTCCCTAACAATCGCAAATTAGGAAGTGCAAAATGAAACAATGATGCATGTGGGCCTTAGGGTCTTTTTATGGAGGTTGGTGGATGGATCCACAGTCACAAACCCAGCAGACATCCATCCAATCTGCTGTATTACAGCTGCCATAGGGCTGCCATTGGCTATAATGCACTTGTAATTTGACATATCGCTCGTGTCTAATGGAGGATCCAATCTGAAAAACTCCAAATAAGTCCTGTTGTATGTTTTATTCTGTCTTTTCACTCCTTCCATTTCAGTTTCTGAAAATACATTTATGGTGTGTCTTGACAGCCTGTTCCTGGCCATATAGGTTTTTTTGTTGCCCTCACTGCATTTAGATTCTACTTTCTTAAAATACACATGCTTATATATGAGTTACATCAATAAAGAACATTATCCGTCTTTTCTCTAGAAAGAAAATTACTTTAGCACCATGGGCCTCATTTATGAGGCTGTGCGTCACTTTTTGTGACACACCAGTGGCGTATAAAATGCGCCTTGATGCGCCATATTTACAAAGTGACGCATCTAGGTAGATGCGTCACTTTGTAAACCCCTGCGTCACTGTATACCTGCGCCAGGTATAATGTAATGCAAGGGGGGCGTATTGACGCAAGGAAGGGTCGTAGAAGTGACGCAGTGACATCTATGAGATTTCACTGCATCACTTTTAGGATGCCATTGCGTCAAAATCTTGCGCTTGCCTCACAGCAGGAGTAAGACTGACTCAGGCCCTTTCACATGGGGCTTGCCCCATGTGAAAGGACGCATTGCTGGAGTTGCGTCAATTTTGTGACACACTCCAGCAATGCGTCACTTTTGCGCTTACAGATACGTCAGAAATACTGACGTATCTGTAACTCCTTGCGACATGATGCGTCATACATTAAATATGATGCATCAGGAATGTCGCAAGGAGTGCGCACTGAGAAGTGACGCATCGATGCTTTCACACAGTGATGCGTCATTTCTCATAAATGAGGCCCCATATATGTAATGTTGAGATTGGCTTAGCAAAAAGAATGATTAGAATTCCGGTAATAAATGCTAGTGTTTGCCTATATTCTCAGCTCAGCTCAAAAGTGAATCAGGGCATAAGGCAGATATAATCCAAGCCCCCTGATATACTTCCGTAGAAAAATTGTTGTCCAGAGATTTTCTTTTTGATTTGTGTTTTTTGATTATTAGAGAAGGAATTTAGGTTCGATAGACATTTCTGATCTGGGCCGAATTTTTCTGGATGACATTTTTAGAAATGGCGGCTGTGTTGCAGTGGGATCACTGAAAAAATATCGAGGGTCAAAATATCGACTTGCAAAAATATCGTGGACAAAATATCGACAGTCAAAATATTGAGTTTGTATCTACAAACAGGTAAGTACAAAAATATCGAGTACAAAATATCGTTTACAATAATATAGTTATAAAAAATATTGACTTTGTTAAAAACAGTGTTTAATAAATTAATATTAAAATTTAATTACTAAAATATACTTAAAAATACTTAAATTAAATTATAATAATTAAATAATAAATGAACTTAATAAAAATAATTTTTTACAATCATATTTGTAAAAACATATATATATAATAACATACTATAATTAAATAGGATACTATTATATTACCGTACAATACCAGAAGTGTAAAAAATACTATTCCCACTCCAAAGAGTATCGACGGTCACATTATCGACTTGCAAAAATATCGTTTAAAAACTGAAAACTGACCCTGAACCCTAAAAATACCCCTTTACCCAAAAACCCAAAACTGACCCTGAACCCTAAAAATACCCCTTTACCCAAAAACTGAAAACTGACCCTGAACCCTAAAAATGCCCCTTTACCCAAAAACTGAAAACTGACCCTGAACCCTAAAAATACCCCTTTACCCAAGAACTGAAAACTGACCCTGAACCCTAAAAATACCCCTTTACCCATGAAATGAAAACTGACCCTGAACCCTAAAAATACCCCTTTACCCTAAAACTGAAAACTGACCCTGAACCCTAAAAATGCCCCTTTACCCAAAAACTGAAAACTGACCCTGAACCCTAAAAATACCCCTTTACCCTAAAACTGAAAACTGACCCCAAACCCTAAAAATGCCCCTTTACCCAAAAACTGAAAACTGACCCTGAACCCTAAAAATACCCCTTTACCCTAAAACTGAAAACTGACCCTGAACCCTAAAAATGCTCCTTTACCCAAAATGTATCAATATTATTTAATTACCAATTAATTATTAATTAACAATAACAATAAAGTAAATATATTAGCACATTAGCTGTAATTATTTTAATAATAATTAATATTATTTTTCCCCAATTAATTACTTAACAATGACACAAAATTATATATATTAAAAATGTACTCTAATTAATGTAATTAACTAATTACAATTAAATAATTACCAATTAATTACTAATACAAAATATGTACAAAATTATATTAATTAATTAACTAATTAATATTAATTAATTATCAATTAATTATTAATTAAAAATATTAACAAACATATATTAATTAATTAATTATTATTAAATTACTTCCCACCCTATTCCCCTATAAACCCACAACCCGCTACAGAATTAAATTACGCAATTATTATAAAAACTAAATTCATTTAATAAAATATTTTATAACATTAATACACACTTTTCACACATATTATTACATAAAAATACACTAAAATATTATATATTATTAAAAATTCGATATTTTTGCTATCTATATTTTATACAGTCGATATTACTTCACTTACCTGAAAAACGATATTTTTGTAGTCGATATTATGTCCAGTCGATATTTTGTCCAGTCTATATTTAAAACTCGATATTATGTCCAGTCGATATTTTGGAGTCGATATTTTGTCTGTACACCGTTGCAGTGATGATGCAATATTTCCGGAACCATGAGACCTACATACTTCATTTTGGTGCCAAAACAAAGGTTATGGGGATCAAGTAGTCTTATAGAGACAGAATATAATTCCTCAGTGCAACCTTTCCACCGTTTTATAAAATGGCAGCTATGATAGAGGAGGAAGAGACATATACAGAAATGAAACAACTAATAATGTTTTTAATCCTTTTATGTATACCCGAAACAATGTTTATGATCTGAATATGAAAAAATAGAATTTTTCATTCCTGTTTTAGACAAAGATCACTTTATTTATTTTTGCAATAGCTCGTGGTACATTTGCAGAATGTTGAACATTTCATAAGAGAATATTGAAAGAATCATCTTTTTGTACACAGGTTTTGCAAGTACATGTAAGCTCTGTGGGTAGAGGCTTTAGAAGTTTTGTAGGCTTTAGCACCCCATCAATATTTTCCAGACCAAATTCACATGGATATTTCTCTACAGATGCATGATACCAAAAATGTACACATCTTCTGATCAAGTAGAATGCTTGTTTAATGTGTCCACACACAGAATATGATGTTGGTGGAAGGTTACATGGTGGGACTGATCCTTTGAACTCACTGTACCGAATATTGTTAAATGTCTGATAGTCAGAACTCATTTTCTACACCTGCACAAGGTATTTTTCTATATTTTAGTCATATTCTTCATCTGTCTCAGAAGATCATTTTAGAAACTTTACAGCTTCATCAGTTAAAGCTCCTAGGTTTGTTCCAATATTGCTCATAGTGTCATCACCTATACAAATATGTGCCTTGATAAGAACACTAGGCATCTCTGGTTAAAGTTTGTTGTACATAATATGAAGCTGGATTAAGCTTCTTTCCTGGCCTGTTCCATAACATACTCATAACTCTGACAATCCTTGCCTTATGAACATTGCAACAAATCTAAGTAGCATAATAATAACATCTGTGTCATTTGACAGTACAATAACTCGATTGGAACCATTTCGAACAGCCCACTCAACATGTGGCACAACACGAAGGTCAGCTTCAACCAATTTTTCTGTTAAGTTATTGAACATTATGGCCTATACCTTTTGAATATATGTCTGTAGACACCACCTCCTCATTCACAATCATTCCACCTGCAATAAGGAGAAGTGGAGAAGTGTGGCTCACTGGTTAGAGGAGGCAGACCTGGAAGCAGAGGTCAGCCCGGGACCAGGGTTCAATACCTGGCTCGGCGGGGTCTTGAGTCCTAAAATGTCCACGGACTCGACAATTCTCTCTCCGGTGCCTACTTGATTCACGGGTTCACACTCTGCGACTCTGGGCAATAGCTTGCTTAATCCCCACAATGGCCCCTCGCGGCGGGATGCCTGGCTATCACCTTGCAGATACCCTGCCGGGGTTAGTACCCTGCCGGGGTTATCTCACAGGGGAATACCAGGACGGGTTCCCTAAGCAAGCGCTTAGATACCGGGATGGTGATTTGCGCTATATAAATACATGTACATTTACATGTACAATAATTGGATATTCAGCATTCACTGAAGCATCAGAAATGTTTTGGCAAGTTAACATCTCCTAGTTCATCCTGTTCGATGTTGATGACCAGAATTGATCAACTTGCACAGGTATAGGTATCGAATGTTTGAGGCAGGCAAAAGTCCATTGTTCCACTTGTAGACATTCACCTGATTCCCTCACATTCTTTGACACATAGTTCAAGATAACTGTCAAGATAACTTGCGCAGTGCTTGCAAGATGCACATTGACTTTGTTATCTGTAGAACAGTCTGAACGGCCTCTCCCAAGTTTTGCATGGATGAAATCTTGACCATTCGCAATTGTAACATATAGTCCACAACAAGAGCAGTTTTCAATGATGACACCTTTTCATACTAAAATTCTTCAAGTGAAATGTTTTTTCGAGCTCTTGTATGAGTTGGTCCTTCACTGGTTTGGTTGCTGCATCTCTGTCAAATAATGTAATTGTTGGAAGAAGATATTTTGCTGCATCTATTTGCTTGAGAAAGTTAATTTTTTGTAACTTGTTTTGTAGTGGCTGGTTGGATGGAAGTCTTTCTATTGGAATTAAAGTGGGGAAGTTTAGCTTTAGTGATTATGCTTTTTCTCTATGAATACAATTCGCCCCTGCTTCAGTTCTGTGTATAGTTTTGAACCATGTTCCAGGACTACTAGTAGACTTGTCTTTATATCGTTATATACATATTGTTGGGTCATGAAGTTCTGTAGTAGCACATGCTCAGTCATTTCAAAGGGGTTCTGCTTGATGCTGTCTGAAATGAAGAAGGATGTCATCATTTAAAATGTTCCCCTCTCTTTCCCACAAGTTTGTGGTGAGGAACAGTTTCACGATAGTCCATTAATTTTGAATTAGTCATCACTCTGAAATCATTGCAAATAGAAAGGACTTCATGGTAAACTAGCTGCCATTGAGCAACATATTCACTTTCACATGTTTGGCCAACAATTCCCTTAGAGCTTTTCTGTGATCTTTGGATGTTCGGTTCCATTTTCATATCTGGAGCCACATCGTTGAACCTTTCCTCTTTGTCTTTCAACACAAAATGTCTTTTTGATTAATTTTCTGTAGAGGTATGGTTGTACCACCTCTAGCTTTTTCACTCTTTTAAAATACCAGGACCCATATCCCAGGTAGTGTATGAAATCAAATTAGTGAAACACAGTGATCAGTGACTCCACAGTCTTCGCCTGCAGCTCCCAATCACCTTACCGATCAGCATTTACCAAGTTTTTTCACTAGAGCTATCATGTGTAAAACATTTTCCCAGTACTTGCAAATTTCTGATTTTATTTCCTATTCTTTGACAAACTGTACTAAATTGGTTTTCAGTCCACACCAAATAAGCGATATGATAAATTAAGTTAAATCATCTTTGCGGACAACAGCATTAGGTAGAATAAGATCCTTGTCCTCAGCCACTATGAAACTTTCTGGTAGACTGGAACGTGTTGATGACTTGTTGTGATTTTGCACATGTTGGCAAGGCATTTTGGTTATAAGTTTGCAGTTTCATTTGTTTATGCCTACAGCTGACACAGCTTGTTTTCCTGCAGCGACTTAATTGGTAATATTGTTGTAGGGATTCTGCTCAGGAACAGAACTATGCTTGGTGCTATAGAACATCAGCATGTAGGGACAGAGTCACCATACTACCTCAGTATCTATGAGCCCGAGTCCAACTAGCTATAGTGCTTCACTTGCCCTTCTAACCGTTCTAGAGAAACAAGTGAGTTGGCACCCCAGAACACAACACCATCGATCCTCACGGGACACATTCATTCACTCCCTCATATGTACTTGTCTACTTTAAGATAAACATGAGACACCAAGGAAGTTTTGAATATTTATTTAAACTTTAAACTATTGTGCCCTAAAATGCAGTATTAGCGACACAATTAGATACCAAATGATAGCAAAAATATTGCAAGCATGACATATACCATAAAAATCCCTGTCATGGTATAAGGCAGACTAGCCAAACCCCCCTCTTCCTCCTGAAGCAAAATGATTATATATCAAAAATATCTGGGATTAGTGGCGGACCCCATACCTTAGATACATAGATGGATGTTCTACATTTTGCTGATGAGGTAATCGCACCTTAGGATCTTCGCTCAGTGTCTGTGTTTTGAATTTATGTCCTCCGTTATAGGACAAGACATGTTTGCTCTCAAACAGCAGCTGCATTCTCATGTTATGTCATGGTGCTAGTGTCAAACCAGAAAGATTAAGAAGGGGCATTGTTGTTTGACCTTGTCTATGATGTTCAGACTAAATGCTTGGAAAAGAACAGAACACAGAAAAATATGCAGGTTTTGTGTGGAAATACAATGTGGCCCAAAAGTGAGAGTGCTGATGTAGTAAAGTGTGCAAAAGAAATGCAGCCTGTAATGTGTACAATAAGGGTAACATAGGGAGAACTACAATGGGCTATGCAGGAAACACACAACACAATCTTGAAAGAGCACCATGGCAGTATCATGTGTGCTGGATGTTCCAGACAAAAAAAAGCTGTCTTCAAAATCAAAATTATCAAGAGTAGCAATAGTAAATCCTTTCCTGGTAAAGTGACTTGGAAGTGGTGTGCTGCTGGATTAACGAGTTGACTGGCGTAAAAAGTGCCTGCATATGGTGGCGGTCTGAAAGACACTGCCTTCCATATTACAATGCTGACAGTCAATGGCCTTTCCACAGTGGCAACGGCATATGGTGTTTGCTTTGGGGGCCTGTTGCAGGCACCCAGGTTGAAGGGGGTGGGAGTGCACATGGATGGTACCTATGGTACCCCCCTCATTGCCATGCACTACGTGGCAGGCACCACGTGGTGCCTGCCATGTACTGCATGGCAGTGTCATGCACAGTCCTTTTCCATTGCGGGCGGGTCTGCAGACAGCAGATCCACCCGCAATGTAAAAGGCACAGGATGCGCCCACCAGTGTAGCGGGCGCATCCTGATGTGCATGGCGGGACCGCGGTAGCATCGTCAGGCAATCCCGCGCTACGTTACGCTGGCGGGCGGACTATGTCCACCCGCCATCATAATAGGCCCCTAAGTCATTATAACTTGTTGATACACCAATCCTATTCATTGAAATGATTAGCTCTCTACTTTTGCACTAGTCATAGATTGCATGAGGAGTCTTCGTGTGTAGCAGAGTTTTCTATTTGCTTTGATGTAGTTAATAAAACATGATTTGGAAAAGACAGAAAATTTGCACAGCAAGGGATTGTCTTCCACTTCTTTGCTTATATCTTCAAATACATCATCAATGGTCTCAGCTTCTGTTCTGAACTCAAGAACCTTAGTTTTACATCAGTTTTGATTTGCCGATATTAAACAATGATGTAAAAATTGTTGTTAAGGCATCATGGGGCATTCGTGTTGACTCCCAAGATTTGCAGAGAGATTGAGGCATCACAAAATATGTTCAAAATCTGAATTTAATTGAAGTTCAAAATTGAAATCTTTCAAGATGTTTCCTAAAATAGTTCCTTTTGATTTTACTGCATCCTGTGATCTCATTATGTCAGCAAGAACTTCAGGAGTCAAATCAGCTGAGAACACCATAAGCGGCTCATTCTTTTTGTAAGGCTGACAAAAATTAATTCTGTCATAGTACATTCTCACCAGGAAAATCTTAATTTCATTATTTATTATCAATACAGTTTCATCAATGTTGATCATTAGTTCTCTGATCTTACTGAGGGGCACATTAGGATGGCGAGTGGACTTTGTTCCATGGGGGACATTAGGATGCGCCTGCCACAGTGGTGGGCGCATCCAGCATTCCTGACATTGTGGCAGGTGGTGCAGTCAGCACTGCCCGCAGCATGTCAAGAAGCCATGTTGTGCACTTCCATGCACAACATTGCAGGCACCGTGCGTTGCCTGCCATGTTGTGCATGGAACTGCTGGGGGTACCATAGGCACCCCCCATGTGCACCCCCCACCACCCTGAATCCCTGGGGGCCCACTACGGGCCCCCAATGTTAAGAACCGCCTACCAAAAGGCACATCCCAGCCTGCATATTAATATGGATGCCGGTGTCTACCAGACACCGCCACCATATAAACTGCTTTTCCGCCCTGTAGGCATTTGGGCGGATTGCCTACCTGCGGAAAATTGCCGGGTGGTCTTCCTGTCCACCGGTGTCCCCCCACCATGGTAATGTGGTGGGGGGAAATTAGAGGCGGCCGGTGGTTTTTGGCGGGCAGATCACCACCGCCACACGGGCAGTGGCCATCCGCCCGTTATCATTATGGGCCCCTAGGTGCAAACCCGCAGCAAGGACTCAAGAGTGGCTTTAAATATTTGTTTGCTTTTTCAAAGAGTGCAGATTTAACTGGAGGCTGGTGGTTTCATTGCTGCTGGCTGCTTCTTGTACATTTATATTCTTTAATATATGCACCCATGCAGTTCGGGTAGGCATACCAATCTGCTGCAAATACATTTGCCTTGCTGTTTAGATCAGCTAGCAAGCTAAAAACTTTATCTTAGAAGAAACTAGCTGCAGATAAAAACATGTTTGCCCTTGAGACTCACATACTCTGTACTTTGTTCTTTCATCAATCCGATTGCCCTTGTTCTGGCTAAACCACAGAAAACACATTCAAGATCCTCTGCTTTCTGATCAGTTGTTGGAGGTGGATAAGGGGTAGCCATTGAGCTTCTAAGTGGATGGGTATTGAGTTTGGTTGTCATCGCGTTCCCTGAAGATATGGATTTTTGTTGTGATTCACTGGTTTCTGCTATTGTTTGGCAATGTTTTTTCAGGCTTTTGAAAACGTTTTTTTATGACTTGTAGCCCTTTTTGTTACAATGATAAAATATTGGATCCTCTTCACCCATAAGTTTCAATATTTTGAGAGCTTTGGGGCTCAGTACAATGGTGCAACGATTGCCACCACCGGGCCGGTGGTGGCGATCATTATGTCATCGTGAGATAAACACCCCTGATGGCAGAGGGTATCTTAGGGGACGCAAAGTCCGTCTGCCGCTTTTCCGCCAGTCGCAATCGTTACCATTGCCGGCCGGGCGGAAGTCGGCCACTAATATGGTGGCAGAGCCTAGCAGGCACCGCCTGCCATATTAGGATGTGGGTGATTGATGGGCCTTTCTTTGGCGGAAAGGCTGGTGGGGATTTGCTCTGGGGGCCTTGTTGCGTACCCCCCTGCAGTTCCCTGCACCATGTGGCAGGCACCGTTAGCAACACTTTGTCAGGAGGTAAAGATACTCTGCTACCACTTGCTTTGCTCATGATTACGAATTTGAATCAATGGAAAACCTGAAAGAAAAAACAATATTAAAATAAATGACCAATATGATGGCTTAAACACATAATTATAGAGCCGCCATTTTGAAAAATGCGGGAGGTTGCTCTAAGGTGTTAGTTTCTGTCTCAATAAGACTACTTGACCCCCAAAACCTATGTTTTGACACCAAAATTAAGTATATAGGCCTCATGGTTCCTGAAATATTACATCATCACTTTAGCATATTTGCCATTTCTAAAAATGTCATCCAGAAAAATTCCGCCTGGATTAGTAATGTCTACCAAAGCTAAATTACTTCTCCAATGATACAAAAAACACAAATCAAAAATTAAAATCTCTGCCCAACAATTTTTTTACCAAGGTATATCAAGGGGCCAGGATTAACAGGTGTCTAACAAAGTTTCTACAATTGGCACATCTGTTCCAAAACAAACAACACCAGGCATGTAAAATGAAAATATGTATTTACATGTTTTATTTATAAAATATTAATTATAATATATTTTGTTTAATTGCCAAAATAAGTCAGAATATTCCATGTGAGGTGTTATACACAGCACAAACAATGTATCCTGTAATATGTAATCCTTGACGCTTTAGTCGTGCCTACATTGCTAAATCAGAAATATTAAATACACACATAAAGCAGAATTAAAGCACATTGGCTATGTATTGTAAACGACTAGTAAGTCTTGTCAATGTTGGCAAAAGTGAAGTATAAAAGGTACAAAGTAGAATTAAAACTCAACAATTATATGTTGTTAACAGCTTTAATTCAAAATCCCACACATAATATACAACATTAAATTAGATTACTTTGGAAGATTACTATTAAATAATGATCCTCAAGTCAAGTGGGAGAAACATATTCACAGGTTTATTGACAAACGGCTGGTATTTTTGAGATGACAAACAGCAATGTTGTGGAAGGCCTGTAGGAGTCTGACACGAGGTCATGACTGAGAGAGTTTTTAAATGGTGGAGAGATGAAATGAACGCCATTACACTGGGACTGGTGCACGGGGATAGAACGATGGTGCATATGGTCACACAGCTCCAATATGGTTATTCACATGTGGAAACTCTTCTGAATTGTTTGTTATTCTTTGTTCAAATACCAAAAAATAAATCTAAAAAAAATAATAACCCTCAATTTTAATACAGCAATATTATCTGAAAAACATGCATGATGTGCTCTCTAACACAGCCACCTAACCACAGAAATCAGGCACAGACTAAGATTCTTCAGAAGAGGAAGGCCTCACTTAACATGAAACAGCAGCTTCTGAATTTACTTCCACAAGCAAACTAACCTATACAACCAATGGAACCAATGTTGACATTTCCCACACAGCATTGTATTTATACTAGCACTGTGACACCCCCAAGTAGACACTCAGTCAACACTACTAAGTTATAGATGCAGGTCAAGACAACAGGGAAGGTCCTCTACACAAGCTGTCAGTGCAAGATTAAGCAAGGTGCAAATTGGCAATCCTAAGGCATCACAATTCCATTCTTTAGAAAAATCTATGCGGATCATTGATTGGAAACGGTGTATAGCTATGTGTAAACCCAAGATTGCTCAGAAGCACATAAAAGCAACATTTGATGGTCATGAGATCATTAGTTTGGGTATGTTATTTCTAACTAAAGCAGTAAAGGACTTGAGCCAGTTATTTCTATGGATTCTGAAGCAAACAAACATAGGCAAAGACATGTAGTAATCTGCCTAAATAATATAGGCACACTTTTGCCCCAAATGGGGTTTGGCAGAGGCCTCGGACTTACATATGTTCTTTCAGTGCCTACTGCTAATACCATTCTGGAACTCTGTTTCGACTGCATTCTCCACCTCTTTGGGATCCCCATTAACTTTATCTCCTGCTCTTGTTATTTTTGGTATTTCTCCAGAGTTCCATGGTCCAGCAAAAAATCTAATTTTCTTCTGTATTTTGTTGGCAAGGAGGGAAATATGTAAGAAATGGAAAGATCCAACACCTCCAACCTTGCTGGACTGGCAAAGGTCAGTTTTACAAACATCAAAGATGGACCTTTCAAGATCAGGAAATCAAAACAAGAGAAACTTCTGGAGCTTGCTAAAATGGTAAAGAGTTTTGGTTGATCTTGGGTTTTTTTTTCTCCCCCAAGGTCCAATGATTATGCTGCTTGGCATCCTCTTCTTTTTCCGTTTGACTATACCCGATATATTCCAACACGATGGGTATATGAACGCAGCATGTGTCCCATATGGTTACTTCAAGGTGGCTTTGTTGGACTACGATACTACTTACTATGGAGCTAGCAGAGTTGCTCTCCTCGGAGGTCCTTCCAGTTTATCTGAGACAGTAAGCTCGTTTCCACATGCTACTAGTTGATCACCAAGGGCGAAAATGAGGACACAAAAAAAAAAAAATAATAATAATAATAAAAAAATATATATATAGGCACACTTTTTAAAGTTTAGAGTTGGACATGGCCTTTCTTAGGGGATTTCCTTATAACCTCTTGCTTTTTTTCCTCCTGGTTTTTGCTGATTCTCTTTCCGTGGCTTTAGGACCCTGGGCACTTCTCACTGTAATGCAATGTGAAAATGGGTGCACCCTTCCTACACAAGTTAGGATGTGGTGCTCACTTGATTGATATAGGCATTGTACCTGTGAGTGCCCTGTAAAAAGGTAGACCACGTACCTAGTGGTGGTGGGATGCAACACGGATTGTGTCACACACCAGAATAGCCTTTCAAACATGTATGAATCCTACCATTGCAGACTTGTGGATGCACAGTCATGCCTATGCTCAGGTTGGCATTTTGTAACTCATTTACCAACACTGAGGGTGTGCACAGACAGAATATCGAGTTTTAAATTTCAACATACACAAATATCGAGTTGGAAAGATTGTGATACAGAAATATCGTCAGCCAGAATATTGTGATCAAGAATATCACCTTGCAAGTAGGAAATTAAGGGGCTAATTATAATGGCGGGCAGACATCATATAGTTGCGGTGCTGGGACTGCCCACCGGTAAGGCGGAGGTCCTCCCACTGAAGTGAATTACGATGTGCCTGCTACTATGGCGGGTGCATCCAGGACCCTGATCATTGCGGACGGTGCTGCTGGCTGCAGCACTGCTCAAAATGCCATGTAGTTCATTTCCATGCACAACGTGGCAGGCACCACACGGTGCCTGCTACCTTGTGCATAGAAATGTACGGGGTACCATGGGTACCCCCCAGTACACATACAGCCTCCCCCCCAAAGAGGGGGTCTGCAACGGGCCCCGAACCCATTCTATGCCAGCCTTTCCATGGCGGTTCCAACGCCATGAGAAGGCTGGCTGCAGCCAGCATTGTAATTTGGCGTGCGATGCCTGCTAGGTACTTCGACCATTTTACCCATGCTGACAGATCTGCCAGGCAATCGTGACGATTGTCTTTGGCGGAAGAATGCAGGACAGTCTTTTTGCCACCGCGGTCACAAAGCGATATACCCCGCCATCCTAATGTGGCGGGGAAAATAGGAGTCAGATGGAGGAAAGACCGCCGGCCCGGTGGTTGCGGTCCTTCCGTCATCATAATGAGCACCATAGTTTTAGGAAATATCGCAGTTATTAATATCGTTTGCAAAAATACAGTTGTTTAAAATATCAATGTTTTAATTACTGTTATGTATTTTCATATGTATTTTAAAAGTATGTGATCTATTTATTTGTATAAGATATGCTTTTGTTTTTTAAAATATGTGTTAAATATTTAGTGGTTATACATTTTGTTTAAAGTAAATGTTGCCTTTTTATAGGGGAATAGGGTGGGAAGTAATTTTTTTTTATGTATTAGTAATTATTTAATTTATATTTGATAGTGTTAATTCTGAGAATAATTTAATATTAATGAATAAGTAATTGGTTGTTAATTATTAATAAATAATTAATTGGTAATTATGTTAACTGGGTTTAATTTTTTTAGGAGCGGGTTGTGGGTTTACAGGGGAATAAGGGAGAAGTAATTTAATTGTAATAAATGTATTAATATTTATTTATTAATATTTATTTGATTTATATTTTATACTGCTAAAAGAGGGATTTCATTTATTATTAATTATGTATTAATTGGTTGTTCATTATTATTAATTAATTAATTAATTGGTAATAATTATGTTCGTTATGTCATTTTTTTTAGGAGCGGGTGGTGGGTTTTTAGGGGAATAGGGTGAGAAGTAATTTATTTAATTATTAATTATACATTTTTTGTTAATTAATGCTAATTAATTAATTAAAGGTAAATATGGTGATGGTGTAATTCATTTGAGATGTAAGTTGTGGGGTTTATAGTGCTAAAGGGTGGGGAGCATTTTTTTAAAATTAATTAATAAGTTGATGTTAATTGATATTAATTTATTAATGTAAAATTAATTTTGGAATGTTGTGTACGTTTTAGGTGTGGGTTGTGGTGTTTATTGGGGTAGAGGTGAAAGTAATTTATTGTTTTTTTTTAAAGTTGTTTTGTTTGTTTATTGAATTTTTTGACAGCAAACAAGCAACATAAATACATACATATCAATGGTCAAAAACATTCATATTCTTTGATACAGTTTGTAACTTAGCTTCATAACACCGCTTTTAGTAAAATAAATAAACAACAAGAAAATAAATACAGGTACAAATACCAAAATGAGAATTTTTCTTAACTTCCTATCCAATTAGTAATTGGGGACCATATTTGGTGTCCGAAAGTTTTCTTCCTAATACCCTTACTTTTATACAGTGCTGTCTCAAGATGATAAATAGATAATAGTTTAGTCTGCCACTTGATGAAATTTGGTGATTTCTCATCGAGCCATTGAGATGTGATACATGAACTGTAAACAGACATGCATATGAATATAAAATCTTCTTCTGCAGCTGAGCCCTTATAGGTTGTGTTTTCTTCACATCCAAAAATAACCATCGGTGCCGTTAATTGTACTAGAATACCCAGACTATTCTTTAAATAGAGCTCAACATCAGCAATAAACCGGGAGAGCTTAGGACAAAAGAAAAACATGTGAGCAGCATCAGCTGCATATAAGCCACAACGGCTGCATTTTGTCCCCGTCCCGAATTCCATTTAGCCAGTTTAGCTGGCGAATAATATAGCTCAAAAACGGCAATAAAATGTTGACTAATCAATGATCCATTCATTAACACCTTCATAGCCACCTCTATACTTCTCTCCAAATCAATACGCTCAATATTCAATTTATTTTGCCATTTTACCTCGTTAGCCGCTAAATCATCTTCGACCTTCTCCAGAAGTAACTGATATAATGGCCCCATTTTATATCTGTCCTAAATCGCTTCAATAATATCAATTTTCCCTAATGTAATCAAATTCTTTGACATTTTTTGTTCACAAAAGCTTCTTACTTGGAGATATTTAAAAAAGTCAGTGTTATGTAACTTATATTTTTCCCTTAGATAATCAAAAGAAACAAAATAATTCCCCTGAAACAAATCCCCAAACTTGCAAATCCCCAAATTGTACCACCTTAACATTACCCGGTCATTAAATATCTCCAGAAGAAAGGTGCAGTTTTGAAGAGTAGTATATATATTTAAATTAGGGCTCATTCCAATTCTCTTTTTTATAATCCTCCAAATGACCTAAGCGGTATAAAAAATCTTGAATCTAGTTTTCTTGTAAAAGCTTGGCTCAACAATGCGGTTTAAGCATTGTTTTGCTTCAGTGCCCAAGAGCATCTCATATATAGGAGGGGCAAGAAAATCCTCAGTTAGATCTTCCGATAATATTAGCACCCCCATGTGTTTTAATATAGCTATCCAGTGATAAAGCTGAAAATTTGGAATGCCCCATCCACCTCTCTCTCTGGGCAGCATACACTTTCTAAATGCTCTCCGAGCTCGATGATACCCTCAGAAAAATCTAGAACACATTCTCTCTATTCGGGAAAAATAATGAGTGGGTATAAGAAAAAGGATATCCCGAAATAAACATAAATATTTAGGAAAGATAAGCATTTTTAATACATTGCTATGTCCTAAAAGTGAGAACTGTAAGTTATTTATTCTATTTCATTAGAGGAAGCTATGATTGGGTCCAAGTTTGCGGGAATGATATCTTCAACTTTAGGTGTAATCTTAATACCTAAATAAATAGCCTCCTTTTCAAGCTTAATATTCTCTGGGCCTCTGGGTGGCCAGCCTCCGAATGAATAAATTGTGTCTTTTCAATGTTTAGTTTATAACCAGAGAACCGGCCAAACGTTTCCGCAGCCCCTATGATATTAGGTATTGCGTTACTGATATCTGATGTTAATACCACGATACCATCCGCATACGCGCAAACTTTAAAATCCCGGTTGTTTATCTGTATAGGCTGGATTGCCGTATTTTTCTCCAAAGTAATGATGAAAGGATCGATATACAATGCGAACAGCAAGGGGAAACAGGGACAACCCTGTCTCGTCCCCCTTGCTATCAGTATATTCCCTGATGTCTTCCCAGCAACCCGAATAACAGCGGACGGATGATTATACATTTGCCCTCACAAATTCTGATGGAAACCCCTTACTTTCCAGGACTGACCACATAAAACTCCATGAGACCCTGTTGAACGCTTTTTCAGCGTCCAACAGGGCCACACCAACAGGAGAATGCATACCTTGTGACCAGTCCAGCTAAGATATAATCTGTCGTATATGGTCTGTGGTGTCTCTATGCTGTATAAACCTGTGTTGTCTTATCGAGACCAAACCCGGCATCAATTCGTTTAACCTGTTAGCAATGAGTTTAGAATAGATTTTCCTATCCGAGTTTAGTAAAGAAATCGGCCTATAAGACCCCATTTCAGTGCCTATTTTTCCTTTTTTTTAAAACACCAATATCGTGGCATTAGACCATGAGTTAGGAGCCTTCCCCAGGAAAGCTTGCTGTCAGACTTCTACCAGTTCATTTTTCATTATGTCCCTAAATGTCCGATAGAATTCCAAAGGGATATTATTAGGGCCCATAGCCTTTCCCTAAGCAAACCTAAAATTACTTATTCGACTTCTGCCCAATCTGGTAGTGCCAACAATGATGTACTTTTGATATCCGACAGTGTCGCTGGAATCACATCCTTTAGATATTCGCCCACTTCCTCCCCGCTTGTCTCATCGCTATATAATACAACAAAGAGAACAGGTGAATGAGGGTAAATTGCGCTGAGAGGAAATACTGGTAATATAATACAATATCCGGAAAGCTCAAAGGATAAGATTCCGGTCACCCAGCCAGAATCAAACAATGCGACTTGAAACAGGCCACAAATGTAAAGTTATAAGATAAACAATAAATCCTGAGCTAAAAGTTCTTCAATATCAAAAGACAAATGTCGAGTCTAAGGCTTCAAAATATCTTCATTGTTCTTCCTTTATTTTCATTTTCAATAGAATCCAATCTTCACAATAAAGAATTTAATAACCGCTGCCAACACGTGTTTCGTCTAGGTCGTAAAGACCAAAGACTTCATCAGGGCTGTAAATGTTACAATAAATATGATCATAATTCTATTATAAAGTTATAAGATAAACAATAAATCCTGAGCTAAAAGTTCTTCAATATCAAAAGACAAATGTCGAGTCCAAGGCTTCAAAATATCTTCATTGTTCTTCATTTATTTTCATTTTCAATAGAATCCAATCTTCACAATAAAGAATTTAATAACCGCTGCCATCATCGCTATATAATAATTGATAACATTCTTGAAATGCTGTTAATACACCTTCCTTAGTTTATTGCATGACCCCCTGCAGGTCTATAATTTTAGGGATATCATTATCAGCTGCTTTCTCCCTTGCCCTTTTCGCTAATACTCTACCCATTTTCTCCCCAAACTCATACGCCACTTCTTTATGTAATACGTATTTTTCGGCAATTTGATCAGCAATATTAGAATATGTGTTGGCCCTTTTAATAGTGAGGTCTCTTTGAGCTGAGTAAATTGTTTCCGTTTCGGCCCGACCGTATAGTCTCTGCCAGCTTCTTCTCGGCCTCATAAACCTGGTAGAAATCCTGTCTGTGTTTTAGCCAGATCTTTTTATGTTTGAATTTAGAAAAACTAAGAGTTTCCCCTCGGACTACTGATTTAAATGCATCCCAGACTACCTCTTGGGTAGCTGTACCATTGTTAATATCAAAAGATTCCTGAATTACTCTAGCTATGAATTGGCAGTGTTCCTTATCTAAAAGCATTTTCCTATCAAAGAACCAGTGTTGAGGCTCTACTTTTCCTTCGGGATCTAAAACCATCTCTAATATAATCGGGTTGTGATCAGAGACTAATTTAGGATGTATCCAAATTTTGACTTTAGCTACTAATTCTGAAGAAGTAAAGAAATAAACTAATCGGACAAATTTCGAGTGAGGGCAAGAAAAAAAAGTAAAGCCCGGATCTTCGAGGGATTTTGAATTCCATATATCATAAAGGCCGTGATCAAGTATCAAACCCCGGATTGCAGCATAAACTAGTTTCTTCCTTCCAGTATACACATAATTCAATCTAACATTCACCGCTGCATCAATATTAATGTTAAAATCACCACACATTAGCACAGCAGCGTCCACGTGCTAATTCTAAATTCAAGAAATTAAAAAGCTCTGCATCATCCAAGTTAGGCCCGTAGACATTACAGAGTGTGAACTTATCCTGCCCTATCTTAAATTCAGAAATAGCCCAGCGACCCCATTTATCTGCCGCAGCCTTTATACACTCACCGAGTCCCCTTTTTTTGAGTATAACTACCCCTCTTTTCACACCAGTTTGTTTAGAACAAACTACCAGTTCTATGCCCACATTTTTTAAGTACCCTCTATTGGCCCATGGAACATGTGTCTCCTGCAAACACAATATATCAATATGTAATATCTGCACGATTTTGGCTAAAATTTGTCGTTTCTTAGAATCGTTGAGGCCACAGATATTTAATGTACATATCTTAATTTTCCTTTCCATAGGCATTATAATTGTCTAAAGCGAGTTCCATGATTAGAACGCCAGACTTCTTAACAATGAATATTTTGTAACTTCTTTTACATCCTTTATGGCTCTTATCTAATTTTACTTTCATCCGCTTATCACCATCCTGCTTAAACTCATTCCTGCCTGTTGCTGTCTTTTTCACCCCCCTCCACCTAGAACCCTTATCCAACCCCATACCCACCCTTTGATCCCTCCCATTCTCACCCTTCCCCCCACCCATGCTACCCAACATATGAGGCCCAAGGACCTTTAGTCCCTGTACAATATGGTATGCCGTGTTCCCCCAACCCCATGGCCCCGAAGGCAAAAAATAATATACCTATAACTAAACTTATGAGAGAGAAGTCAGAACCTGAAAGAAGAAAATCCCCCATTAAATTCCCGAGTTCCCTTGATATCTTAAATCAACCCCCCTTATAAAGTGTCCAAATATTCCTTAGCCTGAATTTCTGACCAGAAAATTTTGTTTGACCTTTAAACATAACCTTAAGTTTTACCGGATTCTGTAAATACACCACAGCCCCCTTTTTTTGAAAATCCGGTATTAATTGGCGTAGGCGCCACCGCCGTGAAACTGTGGCCTGACAGAAATCCGGTCTAACAAAAATAATTACAATCCTTAGCAGATGCTTTCCTATCTGGTCTTGCCTGGGCATATATGTCTTCACGTGCTATAAAATTGTTAAAACAAACTAGGATTGGTCTAGGGAAATTCTTTTCCCCCTGACGAGATTTCTTTGCTGTAAATGGGAACCTATCAGCCCGTTGAATTTCTTTGGTCCAGTCCCAGGATGTCATTTTGGGGAAAGCTTCCTGCAGTAATTCCACAACAAACTTACGTACATCCGAACCCTCCTTTTTCTCTGGGACTCACAAAAAGCATACATTTTTCCTGCAGGCTTGATTTTCAAGTTCCGAAAGTAATTTATGCTTGATTAATTATTAATTAGTTGATTATTAAAATTACTTCATCAATTGATAAATACTTATGGTAATCATTTCTTTTCATTTTGTGTGTGGGTTTTGGTTTTATAGGCATAATGTTTAGGAAGTAAATTAATTTTTCACCTGTTTTAATTTGTTTTTCAATTAATAACATTTCTTTAATTGATAATTAATTATGGAGGTAAATATTTAAAAAAAATTACATTTGTGTTGTGCATTGTGTGGTGTTATAGGGTAGGTACATTTATATAATAATTAATGTTTTTGTATATAAATAATTTCTATTAAAAAATAGTGTTTGTAATTTATTATTGTTTTAAATAAATATTCTTTCTAGGTATTTGTTATATCTTTTTAACATTATAATCTGTTTCTATCTTTTGATCTTTGAATTATTTAATATTTTTATGAATTGTTTTATTTTTTTGTTTTTTAAATATTTTGTGTTGTTTTTAAACCTGTGCTATCCAACACTTTCCCTATTGTTGCACTAACTGGAGTGGGAATAGTACTTTTTACCGCTGTCCTATCCAGCACTTTCCCTATTGTTGCACTCACTGGAGTGGGGATAGTGTTGTTTACCCCTCTGCTATCCAATACTTTCTCTACTGTTGCACTCACTGGAAAGGGAATAGTATTGTTTAGCCATCTGCTATCCAACACTTTCCCTACTGTTGCACTCAATGGAGTGAAAAATTTAAGTTGAAAGAATATTAAATATTTTAATGTTTTAATTTATAATATAATTTTTTATTAGATGTTATGTTATAAGTGTATGTAAATATATTTATATATATTTGTAAATTTGTAAATATTTATGAAATTGTAAAATAAATTGAAATTACTAGTTTATTAATTGTTTTAAAGTACATATATATATATATATATATATATATATATATATATATATATATATATATATAACATTTCATATATGTATGTTTAATTTTTTTTATTAAATGTATTTCTTATATTTGTTTAATTGAATATTAAATCTAAATAGATTTTAAGTACATTTTATTATTTTATATGTTTAAAAAACATTCTTATATTTAAAAAATCTATATTTTGAATATCTATATTTTTTCAATCGAACATTTTTTCCCTGATATTTTTACACTTACCATTATAAATATAGGATGATGATATTTTTGACATCAATATTTATGTATGGGGATATTTTGGGCGTCAATATTCTATCAGCGAACCCCCTGAAGGGGCCTTCCTCTACCACTAGAGCAACCATAGGGTAAGCCCTGAGGGGCTGGAGCAAGTGGTAGGCGAAAGGCAGGGCAGGTACCCATGAGTGTTCCCTTCCCAGGTTGTGAAGAACCCATCATGTGGGTTTTCCCTACCTAGAAGGTCGATTCTTCTCATGGGACAACACTTTGATTTTACTGATTCTCTTTTTGTGGCCTTTATGCTCTGGGCACTTTCCCACTGTAAAAGCAGAGTGGGAGTGCACACACCCATTCTACACACATTAGGAAGTGGTACTTACCTGATGTTTTTAAACATGTGTCAAGCCTACCATTGCAGGCCAGTGGGCGCACTCGCACTTATGGTGTGTTTAAACAGGTGTCAAAGCCTGCGATTGCAGGCCTATATGTGCGCAATTGCACTTATGCTCACGTTGGCCTTTTTAAACCACTTGTCAATCCTGAGGGGACCTTTCACCACCTCTAGGGCACCGCTGGCGTAAGTCTTAAGCAGTGAAACAAGCGATATGTGAAAGGCAGTGCAGGTTCAAATGTGTGTTCCCTGCCCTGGTAGTGAAGAATAACTATGTGTGTTTTCACTACCTATAAGGTTTACTCTTCAAAAAAGTGAACATGGGGAAATGGTTGAAATTTCTTCAAGCTACTTACAGTGGGGCAGCCTCATAATGTTTCCTATCATTGGATTCACAATGACAAACCATCTCCTGTGGCAAAAACTTGTCAATAATAGCTTAGAAATGTAACTTCTAGAAAGTGAGCTTTTCTTTGCTCTAAAACGACTTTGTGCCTTTTAGTTTGACTCCAGTCCACACTGAAGGATGAAGAGCATATCTGTGCATTCCACCCGAGACAGCTATAAACATTCGGTATGCAACTGAAATAACAGACCTCTGTCATTTGAGAGCGTTGCTTGGTAAATTGGAAGAAGAGGTTTTGATACTTTGCTTCTGGGAGTCAGATGACCATGGCCCATTAAAGATCTGCATTCCACAGCCCTGTGGCAGAAAGTACTGAAATTTGGAGTAGATATCTATGGTTCAAAGGGAAACCCTCTGAACCACCCCCAACTTCAAAGGAACACAACAGTATAACTACTGATGCCTTACTTCAGCAGGGCAGGGCAGAGATACACTTGTGGGGATGTGGGATCGGATATCCTGGAACTGTGTGGTGAAAACTGCCCGAGGAATCTGTTGTGCACAAGGAGGGTTACTGCCATTGGAAGGAACTATGCACTATTCCTGAATAGTGGTTTGACTGGGCTGTCTATATCCTGCTGTGTGGAACCCTGAAGTGTTCTCTACAAGAGCTTGTTGTCTTGCCACTGTTCTCTGGTGGAGGTCGCAGAGACATCAAAGACCTCCCGCGAGAGACCCACACCCTTTACCTGTGACACCTGGAGAGCGGTGCCCTCTTAAGTGCCCACATCAACCACTGGATCCAAACTGGTAGTGCAGCACGTTCATGGAACTAAGAATTGTGCTTGGAGACTGGATTGCCTTGAGCAGAGCCCCAAAATGTACTGCCCGCATCTAAGGAGTGTGGCCCTGCATCGAAGGGCCTCAGCAAGCATAAGCGCCTTGTTTGTGATGAGAAGATTAACTGCTTGCACCAGACATCCTCTTCATTTCCAAGGAAGTGCAGAATTTACAACTCTTTTTGTGTGTGACTGGAGTTGCTTGGTGTCACTTTTTTTGATAACCAATTTTATTGATTTTGAGAAAAGTAGAGAATAATAGAAACAGACAATACAGCATGTCAGGCATTGGTGCAACATATGGATTCCAGCACAGACAGGTAAAACAAGTATGGTGGAGGTGATCTCTCTTCCTACGGTGTAACAGTGGAACCCCACAGATGTGAAGATGGCCTTCAGTCCAGCACACCTAGCCATTTGCCCCAGATTTTCCAGTGTTTGGCCGGGCATCCACTGGCCTCAAACAACTGCTGCTCCTGTGCTGCACACCAATCCACCCCAGCGCCATTCAGACAAAGAGGGTGGGGTGTGGTTCCTCTATGCAGCTGCTATGTCAGGCTTGGCCACCACTAGCGCCAGGAATGCATTGTCAGCCCTGGACCTGTCCAACCCTTCAGCCCAGGAGGATGTTCAGAGAGTTGTGTGGCACTTCCCATCCCAATACCTCCACAAGTTCTGCCCCTAAGGTGGTCCAGTAGGAGGCAATGTGGGAGCATGACCAAACTACGTGAAAGAAATCTGCAGCATCTGAGCCACACCTTGGACAAGCCGGGGTTGCAATCAGGCCCGCATTGTGGAGGTGACTAGGGGCGAGGTAAGAGGTGTGCAGGTAGTAGAGCTGGACCAGGCAGAGCCTGGCTGAAGCAGTGACAATTCGGGGTGCCATCATCGCATCTCTCCAATCTTCATCCTCCAGGGGACCCAGCCATGTCTCCCACCTGAGCCTTAAGTGATCGAGAGATGTGGGACCATTATTAGTTAAAGAGCTCTGGTAGGGGGGTGTGGCCAAGATGGTGACGGAGTGAGACGTGTGGCAAAGTCCCTCCGGCGCTGACATCAGCTTAGCTTTATTTTAGGCCCCGGAGCAGTGAGCTATCAGCGCCCCTCCTGCCTGCTGTGAGTCCCAGGGCAGAGGGGCACGGTCCAGTTGCGGAGTTTTGACCCCCGCAGGCACCGAGACTGTGGTGTCTTGCCGCGTACGCTGCGGCGGGGTGAGGCCTTGAAATCCCCGGCCTCGAGTGAGAGGAGGGGCCGAGCCTCCAGCGCTGTGGCACGGAGAGCGGGTGCTGGCAGAGGGCCGTGTGCAGAAGTGGCCCCGGCTCGACCGGTGCCGTGCTCACCTTCTCCCGGCGGTTGCCACGGGGGGCCCCCAGACACGTGGAGCATTGCTGGGCGACCGCATCGGAGCCTGCAGGAGGGTGCCGGGTGCGACGGCCTATGGGGACGACCTGAGCCACTGCCGCGCTGCCCCTCTCCCCCTCCTCGGTCAGTGAGCCAAATTAGCAGTTGGAGCTGCCTTGCTGCAGTGGGCTACCGAGACTTTGGTGGCTTGCTGGGGACGCCGGGGGTGTTGCAGCGCCGCCCCTCCCCCATCCTCGGCTGGTGGGCCGCGCTGCTGCGTTGAGCCGCCATTGGAGTGCCCAGGCCTGTGATCGCCCGACGCACCTGAGAGATGGCAGGAGACCCTTCCTGATACCACGGATCTACGGTGAGCCCACCGGCGCCGAGGCGGTCCCCTGGGGGCCTGTGCCTCGGGGGTCGCCCTGCCTGTCGGGGACCCCGGATTGGCGCAATCCTGAGGAGTGGAGGCCGAAGAGATATCACCGGCGGCTGTTGCATCGTGGGCTCTGGCTGTGAGTGACTGTAGCACGAGGTGAACCCGGATCCCTGGAGAGTCTGGTTGGTAAGGTGGCTCCCATCGACTAGTCGCTACCTGGGCGGCTCACTCCCCGGATTCTCCCGCGGTGCCATTTCAGGCCGGTTCTGATATAGAGGCCTGGCAGCTCATGTGGTGCGGTGGACTTGCGTAGGCGTTCGGATGGTGTGAGAGGTGACGGTGACATATGCCATGTGGGGAGCACGGTACCTACCAGAGGACCGCTGAAGCATACTTCTTGCACCTGGGCCAGGAATTGGACAGTGACGGTGTAAGTTCGGGCCCGTAGCGCAGCGGAGATAGCGGACGGAGATCCCTCGCCCTGACTACCCGAGGGAACAGAAGCGATGCAATGTCTTCCAGACAGCGTAAAGGGAAGCCCGGTAAGGATGCCCCTCCGAAGTGGTCCCAGCAGGCGGCGTCCCCTGGGCCTAGCGTATCGCCTAAGCCGAAGGACGATGAGGCCCCCGCAACTAACACCTTTATGATGGAACTTTTCGCTTCCATTAAGGAGGACATCTCTGAACTCCGTTCTCAGCTGGCTTCGGACCTTCGCGAGGTGAGGAGGGACGTGGACGGTATCAGAGAGCGGGTAGCTACTCTGGAAGATCACGACCTGAGTGTGGCGAACGATGTGCACCAACTGCAGCAAGATGTGATCCGGCTCACGGAACAGAACTTGGACCTCCAGGCACATCCGGAGGATTTGGAGAATCGCTCCCGCAGTAACAACATCCGCATACGAGCAGTACCCTGGGACGGGGAAGAAGGTGATTTGCAGGGATATGTTCTAGTACTCTTCTTGCAGATCCTGGATGATGAGGACCTACGCGAAATCAAGATGGACAGGGTCCACAGGGTCGGACTGCCTAGACGTGGAGGGGGTCCTCCACCCGACATTTTGGTCTGCGTCCACGACTTCCAACTGAAGGAGCGCATTCTTCGAAAGGCACGGGAGGTCCCGTCGTTGCAGTTCCGAGATCACCACCCCCAAATATACCAGGACTTGGAGGCATCGACACTCCAGAAGAGGCGTGAGTTTCGTCCTGTGACTATCTTTCTGTGTGAACACAATGTGTCCTACTCCCGGGGCCACCCCTTCCGCCTCATTTTCAAGTGGCAGAACAGATTGGTACAGGTCCGATCTATTCAGGTAGCGAGGGACCTCCTGTGCCTTGATGACATGGCCCCCTCCCCGGATGGCGGAAGCTCCCCGTCGCGGCGAAGACGGCGGTCCCCGTCCTGGCAGAGAGTGGGTCGAGAGATGGATCGGAGAAGACCTGATCGTACGACCAGCCTACAGGAGAGGGGGGCAGCGGTTGCCTCTGTAGCCTCGGTGACGGTGGTGCATAGCTCCGGGGCGGCCTGAGCCCTGAGAAGACGGTTGCTTGGCGCCGGAGGGACATTTATCTTCAGGTACCGTGGGTAATTTTGTACTTTTTGGGAAGACACCCCGGTCCGGATCCTTGGGGGCACACCCTGTGGTGCCCCGCCCTCACCCCCTGGGGGAATCTACAGACGTCCATGCACTGGGAATGTTAAGAACACTGTTTTTTCTTGTTTTTCTTTCTCCTCTTGCTGCTTCCTATAGTTCTGCTGGTTTGGGGGCGGAACTCGGAGGCTTTTTGGGGGGGTGGTATCAAAAGGATTTGTTGGGGGTAATGGGAGGGGGGAGCGGGGGTAGTGGTGGTGACAGGATTGTTTGGATGGCTGCACTTTTTGATTCATGGAATGTAAGTGGTGTGTCTTCGGAAGGTATACGTTGGGCTCTTGGGGCTCTAGGGATTTCCTCTTTGACTGTGTGGTTTTGGAGTGGCTATATGGGAGGACCTCAGTTATGCCGGAGAGCGGGGAAGAGGGATGGAGTTTGGGGCTGCATGGCGGGGGGGTCCGGGTGCAATGGAGGAGTGCGGAGAGGCGGGCTGACCGGTGTCCTCCTGCCCTTGGGCATTTATGAGTGTCTCTATTGTAATGCACCAACTCTGGTTGTCAATGGTGGATGTGGAGGGGAGGGGCAGGGTGGTGTGGAAGTAGGGGGAGTGGGGTAGTTGCCTAATGATGCCTCTTAGTATTGGGACATGGAATGTGAAAGGCCTGAATTCCCAGCAAAAACGTCAGATGGTGTGGAAGTATGTGAATGATCACCAGCTTGAGGTTGTGGGCCTCCAGGCGACTCACTTGGCGCGCAAGGATGAGCTCCGCCTCCGGCACAGACTTTTCCCCCTCATTTATAGATCGTCTGCTTCCACGAAAAACAGGGGGGTGGCTCTTCTCTTTCGTGCAACCCTTCACTTTCAGCCTAAGGGTGTGCGCAGTGATAAGGTGGGCCGCTGGCTGATGGTGAAGGGTCTGGTCCATGGTAGACTGTGCACCTTCGTGGTGGTGTATGCCCCCAATGAGGGACAGAATAGCTTTCTTCAGGACCTGCTGCGGAAGGTAGGAGACTTTGTTGAGGGAAACCTGTTTCTATTGGGGGACTTTAACTTAGTGTGGAGTAGAGAGATGGATAGCTCTGGTACTCAAAGGGCTGATGCAGGTTTGTTCTATGCTGAGACACAGCGGCTTCTTGGTGAATTAGGCTTTGTCCATGGATGGGGTTCCATGCATCTCTCGCCTGGACCACAATTTCATGAGTCAAGCCCTCAGAGGAGATGTCCGTGACTCTAGTATATTCCCGCTGTCTGTTTCTGACCATAGCCTACTCGTGATCGACCTGCGCTGGTCACCGATAGGTGGCGGGCAACGCAAGTGGTACTTCCCGGCTGCACTAGTCAGGGACGACACCTCAAGCAAGGAATTACGGAAGGCTATTAGGGAATTTTTTGCTCTCAACCCTGTGTCCGACACATCGATATCCACCACCTAGGACGTCTTTAAGGCGTCAGTAAGGGGCACTTGCTTGGCTCTCAATGCTAACCTCAATAAGATGCGGCGAAAGGAACGAGAGGAGCTGGAGATAGAGCTTGCAGCCCTTGAGCAAGCGCACAAACTAAATCCTTCTAGATTAACCCTTCGCCCCTTGACGGCGGTTAGGGGGTGTTGGGGTTCAAGGGGGCCAGGTGCTTTCTGTCTAGATCCCCGTTTAGTGGTTTTTTCTTAAAAGTGCCAAGTGCATATGCGAATTTATGGATGCTCCCTAGGGCTCGCTTTAAAAGGGGGCTGCCAACAGGAAACAGGTGCTTGGTTTCTTTTTTGGTCCCTTGCCGTGTGTTTCCTGTTCCTGTGGTTCTACCTTGTTCCCCTTCCTTCGAGCTCTGCTCCAGCGGTCCTTTCCAGTGCTGGGTTTTGATCCCCTTTTTTCCCTGTTACCCTGTTTCCCATTCCTTTGGGCATTACTGAACCCTTTTTGGGGACCTGTTTTTGATCTTCGGTGACGTTGTGGGATTCCCGGCTGCGTTTCCTATGAGTTCTGACGTCCCGTTATTACCCCTTTTTGTATCCAAACCATCTTGTTGTACGTTGTGTTTGGGTGGTTTCACGAAGGAGCTGAATAACGGCCGTTTTTTGTGCTACCTTCGTGTTCTTTTTTAGATTCCAGGGTTTTTTCGAGTGTCTTTCGTATTCCCTTGATGCCTTTTTTCCCCTGTCCCTTTTTTCAACGAAGAATCTGAAGTTGCCGGGACCAAGAAAATTACAGCCTCAGTTTGTGGGTCCCTTTCCTGTCCAGAAGGTGGTGAATCCAGTTGCAATCAGGTTGACTTTACCGGCTGAGTATTGTTTTCATCCTGTATTTCATACCTCTTTGTTGAAGCCATATGTCACCACTTCTCAACAGTTGCCACCTCCTCCTCCTGTTTTGATTGATGATAACGTGGAGAATGAGGTTAAAACTGTTTTGAATTCCAAGCGGATGGAGGGACGGCTGTATTACCTAATTGACTGGAAGGGTTATGCCCCAGAGGACCGTTCTTGGGTTTTGGCGAGTAGGGTACATGCTGCCCGGTTGGTTCTTCTGTTTCATCGCCTGCACCCTGGGAAACCTAGGCCTGTAGGAAGGCTTTCGGGAGGGGGTACTGTTGGGGTTCAAGGGGGCCAGGTGCCTTCTGTCTAGATCCCAGTTCAGCGTTTTTTTCTTAAAAGTGCCAAGTGCATATGCAAATTTATGGATGCTCCCTAGGGCTCGCTTTAAAAGGGGGCTGCCAACAGGAAACAGGTGCTTGGTTTCTTTATTGGTCCCTTGCCGTGTGTTTCCTGTTCCTGTGGTTCTACCTTGTTCCCCTTCCTTCGAGCTCTGCTCCAGCGGTCCTTTCCAGTGCTGGGTTCTGATCCCCTTTTTTCCCTGTTACCCTGTTTCCCATTCCTTTGGATATTACTGAACCCTTTTTGGGGACCTGTTTTTGATCTTCGGTGACGTTGTGGGATTCGCGGCTGCGTTTCCTATGAGTTCTGACGTCCCGTTATTACCCCTTTTTGTATCCAAACCATCTTGTTGTACGTTGTGTTTGGGTGGTTTCACGAAGGAGCTGAATAACGGCCGTTTTTTGTGCTACCTTCGTCTTCTTTTTTAGATTCCAGGGTTTTTTTGAGTGTCTTTCGTATTCCCTTGATGCCTTTTTTCCCCTGTCCCTTTTTTCAACGAAGAATCTGAAGTTGCCGGGACCAAGAAAATTACAGCCTCAGTTTGTGGGTCCCTTTCCTGTCCAGAAGGTGGTGAATCCAGTTGCAATCAGGTTGACTTTACCGGCCGAGTATGGTATTCATCCTGTATTTCATACCTCTTTGTTGAAGCCATATGTCACCACTTCTCAACAGTTTCCACCTCCTCCTCCTGTTTTGATTGATGATAACGTGGAGAATGAGGTTAAAACTGTTTTGAATTCCAAGCGGATGGAGGGACGGCTGTATTACCTAATTGACTGGAAGGGTTATCCCCCAGAGGACCGTTCTTGGGTTTTGGCGAGTAGGGTACATGCTGCCCGGTTGGTTCTTCTGTTTCATCACCTGCACCCTGGGAAACCTAGGCCTGTAGGAAGGCTTTCGGGAAGGGGTACTGTTGGGGTTCAAGGGGGCCAGGTGCCTTCTGTCTAGATCCCCGTTCAGCGTTTTTTTCTTAAAAGTGCCAAGTGCATATGCGAATTTATGGATGCTCCCTAGGGCTCGCTTTAAAAGGGGGCTGCCAACAGGAAACAGGTGCTTGGTTTCTTTATTGGTCCCTTGCGTTGTGTTTCCTGTTCCTGTGGTTCTACCTTGTTCCCCTTCCTTCGAGCTCTGCTCCAGCGGTCCTTTCCAGTGCTGGGTTTTGATCCCCTTTTTACCCTGTTACCCTGTTTCTCATTCATTTGGGCATTACTGAACCCTTTTTGGGGACCTGTTTTTGATCTTCGGTGACATTCTGGGATTCGTGGCTGCGTTTCCTATGAGTTCTGACGTCTCGTTATTATCCCTTTTTGTATCCAAACCATCTTGTTGTACGTTGTGTTTGGGTGGTTTCACGAAGGAGCTGAATAACGTCCATGGTAGACTGTGCACCTTCGTGGTGGTGTATGCCCCCAATGAGGGACAGAATAGCTTTCTTCAGGACCTGCTGCTAAAGGTAGGAGACTTTGTTGAGGGAAACCTGTTTCTATTGGGGGACTTTAACTTAGTGTGGAGTAGAGAGATGGATAGCTCTGGTACTCAAAGGGCTGATGCAGGTTTGTTCTCTGCTGAGACACAGCGGCTTCTTGGTGAATTAGGCTTTGTCCATGGATGGGGTTCCATGCATCTCTCGCCTGGACCACAATTTCATGAGTCAAGCCCTCAGAGGAGATGTCCGTGACTCTAGTATATTCCCGCTGTCTGTTTCTGACCATGGCCTACTCGTGATCGACCTGCGCTGGTCACCGATAGGTGACGGGCAACGCAAGTGGTACTTCCCGGCTGCAGTAGTCAGGGACAACACCTCAAGCAAGGAATTACGGAAGGCTATTAGGGAATTTTTTGCTCTCAACCCTGTGTCCGACACATCGATATACACCACCTAGGACGTCTTTAAGGCGTCAGTAAGGGGCACTTGCTTGGCTCTCAATGCTAACCTCAATAAGATGCGGCGAAAGGAACGAGAGGAGCTGGAGATAGAGCTTGCAGCCCTTGAGCAAGCGCACAAACTAAATCCTTCTAGATTAACCCTTCGCCCCTTGACGGCGGTTAGGGGGTGTTGGGGTTCAAGGGGGCCAGGTGCCTTCTGTCTAGATCCCCGTTTAGTGTTTTTTTCTTAAAAGTGCCAAGTGCATATGCGAATTTATGGATGCTCCCTAGGGCTCGCTTTAAAAGGGGGCTGCCAACAGGAAACAGGTGCTTGGTTTCTTTATTGGTCCCTTACCGTGTGTTTCCTGTTCCTGTGGTTCTACCTTGTTCCCCTTCATTCGAACTCTGCTCCAGCGGTCTTTTCCAGTGCTGGGTTTTGATCCCCTTTTTTCCTTGTTACCCTGTTTCCCATTCCTTTGGGCATTACTGAACCCTTTTTGGGGACCTGTTTTTGATCTTCGGTGACGTTGTGGGATTCGCGGCTGCGTTTCCTATGAGTTCTGACTTCCTGTTATTACCCCTTTTTGTATCCAAACCATCTTGTTGTACGTTGTGTTTGGGTGGTTTCACGAAGGAGCTGAATAACGGCTGTTTTTTGTGCTACCTTTGTGTTCTTTTTTAGATTCCAGGTTTTTTTTGGGTGTCTTTCGTATTCCCTTGATGCCTTTTTTCCCCTTTCCCTTTTTTGTCTTATGATTGTGAATTCCACCCCCTTTGACATTCTCGGTGTTTCCCGAGGGGGCGTGGTTGGTCTGGGGTTACGCAAGAAAACAACCAATACGATTGCAGTGGAAGAATTCCTGTTTTGTATCAAGCCACTCCCGTTTGTTAACTGGGATAAGCAGGGAGGTCGGTAGTTCGTGTGTCTACTTGGCACTGGTACTATTAGAAGGGGTGTGTTTAATCTTGTCCCCTTTTCTCATTTTAGCGGTCTCGTCTGTGTCAAGCTGCCAGCTGCCAAGAAGCCAGAGGAGACGAGCTGTGTTCCCCAAGACCATGGGTTCCCTTGTTTTGTTACCCACCTTCTCCCGGTGTCGTGTTCTTCGCCATTCGTTTTGTTTCCGGGTGTTGGGGGTCAAGGCGAAGGTAGAAGATTGGGACGTTCTTCACTCCTGCGGTGTTGGGCTGGACGGCATCGGAACAGGGGGAAATTGAGGGCCCATTACAACAATAGAGCAGAGTTCACCTTGTTGAGGCTACAGCACCTCTCGTACTCCCAGGGGAATAAGGTGGGGAGACACCTGGCTCGTCAGCTTCGGGACAAGAGGGAAAGGGATTACATAAGAGGTGTTCAGGATTCGATGGGGGATCTGCAGCACCGTGATGAGATTAAGGCCGATCTCATTGGCCGCTTCTATGCTGCGCTCTATGTGGGGGATACACTCGATTCTGAGGACCAGCGGGAGTATGTACGGGATCTACCCATAGCGCAGGTTTCTAAAGAATGGAACGATCTGGTCGCTGCCCCGTTCACTAGCAGCAAAGTGCTTGATGCCATTAAAAACCTGAAACTTCATAAAGCTCCGGGACTAGATGGCTATACCGCCCTTTTTTACAAGACGTATGCGACCGAAGTGTGCGACTTTCTGGTCTCCCTTTTTAATGACATGGCTGAATTCGGCGCAACATCAGGTTCGCTGGCTGAAGCCGTAATTTCAATTATACCTAAATCAGGGAAGGACCCCACTCAATGCTCTTCGTATCGCCCAATAGCCCTCCTCAACATCGACGCCAACCTGTACTCCTCGATCATTGCAAGTAGTCTCCAAGATCTGATGCCGGCACTCATACATCTGGACCAATCTGGATTCATTAAGGGCCGTCAGACCCACGATAATACGAGGCGGGGTGTCCACTTCATAGAGAAAGCTAACAGGTTTCAGATACCAGCGGTGCTAGTAGGCCTCGATGCGGAAAAGGCTTTCGACCGCGTGAACTGGGGCTTCCTGTTCCATACTTTAGCTGTTTTCGGCTTCTCAGATAAGTTCCTCTCGATGGTGAAAGCGAACTACAGCAACCCCGGCTCTAGAGTGGCGGTAAACGGCCACATGTCTGCATTTTTCTCGCATTCCCGTGGCACCAGGCAGGGCTGTCCTCTTTCCCCCCTGCTCTTCGCCCTGAGCATTGAACCATTGGCGTTAGCAGTGGGGGAACACGAGGGAATACGGGGTCTTCCCTTTACCGGAGAGCAACACAAAATTTCCCTATTTGCGGATGATGTTCTACTCTCTATTATGGACCCGGCACATTCTCTACCACCGTCCAGAGGGTGTTATCGCGCTTCGAGGATGTGGCCGGCTTCAAGGTCAATTACGACAAATCCTATGTTCTAAATCTCACACTTTTACCTGCGGAGGTAGATCGAGTGCGGCCTCTCACTCCGTTAGCCTGGGCCTCCAGCTCCATCTTATACCTGGGGGTCCGTTTGACACCCACGATTGGGAAGCTGTATTCCACGAACTTTCCATCGTTGCTGGCAAAGACTCGGGCAGACTTGGATCGCTGGAAGCCAAAATATATATCGTGGCTGGGCAGAATTCACGCCATTAAAATGGTCCTCCTCCCCAAATACCTGTACCTCTTTCAGGCGCTCCCTATTCCTCTGGACGTAGACTTCTTTCGACGCCTTAAAACCCAGATGCTCCGTTTTGTCTGGCAGGGGGGACGAGCGCGGTTCTCCTTTACAACTTTGCGACGGCCACGGGGGAAGGGAGGCGTGGGCCTTCCCGATATGCATTTGTATTACAAAGCTGCACAATTACGAGTAATGGTGGAATGGTCCCAACAATCCTCGGAGAAACACTGGCTACATATGGACTGGAGTGTCGTGGGGAGATCAATCTGGGACCTGGCTTGGAAACCCAAGAAAGACAGACCCAAGAATGCCTACATTAGTACTCCCACCAGTACCACCCTGAAGGTCGGGGATACGTTGGCCACTGACGACCGTTGGACTACGTTCCCTTCCCCGTTCACACCTATACACTTTAACCCGACCTTTCCACCGGCACAGCGGGAGGGCCCTTTCAAGGTATGGAGGGAGGGGGGCTGTAGGGCTTTAACCCACCTATTTCACAGCTATACTCCCCTTTCCTTTGATAACTGTACGAGGGACTACGGAGTCCCACCATCAGAGCGATTCCACCACGTCCAGCTGCTCCATTGGGCCATGTCGCCTGGGGTCCTCGATGCGGCTACGAGACCTCCCTCGCCCTTTGAGGCCTTCACCCTTCGGACCTCTGCCATGAAGGGTGTTGTTTCCTTTCTTTACCAGCTACTGCTCACCTCGGCATTGTCGCCTCGTCCCCGCTATATGGGACAATGGGAGGAGCTCCTGGGGTGGGGCATTTCAGACAGGGAGTGGTCGGCCCTGTGGCGAGATATCGCTACGCACAATCATTCGTTGGACTTGAGGGAGGCCCACCTTAAGACTCTCATGGATTGGTACTTGTACCCGGCCAAGCTCCACCGCATATTCCCGGCCTCTTCTGATAGATGCTGGAGGGGCTGTGGGCTGCTTGGGGATTTCCGCCACATTTGGTGGGACTGCCCGATTATACTGGGAAGAGATTCTTTCCCATATTAAAGAGATCCTTGGTTACCCGGTAGCGGACTCTATGGCCCATGTACTACTGGGTCTCCGAGATCCCATTCTTGAACATCAGACGCGTGCGGACAGACAAATCCTGTGGCTCTGTCTTGGGGCTGCCAAACTTACTCTAGCGCCAGCCTGGAAAGAATCGGAGGCCCCGGCGATCTCCCTGTGGCACGCAAAGCTATGGAAACTGCTGAGCATGGAACGAGTAGCGGACATCTTCCTGGGCAACTTCAAAAACTTTCAGTACCACTGGGGCCCCTTGGTCCGCTTTCTTTCAAAAGGTTTACCATCTGCAGTTTGCCCATCCTCAGTGCGAGCGTTCCACCTATTTCAGGTCTAACAGCGGAGCTACAATGAATGACTGATGTGTGTTGTTGTCACCACCACTAAGGGGGGGTGGGAGGGGTGGGGGGGGTAATGTACTTTGTTAATTACCTTTTTGAGGCACCCTCACAGATGAAAGAGGCCTTTCAGATCCGGACAGGATAAACTATGTGTGTACATGCGGCTACTCCACCTTTTGCTGCACTTTCCAACTGGGTGGGTTTCTGGTACTGTGCCCACGCCTGGACTGCTCCATTGCCCTATGACATTGCCCTTCTGCACTGTCCGGTGGCACCTTGCTATTGCGTGATACCACTGCTAGTTGCCTCTACTTATGCCCCCTGCGTGGGACCATGTGCGGGATTGTCGCTGTTTTCTTTCTCTGTTCTTTCTAATAAACTACAAAATATATATTTTTTTTAAAGAACTCTGGTAATGAAGTGCCAGGCTTGATATGTGTGTCTAAGGCATGGAAGACCTGCAAATATGTGTACAATTGGGAGGGATGGAGTGTATACCTGGATTGCAAGTGGGAAAAGGAGCAAATATGGTCGCCAGTCCAAAAGTCCCCCAATTATGAGATACTGATGAGGTCCCAACAACGAAAGCCCGTTGAGTGTAGCACCTCTCGCAGCCATGTACCCCGCCACAGCAGCGTTTGTTGGGATAGTTTATTGTGCCAGTGAGTGTGTTGCAGGGAAGCGCGCCAGGCCGAGAAAACAGTACAGGTCACGATAGGGAGATCCCTAGGGATAGGGGAGCCGTATATCATGGCTTTGAGATGGAAAAAGCCCAGATCATTGAGTTCAAGCCTATATGCCGGGTCAGACCAACCCCCATTGAACCAATCATGGACCACCAGGAGGCGGGTCACCAGGTAGTACAGGTAGAGGTCTGTGAGTCCCATTCCTCCATCAAAGGGAGGGATTTGACAATGGTGTAGGACCATACGGGGATGCGACCATTCCATAGGAATTTTTTTCGACAAGACTATCTATGCCTCAAAACCAGGTGCGGGGAATGGGGTGAGGTATGTTCTGGAGAATGTAGAGAAACCGGAGGAGAATCATAATTTAAATAGGAGTATTCGCCCCAGTGGGTTGAGAGGTAATTGTTGCAATCAGCAGGTCCTGCTTTGTTGTAGTGATTAGAAGGATGATGTTAAGACTCCAGGCCAAGTCCGACAGCAGGGGAATCCATATTCTGAGGTATTTGAAAGATTGCCGGCTGATAGGAATGGTGGATTGCCAATCAAAGCAGTCTCTGGACAAGGACAGGGGGACCAATGTGGACTTGGTTGGATTCAGTCGCAGACCAGAGATCTGTTCAAAAGCGTGCAGGAGTTGCAGGCAGCAAGGGCCAGAATGGACTGGGTCAGCGAGAAACAACATTGTCTGCATAGAGAGATATCTTGTCCCCATGAGTGACCCCCCAGTGCCAGCCCCGGATCTGAGTGTCGGCAGGAATCAAGTTGGCAAGGGGCTCCATGGCCAGGGCAAAGAGGAGGGGTGAGAGGGGATACCCCTGCTGTGTCCCTCTGCCTATAGGAAAGATATCAGATAGTACCCCATTGACTTGTACCCGTGTGGCAGCTTTGGAGTATAGAACCCGTATCATACGCCAAAACTTGGGGCCCAGGCCCAGAACCCTCAGGACATCCCCAAGGTAGCCCCAGTCGACTGAATCAAAGGCTATCTCGAAGACGACTAAGAGAAGTGCCAGGTAAGGGGTGCGTATGTGCCGGTTGGCCAAAGACTCGGGTCCGCGCCAAAGATAAACCAGTCAGTCGAGGTAGGGTTTGAGGCACTGGGCGAGTATCGTGTCAAAAACGTTCACTTACATGTTAATCAAGGAGATGAAGCGATAGTCCACACATCGCAGAGAGGCAGGTTACGTCTTAGGAATGAGGACTATGGTAGCTTTGTCTGTTTCTTAAGGAAAGGAGCCTTCTGCAATAGCCTCCTCATACAGTGTGGCCAAGTGAGGAGTGAGAATGTCTCTGTAGGTGGAGTAGTATTCCTGTGGGTAACCGTCCGGGCCTGGAGTCTTGCCAGTTTCAACCAGTGAAATGGCTCCCTCTATGTCTTCGTGAGAGAGAGATCAGACCCTCTAACCCATCGGACTCAACTCAAGCGTGGGAAGGTGGAGGCCTTCTCGGCTGATTAATTCAGCCAGGGAGGATTCAGGGCTTCGGGAAGTGTAGAGTTGGGAGTAGTAGTCTGCGAAAGACTGGGCTATAGCTTGAGGAGTGAGGTGGGTATGACCCATCAAATCACGGATCTCTGGAATGATCCGGGATGCCAGGGGGTAGGTCGTCAATCTATGCAATAGCTTACCATTTTTATCACTTCATCCAGAGACACGGGCTACAGAGGACCTCCAAAGGAGCTTCGCTGAGTTCGGCAAGATCTGCTTGATCTCCTGGTGTCACTTTTACCAACGAGCTCCCGGCATTGTGACTCCTTTCCTGTAAGGTGGAGTACACCGCGGTACAGTAGGTCTGAACAGTGAAACAAGGTTGTGATTGTATGATTGAGGAAGTCAGAAGTTAAAGTGTGTGATGATATCTGTGTACCCCCTGCGATGTGGTGTCACCAACTCCATGCTTTTGAATTCAACTGTACGTGACTGTGAGGCATTAATGAATACTGCCTCTGGCTACACTGCTGACAGCAGGGATCACAATTCAGATCAAGTGGTAATTGTTTAATTACAGAATTCAGTAGTCAAGTAACTACAACATCTATTAAAATATACACAATATCTTTTTAGTATACTTGCTTGAAGAATTGTTTTTAGAGGACTTATAGGTTTACTACAATGATCAAATTCATCTTGCAAGTGCAAAGGAACACTGAATACTTTACACTGTGGATAGCAGAAATCTCAATTTGAAATGTTTGGATTTATTTATTGCAGAGTTTTGTGTAATATATGTTGTATTCTGTGAAGAGGAAGTGAGAAAAAGTATTTATGATTGTCTGTGTGAGTACTGCCTTCAATTAACACTGCAGACAGCAGTGTTCACAATTCAGATCGAGTCGATATTGTAGATGAGGTAGTCCTGTAGGAAAATACATTGCTCCAGTGCACACTGTCTGCACCATGCATACATATCATTACAGGCTCCGCACATGCTTGTTTTTTCTCAGTTTATGACAAACTGGGCATTTCAAGTCCACGTTACGTAGCTGTGAGCCCTTGCTGACAACTCTGTCTGGCCTACACTGTTGACAGAAGTGTTTACAATTCAGATCGAGTGGTTATTGTTTAATTACTGAATCCAGCAGTCAAGTAACTACAACGTCTATTGAAATATACACAATATCCTTTAAGTATACCTGCTTGAAAGCATTTTTTTAGATGACTTATAGGTTTACTACAATGACCAAATTCATCTTGCAAGTCCAAAGGAACACTGAATAGTCTACACTGTGGACAGCAGAAATCGCTATTTGAATTGTTTTGATTTATTTATTGCAGAGTTTTCTGTAATTTATGTTGTTTTATTTTGTGAAGAAAAAGTGAGAGTCTGTGTGAGTACTGCCTTTCAATTAACACTGCAGATAGCAGTGTTCAAAATTCAGATTGAGTCGCTATTGTAGATAAGGGAGTCCTGTAGAAAAAGAGATTGCTGCAGTGCGCTCTGTCCGCACCACGCATACTCATCATCGCAGGCTCCGCACATGCTTTTTGTTGCTTCGGGTATGACAAATTGGGCAGTTCAGATCCATGCTACATAGCTGTGGGCCCTTGCTGACCGCTCTCTCTGCCCTACACTGCAGACACCACTGTTCAAAATTCAGATCGAGTCAGTATTGCAGATGATGCTGTGTTGATGGCACTAGATACTACTCCTAGTATGGCCCGCCCGTAGCACGCATCATCGCTGGCTGTGACATGCTGAATGCTTTTGATGTGGCTATTTGAATGTACCTGAACTGATGGACCATTTATGATGCAATCTTTTTGTGTAATATTTCAGATCTATTGATTGTGTCTCAGTATACCACAAATTGTGGTTATTTTACAATCCAATATTTTTCTGTATTATTTCACATCTACTGTCCCTACCTTACTGCAGCACAAACTATTGATTGTTTTATTATTGAATGTTTGTGTGTGATCCAATGATTACTGTTGTAGTTGATGATAGCAGCAACCATTCCCTGAAGGCTGGTTTACACTCACTCCACATGCATCCACCACAGACGTCACTGGATATGTGACCCTGGTAATAAAAAGGTATCGAGCGCACATGCCCGTACCCACTTCCACTATCTATCTGTGTCTGTGTGTTCTTTATCTATTAATGAACCTGCCCCTGGGCTGTACTACATTACATTGTGCTGTGGACAGCGTGTGCAACCATGTTATCTCTGGTTGTGGGGAAGACTTTGGTTATCTAACTCTTAGGTGTATGGCTTTCACAGGTGGAAGGCTACTTTACAGACAATGAATATTGATGAAGATGTTGGTTGCATGTTTGTGTGTAGTGTAAGATATGTGTACATAGCAAAAAGTTTCAAAAAAGCTGTCTAAGCAGAAGAGGTGTGTCTCATCAAATGCTGTATAGAGAATGATTAAAATGGGTGGCGTTATGCAACTGTTGAAATGGGAAATGGTATGAACTAATGAAATGCTTTTTTTTTAAGGTCACATGGCAATCGCGCACTCAGCACGCAAGGAGACCACACTCAACGCGAATTTGATACAATATATTTACTATAATATAAGTTTATTAAGTCAGAAATATATCTATATATGTTTCAAACATTTTAGAATATTGCTTGCTCTCATATACACTTTAAAGATATTTATATATACTTTTGAGACATAAAAAAATGAAGGAATGGCTTACTCCGCATGACACCATACGTCTATGACGTAAGACAGGGCTTGGCAGCGTGCACTTGTTGCATACGCAACGCGCAGCTGGAGCAACCCCATACGTACATGACGTAAAGCGCGGCTTGGTACTGCGTACCTGTCACATACCAAACTAGCAGCTGGCACGACCTCATACGTATATGTTGCTCGTCGGATATGAAATGCGCATCATTTCAATATGGTGGATAGCATTTGTGTGCTGATGGAGCTTGGTAGACTACCGGTACAGGACTTTAGTTTTCTCCCAAAAAAAAGAAAAAATTATAAACATATTTTTTGGGGGAAAATATGTAAAATATTAAAACATTTTAAAAGTTAAAATAAGGATAATAGAGTTGCAAAATATTGTAAAAAAAATTCGAAAAATTATAGGTTTTATAAATATTAAAGTAAGAAATTAACATTTAAAAAACCTTCGAAATTCCCTGAAAAAAACCATAGGTTTTACTGACAATACAGTTAGGAATTAGCATTTAAAAAAACCTTAGAAATTCACTGAAAAAACCATAGGTTTCAGGGACGTTATAGTTAGTTAGACATTTCACTCATACAAAGCAATAGAAATTGCCCTGTTATAGTTAGTTGAGCTAACTATAACTCGCGCCCCCGCAACGCACTGCTGATGACGTCACATATTACATCATTCATGACATGGTCAGTGACATCACTGATGACATCACTGATGATATCTCAAATGACATCACTGATGACAACACTGATGACATCATCCAGTGAATGTGTGTTTCTTTAAAATGTAAATATGTTTTATATATATATGCTAAGGTGTATTGAAGGATGAATGGGTGTATAAGAGTAAGGATGGATGATTAAGTAGGTGTGTGACTGACTGTATAAGTGAGTGATTAATTGTGCCTTGCTTAATGCATGTGTTAGCGATTGATGCAGACATTCACCCAGTTTAGGTTGTCAGATTGTGTGTAACTTGTTGCATGATTTTGTTAGCAGCTAAACAGATCTGTATGGGCTATTGATTGCTTGTCTGAGTATCTGTATGGGTGCCTGGATGTCTGAGTGCGTGGGCGGGGTGTGTGACATAAATGTGTGAGTGGATAATTAATTTGTGGTGTAATGGCCAGAACTGCTGCCTTTGGAGCTGGAGAACTAAGGTTCCAGTCTTGTCTCAATATCCTTTGATTCGGGAATTTCTCAATCTCCTCATGCCGACCATAAATGAATATTCCTTTAACCCCTTCGATGCTCATGACGGAATAGTTCCATCATGAGCATCGGTGCTCCTGTGCTCTTGACGGAACCATTCTGTCATGAGGACAGGGGCACGAAATCCCTCTGCTGCAGACAGCAGAGGGATTTCCTTTTCTCCCCAAAGCCTCAGGAGCTGGGGAAGAGCATTCCCAGCTCCCGAGGCCCCCTCCCTGGTTTCTGTGAAATGACGATCAGCGCGCAAGTTGTCATTTCACAGAAACCAAAACTAAAATTAGCATTTAGGCTCATTTCAGTTTCACTTTCCACATGCTCAGGGGGCTATCTCATCCCCCTGAGCACGTCGAAAGACAGGAGAAGTATCATTGGAAGGGGAGAATCTCTCCTTTCCAATTGTACACCTCCCCAGTGGATCCCTGCTTGGGATCCACCCACTAGACTCTAGGAAGGGGGGAGCGGTCCCTTGGGCAAGGGCCTTTGCTCCCCTCATAATAATTTGGGCAAATTTAGTCTTTCTGTCCCCCTGGGGGGCAAATAGGGCAGTAGCCCCAATCTGCCCCCAGGGGGGCAGAAAACCCACTAGATACAAGGGATTTTTTTTATATTTTAATTAGGGGTGGGGGCTCCCCAATATGGGCATGCCAATTACCCCAACCCCCGGCCACCAAATCACAGTCTTTCTGCCCCCCCTGTGGGGCAGATAGGGGCAGTAGCACCCAAACTGCCCCCAGGGGACAGAAAGCCCACTAGATACCAGGGATTTTAAAAGATATATAATTAAGGATGGGGGGCGCCCAATATGGGCATACCAATGCTCTCACCCCTCCCATCGCAAAGCTACAGTCTTTTTCCCCCCCGGGGGCAGAAAGTCCACTAGATGCCAGGAATTCAGAAAAAATTATAATTATGGGTAGGGGTTTGCCCTTTATAGGCATGCCAATAGCCCCAACTCCCGGCTGCAAAGTTACAGTCTGAGGGGTAGATCAGGACAGTTGCCCCCAATCTTCCCCTGGGGCGGGGCAGAAAGCCCACTAGATACCAGGTTTTTCCCCCCCATTGAATTTAGGCGTGGGGGTTACCCAAGATGGGCATGCTAATGCCCCCAACCCTACCCCCACGTAATTCCAGTCTTTCTGCTTCTAGATGCCAGGGATTATTTTCTTTATAGGCCCGGGGTGGGAGTTGCCAAGAATGGGCATGCAAATGCCCCCACGCCCCCCCCAAAGAAAACAAAAGACTTTCTGCCTCCCCCCCAGGAGGCATATGGGGGCAACAGCTCCTGATATGCCCCACCCGGGGGGGCAAAAAGCCCACTAAGCACCAGGGATTTTTTTATATATATAGGTAGGGGTGGGGGCTGCCCAGAATGGGCATGTAAATGCTCTCATGCAAATAAACAATTCTACAATCTTTCTGCACCCCCCTGGGAGGCAGATGGGTCAATAGCACCTTATATGCACCCCAGATGTAGATGGTTCTTTGTTGTTTTCCACGCCCCTTTGCGTGTAGGGTAGCCTTTTCCCAGAGCCAGACCCACTCGCTACCTTGCTAGTCTCTCCTGTGCCCTGCCATCTGGCGGGGGCTGGGCTGCGAGTGCCGTCTCCGTTTGCTACACCGATTGTTCGTCAGGCGTACTCACCCAGCGGCGAGGCATCGGAGAGTGAGTGGCCCTTCTACACACCGCCCTGTTGGTGTGTTTCCATAACCAAACCAATACACCTTTTGTTTCAACCCCTTTTGGTTGGATTTGCGCTCTCTTTGCAGTCTCATCGCATGAGGGTAGCCTCTTCCTGGAGTTAGGTCTCAGCTCGCTCCCATGTTGGACTCTTTTGTGCCCTGCTGTCAGACGGGGGCTGGGCTGCGAGTGCCATCTCCATTTGCTTCCCCTTCTTGTTAGATCGCTGCACTCAGCCGTGAGCCATCCAAAAGTGAGTGGGCTTTCTCCCATACACTGCCCAGTGTGTCTCCATTGCCAATCGTTGCACCCTTACCTCTTTTCGTCCCTGTCAGCACTGCGACGCTGCTGCTGTAGGTGTGGGTGGGTGGGACTCAAAAATTGTTGGTGCTGCTCCCCCAGCTCCCTGATGAAAAGAGTGAGCTGCCCAGGGGGAGCGTCACCTTATATCCCCCTCCCCCCTTTCGTCCTCCCTTTGTTCTTGGGAAGGGGGAGGGCCTCGGTCGCTTTTCGTCACGTGGCAATTCTTGGTGGCGCTAACCTGCGCAAACCGGATTTGTTCCTTGGGGCTCGGGCGGCCGTTAAGGTGCCGGCTCTTGAGGCCCCTTTCGGGGGCGGCCTCTGCTATAATGGCTGCACTGCACCCATTCCCGGAACCGTACCATACCTGTGTACATATATTACTACACACAGCCAACATACATTGTTTTTGTGGTGGTTGTTTGCCGCAATTTTATTACTCATGACATACGTCATCTATGTACAACTCCTCTGGATACCTTCTCAGGCCGGGGTCATAAATCATTTTCATACATTATCACAATTGGTTATCGCTCATTGCCATTTGGACATCATAAATCGTGGGTCATAAATCATCGGGTATCATAAATCATTCTGTCACAAATTGGTCATCATCTTATTGTCATAAATCGCTCTGCCTGATTGTCATAAATCAGCTGCATAAATCATGGTCATAAATCATTGGGCTGTCATAAATCATTTTGTCATAAATTTGTCATCATTCTGTTATCACTGCGAGTGCCGTCTCCCTTGCCAATACACCTTTTGTTTCCGCCACTCCACCAGGGAGGCTTCCATCTTTCAGCGGCTCCCCCTATCCTGTGTTGTCTCTTTGCACCTCCTTTACTCTTTCTGTGGGCCTGCCCATGCTGTTGTACCACTCGAGTGCCAGGACACCCACCTCTAGCTGTGTCTTCCGGTAGGCTGACATCTGGTGTGCTCTGCTCTGTCCTCGTCATTATTTCGTGGCACGCTTGTGTCCTGTTCGGAGTCTATGCCACTGTCTCCTCTCGTCATGGGTCATCCATGAAATCAAAACAAAATTGGGAGATAGTCATATACAGCTTGTGGAGGCACAATACAACATACCCTACTTAAATAGCCTCCTCTCCCTCACCCAATCTGCTGGCAGGCTCCGCCTTTCGTCTGCCTATCGCCTATCACCTTCTTATGAATACATGTATATATCTATATTGGGAATGAATATCGCTTTACCTGGGCACTATCTGCCTCACAGCGGGCGAATTCCTATTTAGTGAATGTCTGCTAGCACACCTTGTCCCCTCTTGCGGGGGAGAGTGGGGGGAGCTGTCCAATCTGCGTTTGACTTTCACCTCTATCTCCTTCTCCATTCGTTTTTTATTTTTACTGGGCTTGTCTGGGATCTGAACCTGGGGCCTTTTTGCACCCAACGCAAAATTACCCTTGGACCAGGGAGATTAAGTGATTTTCCCACAATCACAGGATGTTTGAGCGTCCCTGCAGAGACTAGAACCCTGTTTTGGATTTATCCGATGCTTGAGGGTCGCCTGTGCGTGAGTGTGTCCTCGTATCCATTCGTAGCACAAATGCTAACTAATCCCCTTTTTGCATGCTCACCTTTTGACCAATATGAGTGGGAGTTTGCCTCCAAATGAAACAATTGGAAATGAACATTGGTGCCAGCCCTGGTGGAGACTTGCTTTGCCCTTTACAGAAACCAAAACGCTGTGGTGTACAACCAACAGTATAAGTGTTTGATTAACCCATTGCATGCTTGTGACGGAACCGCTACGTCACAAGCCACGGGTGAGCTGTGCTTGTGACGGAACTGTTCCGTCACGGCCCGCTCGCCACGCCTGCGCGGCGCGAATTCCCCGCCTGCGCTGACTAATTAATGGGCGGGCGGGTTCGTGACGGAACCGTTCCGTCACAAGCACAGCTCACCCGCGAGCCGTGACCGAGCAGTTCCGTCACAAGTACGGGACCGCCGCGCGACCGCCCCCCCCCCTTACCGCTGTGGCGGAATAGCCGCCGCAGCGAAGGGGTTAATAGAACAGTGGTACCCCCACACTGACATTACAGTGCATATGCATTTGCATGTTTGTTACCTTGAGTACTTCTTTAAACCCCTCACCATGTCAGCTTGCCTGAACTCTGTTTTCCTCCCAATGGGGGCTGGCGCTGTATGTGTGTGTCTGCGTCGCTCAGCATGCCTGCCTTCCTTTGTGTTTACAAGATTGGAGCCCACCCTCCTTAATGCTAAGCCACAGTGCTCGCCGATCTATCTTTGTTTTAACCCCTTCTTGTTATTAGGAGGGGAAACTATTGGCTCACGTTCCCGAGGGCATGTACGAGCACCCGTTGCATTACCCGGGGACACATTTTTTTTTTTTTACCTTGGGCAGAGGAGGAATAAATGATTTGCCCAGAGCAGAAGATGCTGAGCTGACCTGAGGCTCGAACCGAACCAGCCACTTACAAAGACACTGTGCGATTTGAGAAATTAAAATGTAAATCCGGTTGATGTTTTTTGCGCATTATTTCGGGGTGTGCAATGCTCTTAGCACACTCAACGAACGGGAATATCTCGTTCACTCCTTTGTTCTGTTTCTGAGTACATTTTACGACACGTAAATTACCAAGTATTACTGATGGGAAAAGCTGCTTATTAATCATCTGTTGGTAATCCTTTGTGATTGCTGCCTCTGGTTTCTCAATTCCAGAAAGTGGGTCAAGTGTCTTCTCGAATTCTGGTTTAAAATGTCACTTTTCACCACAATGATAAAGGAAAAAGGAGAAGCATTGGGAGGGTTAGAAATGATTTGAACCCAACTGAACCCTTTTGAGACATTAAAATAATGCCATTCTGGGGAAATTACATATGCCCCACTCTATACTTGAAATCTGCACGCGGTTCTGTGGCAGTTAACTGCTACTAACCAAAAGAGGTCTCTGACACAAAAAACGGTAACCCCACTGACCAGTTGACATTGCCCCTTCCCCTTTATCTGCATGACACGTGGTCTTTGCTGCAGGTATATTAACCCTCGATGCTGCATTCCATAAATTAAAAACTTACACACCGAATCCAAAGCCTACTAGACAAGACTTAATTTCTGCAGGCAAAATATATTTGAACACTCGTGTTTTTTTTTTCATTACGAAGTCGGGCCCGAACCCCTGACCTCAACCTTCAAAGCACCCCGCTTATCTCTCGTGTTAAGGCAACTCGATTTATTTAAATAGTTGTCCGGAAGGTGCATATCATACCGAGAATATTCTTGTTTTGATTAAAGAAAAGTTGTGCTGGTCCTGCCAGGATTACTGAGCCGTCCCCGGTCTCGGCTGGCTTGCCCGACCATGACCCCACACAGCTTCAAAGCTGTGCCAGGGCAGTGTTAACAACTATGTCAGCGCACAGGCCTGATTGTGCCTGAAGCATGAGCTATGCACAAGCCCTGCTCCTGCAGGGGCAAAAATATTGGTTACGGGATTGATGATCTAGAGACTCCCATTTTAATTGGCAAGAAGCAGTGGCCAAATACGGAGGGTCTGCCTTTAGAGTGCAACACATTCCCAGGCTGTTAGGAGAAATTAGCGCACCCTATTCACCTCTTTGCCCCATCTTTATATGCCAAAGCAGTCTTCCTGCAGACGAATCACCAAAGAAAGGTTATTGACCTTTTTTTCCTAACCAACCCTCGTATCAGCATTCTAATCAGTGCATGGCCTGCCTTGGACCCAGTGATCGCGGGTACTCCGCCAGTATGTACCGTCTGAGTTGCAATGGCAAACTCGTGCTCCTAACTATTCCTGAGGAAGGATAGGGCTAGGTACCTGCATGTTATCAGCACTGGTTGACATGTTCGTGGAATTGAACCAGGCACCACTCGGGGCAGCCAGGCAAACAGGCGCTTACAAAATTGTCATACTTAAATTCGTAGCCGCAAACCTTCTATTATTAATTTAGAATTCCTGTTTTTTTCCTACATTCCCGCCATTTATTTTATCAGGTCGAGTTTTGAACCAACGCCTCTCCCTTGGTAGATATCTCACTCACCTCCTGTACTATTGCAGCTTCACAGTTATTGAACGTGGCCTGTCCTGCCTCCTATAATTCCTAATGCACGAGCAGTGGAAAATAAACTTCTCCAGCTTCCAATATTTACTTCTCGTTTGGGGACATTCAAAACTTTGCAACAAGCTGCGGTGCTGAGATTCGAAGTTCATAGCCAAATGTAACGTTCTGTGGACACAATGGCAGGCCTACTTCACTAATTGGCACAGGACCTTTTACCCGCCACTTCCAAAATCAAAGCGTGAGGGACCGCTTCCTAAAGAGTAAGAAACTGAGCTTTCTCCTTCTGCGCTAAACGTGTTACCCTTATCGTATCGGTAATGAATATAGTTTGATGAGGCTGTCATTTGATGCTGATCCAGCGGCCCTACACACCACTACCCAACACCATGATACTCACCATTAATCATAAACTCTTCACAAGGCCCATAAATGACTGAGACAAGTTTTAGCCAACTGATTCATGTGACCTAATTAATCGGAACTATTCACATAACTATTTATATTTATATACAACTGCAGTTTATCATTATCATGTTTATAAAAATGGAAACATTTAACTAAGTCACCTAGGTAATGGATCAACTGATGGCAACTAGACTCAGAATAAACAAGACCAGCTTGTCATTTCAAAATCTATTTTATTAACTTTATTTTCAAATAAAGAGCATTTTTATTTAAGAAATCTTTTTTTATTAGCAGTTAATAAGCATCATTTTATCAAGTAAAGGCACGTTAGACTGTCGGTTCAAACGAATCAGCATGAGAAGTATTTAAGCAGAAAGGATCTCATTCCCTAAATTCTATTTCCCTGACTAAACTTATTTAAACCTAAAGAAAAGTCATTAGTTCAGTTTCCCTTACGTGAGTCAAAAGTCCGACAGCATCTCGCGCCCTTCAGGATTCAGGAACGAGCCAGCAGCCCTCCTCCCAAGGGGCCAAGTTTCATACCTTTTCTCTATCTAAAACTAACTAAAAGAATATTTTTTCTATAACATTCAGCCTTTTGATTGGCTGACTACTGTCAGTTCATGTGAGCTCATAGCTCTTGCGATCCAAATTCGTGCCTTACTAAAATGTCTTTGTCCATTGTCCACAAGCGACATTAGCTTCCGAGGTTTTTGCAACAACTTATTAAATAACAGTTCGCTGCTTCCTCAGCTTGGCTTTTCTGCCGCTTCTTGTCCTTGGAAATTATTCATCACGGAGCACATCTTGCACAGTTCCTCATATTTGTTTACTGACGATTATGAATGTGACAAACTTTTTCATTCTTTTGCTGTGCTCGGCTCATCACGACAGGATTCCAAACACCCATTTAAAATCTAGGCCTCAGGCCTCTTTTTCAAGAACTAGTATGCAAAGAAACACAAAACATTATTTAATTTGAGTAATGAAAGTCATTCTGTTACCCATCCCCTTTGCTAATGTTAACCCATTAGTTTATGTTATCTAGCTTTAAGCACAATTAAGCAGCAGTTATAAAAACCTTCTTCACAAGGGCCTCAGCATTCTCCACGAGCCTTTGCCACATAAAAGACACGACATAGACAAAAGCACATTTAAAAAAAGCACATGCCATTATTTAAACAGCCGCAATTAATGTTGACAAAACAAATAGACAAAGTTAGTTTATTATTTTTCAACGTACTCGCAAATGCAACAAAGAGCACATAATGTTAAACCCTCATGTTCGTGAATGCATTATTAAACTAGGTTGAATTAATACAAATCATGCATAAACTCATTAATATTATTAATTCATTATGGAAGTTTAACTTTGCGAGTCAAAACGCATTTAATTTCTAAAACTCGCTTCATCAATGCCATACACTGGCAAACACTGTTGGTTCCAACTGCACCCATAACGATGGCAGCCATCTGCACTACAACTCAACACTGATCCAGAGTACCCGCAATGAAGAATATTAACACAGCTTACGAAACTGTCACTTATGTTATAATCACCAGAAACTAGTGTGCCCCTAGCATCATTCGTGAATCTGAAAAAAATCTCTTTAACTGCAATGTTAGCATTTTCATACTATATCAGAGGTTGGTGGCCCCATCACAGCTTAAAGTTCTTTCCCTCGCTGTTATACTATTGGTTACTTTACATCAATCACCCATCATCCTAGTGCTACGAAAATCAGGGCAGGGCCATTATGATAACCAGCAAGAGTGATCGCTCCTTGGACCCTTACCCTGCCACTGCCTTCGGTGCTGCGGGCCTAGTAGTCTTCGACCGCTGCCTGGGGAGCTGGGGGTCGTGCCTGCGCCCCTCACCTCGGTCCATTCTGTCCCAACCTTCCATGCCCTGGTGGGGACCGAGCAGTCCTCCGCACCCTGGCACCTCTTGTGTTGTTCTCTCCTGTTGGCTTGGATCCTTCTGCAGTGGTGGAGACCGTAGCTGCGGGATACACGGGTTACTTACGCACTGGTGCCAGTTTGGGTTTGAAAATAGCTCCTAAGATCCACAGCCGACTTAAAAGAATAGTTGGTGCCGCTCCCCCAGCTCCATGATGAAAAAGGTGAGCTGCCCAGGGGGAGCGTCGCCTTATATCCCCCTCCCCCACTTATTCCTCCCTTTGTTCTTGGGGAGAGGGGGCCTCGGGTGCTTTTTGCCACGCTGCAATTCTTGGTGGAGCTAACCTGCGCGAACCGGATTCGTTCCTTGGGGCTCAGTCTGCTGTTCAGGCACTGGCCCTTGAGGCCCCTTTCGGGGTCGACCTCTGCTAGTTCGCGCAGGAGGCCGCAATGCTGGCTTTTCGCTGTTGCCAAGGAAACCAGGCGCCAGCAGAGGAAAAACACATCCGGTCCCACCAGATCACGTGACTCGTGTTTTCCGGTGCAGGACTCAGGAAGGATTAGGACTCAGGAGCTGCTGCTGGAGTGGAGCAGAGCAGCAAGAAGAAAATGTGAGTGCTGCCAGCGGGTGGCGATGTGACCGAGCCTCCTCCTCTGGCTGCCACTGTCGGAGCCTGACCCTAGGGACCTTCTTGCATCATCGATGGACAGAAAAGGTATATTCCTAACTGAAACCTGGCTAAATGCAGATACTATGGCATCTATCACCCTAGCCATTCCACCTGGCTTTAAAATGTGTTTTGCAAATAGGGAGGGAGAAAAAAGAGAGGGCGGAGTGGCTATTTTTTTTAAAGAAACATGTGAACTGACTACCTCGTGCTCCCTCGACCTTCAAGGTATTGAGGGGCTTCACTTCTGTTTCCAGATAAATGCTAGGGTATCGTTAGCAGGTCTGCTTATTTACAGACCACCGGACTGTGCAGCACAGATCACCTATGATCTCTGCAATTATTTGTACAAAAATCGCTAACCCATACTAACTTCATGGCACTTGGGGATTTTAATTTTCATGTTGATGTCCCCAACTGCCCTCAAGCAATGCAATGTAGCTCACTAGCAGCGGACAATTTAGTACAACTGGTTTCGGGCCCCACACACAGGGCAGGCCATACCCTAGATCTAGTTTTCTCCAACTTTCAGAACGCTATAGTAGAGACACCCCAACCCCTGGTCTGGTCAGACCACTACCTGATCTCTTTTAAAATAAATATGAGCAACCCAGGCCAGGCAAAAGGAAAACGACCCACCATGAAGAGGAAATGGAAAAATCTCACAGCTTAAACCCTGGGACCCATTTTAGCTTTAGACCCGCCTGCACTTACCTCAGATCCAAATAATGATGCTGTGGCAATGCATCATTGGATTGCTACGGCGGTAGAGGCCGTCGCACCTGCAAAAATTTCGCTATCACGCATACAGTCGCCCTCTGCCCCGTGGTTCTCAGAAACACTTAAAGAAGAAAAAAGCAGGTGTAAGAGATTAGAACACCAATGGAGACTAACATACAGTGACGCGACAAAGGCATGCTATAGAAAGGCCTTGAAAATGATACATAAATTTATAAAAAAGGCTAGAAGAGAGTTTATTGCGTCCTGCATTCAGAAAGCAAAGAAGTTTTTAAGGTAGTCCAATCCTTCTTCAAGCCAAGAGCCATTGAGACTGAAGTGCCTTCAACTCCAGCTATGTGTGAAGTCATTTCTAACTTTTTTGACAATAAAATCCAAAAGGTGTAGGACACCTTCTCTGCCCCGGTTGCGACAGAGAGGTTTAGATTTTACTTTAGCCAGTGCGCCGGCTCAATCGTTCTTATGTTTCTCTCCAATTTCGCATCAGGAGGCGCTAGCAGAGATTAAAAATTGTAAATCAGGGGCCCCTGATGATCCCTGCCCCCCCAAACTCTGGAAATTGATATCTCAGTCCCTACTTACCACACTCACCCATGTTTGGAACTCATCCCTTGTTACCGGAGTTTTCCCCGACTGTTGGAAGCACGCTACGTTGCCTCCCTTGAAAAAAAAAACCTCCAGAGCCTTTGGGGATTTTAGCAACCTTAGGCCAATTTCGCTACTCCCTGCACCCGGAAAAATGCTGGAGAAGCTGGTTCAACGCCAACTGAACAACTTCATTGAAGGGAACAATGTACTACATGAAACTCAGTCAGGCTTTCGATCGGGCTTCAGTACAGAGACGGCCCTCATAGAGGTAGCGGAGTTGGTCAGATGGTCACTAGATTCAGGGGCATCAGCAATGCTGGTGCTCCTGCATCTATCTGCAGCTTTCGACACAGTCGATCATGCCAGCCTGCTCCAGAGACTTGAAAACATCGACCTGGGTGGGAAGGTACTGGCCTGGCTTCAGTCCTACCTGAGTGGCCACTCTCAGAAAGTCGCCCTTCGCCCTTTTTCGTCCTCACTCAAACCTCTTTGGTGCGGTGTTCCCCAGGGGTCAGCCCTGAGCCCTTTGCTTTTTAACGTGTATCTGGCCCCTCTCTTCACCTTAATTGCCAACTGGGGCATCAAAGCAATCTCATACGCCGATGATACTCAGTTGGTGCTCCCTTACCAAGAGCAGACAAAGGAGGCCTTTGACAATTTTAAGGGATGTCTCCATGATGTTGCTATCTGGATGAACACGAACAAGCTAAAATTAAATGCAGGGAAAATGGAGGTGATCTTTTTTGGGAAAGGCCCAGTGCCCTCACCAGATCTTTGGTGGCCTACTGAAATGGGGCCTCCACCTTCTCCTAGCACTAGTGCTAAAGATCTGGGGGTGAGATGGGATGACGACCTCTCTTTTTCGGCCCACATTCAACAAGTAGCGGCTGGCTGCCTAAATAAACTAAGAAACTTATGAAAGTTCCTGGACTTACTAACCAAAGACTGCTGCAAACTAGTAGTCCATGCCACAGTAACATCTCGGCTGGACTATGCCAATAACCTTTACTTAGGCTTACCGAAGTACGCGATCCAGCGATTGCAATTGGTGCAGAATGCGGCTGCAAGGCTGATTAAACTCATACAGTTTAAATAACATGTATCACCACATCTACGCGCTCTGCACTGGCTACCAGTGGCAGGCAGAATTGAGTTTAAGGCCCTGACACTTGCCTACCGGGCTCTGCAGGGCAAGTGCCTACACTATCTCAAACTAAGACTCCCCCGCTACAAACAGGCACGCTCCCTGCGCTCAAATGTGCAAAATCTGCTTCTTGTCCCGCGCTTCTCAAGAGTTTGGCTTGGGGGAAGAACGTTCTCAGCCAGAAGAGCCAATCAGTGGAATGCCCTTTCACTCGAGCTTCGCAATGCGAGTTCAGAGCTGTGTTTCACGAAACAGTTAAAAACGTGGCTTTTTAATCACGAACTTTCTTTCTGTCTCTACTTCCGTCTTCACTCGGTACACTGCCCCCCCCCTTGCTCACTAAGCACCGGGACAGCTCCGTGAGAGGTAGCGGTTGCGCTATATAAACTTCAGTATTAAGGAGGATCCCAAGCCTATGGCTGCCTCCTTTGAGTCCCCCACCAGAGTCCTAACAAATCCGAATGGGCTAGCGTCCTTCGCTCAGAAGTGCCTGCATCTCTGGGGCGGGACATACAGAAGGGGCACAGATTAGTGGTACACTGCTACATTCAGAGATCCCAGTGCCTCTGGATTAGCAGTTTCCTCAATACACGAAATTGTTATCTTGAGTCCTCACCTCAGTGCATGCTATTGGAGGAGCCAGTAACCCCACCTGCTAGCAGAACCCCACATAGCGCTGTGTGGTGTATTTTCCACTTTGCAGAGTTCTGCACAGTACGGCTAAACGGACACAGCCAAATTTGAAACTGGCTGGCTCAAACAATGTGTGGAAAATTAGGTTTTTAAATCATTCATAGTTCAAATGTAAGTTCTCTTTGAAGGTCTATCATCCCGATTCAACATCTGCTTCCTCAGACTATTCATCCCTTCTGTAACCTAATGTCTCTTAATTTTTACAATCTGAAAAAAACAACATTTGGTAGAAAAAGATTTTTCTAAACTTCGATGGTAATGGACAGGGTTGGATTTTAAATTGCGCAGGGTCCTCTCTGTAGATTGAAAGTTTTTGTGCTCAAGTGGTTGTCCATAAGACTTGCCCTTTGGGCTTTTCATTTTTCTTTTGCATTCTACCATTTCATTTCTTTATAATTTTATTTTACATCTCGCTGCATTAACGTGTACTGGCTCCCAAATAAATGTTACTCTGAATAAATTATACTAACGTATTTAAAATATATATTTTGTCTATAAAAATGGTTCGTGTTTTGGTTTGATGAAAAATAGACACAACACTGGAAAGTTAAAATCCAGGTTCAGTGCTTATCAAAATTGTTTTATTAGTTTATAAGCCAAAAGAACACCACCCCCACATATTTTGCCTTCCTTTTTCTGTAATGTACTGAAGCTTTCACACTATAAATCCTACGTTAGTGCATCATTTGTTGTTATTTTGCATTTCACAGAATGGTGCTCAGTATATGTAACAGTTGCATCCACATAACCCATGAATATTAATATACTTTTTCCCTGCGCTGCTGAACATTCGTAAGTACATTGCACCCTGAAAGTCTGAAAAGTAACTTTTCCTGATAAAGTGGGAGCGAAAAATTCATCTTAAAGTGGGGCACCGGTGACGACAAGGAAAATGTATTGGGGCCAGGCTACTCCTGATCATGGTCTGTACAATGTCCACCGTCCTGCTGGATAAAAGAAATGACTGGCCACGGCGAAAGTGCCAAGCCTGCTGAGCATTTGCTGTTATACTGCACCTTGCACATTTAAGCTTTACCTTTTGATGAACGGAGAATGAACATACAATTGTAAAGTGTGGCGCCAGGGACAGGAATGGAACTGCCGCGGAGCTGGGAATATCCTGAAGGTTGTCTGCACCCTGCCCGCATGTTTGCCGGATAAAAGATGACCTGGGCGGGGGGGTGGGGGGGGAGTCAAAAACCTGCTGAGCAAGCGCTGCTATACCGTACGTTGTGCTGTTAACTTCTGCTGAACTAAGAGGGTACTTTATCTTAAAACATGGAAGGTTGCTGCCTTGGGGTCGGCCCTATCTTGAATGTTTTCGGTGCCCACCCAACTGATTAGTGGATAAACAGTTACAGGGCAACCTATGTCAACAGTTAGAACAGCATCTCCACATAATGAAAGGACCCCAAGATTGGAAAGCCCAACATGGATGCATCAATCATGTTGAAAACTTCAGACGTTCTGCAGTCTACCAAACAGAGCAATGAATAAAGGAGATCTAAGTAGGGCAGTAGATAAAGACTTTCATGAGTCCATACCATTAGGGAATATGACAATCTTTGATCCTCTTTCGATCTAGTTGGGCAACAGACCAATTTTGATTGTAGTGGAAAGAAACTACAGTTTTGCGGTTTAGCGGCAGAAAGCTGCCCGCTAAAACGACGATAATGGGCTTGATACTATGCCCTTGAGAATTCCAATAGAAGTCCATGTTCTGGTGTGAACATAGGCTTCTATTGGAATTCTCCAGGGCATATTATCAAGCCCATTATCGCCGCTTTAGCTGCAGTTTTCTGCTTCTAAACTGGCGATAATTTTAACGCTGTTCTTGATAATATGCCCCTAAGAAACTCTCCCAACAGTAGCTTCTAGACTAAAATGCGAACTGCAATCGTTATGGTTTTACCGTGGCAATCAACTAAATGCTTACCTAAATCACAGCATTGGAAAACAGTCCAATAATTGATGAAGTAAAAAATCTAACCAAATGTGCAGTGGATCTGGAAAATGTTTCAGAGTAGGAGAGCTGGCCTGTGACAACATTTCACTAACTTCAGGAGGTGTGAGCAAAAGTGATTATGGCCGAGATACCCGCCACCCCCTCTCAACACAATCCCCAAAAGGAGTGAAACCGGAAACAGTTCTTGAAGTTTTTGGAAGTGGGATGGAGTGACCATCCCGGCCGTATTTATTAAAACAAAATTAAAACATTAAACGTTTCATGTTATGTACAATTTCATTACCATATTGCGATGTTTGGCTAACCTTAACAGATTCTCTAATACAGAGGTTCTCCTAGCCGAACTAGCAACCTACAAAACATTTCTTGACATATTGAAATTGTACAACCTAACGTTTAAGGGCCAACGGCAGGGTCATAACCGGTGTCAAGATCCCTAACCAGACTTACCCCTCCCACTTGGGATGGGCGACAGCACGGAGGCGTACCTCAAGTGCAACTACTACCAATTTCCCTTGACTTGACGGGGGCACCTAAAACTCGACGCCAGTTAAAGGTCGTTCGAATACTCGTGTGAGGTATCTAGAAGGTATCGTGGCCCTTATCCCAACCCCACACAACTTACCGCATCTGCCGTCGCAGATGTCACTGGCCCCGGGAAATTCCCCAGGAGGGGGCTGTAACCCCTCCTACAAAGGAAGGGGCCTTGACCGCCTTTCCTTTACTTCCAGCGACCCATCCTTAGAAGGGACCGCCTCCCCATTGAGGGGCCAATGGCCACCTCTCCCGAGCGCTCCCATCCGTGTTGGGTGACGCCCACTCATAGGGATCTACTAATTAGTGCTCACCGATCATGACCTTACCGCCTACCAAAAATAAATACGACAGTGCAAATTAACCTAAGAATACCTTGGCCACTATGACCGAAAGAGCATACATCAAAATTCAACACTAAACTGAATATCTTTAATGGCAAACGTACTCAAAAACGACCATTCTTTATTAACTCAAAATCAACACGGCACTACAACCTGTAAACGCAAACAAACAAAATTAATCAACTTTATTATACACAACTGGCTGTCTTCAGGGGCTGGTGGGTGGGTCAAAATTGGCTCTTCGTTCTGTCCCGAGCTCACGTGCAGCGAGGAGGTGCAGCTTCAGAGCACAAGAACAAGAGGATGTCTTCTGGTCTTGCGTCCCTTTTTATCCGTCTTCAGGGCGGGCGTATACCCGCCCCTGCCTGCCCCTGAGGGCGTGGCTGGCTGCGTCGGTGTCTAGGCCAGCCCACTCTAGGGCGGGAACGAGCGCGCCCCAGCTACGCCGCTTCGGGCATACCAGCTGAGACGCGCCTCCCGCCCAAAATGGCTTCCCGGGGGGATCGAGGCACTCGGCCATACGTTCGGGGGGACCGATTCGGTCGCCCCTTTCCATATGGCCGAGATACCCGCCACCCCCTCTCAACACAATCCCCAAAAGGAGTGAAACCGGAAACAGTTCTTGAAGTTTTTGGAAGTGGGATGGAGTGACCATCCCGGCCGTATTTATTAAAACAAAATTAAAACATTAAACGTTTCATGTTATGTACAATTTCATTACCATATTGCGATGTTTGGCTAACCTTAACAGATTCTCTAATACAGAGGTTCTCCTAGCCGAACTAGCAACCTACAAAACATTTCTTGACATATTGAAATTGTACAACCTAACGTTTAAGGGCCAACGGCAGGGTCATAACCGGTGTCAAGATCCCTAACCAGACTTACCCCTCCCACTTGGGATGGGCGACAGCACGGAGGCGTACCTCAAGTGCAACTACTACCAATTTCCCTTGACTTGACGGGGGCACCTAAAACTCGACGCCAGTTAAAGGTCGTTCGAATACTCGTGTGAGGTATCTAGAAGGTATCGTGGCCCTTATCCCAACCCCACACAACTTACCGCATCTGCCGTCGAAGATGTCACTGGCCCCGGGAAATTCCCCAGGAGGGGGCTGTAACCCCTCCTACAAAGGAAGGGGCCTTGACCGCCTTTCCTTTACTTCCGGCGACCCATCCTTAGAAGGGACCGCCTCCCCATTGAGGGGCCAATGGCCACCTCTCCCGAGCGCTCCCATCCGTGTTGGGTGACGCCCACTCATAGGGATCTACTAATTAGTGCTCACCGATCATGACCTTACCGCCACAGGCCCGGATAGTTGACCGGCTATCCGGGCCCCCCACAAAACTCCTAGCTAAAGGTCATGTTCCAACGTTTTTAACCATGCTAAGAAGTCTCCTATGAGTAACTCATTTCCCACCCGAGACAAATGCACACCATCCCCCAGATACATACTGTCATCATTAATACAACCGTGCGAGATAGAATGCAATGTCCTGGAACGGAACAACCTACCCATTTTGTTATTAAGTTTCCTAACAGACTGGTTCAAAGCAGGGATCGAAATAGCCCCCCGCCACGCTTTTCGTGGGATCATATGAGACCACGCAATTATGCACCCCGGAACTTTCCTCGCCAACCAACTTACAGTGGAAAGCATTGCCTCCAGGAGAAGTCGTCTACCGGTGGTGACCAAATCATTGCCCCCTAAATGTACTATGACTATAGACGGCGGTGACCTCATCCGCCCTAACAAACCCTCAAAGTAAGCCTGAAACTGGTCAATACAGAGACCGCCCCTTCCGTAGAAGGACATCCTGTACCCGTATTCCCCAGCTACGTGAATCATGTCACCTGCTTCGAATACGTCTGCGGCACGCCTCACGTATGAGTGGCCCACGACCCACACCTCCTTTCTCACAGCCGGTGATGTCTGACCGCTGGCCCGGTGTTGGGTCGACTGCATAGTCCGCCCCGCCTCGAAGGCTTGCGTAACTGAAAACCAAACAAAAGACAAGAAGCGTGAGTACATTATTACAGCTTCACAACATGTGCAACCGCACATACCTCTTATAACAATTGGAGGACCAACGCCCACTCGTTTTACTTGTTCCACATTAAGACCCCTGGCTGCAGCTTCAGTGGCAGCCCCTATCCGAAAGGAATGGGTCCCAAACTCACCCGGGTCCAAGCCCGCTGCGGTAATCGACATCGCGAGCACCCGCTGAAACTGAAACTTTGTCAGTGGGGTGGCGTCCGCGTGTCTCAACATTGTCCCCCCCCATGATGCCACCCTTCGTGCTAGGTAATCCTCTAAACACCTCACCGGACACATGGAAGACCCTGGAATCCTGCGAATGACTATGCAGTCTCCCACCCCACTTTGATCGGTTTTTGACTTGACAAAGGATACCGTCATAGTCTCACCCCTGATCTGAACGTGTTCCCGGCACAAACCCCCCGCCACATCCCGCTTGCTCCTTGCCACCAGCTCACTTATCCTCATAGCCCCGTGAAATGCAAGCGTAAAAGCGGCTCGGAACAAACAGGCCTCGAACTGAGACGAGCATATGTCGGGGAGTGTGGCCAGCAACTGGGACAACCTATCCAGACCTATCGGGCGCCTCTCATCTACTCTGCGACCCTCAAGGCGTTGCCACCCACGCAGCGCTTTCTGTACAGCAAAAGACGCTGTCGGGTCCTGGATATTATGAGCCCTGGCAACAAAGGAGATGGCAGCACGATGCCTCTGGGCTGTAGCCACCGACTTCCCAGCCTTACGCAAGGACATCAGAAAATGTACTACCCAATCCTCATGCCCCCAAAGTCCCCCTCTCTCAGTCCCCAAAAAGGCCAAATAAGCCCGAAACGCCCCTTCGTATGCCTTCCTCGTCCTTGGTGCTAGACTCTCTCCCACGAGGTAACGAAGTTCGGGGCACCGAGAGACCAGAGAGCTTCGGGAAAGGGTGCTGGCTCGGGGTCCGCTGAGGGAAGGAAACCCGAGAAAGCCTGCATTTGAAAACGAGACAGTGCATCAGCAGCCTGATTCATCACCCCCGGGACATGTTTTGCTCTGAATACCACGTTCAGTTGCATACACAGTAAGACAATTTCTTTAAGCAGCCTCAAAATCATTTTACAACGTGCTGCCTGACTATTGATGCATTCTACAACGGTCATATTGTCAGACCAAAATATGACAGAATGATTTTTGAATCCATCGGGCCAGGATCTGAGGGCCACCAAAATAGGAAACAGCTCAAGGAAAGCAATATTACTCGTCAGCCCCTCATCGTGCCACCATGTTGGCCACTTTTGTGCCGACCATTTTGTGCCGAAGATGGCGCCGAAACCCATGCTTCCCGCTGAATCCGTCCATAGACCAAGCTCTTCAGAGGACAAGGCCGGTTTGTTCCAGACGACTCGACCATTGAAATCCGCCAAAAATGCTAACCAAATACGCATGTCTTGGCGGACCTCGGCCGATAACCTCATGCGATGGTGACCCTCCTTTAGGCCGACCATCGCCTGTGCAATCGAACGGGAGAAGGGGCGGGCCATCGGGATCACCCTTAAGGCAAAATTCAACTTCCCCACCAATTGCTGCAATTGATGCAGCGTAACTTTAGATGCAGTGATACACATTTGTAGGGCTGTTTTGAATTTCGATACTTTGGAAGCTGGTAAACGAAAACAACCCTCACTAGAGTCCAACTCGATCCCGAGGAACTCGAGGCAAGTCGTGGGACCCACAGTTTTACCTGGTGCCAACGGCACGCCAAATTGATTCATTAAAACACAAAATTCAGTCAAGGCCCGGGCACATTCATCATCCCCAGCGGCCCCAAGGAACAGAAAGTCATCGAGGTAATGCATCACATTCCGAAAACCTGTTTTCTTCGTGTAAACCCATTGCAGAAAACTACTGAATTTCTCGAAATAAGCACAAGATATCGAGCACCCCATCGGCATACACCTGTCCATGTAATACAAACCTTGAAACATGAATCCCAACAAACGTTGGTCTTCCGGGTATACCGGGAGCAAACGGAACGCTGACTCGATATCTGATTTCGCCATCAGCGTCCCGGGCCCCAGGCGATTCAAAATGGCTACGGCCTCATCGAATGATGCGTACCGCACCGAACACATTTCTGGATTAATTGCATCGTTTACAGAAAGGCCATGAGGGGCTGATAAATTGTGAATCAATCGAAACTCACCCGGGTCCTTCTTGGGGACCACCCCTAAAGGAGAACAAACAAAGTTCGGCACCGGGGGGACAGGAAACGGGCCGGCAACCCGACCTCGGGTAACCTCTTTCCGGATCTTATCCTGTACTACAGTAGTATGCTGCAAGACGGAAAGTTGATTTTTGCACGTCCCGACACCCTGAAAGTTACCCACCGGGATGCGGAAACCATATGAAAAACCGTTTCGTAGCACCCCAGCAGAAGTACGATCTGGGTATTCGCTGAGCCAGGGAATCATCGCCAGGGTATCAATCGGGGTTGGTAAAGGCGCCCCTCGGACTATATTAGACCTGTTTAGCGCCTCCTCTACCCCCATTTTCACCCGATTTGGCTCTGCACGAGGACTCAGGATGGGGTGCCCCACAACCACTACATTCGTGTTTGAACTTACAAGATCCCGGGGGCCTAGTACATTTGCTTCTGTTGAAATTGAAACAGAACCCCCTCTTCCCTGTATTGCCGGCGGGTCTCGGGTAATCGTCTGTACCCGTACCCGACCGAAAGGGTGTCCCCCCATTTTGGCGGGAGGACTCACCAACAGCACTCCCCACCAACGGCACTTTCAACATCCCTGACTCTTTCATCTTATTCCATGTTAAAGAATCGTAACAGTCCCAGGTTAAACTTTTGTTATGCTCCATCGCTTTCCTGAAAAGGTTGTCATAACAGAACCATTGGTTACCTTGGTGCGATGTCGAGTACCCCATAATTCGTGACTGATATACTGGAAATTCAGGGAGCAAATCAGGCCTACGTTCCCCCAAAATTGCCGTAAAAATTCCCCAAGCATTACCCCAGTTACCAATATTTTCATTCACTTTAAAGGCGGCCATTTTTGCGCGCCAAACACTCGGATGCATCAGATCCTTTTGACCCTTAACAGTTTCGACCTCATAGTGATCAACGAGCAGGGAGAAAATGTTAACGTATTCCCCCGCCCAAATCTTTTCCTTTATTGGCAAAGGAACATGTTGCCCCAATTTTTCTCTACGAGAGGGGGTTGACTCATCCCTTGCAATCGGCAATGGCCGCTTACCTGCACCGGACGCTGCTTCCGTCCCTCGTGGCTTGTCTATCGCCGCATCCGGCGCGGGCACCTTGGCTGTATCACGTTTCTCGCGCAACTGCTTTATGAGTGCTTGCGCTTCGGTAGCCATGGCGCCCCCATTACCGTCCCCCAACCAAGCTGCTAACTGTGCCGCCAACTCGGGAGGCATATCTTCGGCAGACGTCGGGGTGACTACAACGGGAATCGGATTCCCCTCATCCGGTACCGGGGCCGGTACCGGGGCTGGCGCCTCGAGCGGGGAACAGGGAACCGGGACGTCTCCCCCGACCGGCCCCCTTCTCGGCCTCTTTGGCTTCCCTCCGGCCGGTGGACGCCCCGATCCCTCCTCGCCGTCTCGCTCCGCCAACCGCTTCTTAATTTCGGACATGTCCTTCATGAGGGCCCGAACCAACTGGTCAGTCGACATTGTCTTCGCTCCTTTCTTGGGCATCTTTTCAGATGAAGTATCTAAAAGACAAAGAGAGAGATTAAAACGCTCAAAATTGGCTCTTCGTTCTGTCCCGAGCTCACGTGCAGCGAGGAGGTGCAGCTTCAGAGCACAAGAACAAGAGGATGTCTTCTGGTCTTGCGTCCCTTTTTATCCGTCTTCAGGGCGGGCGTATACCCGCCCCTGCCTGCCCCTGAGGGCGTGGCTGGCTGCGTCGGTGTCTAGGCCAGCCCACTCTAGGGCGGGAACGAGCGCGCCCCAGCTACGCCGCTTCGGGCATACCAGCTGAGACGCGCCTCCCGCCCAAAATGGCTTCCCGGGGGGATCGAGGCACTCGGCCATACGTTCGGGGGGACCGATTCGGTCGCCCCTTTCCAGTTGCCAAACAAGAAAGTTTTGAAAAATCCACATTCTTTCTGTAGTGGAATGGTGACCAACTTGTTCCCTCCCCTTGATATCTTTTAAAGCATACTTTTCACAAAGCATTAGAACACCATGATTTGGTATGCTTCTTTATGGAAAACACATTCTCAATCTGAATACCCTCTTGATGATGTGATATAAGCAGAAACAGCCGCTGTAAAAGTCAATCAGATCTTAATTATATTTCGAAATTTACTGAATGATGGTCGCTTTTGAGGCTAGAGCTGGAAGTGACATCATGATGTGCAGACTTGCACAAGACTCTGTTCTAAAACCACCGAGTTACTCAGAGCTGTGCTTCTTATAATACCAAGCATGGTCATCAGTTCTTTTCCTACTAATACATTGACTATTTAAGTGTTAAGCATTTGATACTAAGCAGACCCACACAAAGCTCACTCCTCGTAGTGCCCAAAATTCACAAAGAGATATGCTAATGATAACATGTAAATTAAGCCACCCATATTTCTGTTCTTGAGAGTGCATATACTAACTCAAATATTTCAGCCTTATCATTTTCACATCCTGAAATTATGAAGAAATGGTGTAAAACGTACCTGCAACTCACAAGGCAATAAAGCAGATCCAAAAACTTTAAAATGCAGATCTGAAATATTACGGCCATTTCGAACAAAAGTGAGAATGGTTGTTTAACAGCAGAACTTATGTTGAACTGAAATACTGAGCAAGGGCAGATATGCAACTATAACAACCATCAAACATACTGTTAGTGAGAAAATGTATAGCCATCAAGAAAACTATGCCCACTTTAAAAACTATGTTTCATTATAGTGAGGTGCAGTGGTCTTGTTCCTCTCAAAATATAGGGCCACTGAGCAATGACCCTCCAAATACCAGGCTTTGCCTATAATCAAAGAATATTATGTTGTAGAATATGTCCTTGGAAGACACACTTCAGTAAATTACTCATCAAAGGTATATGCTGCTGTTCCTGAGTACTTGTCTCATAACATATCTCCTGGAATTACAAGTCTAATGCACTGGCTTTGCAAATGCAAACCAGTTTTGTTAACCAGGCCAAAGAGAGCATAATGCAAAAAGCAGAACATTTAGGGAGGGCTTCATTAAGAGTCAGAAGAAAATATTTATTAGGCACAAATGTTTGCCATACTCAATTTCACATCACTAGTCCTGATCAAATATGAACCTGTTCTTTTATTCCCTTGCACGTTTTGCCAGGCTGTGCATGTCAATGTTTGTGAAGAGAAATAGGGTCCCAATTTTGAGTTGTACAACTCAAGAAATAGAAATGTATGATAACTGGACATTCGGCAGTGTGCATGTTATTCCACATTCAAACATGCACAAATCAGATCGAGGGAGTAAAGAAAGGAAAAAGCAAAATATGCTTTATTGGGCTTCTGTAGGGTGACTTAATCTTCACTTACTTCCAAGCAATTCGAAATGAAGCCTGTACTGTATACCTCTAATGCCTCAAACCTGCTTTTTTTGCACAAAAAGTCCTAACACAAACTACATTCATTTGTTATTCTCTATTTGTGTCAATTTTCACAGAAAAAGAAATACATTTGAAAGAGGAATCCAAAACGCAGAGTGCTTTTAATTGTTTGTGTATACGACAAATTATAGATAGGTACTTTTATTGGAAAGCACATGGCATCTTCAGCAACTTCCAATCAGATTTTGAATCTTATATGCAAACACATTCTACACTTTAAATATCAGAGAAAATCTTCTTTGCTGAGAGTATTGTAGTGTCATCCCCAGCAAAGGTACATGCAAATGATCACCCCACACACGGAGCTCAATATTACACGTCTTTATTCTCCAGAGTGTAACCGTTAACTGAACTTACTATGGCATGAATTTCTTAACCACACCCAATCACTTATGCCACTCTTCTATGGAGTCCGTCATGCACCAGAGGGGTACCGCTATCTCTAATATACACAACAATACATCTCCCCCTGGTTAAAAAAAAAGTTCACAAACAAAATACATATATACATCATAACTTCTCAATGAGTCTTCGAGGTGCTTGAATCAATCTTTTAGATCTTGTTGCGTGACGGTAAGGAGACACAGGAGACATAGGACATACATCAGCGGCAGGCACAGGTGACCAGGCACAGGTGCAGTCTTTTGGCCCTCCTTTCTTCCAGATGAGAAGGTTTCACTCTGAATGTCTGGAATCATTGAACCTTCAGTCAGGTGTCTGAAATAAGAAGAGTTGTGATGGACTTTCCAGGACAATGATTAGTCACCATCTGTCCCTTTCTAGTCACAACACTCAGTGGGCCAGCATCAAAAGGAGCATCAGACCTGCGTTTCGGTTTCTGCCTGACAATGACTTGGTTGCCTCTTTTGAACACAGAACTCCCAGCACAGCGGCATCTAGCCAGATATGTCTTCATTTTGTGTTTGTGAAATGGGTCAGAAAAGCGAAGCCTATCAATCTCAATAGATCTTTCAGTGGTCCATTGTGACACTTTGGTTCCCATGGCTCTCCCAAAGATTAAGGTGGTGGGGCTTTCACCTGTGGTAGAATGGCAAGTTGCCTATATGCACGAAGAGTGGAGTGAAAAACTGATTTGAGGTCAATTCTTTCAAGCACAGCAAGCTGAATGGTCTTCGCTCAGTAACACCATTTACCTGGGGATCGAAATGTGTGCTTTTCTGATGCTTGGCATTTAGGTGAGTGAGAAAATGGTTACATTTTTGACTATTGATAGGCAGACTAGTGTCAGATTTTAAAATCAAAGGAAGACCCTATGTTGCAAAACTATTTTCTAATCTCTCCATGACTCTGTTGTGAACGGTTGATGACAGATTTTCCACAAGCGGAAAACGGGAGTCTTCATCAATAACTAATAGTAGATGAAGACCATTTTCAAGTGGCCGAAAGAAATCAATTGCAATCTTCTCCCATGCATGCCTTGGAATATCAGACATGTTTAACAGATGCAGAGTATTTTCGATGAAAAGTAGTTGCCCAAATGACATGCCCTTAATTCCTTTTCAACTTTTTCATCAAGACGAGAAATCACACTTGGTCCCATAGGGCTTGTTTGTCCCTCATGCACTGGTTCAATGACTTGTTGTCTCATGGTCTCAGATATCAAACTCCTCAACCTTCATAATATGATGCATTCTGGGATATCAGAAAGTTCTTTCTGCACATTTCTGATTGTCAAGGTCATCATGAAGAGGTTGAGTATGTTTCTCCAAGATTCATATGTAATACATGTCTTTGAGTTTTAGCAAATCTCTGTCAGCACTTGTGGCGTCAATGATTTGTTCCACTGATATTGCAGCAGGGGTACTGGATTTTATGATGGAGTTAACAAAAGCATCAGCCTCTCAATGCGAGGAGACATCTTGGCTTTGGGCTTATCAAAAATGGTGAGTAATGCTTAGAGGTCTGTGACAACTGTAAAATGCTTTCCATACAGGAACACATGAAAATGTTCACAATTCCACAACATAGCAGGGTTTCTTTTTCAGGTTGTGAATAAACATGTTCTATATATGACAAACTCTTGCTAGCATAAGCCACAATGTGTCTTGCTGCATTAGAATGTCCATTGTGCTGGCAAGTATGTACCTGACCCCACTGTACTGGCATCAACAACAATCTCTGTTTGTAATTTCAAATCAAAGTATGCCATTCAGTGGCATTCTCAATCGTTTGTTTGATTTTTTTGAAGCTTTGTTCACAGTCAAGTGACCATTTAAATCGAACATTTAATTTTGTAAAGTCTCTCAAAGGGGCACTTACAGTTGCAAAATCACCTATGTACTGTGAACAGTATCTGTCCATACCAAGGAAGAATGGTAGCATAGTTACATCTTCTGGGGGAGAAGTGGTTGACATATCATGTATTTGGATCAGACGTCATTCTCCCATCAGAATAGATATGACCGAAGAACTTCAGTTTTGTTTTATTAAACTCATACTTTGAGACATTTAAAGTGAGACCTGCATCAGAAAGCATATGGTACATTTGTGGAGGAGCTTTATTGTGGCCTTTTGTGTGGCCCAAGCAACCAGTATGTTATCACTGTAATTAAAAGCATTTGTGACTGGTTGTGTTATGTTACAAATAACATTAGGAAAGAACCCTGCAGTGGAGGATACTCCAAAACTCAGTCTTTTATGTCTAATAAAACCACCATGAGTCAAAGAGGTAGAAATGTACCTGCAATTTTTTCCAGTTTGAGTTTATTTATTTATTGCCATTTATAAAGCGCGAACGAATACCCGCAGGCGTCTCGGCGCTAGACAATTCGCATAACTTCAGCTCGGTATTAAATACTCCAAAGGATTTTTGATGGAAGTTATTGATTAAAAAGCCATGTCTTTAATCTCTTGCAGTTGGTGATACCCTTTGTTCAAATCAAAGTGGGAAAATACTTTGGCTCCATTCAGCTGCATAATCATGTCAGCAATATTGGGACCTAAATGCATTCTCTTTCAATCGCATTGTTAGCTTGGCACAAATAAATGCAGATGTGCACATCTTTTCCACTATCCTTCTTAGGCACTACCACTATGGCTGACACCTATGGTGTCAGACCATTGGACCACTCAATGGGGTCCTGCTTTAAAAGAGTCTCAAGTTGGGCTCAACAACCTCTTGTAAATGAAACACAAATCAACGTTGTTGATGAGCAACAATATGGGTGTCCTCATTTATGCGAAGTTGCACTATCATTGTCTTCAGCCTTCTTAGTCCATGAAATAAGGTTGGAGACTGATTCACTACCTCATTATAGGCATTGATGTTGAAATCAGCTCCATGTCAGCAGCAGTGCTGAAAAATTGAGTATAAATGCTCTCAATGAAGTGCTTGATAGGACCTAAATTAGTGCTTGGACTTTCAGCATTTTATGCTTTACAGTTGCTGTAAATGAACCTTTACGATGCATTGGCATCGAAGCAGCCCAAATAAACACTCTGGTTTTCAATGGGGTTAAACTGGGCACTGGAGACAGTTCATTATACTTTTCAGCTGGCATAATGTTTATCGGCATGCCACTGTTTATGATAAAAGGTATGGAGCAGCCATTCATGTTCAATGAGCTCTTGGGACAGTGTACAAATGAATATTGCACTTTCACTTGTTGATCTCGCCTCGACTAGCACTATTCCTTGCAAGAAGCTAATGCTACATGCACATATTGGTCAGTGGTCAACATTGATAACACACCCATCTTTCTTACTATTGCTTGACAATGATAGTGACAGAGGATTATGAGACACTCAATGTCATTCAGTTTCCACTTATCTCAACCGATGTTGCCTCTTGGGCTTGTGGGTGTGGTTGAAGCATGTCTGAAACTTTCTGGTATCCATTATGTTTTCTTGGCGCAATGCAAATGATCTTTCCTTTGCATTGCAAGCCATTACAAAATGGCTCTCTTTCTCGCAGCCTTTCCATATTTGTCCAATGGTAGAACACTTATCTTCATGAGGTAAGGAAAATCCACATTGAAAATATAACACATTTTTCTTAGGAGACATTACTTTGTGCCTTTCACTTTGTGTTTCAGCTTACTTTTTACACTTAACACTGATTTATTATGGGCCATTTCAGACTCAATGTAAAGGGCATGTATGTGAGCTCTTTTTACCATTCTACCAGCCAGGAGTACTCACTCCAAGATGAGTGTCTCTTTCAGCATTCGTCGTCTGAAGGAATCTGAGACACCACCACCTACTACTCTAAGACGCATGGCCTCTTAATTGTTGAATAGATTGAACTTGCAATGCTTGATGAAAGAATCGATTAGTTCTAAAAACCCAAGCATCATTTCACCAGTTTTCTGCCTTCCTTGACTAAAATGCACCTTCCATAATATATATTTGACACTGGATTATACTTGGTGTCTAACTTCTCTTTGATTTGACAGAATGTCACTTCATCGCCGTGTGGTATGTTCTTTATTACTTCTTTTACTCCTTCTCCCATCAAATTCTAGACATTTTATGATCATTTTGTCCTTGGCTTCTTCCACACATCAATGAAATTATCGAAAAATTTGATACGGGCAGTCCATCTGTTGCCAATATTCTGGGTTTTCGAAGTATCGAAAGGAACCTGTGGTTTTAGGTCAATGGCAGCATCATAGCCTGTGGAACCTTCTGCTGTCTGGAGTTTCTGCTGTCCACTTGGCCTGGCATCTTCATTAAGCACTAGCTGTGTTCTAACATTTAGGTTCTCTTGTTCGCTTTCTGGTTGTGAGGCACGGTCTTCTTCGTTGGAGGTGAGTAGCAGCTATTTCATGCATGGCATCTTCCCCACTGTCACCTTTTTGCAGTGGACCTGGTTTCAACTGCCTTTAGAATGTCTTTGCTTCCATGTTTTCCCTCTTTTAGCACTGCATTTCACTTGGCTATCACAGCCTTTAGTGCTTCTCTGTACCTGGTTGTTGCTGTCTTTAGTGTTGTCGTAGTGTATGAATGACAGCTCTGTGTTAGGCTGTGATGCAGTATCTCCTGTCTCTACTTCTGGCTGAGGACAGATATTTTTGTAAGGCCTGTTACTCACTGGAGGGGCGCTTTGACTCCACATACGCCAACCATCAGTTTTTTACTTCGACTGAGGCACAAGTGGCACACACCAGCAGTATTCTGGACCACAGCAAACTCTCTGGGAGAGCACTCTCAGCTCTTCATGTTTCCGTGTTTACATAATCCCCTATCTCGTCACCAGCAGTAGCCTCCTCCCCTGCCCATGTACATGATCAAACCACACATGGTGTTCGGTATTACACTTCTTTATTCTCCAAAATGTAACCATTAACTGAACGTACCACGTCATTTCTTAACCACACCCAATCACTTACAACACTCTCCTATGGAGTCTGTCAGGGACAAGAGTGGACCCGCTATCTTTAATATACACAACACTACAAGTATGTAAAAACATCATTAAAGAGCTATTTAAAAAAAAGAGAACTTCTCAACTCATTAAACTAAGGCATATCTTGTGCCTTGATCTGTTTGGATCTTTCTATGGAATTTGATAACGTCAACCATGAGGTACTCTTTGAAGGCTTACAACTGTTAATTGAAATCAATAGAACTGCATTATCTTGGTTTTCCAGCTTCTTCCTAAACTGCACTCAACAGGTCAAACTAAAGGTATACAACGTTTAGCACACATTTTTTACAACGCCCTACCATTACAACGCAGGCATTACCACGCATACCATTACAACGCATTGCGCTGGGGGGCGCTCTAGGATAGGGAATAAGTTTAATTTTATATCCAACACCTTCCCTAGTGTCCACGGGGACTGGAGTTGGAATATAAAATTATACTTACCACTATCCAGCACCTCAAAGCGCTATGCGTTGTAACGGTATTCGTTGTAAATACTGCGTCGTAAAGGTATGCGTGGTAATAGTATGCATGCTAACGTCATACATCCCAAACTAAACCCTTTCTTCACCATCTGCTGCAATTCCTTTTGGGTCCCACAAGACTCAACTTTATCACTCATGTTGTTCAACGTGTACATACTATCACCAGGATCCTTGACTTCAAGGACCTAGGATCTCATATACAGAAAGCCAGCTGCATACAAAGCTTGATAACAGCTCAGATAAATCTCTGAATTCTCATACTGCTTATCTCAGATTCTCCGATGGATGCAGATGTGACTGTGCCTTAACAGTGAGAAAACTGAAATTCTGTGAATGGGATCTGTGTCTCTGAAACAACTTTCATCTGTCTTACAGTAGTCTTTGGATACCCATCTATAACCAGTACAAAAAGCCAGGAACCTAGTTGTGCTATTTGATAGCAGCTCCACTTCCATTCCTCACATAAACTCTGTTACAAAAGCTGTCTTTCACCATTTGCACTTACACTTCTGTGTTTTTCCTCTCCTCCACCTCACCCAGAAACTTGCCATGTTGGTAGCAGTGGTGATATTGCACCAGCTATTGTAACACCCTGTACACTAGCCTACTTAATATGCACTTAAACATTATACAAATAACAAAAACACCACAACAGCAGCCACTCACGTTCTGGTCCTTCACATTTTTCCTGTGTAAGCCAAACTTTGAAAACATACATTTTGTATATTTAAAATAAATACTTCAATTAAACTTTGAAAAATCTATATTTTATTATGCAAATATTAAAAAATGATAAAAACTGTCTTTATCCTACAATAAGTAATTATAACATAATTCAATTTTCAAACATTTTAAAATAACTTGTAAATATTTATCATTGTGAGCTGGGCATCTACCAAATCCTGCAGAAAGAATTGTAGTTCAAGCCCTTGTAGTATTGTTGATGGACTATTGTAATATACTCTATTTGGGGACCTCTTAGGGCAGGCTAAATGCAGCAGCACGACTGCTCCTGAATATTCTAGACGTGATTCGATGCGGCCAGCCCAGATAAAACTTCCTTGGCTCCCTATTGAGCAGAGGATCTCCTTCCAAGCCATGTGCTTTGTACATAGAATCATCAACAAAACAGGCAACTGTTATCTCTCTTCTCTGATTAAACCTTACCTTCCGAGCTGGTGATTGAGATCATCTGGAACTGGTTTCATCAGAATCCCCAAGCTTCACAGAACACGTCTACTCTTGGTGTTAGTTTCTATAGGTTTTTTGTAACCAAACAGTGGAACCGGGACCCGCTCAATCTTAGATTAGAACTTCTGAAGTCCTTCTTCTGAAACAAATGAAAACTTGGGGGCAGATTTACAAGCCGCTTGTGACACATTTACTCTGACATTGTGTCACTTCTGTGAAGTAGCGGCGGTGTAAATCATGCGCCATGTTGCGCCGTATTTACAACGTGATGCATCTAGGGAGATGCATCACATTGTAAACCCCTGCGCCACATGAAACCTGCATCAGGTTTCATGTGGGCGTTCCATCACAGGGTGGGAGTTCCCTCGCAGGTATGCCTCGAAAAGTGACACAGTGAAATCTACAAGGTTTCACTGAGTCAATTTTAAGGGAATGCTGCATCAAAACCCTGAACCTGCTTGAAGCAGGCGTAAGGATTGACACAGCCTGGTAGGCATAGGGCAGCCCCGAGCCTTGCTGGAGCCTCGTCGCACTTGCGACGCGACTCCAGCAATGCGCCGCATTTCCGCCGGGGGTTGCACGTGCATCTGCCCATCCGTGCGGTGCATCAGTGGCGGCGTACGGGTGGGCAGATGCATCACAACTCTTCTGGCACATCCCTGCTGATTAGCAGAGATGCCCCAGAAGTCATAAATCTGCCCCTTGGCTTTTTAGAAATGGCCTTGTCCACTAACAATGCAGGTATGCCCGTTATCTGACTGACAGCTGGAATCCAGCGCGGACACCCTGGATTGCAGTAACCATGTGCTTTATAAAATGCTAACATAATATCACATCTACGAAATTAATATGGTTAAATATCATCATTTATACTCTTTAAAATTTTATATATTTTTCAAAAACTACAAAATTGCGAACAAAATATTAAGAAATTTAAATTTTACAAAAGTAAAGTACATTTGTAAACACGTATACTAAATTAACAAAAGTTAAATATATTACATTTTAACAAGGTAAGTAATTACTAAAAGATATAAGAAAAATAATTAAAGATTGGTAAAAGAAATCTTAAAAAATAAACTTAACTTGTGGGAGCTACATGTAGCATTCTATTCTCAGTTCTGAAAACATTGGACTACGTAAACATCATGTGTAGTGGAACACGTTTACTATTCAAATCCAGACCAACAAACAATAAAGTTACTAAATATAATTAAGAAAGAGCATATGAATTAGTTCCAGTCCTAGGGTAAGTCATTATAATGGGGGAGCATATTTACAAAACCATTCAAGTCCAACAAATATTGAGGTAATTTTATATGGTTGGAAGGGGGTATTTACTATACCAACTCCAGTCCAACAAATATTGTGGTAATTGTATATAACTGGGAGAGGGATTTTCATGATTTTATCACTATCACCTGTGAGTGTATCCTGACACTAAAAAGAAGAGTTCTTCAGCTTATTGTGTAATTCAGGAAAAAAGGAGGAGGCTCTGATGTGGGAGCCTGCTGAACAGTTTAGGAGTGATGTAATAGAACATCCTCCTGATCTGGTTCTGTGTATGTGTTGGATGTGTGCGAGTAGGAGTCCTCCTGAGAAGAGTTATCTGGTGGTTGATAGAAGTAGATGCAACTGTTCAGGTAGGTAGGGCCTGATTTGTGTAGTGCCTTGAATGAGGGTGTGAGGAGTATGAATGAAGTTTGTTTCTGTATCAGGAGCCATTGCAGTTTCCTGAGGTGTGATGTGATTTGATTTCTGTGTGGGAGGTTAACTATAAGTCTGGCTGCAGAGTTCTGTATGGTTTGTAGTTTAATTGCTTTGTACAGGGCGTTCCCATATTCCAACTTGCTGGTAACTAGGGCGTGAGCAACAGTTCTATCGTTGCGAGGAAGCCATTTGAAGATCATCCTTAGTCTCTTCAGGGTTTGGAACAGAATGCAGTGACAGCATTGACATGTGCGTTCATATCCAGATTGTTGTTGATGATTATCCTGAGGTTCCTAGTGTGGGATCTGAGTAAGGGTCTGAGCTCAGGCTGTCATCAGTTTGAGGTCAATGGTGAAGGGATCTTGCCAAAAATCACTGCTTCTGTCTTGTCGGTGTTAATCTAGAGACAGTCGGTTTTCACCCAGTTACTGACTGCGCTCCATGCAGTAGGAAAAATTTGAGATATGTGCATATAATTGGAAGTGAGGGCTAGTTAACTAATCTAGCATCATCCCAACATATTAAGAGGTAATCGCATATACTTCTGAGGGCATATTTGCTGTCCAGCAAACATGAAGGTAATTGCATATTATTAGGAAAGTGGCATATATTTTCTTACTCACCTCCAGTTTCACAAATATTGGGATAAAGGCATATAAATGGGGATGGGCATATTAACTATTCAGACTCCAATTCAGCAAACATTAAAGCAAATGCATATAATTAGGTAAGGGTAATATATCTTCTACTCTAACTCTAGTCCTACAAACATTGAGATATACCCATATCAAGAGAATGGCAAATTTACTGTTGTATCTCATGTCTACAAAATAGTGAGGTAATTTACATGTAATTGAGGGATGGGTATTTGCAATACTAACTCCAGTCCTACTAACATTGGAATAAGTGCATATAATTTATTGGGTAGGATATCATATTTTTAACCTAACTATTTTCCTATAAACATTGTATTAAGTGCATATAATGTTGGTGTTTACTTTTGTAACTCATGTTCAGTAAGCATTTGAATACATTTATGTATTTGGGAATGTCACAAATAATTAAATATCTTATGATAACACCATTACTTTTAAAAAATATTTTAAAACTTTAAATTAAAAAGGCACAATTTAACCCTACACATCTTGAAAAATATGAAACTAATTTGGATATTTGGCACATTTCAAATAAATGTGGAAAAAAGAAGATAGATTACAATTGTTTTTGAAATTAAAGATTTTTATTTTCAAAACTTAGTTTGTGAATTCAACTAAAGAGGTATATTTACATAAGAAATGTATTTAAAATATTTTGAAAAATGTTTCACATTATGTATTAAATAATTTTTTTATTAAAACAAAATTGTAATTTTTTAACATTATGAAAACATCATAAAATGTTTCTGATAAAAATACTGTAACTAAAAATTATTATTTTTCATTTTTTTAAATAAAAATGCTTCCAACCCTTTCCCTCAATAGAATCTGCAACTCCTTAAAAAAAATCCAAAACCAAACAACTCATAAAGGAATTAAAAATCAAACTGTTATAATATCTATTTTACAATATTACTAACAATTTAAATCAGTGAAGCTACCAGTGATGTCATTTGGGATGTCATCAGTGATGTCACTGACAATGTCATCAGTGATGTCACTGACAGTGTCATAAGTAACTATAACTGCTGAATTATGGCCCCAGGGACCGCATCCCCCAGGAGCTGGGGTTTCATTTAAAAAAATATATATTTTTATTTTAAAAGAAGGGTGGGGTTGCATGGCCCCCCCCTTCCCTGGGCTGATTTTTGTCCTTGACCACATCCCTCATGGCCTGCCCTTTATTTTTGTTTTTTATAAAACAAGGGAGAGACCCCATCCCTGGGATCTGACCACAATGCTAGGTGCCTTGGTCCAACCCAGGGCACCTAGTTATTCACGTTGGGGACCTGCCAGAGTCGGAATTGCTTCCACTCATGAAAGCGAGAGCATTTTTCTGCTCTTCCTTGCACGAAGCAGAATAGAGTTTGCTATGGCTTGGTAGAAGCGGGAAGCTCCCTCCAAGCCATAGCAAACAGCTACCTCCCGAAGGTGGGCACCTTGGGAGGTAGCAGGAGTCAACCCTGGGGGGTGGCATTGCCCAGGGCCATGTACGGCTCTTCCAGGAGGGCTGTGCATCTCCTGTGCAGCATTTGTTATAGCCCCGGGAAGGTGGTGGTCCCCGGTGATGAGGGGCAATTACAGACCCCATTTATTATGTCATTGTAGCCCCGGGTTGGTGGCCGTCCTCTGGCACAGGGTAGCTGCGTACCCCCATACAATTTAATGAGAGCCCCAGGGAGGTGCGCAGTGGGCCTCCCACACACATAAATAGATTTGTCCCAGACAGGTGGTGGGCCCGGAGGCTTTCATAATTCCTAGTAGGGAGACCCAGTGCACTTCTTCTATTTTTATTATATCCCTAGCCAAATTGGGGTTATTTAAAAGCAAGGGCTGGAGCCCCAATCTTGTTTTTTTTTAAAAAATGTTTGCAGTGAATTTGTGAATATTGTGATTTAGGCAATTTGTTTGTTATTTAAAAATGTTTTTTGAACTGTATGGGGTTCCCTCTGGGACCCTAGACCAAATTTATGGGGTCAAGGTATTCCTACCCTTCCCCCTTTTCTTTTTTTGCATTTTTTGGGGGGCTCTGTGTAGCTGAGTTTTAAGATTGCTGCCAACACTTCCTGGTTAAAGTGTTGGCAGCAAATCAGAGCTGTGCATTTCCCTGCATGAGCTCATCTTTTCTAGCAAAATCGTGGCGGCCAGAGATATATAAAAGATAGATTTCTTCTTCCAAATAACAAAAAGCACAATCTGCGTTACAACATCTACCTTTCTGCACAATTTAGTGTGATTCCGTCCAGCGGTTCAGGCTGTAGGTTCGACAACAGGTCCTATGGGAATTGAAATGGGAAAACACACATTTTTTGAGATTCCATTTTATCAGCCTCCGCCGAACGAATCACCCTTGAACTTCACATGCACAACAAGACTTACTATGACACTTTCTTTGGATAATTTTGTGAAGATTCGTCAACCAGCACTATAGGCAAGTCAAAAAAAAAATCCTGTGGAAACTAGGTTCTAACTATAACTACCTACTGGCAAAAGTCCATATTTTAAAAGTAGAATTTATTTTATATTTTAGCATTATTTTATTATTTCATATGAGGAATTTCTTTCAATATCTGGGGTTATTGCAGCACTAGTGATTGGCCAAGGGTGGTGCTTGACTTACTCTAAGGCTAGGCTAAAGTTTATTTATTACTATTTTGTCACCTTTAGACTTGAAGTAAATTTAGAAGTGCTGTTTGTGCATCCAAATTTGTTCACTCTTATTTGGGTGGGTGTTTGTAGTAGCCTGTCTGTAATCTCCTCTTTATTTCTCTATGAACCCCTCTCATTATGTAGTGGATATTTCCCATCACAACCCCTGGTGCCTCTCAAACCTGCTACTTTGGGCTTGATTATGATGTCGGTCGGAGTTGCCTTCGACTGACACAGTTGTGATCTCAAGACTGACCAACCTTCAGTCGGTGGTCCCGACACCCCAATTAATATGCAACCGCACATGGTGCATTTGCATACCACCATTTCTCAATGGTAGCTTGTGCTGCAGCCGTAAACTGGCCGTAACACAAGCTCCCATTGACAATTGGAAGAGTCTGTTAATCCTCAAGGTCCTGCCAAACGGTGCAGGGATTAACAGAGGAGAACAATAGGTGCCTCCTCAGACCCCAACTGGATGCCACAGGGAGAAGGGGGCCCTGCTAGGGGCCCCCAAACTTGCATTCCAACAGACTTTCTATGTCATAAAGCCCGGCTTGGGAGCCTGTCGGAAACCAAGTATTGTAATCCCGATGGCAGAAATGCCATCCGTTGGGATTATGTGCTGGTCTCTGACTGGCCGACAGGCTCCTTTAGCCGTCAGATGGCAGCTGGAACAACTGGCCAGTTTCAGTTTTGACCACATGCATTGTAATGCAGCAGGCGGAACTGAAACCACAATAAGGTCTGGAAAGCCTCTGACCTGTGGTCCTAGGGTTTCAGAGCCTCATCATAATACTGCCCTAAGTAGTCAACATATATGTTTAGAGATCTCCCTGTAGAAAAGGTAGGAGAGCTGGAGGTAGAGATGTCCAACCGTAAGTTTGTGAAAACATAGTTTAGTAGTATTACTGTTATATCACTTTGTGTTCTGCAGAATGCAGTTTGTCAATTGGGTGGCTTTTTATATGGAGCTCACTAGGCTAAATCACTCTTGATCACTCCTCAGAGATCATGAACATTACCCTATCAGATCATGTCTAGATGTTATCAGCTAAAGCCAGCAGCTAGACCATGAGTTGACATACTGAAGCAACTCAAAGACAGTTGACTCCACATCAATAGACATGAGAAACATTTGTGAAAGGTTAAATGCTTTATGATTGAAAATGATATTTAAGAAGTAAACACTGTAACATAAGAATAATTTAAAGTGGTTATTAAAGAACAACCGATGGCCATCTCTTCAGCTCTTTACAAAGCAAAAGTGGTGAAGATCTGTGCCCCTCACGTAGATTGGCACATGAAGGTCATAACCATTCTGAGACTGAAAAGCAGGAGGTTGATGACCTAGAACATCTCATTAAGCTGGAGGAAGTCCTTTGCTGTACACCTACAATTTGAAAAATCCCCTGTATCCGGCAGTTTCACAGAATCTGCTAATAAAACATGTCATCTTGCCAGATTCTAACTAGATTGTTAAAACTTTTGTGAAACAAGGCATAATAGCAAAATGCATAGTGGAATTTGAGGTAATGGCTTGCTCCAAACAATTAAACATCACATACTTTGTAATTCATACATCACCATCTTGCTACTTAACATAGATGTGAAAACGTTATTGGTATCTTTTCAGCTAGACTGGGGCCAGTCATTTTAGGTTAAGTAGAACCTGTCTAATCTGTCTCCAGTGTGGAGTGCAACAGCAGAGACAGCGCAAAAAAGTGATGCATATCACAATCAGTATCCATAGAATGTAAACACATGCAATCCTAATATTAGGTGCTTAAAAACATTTGGGGCTCGATTTCGATGGCGGGCGGACCCCAACAACTAGTTTATTGGTTGAGGTCCGACCGCCATCTGCTGCTGCCGTCTGACTGATGCATTACAATGCATGCAGTTGAGAGGCAGCAGGTGGAGGGACCATCCAACCCTTTCCAACCTGCTCAAGGAGCCAGTCGGTGCATCGGAAACACTTCATAATCCCTTAATGACGGTGGCTCCTGCTGTCTTGATTATGATGTTGGTATCTGACAGTCATTCCATATCAGCCTTTCCGACATGGAAAAGCTGTTGGAAAGTGACATTGGGGGCCCCTAGCGAGGCCCTTTCCCTCCTGGTGCCCCACAATGGGGCCAGGGGGGCACAACATCCTGCATCGTGGCCACAGAGTGAAGGGATATTTAAAAAAAACATCAATTTTTCGATGGAAGCTTGTGCTGCTGGCCTTTTCCTCCCTCTGCACAATCTTCCATTGAAAAATGGATGTTTCCGACCACTCTGTGGGTGGTCACATCCAAATAATGCAGTCGGAACTGCCAAACTGAGTTTGGGCAGTTCCCAATCCGCAATGGACATCGCCGCCTGACTTTGTAATTAGGCCCTTAGTTGGGTAAACTGGCACTTCTTGAGGGACACTCTAGAAAAAGTCTCTATGGTCATAAGTTCAAAGAAATTTGAACTCTAGAAAATGTTGTCTTCAGTCCGAACAGATGAGGAACAAGATCAGATATGCTCCTTCTTCCACCTTCTCTTTGCTGTTACATTAGAAATGTTAGAAGAAATAGTCTGTATCAATATTGAACTGAATAGATTCAAGATAAATAACGAACTGTACTAATTACTGATGTACCTAGATGACATTCTGGTCAAACTCACCAAACTGAGTCTGTCCTGCAAATGACAGAGGAATCAAAGGAATATGAAGACTAAGGGTTCAAAGACAACTTCCAAAAATCCCAAGAACATCGTCATACCCTTGGAGCTGGGCCTTTTCTTAACATGCTCAATGGAACAAATGGTGACAGCTAACTGATCCATTTTTGCCAGCTTCCTGGACAGACCTGCAACCTTGGTATCAAGGGGCTCATTAGGATGGCGGACGGAAGTGCCTCCGCAGACCCAGAGCATGCGGAACATGCCTATTTTCCGTGCGCCCGTTGCGGACACTCCGTCCGCCAAATCAGGATACGAAATACGGGCCAAAATCCATCCGCGGCGGTAAAACACGGTCCGCCGCACCACCACACCCAACCACGCGGCGGACGTAACCTATCCAGAGACTCCGCCGTACGGACTGACGTCTAGGACCAAATCAAGATGGCGGAAAATACACATAAAAGCGCTGCGGAAAAACAACCTGCCTGAACACAGCAGATGGTCCACAGCGACCATACCCACCACGAGCCGCTCGCCGACATGGACCCTGCACTACACGCTTACCCGATACTCTTCGCGATCCACTACGTCCTAGTCTTGGTCCACCATCGAGGACGACGCAGGTAGGCTACAAACCATTCGCTGTCTGGAGAGGAGTGCCTGCAAGGGCCGTGACGTAGGGAGGGGGGAGTGACATGTCCCGAAATCGACATATTCTTGTGTACGGCAACGCCTCCAAGGGTCGTGACCCAGGTAGGGGAGAGTGACATGTATCTGAACCCACCGCCCTCAAGAAAAAACAAATCCACACCAGCATCACAGACGCAAGAATGACTCCGACAACCCACAACACATGAATCACAATTTTATTTACGCTGAATCGGAGTAACATCACAGTCTAGGATCGAGCATGGGCAGTGTGGACACCAGACCAGTAACATCAGAGGCAGTATATCAGTATGAGAACAGCAACAGGGCAGTGTGGACACCAGAGCAGGTACATCAGAGCCGGTACATCAGTATGAGAACAGCAACAGGGCAGTGTGGACACCAGAGCAGGTACATCAGAGGCAGTACATGAGAGGGGCTAAGTGCACCAACTGTCCATGGCAAGGCACAGGTCCATCAGAGGCAGTACATGAGAGGGGCTAAGTGCACCAACAGTCCATGGCAAGGCACAGGTCCATCAGAGGCAGCACATGAGAGGGGCTAAGTGCACCAACAGTCCATTGCACTGAAAATGTCCATCAGAGGCAGCACATGAGAGGGCACAATGCAGTATCAGAACAGCAACAGGGCATAGTGGACACCAGAGCAGGTACATCAGAGGCAATACATCAGTATGAGAACAGCAACAGGGCAGCAACAGGGCAGTGTGGACACCAGAGCAGGTACATCAGAGGCAGTACATCAGTATGAGAACAGCAACAGGGCAGCAACAGGGCAGTGTGGACACCAGAGCAGGTACATCAGAGGCAGAACATGAGAGGGCATACAGCAGTATCAGAACAGCAACAGGGCATAGTGGACACCAGAGCAGGTACATCAGAGGCAGTACATCAGTATGAGAATAGCAACAGGGCAGTGTGGACACCAGAGCAGGTACATCAGAGGAAGTACATCAGTATGAGAATAGCAACAGGGCAGTGTGGACACCAGAGCAGGTACATCAGAGGCAGTACATCAGTATGAGAATAGCAACAGGGCAGTGTGGACACCAGAGCAGGTACATCAGAGGAAGTACATCAGTATGAGAACAGCAACAGGGCAGCAACAGGGCAGTGTGGACACCAGAGCAGGTCCATCAGAGGCAGTACATGAGAGGGGCTAAGTGCACCAACTGTCCATGGCAAGGCACAGGTCCATCAGAGGCAGTACATAAGAGAGGCTAAGTGCACCAACAGTCCATTGCACTGAAAAGGTCCATCAGAGGCAGCACATGAGAGGGCACAATGCAGTATCGGAACAGCAAAAGGGCATAGTGGACACCAGAGCAGGTACATCAGAGGCAGTGCATCAGTATGAGAACAGCAACAGGGCAGCAACAGGGCAGTGTGGACACCAGAGCAGGTCCATCAGAGGCAGTACATGAGAGGGGCTAAGTGCACCAACTGTCCGTGGCAAGGCACAGGTCCATCAGAGGCAGTACATGAGAGGGGCTAAGTGCACCAACAGTCCATTGCACTGAAAAGGTCCATCAGAGGCAGCACATGAGAGGGCACAATGCAGTATCAGACCAGCAACAGGGCATAGTGGACACCAGAGCAGGTACATCAGAGGCAGTACATCAGTATGAGAACAGCAACAGGGCAGCAACAGGGCAGTGTGGACACCAGAGCAGGTACATCAGAGGCAGCACATGAGAGGGCACAATGCAGTATCAGAACAGCAACAGGGCATAGTGGACACCAGAGCAGGTACATCAGAGGCAGTACATCAGTATGAGAACAGCAACAGGGCAGCAACAGGGCAGTGTGGACACCAGAGCAGGTACATCAGAGGCAGCACATGAGAGGGCACAATGCAGTTTCAGAACAGCAACAGGGCATAGTGGACACCAGAGCAGGTACATCAGAGGCAGTACATCAGTATGAGAACAGCAACAGGGCAGCAACAGGGCAGTGTGGACACCAGAGCAGGTCCATCAGAGGCAGTACATGAGAGGGGCTTAGTGCACCAACTGTCCATGGCACGCACAGGTCCATCAGAGGCAGTACATGAGAGGGGCTAAGTGCACCAACAGTCCATGGCAAGGCACAGGTCCATCAGAGGCAGCACATGAGAGGGGCTAAGTGCACCAACAGTCCATTGCACTGAAAAAGTCCATCAGAGGCAGCACATGAGAGGGCACAATGCAGTATCAGAACAGCAACAGGGCAGTGTGGACACCAGAGCAGGTACATCAGAGGCAGTACATCAGTATGAGAACAGCAACAGGGCAGCAACAGGGCAGTGTGGACACCAGAGCAGGTACATCAGAGGCAGCACATGAGAGGGCATACAGCAGTATCAGAACAGCAACAGGGCATAGTGGACACCAGAGCAGGTACATCAGAGGCAGTACATCAGTATGAGAATAGCAACAGGGCAGTGTGGACACCAGAGCAGGTACATCAGAGGCAGTACATCAGTATGAGAATAGCAACAGGGCAGTGTGGACACCAGAGCAGGTACATCAGAGGCAGTACATCAGTATGAGAACAGCAACAGGGCAGCCACAGGGCAGTGTGGACACCAGAGCAGGTACATCAGAGGCAGTACATCAGTATGAGGACAGCAACAGGGCAGCAACAGGGCAGTGTGGACACCAGAGCAGGTCCATCAGAGGCAGTACATGAGAGGGGCTAAGTGCACCAACTGTCCATGGCAAGGCACAGGTCCATCAGAGGCAGTACATGAGAGGGGCTAAGTGCACCAACAGTCCATTGCACTGAAAAGGTCCATCAGAGGCAGCACATGAGAGGGCACAATGCAGTATCAGACCAGCAACAGGGCATAGTGGACACCAGAGCAGGTACATCAGAGGCAGTACATCAGTATGAGAACAGCAACAGGGCAGCAACGGGGCAGTGTGGACACCAGAGCAGGTACATCAGAGGCAGCACATGAGAGGGCATACAGCAGTATCAGAACAGCAACAGGGCATAGTGGACACCAGAGCAGGTACATCAGAGGCAGTACATCAGTATGAGAATAGCAACAGGGCAGTGTGGACACCAGAGCAGGTACATCAGAGGCAGTACATCAGTATGAGAACAGCAACAGGGCAGTAACAGGGCAGTGTGGACACCAGAGCAGGTACATCAGAGGCAGTACATCAGTATGAGAACAGCAACAGGGCAGCAACAGGGCAGTGTGGACACCAGAGCAGGTACATAAGAGGCAGCACATGAGAGGGCATACAGCAGTATCAGAACAGCAACAGGGCAGTGTGGACACCAGAGCAGGTACATCAGAGGCAGTACATCAGTATGAGAACAGCAACAGGGCAGCAACAGGGCAGTGTGGACACCAGAGCAGGTACATCAGAGGCAGTACACCAGTATGAGAATAGCAACAGGGCAGTGTGGACACCAGAGCAGGTACATCAGAGGCAGCACATGAGAGGGGCTAGGTGCACAAACAGTACATGGCAAGGCACAGGTCCATCAGAGGCAGTACATCTGAGGGCACACTACAGCAACTTACAGCACACTATCAGGTGAATTGCGTGAAGTACCCACATCGGACAGACTGCCAGCACCAGAAACCGGAGTGTGACACACAGCCACAGATGTAGTGACTGGCACGTGAGCCACAGACCCAGATACACTGCCAGCACCTGATACATGAGTGTGAGACACAGCCACAGCCCGAGTGACTGACACATGGCCCATACACCCAGATACACTGCCAGCACCTGATACAGGAGTGTGAGACACAGCTACAGCCCGAGTGACTGACACATGGCCCATACACCCAGATACACTGCCAGCACCTGATACAGGAGTGTGAGACACAGCCTCAGACCGAGTGACTGACACATGGCCCATAGACCCAGATACACTGCCAGCACCTGATACAGGAGTGTGAGACACAGCCACAGACCGAGTGACTGACACATAGCCCATAGACCCAGATACACTGCCAGTACCTGATACAGGAGTGTGAGACACAGCCACAGCCCGAGTGACTGACACATGGCCCATAGACCCAGATACACTGCCAGCACCTGATACAGGAGTGTGAGACACAGCCACAGCCCGAGTGACTGACACATGGCCCATAGACCCAGATACACTGCCAGCACCTGATACAGGATATGTCTCGACTGATACCCTGCCACTAACAGACACATGCGAGTCAACTGCACCAGCGCCACTGGGACCACTGAAATGATGAGCCACAGGGCTGTATGGTCCAGGAGGCAGGGTGGCTCTGGGAGCGGGGGATAGTTGCAATTGTCCGACATCGGATTGTGCATGTGTCAATGCTGTGTGTCTACGTTTCTTTTGGACATGTGCCTGCACCCTGGACAGGACAGGACTTACAAGTGGGCCGGACTGAGAAGAAATTTCACCCACCATGGGAGGTGCATCTGCTGGGGGGGGAATGCTCTCTGGGGACGTGCTGGAGCCTGCTTGTCGTTTGCTGTGTGACTGCCTTGTGGCCTCTGCAACATGTGTCATGGGGGATGCTACTACAGGGTCCACCTGCATCCGTCCCTGACGGGCCCTGATGGGAGTGGAGGTAAGTGGTGACTCCACTGCGGAGACATCTGTATTCCGTTTCCCAGAAAACAGCTGCCTCAGTGCAACAATGGGTGATGTATGCCTGTCCCTGACAGCGCCACTGTCCATGGGAGATGCCTTGGGCCTTGGATGTTCCATTTCCGTAGGAGTACTGTTGTCTGTGGACTTTCCCTGTTCCCTGGATGGTGCCCTGTTCCAGGCAGCACACTTGTCATCTGTGGTGTACATATCCCCAGGACACACCTTCTCCCCGTGTGTGTCCCTGCCCCTGGGAGTGTCCGTGCTCTTCTTAGGTGCGTTTGTCTTGTGACTGTCCTTCTCCCTGCCCTTGGGAGTGGCTCCTTCCTTCCTAGTTTCCCTGCCCTTGGGAGTGGCTCCTTCCTTCCTGGTTTCCCTGCCCTTGGGTGTGGCTCCTTCCTTCCTAGTTTCCCTGCCCTTGGGAGTGGCTTCTTCCTGCCTAGTGTCCCTGCCCTTGGGAGTGGCTCCTTCCTGCCTAGTCTCCCTGCCCTTGGGAGTGGCTCCTTCCTTCCTGGTTTCCCTGCCCTTGAGAGTGGCTCCTTCCTTCCTAGTCTCCCTGCCCTTGGGAGTGGCTCCTTCCTTCCTAGTGTCCCTGCCCTTGGGAGTGGCTCCTTCCTGCCTAGTGTCCCTGCCCTTGGGAGTGGCTCCTTCCTTTCTAGTCTCCCTGGCACTGGGAGTATGCGAGCCCTCAAGATATTTATTCGTCTTCTCAATGTCCTCGTACAAGGTAGTGTCAATGGAAGTGGGAGTGAGTCTTGACTTGGTAGTACCTTGTGTGTGGGATGGCTGTGCAGCATGTGTAGCCATTACACCCAACCCCTCTTTTGCTTCACGTGTATGTACTCCACTATATCTGACGTTGTCCTTGTGAACAGATTTACCTGACCTAGGGGATGGGGTCTGAGGCCTCCGTGCCTTGACGTGCTGGCTGACGCTGCTTCTAGTGCAATAACCTGTATTAGAGTCCTGGTCAGAAAATTCACTCCCCCCTGACACATCCAGAGTTGTAGATGGTGGAACAGAAGTACCACCCAGTCCATGCGACTGTACAATGGCAGACGACACACGGTTAGCCAATGACTGCAGTGTCCTGTGTACACCAGCCAGATCACCATGCATACCTTCCATGAATGCCACCACCTGCCCCAACTTCCTATCGTGGTCTTGGAAAGCATTTATCATATTGGTCTGCCCCACACACAGCTGTCGCAGCAGATCAACAGCCTCTGCACAAAGTGCATTTTGGCTCACCGAGGCTGGGGCAGCGGTGCCGACACCGAACGCCACTCTGCTCCCCCTACTCCTGCGTGCACGAACAGTACATGGTGCAGTTGGCGGCAGGGTGGGCCCTGTGTGCTGTGTCCCGACCGAAAGTGTTGATTGCCCACTCCCAGTCTGTGACAACAGTGCTGACTCACCAACACTGTCGGAAGATGACGATGTTGTCTCCACATGCGAGTCCTCCGGGACGGTCCTGTCCCCCTCTCCGGCGCTGGCCCCTTCGGTGTCAGTCTGCGTGTGCGCGACGTCTGATCCGGATGCATTGCCTTCTATCATCTCCGCCGTCTGTGGCTGAGTGCCCTCTGCCAAAGCTGAAATGCACAGGAAATTGGTGTAAGTCATGGGCACACTCACGTACAGTACTGCTACAGAATCCCTAAAGCCAATGATGACAATGTCCATCGATCCCCCAACCTGCACACGGCCCACCCCAACCAGTCATCCTCACAGGAATTAAGTGGCGTTGGCCGTAATACATGTACAGCATGCACACTGGGCATGAGGAACTACATCAGCACACAAGTGTTGCCAAGGGGTGACGGAGCACTACAGCATGTGCATGAAAACTGAACCGCTTAGCGGGTGGCGTCTCAACATGCCGCATCGGGAAGTGAAATTTTACTGCGCCAATGTCACCAACATGCCATTGGAACGAGCCTCACGATCGACGGAAGTCCCTAATGTGTGTGGGCAACTATACATGCATTGCACTCACAAGCAACATACACTGACAGTATGCTTACCGCCACGTTGCTGTTCATCCACACGCAACCGCTCGGACAGGTCAGGATGCGTCACAGCTATGATACGGTCATTGAGCGTCGGGCCAGACGTGCCGTCCTTGGAATCATCCCTAGTGTCACTTCCGCTACATTCTTGCTCAGTCTGGAAATGTCGTCCCAGCGTTTGTGGCAGTGTGTATGTCGTCTATTGGACACCCCCGCTGCTCGTACTTCACGTGCAATGCTCCTCCACACGTCCTTGCGAAGGTGCAGCTTGACCTACCATGATGGGAGACAAAAGGGTGGAAGTCAGTGGACAGTTGGCCAGTCACACAGATAGGAGCAACACATTTCTCTCTGCAGCCATGCACATATCGAATCTTTTGTTGGTCACACATCACGCCGCCAAGTTTCCAGACCCCAGGTGTCATATGACACCTCATGCACAACAACTTATCCCCCACTGCACTTACCACCTGTCCGGGTGCGCCGTACAGGCGTCCGTAGTTGCGGAGCACAGCGTCCACGAGGACATCAAGCTCCGCGGCGGTGAAGGGACGAGACCGGATCTCTTTGACTCTCGACATGCCAAGGTCATGGAGTATGGCACTAGAGCGGCAGTCGGTGGTCAGCTCCGCAGCAGCAGGTGGAGGTGATGGTCACAGGCAGCAGTCGGTGGTCAGCTCCGCAGCAGCAGGTGGAGGTGATGGTCACAGGCAGCAGTCGTTGGTCAGCTCCGCAGCAGCAGGTGGAGGTGATGGTCACAGGCAGCAGTCGTTGGTCAGCTCCGCAGCAGCAGGTGGAGGTGATGGTCACAGGCAGCAGTCGGTGGTCAGCTCCGCAGCAGCAGGTGGAGGTGATGGTCACAGGCAGCAGTCGTTGGTCAGCTCCGCAGCAGCAGGTGGAGGTGATGGTCACAGGCAGCAGTCGTTGGTCAGCTCCGCAGCAGCAGGTGGAGGTGATGGTCACAGGCAGCAGTCGGTGGTCATCATAGAGGGTATGCTTATGCACATCACACATATATAGGGCCCTGTGGCCATGTCAGTGGCATACGGCGCCAGCCATTGGTCAGCCGTGGAAGCGTGTTTGGAATTGGGCCAATGATTGGCCCTGGTGTTGCGGTGAACAGCAGACGGTACTTACTATTGGCCAACCGTGGCCCATGTCCACACCTCCCATTGGCTGCACGTGCACAGACCATCACGCTCACACACCGGCAAGTGCATGTGCTAGACACCGGGACAGATGCATCATTTGCAACAAAGTTCCAACAGTGGCGCCACCATGGCGGGGCACGTATTCGGCGGGGGAGGTGCAGGCCAAAACAACCATAAGCTGATGTCAATGCACATGGCAGTTCATGACCCCCCTTACAGTGACATTGCATCAGCCTGCCTACACCGGCTGGCCCAGCCCTGCCCATGACCGCCGTGCCGGCCATGCCAGCTACCGCCGTTTCAGGCCCCCTCCACTACCACCGTGCCGGCCATGCCAACTACCGCCGTTTCAGGCCTAATTTATGAGTACATGCACTTCTCCATGATGTGTGTAGTCTCATCCATTCCTGTAGTGATGTGTGTGGTTTGTTGAAAGTTGCACTGCAGTGCGTTGGGATGAGTGTGATGGTGTTTCCTAACGTGTGTTTGCGTTTTCTATGTTTCCCTAGGTAACTCCCTTGCGGCATGATTCTGTACCAGTTGGATCCCTGAACCTGGTTACGTCTGTTTCTGATGCAATCATGTGAATAAACATGGAGGCAACACATCATTGAGTGAGTAAGTGTTATTTATTTACAGATTGTGCATAGGTGTAGGTGCATATTTACAAATGAGTGAAGGGGTGGGGGAGTGAGAGTCAAAGGTTATGGCAGATGAGATGTCCGTGCAGACACCACATAGGGTGGTGTCTGCCTAGTGCAGCAGGCCTGTGCCAGGTGGGACCGGATAGTTGGCAGGGTGATTGGCAGGGTGAATGGCACTCAAAAGAGTCATTGTTGGCTCCTCTTGGAGCGTGTGGCAGGACGTTCGACACTGCTCTCGCCCACTTCCAGCCTCGGACGGCCACTCCGTCTTTGTGTCGGGACGGAGTCAGCTGGGGGCGCTGGCTGATCAGGTGCCACATCCGCCGCCAGGGGCGCAGGTGGCGGTGTTGTTGGCGGTGGCGTTGTTTGAGGGGGTGTGGGGTGGGTGGTGTTGGCGGATATCCTCGTGCTAAAAATGTCCACGAGTTGGCCAAGCCGCCTCTCGATGGCCCCCAACATTGCTGTGTTGTCAACAAAGTCCTGGTGGGCCCGGTCTGCCTGTGCCTGGCCACGGAGATAGTTCTCCTCCACCCTGACTATTGCTTCTAGAAGATCTCATCTGGGAGTACTTTAGAGGCTTTTTATAAGGCTGTTAATTCTGATATTGACAGAATTATTGATACCGGAAGCCAGTACAGTAGGATGAAGTACAAAGACAATCTGACTTCTGGTGAGAGATTGGCACTTAAAGAGCTTACAAGTAATCCAGAAATTACAATACGTAAAGCAGACAAAGGTGGGAATGTGGTGGTTCTCAATACCACAGATTATAATGCTGAAGTTTACTCACAGTTGAATGATGTAAAGTACTATGAAAGGTTACAGAGTAATCCAATGCCGGCATTAACTAAAGTTATCAATGACCAGCTCAAGATCTGGTATGACTTAACACTCCTTGATCATGACGAATATTTGTATTTACAGGTTGTGGCACCCAAGGCACCGTGTATGTATACACTGCCAAAAATTCATAAGTCTAAGGTCAACCCTCCTGGAAGACCCATAATTTCAGGGATTGGAGGACCTACAGAGCGTCTCTCCCAATACGTGGATACTTTTTTGCAGATTTATGTTAAAAATTTGCCTTCGTTTATACAGGACACTAAACATGTTCTTAACTTGATGTGTGACCTTGTGTGGGATGAGAGTATGACATTAGTGACGCTAGATGTAATTTCACTATATTCCAATATTGATCATGATCTGGGAGTTAAAGCGTTGGATTTTTTCCTAAGTAATAGACCAGCTGAATTTTATGATCACAATCAGATGATTCTCTCGATGACAAAATTGGTCTTACAGAATAATGTTTTTTTTGTTTGATGGTAAATGGTTTAGACAGCGCCTCGGGACTGCGATGGGTTCCAGATTCGCTCCGTCTTTTGCGAAACTCTTTATGGGGTGGTTCGAGGCGGAGAGGATCTGGGGCCCGTCAGGCAAGAAATGGATGCAGTTTATTTATTATTGGGGGCGCTATATAGACGATTGCCTGTTGATCTGGACTGGATCAACTGATGAACTCAAAGGCTTCTTTGATTATTTGAATGACAACAGGCCTAATTTGAAGTTCACTACCAATTATGATAAGAACAGCATCACGTTTCTAGATATTGAACTATATGTTAAAGAAGGCAATTTATGTAGTCGCATGTATCGCAAGCCTACCAGTTGCAATGCTGTATTGCATGCCCATAGTTGCCATCCTGGGACACAGGTGAATGCTATACCGTATGGTGAGATGGTAAGGGCCAGACGTAACTGTTCTGAAGAAAATGATTTTCAACATAACCTCACAGATATGACAAGGAGATTCTTGAAGCGTGGTTATCAGAGAAAGGTGATTGATGATGCTATATTGAGAGTAAACAAACTGAAGAGATCTAAGACATTGGACAAAAAAATAAGTGATGAGACAGTTAGGGATACCAAGATTCGCTTCATTACTAGCTATAGTAGTGAGAGTGCTCAACTGTACAATATTATGAGGAAGCATTGGCATCTGTTGAGGATGGATAAGGACTTGCTCCCCTTTGTTGGGGATAGACCTGGTTTAACGTTTAGAAAGGGTCGTACATTGTCTAGCTACATCAGCCCCAGTTACCCTATCAAAGATGTTGAGCCTAATTGGCTGACTGAGACGAAAGGTTTTTATAAATGTGGCAGGTGTAGTTCGTGCAGATGGGCCAAGGCAAGGGTTAAAACATTTAACTATAATAATACTGGTGACTACCACATTGAGATGTTTATTAATTGTGACACTACCTTCGTAATCTATGTTATTGTATGTTCATGCAAGAAGATATATGTTGGTAGCACGATTAGGAAACTTAGAGAGCGCATGGTTGAGCATTTCAGAGCACTAAAAACAGGTGACACCCGTTACCCGATCGCCTCTCACATGGTGAGAAACTTCCAAGAAAAGGAGAAACATACATTTGTTTACCATGGTATTGATCATGTTAAACGCGATCCCAGAGGTGGGAATAGGCAACTGCAACTTAGACGTAGAGAGGTGATGTGGTTGATGAAACTTAAAGCTGTGGAGAGAGGTTTAAATATTGACTGTGAGGTGTAAATACTCAAGTACATTTTTTGAAAAAATATGTTAAGTACATGCTTGTTTAATATAATTTCCTCCTTTACTTTGCACTCCCCTTTCTGTTTATTCTCCTTCCTTGGTTTGTGGTACTTCAGTTTTTTCTACCTTTTTCTTTTCATTTTGTTTTACGTTCTCCCGTTAAATCCTGTAAACAGGCTTGTATGTTGATTTGTTTTGCTGTGACTGTGCTGGTTCTGTTTAACGAAAGGCTTGAATTTGATAGCTGTGACATCGAGAATGGCAGATGGCACAGTATTTTAGATTTGTTATAGTGTAGGATATGTGGTTTTGAACGATTGCGAAAAAGACTGTTACTTTAAATGTGTTACTGAGGTAACTTGTGTTATGGCAGCATGAACAGCAGCTCATTTCGTACTTATTGTGGTTTTTACGCAGGTCCTGAGCGTTTAAACATGGCGCGCGTAACTTCGCCGACCGCCCATAGTACTTTAAAATGTAGAATGTTGTATACGTGAGGAATTGGACGAATATTGCGGTTCTTTCCACTTGGTTGGAGTGCGTTTAGTTCTATTACGAGTGTGTAGTTACTTTGAAGTTAGGAAGGAAGGTTTGGTTAGTTAAACATGGCGCTCGTTATAGTTCACTATTTAAAGCCACTCTAAGATGGCGCCTGTGCAACACGCCGGAATCGAAGAGGACGGGTCCCTGCAGATACGCGGTAAGCCCTGACGCGTAGCGCGGACAGAGATGTCTGTTCTAGGTTAGGTTTCAGTTTGATGGGTGGCATTGCGTTTTTGTGGGTACTTAGCGTAAACAGAAAAGTAATTGTGAGATGATGCCGTGTTTAGTGCCTGGCACCGCGTTTTTTTGAAAATATGCCTCATTACTTGCAGGATTGGACTGCGCATATGGTCGATATTTTGTTGCCAGACTTGGTGAATAACTATGGACAGGTAAAACAGCGGTCCGTTGAAACATGTATATATGTAATGGTTTACTTGTTAGGGAATTAATACTTATAATCATACTGTGCATATTTTTTGTAGTAAATCTGACGAGCTGCATTCTAAGCTGTGAAATTATACGCTGCATTTGCTCAAATTGACAGAGCTTAGCTATACGCTATTTGAAGAGAAGTGAATTATTTACTGATCCACTTGGAATTTTATTGGTGAGTTTGGAGACAATTGTGTATGTTTTATAATTAGTCCTGAAGGAAGGGATTTAGTTGGGTTGCTTATGACCTACGTTATTATTACTTGAGGGTTAGTATTTCTTTGAATAGTGTTTCTTGTGAGGCAGTGACTTGCCCTGTGTGTGATATTTTTCTATGACTATGGGATACATACTTTGGTTGCCGACTTGGCACATTGTTCTGTCACCCTTGGGAGACTTTGGCTTTATTCTTGGTGTTGGGTACCTATTTCTGCTTTATTACTAATGTGTAATTTCACTAGTGATTTGGTGACTGTTTAGTTTAGGCTTACTTAGAGGTTATGCTATTTCATAAGTAATTTAATTTAGACCTAATTGTGGTTATTCTGTATATTTACAGCCCTGAAGAAGTCATTTGTCACATACTGACAAGACGAAACACGTGTTGGCTGTGTTCATGAATTCTACTATGAAAAACTTTATGAAGTAATAAAGAAGAAGAGTGAAATATATGGATCTGTAGTTTACTTTTGGACTATTTGAATAACTTTTGAGTGCTTGGTGGAAATGTGCATTGTCCTGTAGCCTGTTGGCTATACATAAGGGTCTTGGTAACGGACTCTTGCCCGCTTTGAGCACCACCTGGACTTTTGTAAATAAGACTGCTTTCACACGCTGTGCGCTCCTGCATAACCGTTACCATTGTTCTCTTGCTTCTAGACACTGTTGCACGGCATTGGGTGTAGTTTCCTCATGCCTTCTTTCTGCTGTGCTCCTACCTGCAGGAACTGGCCTTGCATTTGTGGTTTGCCTCACTCTCTCCCTGCGTGGCTGGGATGGAGCTTGTCCAGCGTTGGGCGGTTGGTTGGGCAGGGTGGCAGGGGCAGAAGTGGTGGTAGTAGTGGTGGTGGAGGTGGTGCTGGAGGTAGCTGTGCAGGTCACAGTAGCCGGTGTTGTGGTAATGCCAGAGGCCGTAGTCGTTGTTGGTGCAGGTGTGACCTGGGAGCCAGATGTCCCTGGCTGGCTGCTTGATCCGGCACCATCCTCAGCCCCGGAGGTGGCTGGCCAATCGTCCCCTGAAACTTCTGACTGTGGGGAGGCTGGAGGCCTGGTGTTTATTGCAGCTGTCAGATTAGGATCCCCTGCAAAACAAAAATGTGAGTATGAGTCATGTGGCCATTACGTGTACAGTAATTTATATTTGACATTCAGTCGGCAATGGCACACACCCCACCCACCACCACCACCCTCTCTTAGGACATGGGGGCCTGTTGGGAGTTGTAGTTCCGTCCCCTCACATACCCCACCCACCACCACCACCCTCTCTATGGACATGGGGGCCTGTTGAGAGTTGGTCTAGTGACCTGTAGCACACCCCACCCACCACCACCACCCTCTCTATGGACATGGGGGCCTGTTGGGAGTTGTAGTTCTGTCCCCTCACACACCCCACCCACCACCACCACCCTCTCTTAGGACATGGGGGCCTGTTGGGAGTTGGTCTAGTGACCTGTAGCACACCCCACCCACCACCACCACCCTCTCTATGGACATGGGGGCCTGTTGGGAGTTGGTCTAGTGACCTGTAGCACACCCCACCCACCACCACCACCACCCTCTCTTAGGACATGGGGGCCTGTTGGGAGTTGTAGTTCCATCCCCTCACATACCCCACCCACCACCACCACCCTCTCTTAGGACATAGGGGCCTGTTGGGAGTTGTAGTTCCGTCCCCTCACACACCCCACCCACCACCACCACCCTCTCTATGGACATGGGGGCCTGTTGGGAGTTGTAGTTCCGTCCCCTCACACACCCCACCCACCACCACCACCCTCTCTTAGGACATGGGGGCCTGTTGGGAGTTGTAGTTCCGTCCCCTCACACACCCCACCCACCACCACCACCCTCTCTATGGACATGGGGGCTTGTTGGGAGTTGTAGTTCCGTCCCCTCACACACCCCACCCACCACCACCACCCTCTCTTAGGACATGGGGTCCTGTTGGGAGTTGTAGTTCCGTCCCCTCACACACCCCACCCACCACCACCACCCTCTCTATGGACATGGGGGCCTGTTGGGAGTTGGTCTAGTGACCTGTAGCACACCCCACCCACCACCACCACCCTCTCTATGGACATGGGGGCCTGTTGGGAGTTGTAGTTCCGTCCCCTCACACACCCCACCCACCACCACCACCCTCTCTTAGGACATGGGGGCCTGTAGGAGTGGTTTAGACGTTGGTGAGTATGTGGACTGCATGCATGGCTTGGGGTCTGGGAGATGTGTCTTCAGAGTTGTGTGAGGCACACCGTGTTGTTGTGTTTGTGGTGCTTGGTTGGTACTTACCAGCCTCTTCTCCCTCATCAAGTCCGTCAAGGGTCTCAGGGTGCAGGATGGTCAGCACCTTCTCCTCCCACTCTGTGTACGGTAGGGGCTCCGGGGGGGTTCCACCGCCTGTGTGGATGGCCCGGAGGAAGTTCTTGGCTCTGATGGATTTCACCCGGGTCTTTAGGTCTTGCCACCGCCTCTGAATTTCCTGCTTCGTCCTAGGGACGGTCCCGGAGGCATTGACCCTGGTGACGATCCGGTCCCACAGGCTGTTCTTCCTAGCTATGCTGGTCTGCTGCACTAGGGATCCAAATATGTGTGGCTCGACACGAATGATCTCATCGACCATAACCCTTAGCTCGGTGTCGGTGAATTTCGGGTTTTTCTTGGGTGCCATGGTGCTCGGGGTGTGTGTTTGTGTGAATGAGGAGGTGCTGGTGTGTGGTGTTTGGGGATGGTGTGGTGGGTGTTTGTGTACAGGGTGTGTTTGGGTGTGGGTTATGTGTATGATATCTGTTTTATGCTGTTGGCTAAGTGGTGTCTCCTGCTAGCAGCTATGCTGTGATGCAGAGGATTTCTGGAGTGGGTGGGAGTTAATTTATAGTCTGTGTGTTGGCCCTGTGTGAATGTTGATTGGCAGTCAGGTGATAGGTGGGTGTGTTTGCAGGTGTGGTTTATGCGGTTCTTGGGGGTGGGTCATTGTGTCTTGTGTTTGGTTTAGATGTGTCAGGTGGGTGGTCGTTCATTTTCCTGTGTTTGGTGATGAATTCTGTCGTAATGTATGGCATTGGTTTGACTGTAGGGATGTTGGACTTCCGCTGTGGTGCACGGTTTCTCGTAGCATTGGTACCGCCGCGACGTGGATCGCGGTGGCTACCGGGGTACTTGCGGAGTTATCCTAATTGCGGACACGGACACTATGCAGGTATCGCGGGGGAGGTTGTTGTTCTCCTGGTCATGTGCGTATGCGGCGGTCGGTGTTATTTAGGTTCCGTCCGCCTGCCGCGGCCTCAGGTGTACTTCGACCGCCGCGGGCGGAGATTGTTGTGCTCCGTCCGCCGCGATCGGCGTTTCTATCAGATTTGATCCTAATCGCTATTGCGGTTTTTCCGCGGACAGGTCCGGAGTATCTTGCCACCTTCCGTCCGCGATCCTAATCGACCCCATAGTCAGGTTCTCCTGGCTAGGTCATTTCATTTTAGGCATGGACCACAATTAGAAACATATGACTGGGATAATCATTTAATGACGGGGCACTACATTTTATTAAATTACTTTAAAGTAAATTCCAAACTCCAAAAGAATAAAGATTTAATTACTGGTACATTCCCCATTGGGCATGACAAATGTTGATTAAACTACTCGTATGAAACCACGTAATTAAATGTGAAATAAGGCTAGTGTTAACAGAAGATAACAAAAGATTGAGTTCTGACAAGTATAAATTACTTTTAAGGCAAAAGGAAATGGAAAATTGCCTGAACAATTGAGATGGGAAAAGGAGATAGGCTGGCCCATAACAAGTAAAGAATGAGAACAGATTTGCTCCAGGGCTCAAACTTTGGCACTCTGCCTGACAGCTAGAAAAACTTTGGTCAAAATGAACAGCTATTGGCATTATACCACTGGCAAATTACATGGAAGCGATATCAGTCATTCACATAGATGCTGATAGCAATGTTTGAGGGGGAGGGGTGTACCTTGACACACCTGATAAGAGACTGCCCAAAACTCCAGATATACGGGAAAGATGCCATATAACTTAAGTTTTACACATCTATTCCGAGATTTCCCATTTACACACTACTGGGATTGCTGATCAGACTTACCTTAACCCATGGTGTAGGATGAAGACATCACTATTCAGGAATAGCAATATCATTTGAGAAATAGCTTGTGAATGGAGAAGGTAGCACTAGTGATTGCTAACGACAGTGAGAAATGCTGGGGAGCCTAGGCATCCATCTTGGTATTCCTGCCTACAAGGTTCATAGAGCTTTACCGCCACAGATTTCCATTTTTTTCAAACCTCTGTGAAGCCTCCTAGAAGAAGTCTTTTATAGTGAAGGAAAATAGGGGTCATTTATGGTTGGTACAGAGGACCTTTATCATCATACAAAGCCTGAAGGCACACATGAACGGATATAGAACATCAATGTAAGTACAAATGTGGAACGCAGAAAACCAGTAGTGACCTACAGACAATCCAGGTACAACAGTACACACAGTAAAACTAATTGAGGAAATACAAAATGAATACGGTAGGCCAGTAACAGAGTGTAAATAGAGAGGGTAAAGTCTCATGGAAGGAATGAGTTAAAATTGAAGCTCAAGGAAAGGTTACAAAATAATAATGAACAAATATCAGTGAGTCAATAGCAAACTGGGAATCTAGGGCCCGATGTAGGTAAATCCCATTTACCGATTTAGAAATACCGAATCTTACCGATTCGGTATTTCAAAATCGGTAAATGGGATGTAGGTCCCAACATCTGGATTCGTTACCGAATCCTTAACAATTCTTTAATTACCGATTCGGTAAATACCGAATCGGTAATGCCCATTCATTCCTATGGGCTTTGAAGCCCATAGGAATGATTAGGCATTACCGATTCGGTATTTACCGAATCGGTAATTAAAGAATTCACAAGGGTGCAGGGGGTGTCACTTTGACACCCTCTAGCACCCCCAAAACGGGCATGTGTGCAATGTGGCACACAGACATGCCCTAAGGGCACATCTGTCTGTCACATGGCACATGTTTACATGCACAGATGTGCATGTACACAGGAATCGGTATTTTACCATGGATTTGTATTCCATGGTAAAATACCGATTCTGTAAGCCATGTGCCAAAGGTAAATTTTCTAACTACATTGCTTTTTCGGTAATTTTAACGAATCGGTAAATATTACCGAATCGGTAATTATTTTACCGATTCGGTACATATTACCGAATCGGTAAATATACCGATTCGGTAATGATATCGATTCGGTAAAATTACCGAAAATGTGCCCCTACATCTCGGTAGCCCTTTACCGATCGGAAACGGCCGAAAATCGGTATTTTCGGCCGATTCGGATCGGTAAAGGGCTACCTACATCGGGCCCCTAGTGTTATAGAGCTGGAAAGAGGCATTAATACACAAATATAATCAACCAGCTAGTATGGGGCCTTCCAATACCTCACATAACCCCTCTCACATACATTTAAATGAAGAAATATCATCTCGCCCTCAGAACCCTCACTCTTGGTAGGATCAAGCTCTACCTCATTCACAAGAAATGTTACGGTAACCATTGAGTTTGCCCTTTTGAAGAGTTGCCTGGCAATTATGGAATCAACACCCTCATTAGACAACAGAGCTCTGCATCACCAACACTACCCATGGTACAGGGTATTATCCACCTCTGTGATACAAAGTGTTAAAATTAGTGCACAATGTGTTGGAAAACCTAAAATCCAGCTAGTGTTTAACACAAAAATAGCAAGCAGCACAGCAAAAGATCAAAGACAAACATCTTTTCAACTGAAAAGGGTTCTTGCTGTAAAAAAGTTAGGTGGAGCTAAGCGCAAAAAAACTATTTCAAATCAACCTAGAAGATATACATTTTCTCCCAATACAAGTCAGCTAATCTTGATCACATCATAGAAAATATCTAATGTGCAATTGTCTGGATGTTTCCCCCAAGAAAGAACAGAATGTATTTGCGGGGAAGACACCATTCATATGTACAAAAGTAGCTTAAATATTCTCACAATATCCTGTTTCCATTTGCACGTTTGGAAACAAGTTTACGCTATTAGGAAATATGCAAGGTGCAACCCTGAGCCCTATGACTTTTGGGGTTCCTAGAGCAATTACATTTAGCAAGCATATAAATGTGATAGGAAGTCTTGAACTAAAACTGCATTCATTTTTTATTGTAAGTGTTGAATACATTCTTGGTTATTGTTAGAAATTGGATTTCTGTTTGGCAAAGGTATGCACCCTGTCCAAGCAGAAGCCACAATCCTAGTCAGGGTAAGCAAGATACACACTAAAAGATAACCTGTGCTCAAACCTCTGGTAGCTTGGTACAGAGCAGTCAGGCTTATCTAAAGCAATGTGTGAAGTATTTGTGCAACACACACACAGTAACACAATGATTACACCACAAAAAGTATTCCACACAGGTTTATACAAATAGATAATTATATTATACATAAACCGAGATCACAATGACAAAAATCTAATGTGAAGAATTGAGATATTGAATATAAAAAGAGTAAATGCAGTAAAGCGCTTACTAGTGAGTTTCGCTAAAAAGGTTACTCTAGGTTGCGCTGGACCAGGAAAAAGCCAAAGTCCGGGCAATTAAGTGGAAGAACGAGTCGGCTACAGGAGTTTGGTGGATTCTCCCCGATCGCCGAGTACCCTGAAAGCTCCAACATGCCGGCCGATAACATCCCGACTAGAATTGGGGTATGCGGTCTAGCCGTTTAAGCCAGATTTGCTGAATCGGGGAGCCCAGGAGGTGGACTAGAGAGATGTGCTCTTATGCTGGAGACGGAGGAAAGAAAAAGGAAGGCAGGAGTGAAGACGGGGAACCAAGAACAACGGGAAGCCAAGGACGAGACCATCATCCTGTGTGGAGGAGCCAGGGAACTGCCATTGTCCAGAAGCCTGCGCACGGAAGAAGAGGACCATGCTGAGACTAACAGCTCGAGGAGCAACACTCACGAGTCTGGTACTTCAGTAAGGTAAGCAGAGGCCTTGACACCCCTCTCAGGGACCCAGGAGGGTCGGGGAGGCAGGCAATTGCCCGGATTCTTTACTTTTAGGGGCTGGTGGGCGGGAATGGGGGGCACCTCACCATGAGACACCTTGACCCCTCCCACGTCAACACATTATGAGAGCAGCACAGGTGCTGGTGGCACTTTCCCTTTTTCCCTTCTATATTGCAAGGACAGCTGTTTTTTATACTATTTTTTCTTTCCTTTTGCCGGTACCACCTCGTGGAGGAGAAGAACCGAGCCTACACTGAAGAGGAAGCCGGACCTGGGAACACAGGAGCCGAAGAGCTTCCTATCACTACCTTCCAAATAAACCCTTTTTTTGTTTGACTGTGCAATACGCAGATCTTACTGGGATTGGCCTTAGGGAAAGACATACCCTGAAAAGACTAAGGGCAATATCTGAACCTGTAAAGAAAAGTAATAAAAAAAAGTTGCCCTCATACAACTCTACTGAATTCTGATACTTTTGTGTGTCTTGGGAGAGAAGGTACCTTCCCAAGCAGTTGTGACTACCACAAGGACCCATGCAGGGCCCTGCATACAAAGTAACTTTCCTGGTCGCAAACAGTGAGATGCATCGATCTTCTCCATGCAGTGAAGGCGAAATGGCAGTTTGGAGACAATGCTAGAGTTGAGAGGCGTTGAGTGATGCCCTGGATTCTGCCATACAGTGAATGGCAGGCATTGATCTCACCAAGCTGCAGCAGCAGTGACACACGGTTCAATGCATCAATCTCTAAAGGTAAAGCGCTGGTTCTGATGTGATGCACCGATTTTGTTCCCACAACTGGGTTGATGCACCAGTTCTGTTACAAACAGACAGGTGATGCATCAAAATCCATGTTGCAAGTATCTGGACCTCTTCCAGTGAGCCAGGCACAGGAGCAGAGGTAGAGACTTTTTTATTTCCCTGAGTCTCAAGCAAAAGGAGGCAAGCAAACAAGCCTTGGAGAGTTCACTTGGAGTGAAGACAGAGTCCAGCTCTCCTTCATCAGTCAAAGAGCTGCAGGGAGCAGGGAAACACAAGAGAAAAGCAGGCTTTCTAAGTCGGCAGTCCAAAAATGAGTACTTTAAGCAGCACAACAGTCCTTCTGCCAGAGGTTCAGTTCAAGATCCAGAAGTGTCTGATTTTATGTGGTCAGAGACTCAGTACATATATCCAACAGTGCTTTTGATGTTGGGGGTGACTTCAAAACAGCTTTCTGAAGTGCCAGGCTATCTGTGGGGGTAATGGACACAGCCTATCCAAGGGAAGTGTTAGGTGTCCCTTCCATCCTGCCCAGGCAAGGCCTTCAGAATACAGATGCATGTAGCAGGGTACTCAGGCACACCGTTCCTTACTGTGTTGTGGCTGTCTAAAGGGAAAGAGGGAATGCACAAAATATAGCTGTCACCCACTTCAGACCTGTATTAGAGACAGGTTGCCAGGCATACAGAGCAGTAAGTGCAGAGAAATGTTGACTTTCTAAAAATGGCATTTCTAAAATAGTAGTGTTAAATCCAACTTCACCAGTAAGTATGAAGTATCAATACCATTCCAAACATATGAAACATGAAAATGTTACTCCTCTCTGATCAGCTTAAAAGTATATTATGAAATATCAATGTTAACCTAAGAGAGGTGAAAAAATGAAATAGGCTGTTTGTCACTACTAGGACATGCAAAATATAAAAGTACATGTTCTACCTTTTACTCACATACCCTACCCTTAGAGCTACCTAGGGCCTACCTTAGGGATGACTTTGGGGAGTTTAAGGCTTGGCTAGTAGCTTTAAATGCCCAGTCAAAGTGAAAGACACTGCAGTGGCAAGCTTGAGACAGGTTTGAAAGGCCACGTCTGTGGGTGGCACAATAAGTGTTGTAGCCCACTAGTAGCATTTAACTTACAGGCCTTGGGTATATAGTATGCACCCTTACAAGGGACTTACAATTAAATTGAATATGTCAAACTGGTGTACATTGATTTCACACGTTTAAGGCAGCAGTACATGCACTTTAGCACTGATTAGCAGAAGTAAATGGTTCAGAGTCCAACGGCCCAAAAATGATTCAGCAAAAAGAGGAAGAAGGCAAAATGTTTGGGGTGACCCTTCAGAGAGGGCCATTTTCAACCAGTTATGTATGGATTTCTAGTACTATATTACGCACAACTATATGAACTTGATTCAGGCAAGATTAAATGTTTCCCAAAAGCTACTCTCCATCTGTTCCATGTCCACCATTCTCGATCTCAACTTGCTGTTCTAGCTGTCTTAACATTGTATGGGCTCCAACAGTGCGGAAGACCTGCCACCACCATGCCTAAGCACCCAGAAAAGTGAGGGATGACATTCTTACATTATTCTCAGTCCCTGGTAATTATTAGGGCTGAATACCAGTCAATCATTATTTTATATATAGGACCCAGTCATATGCTACTCAATGTTGACCCTGCTCCAATGGAAACAGTCTAGTTGAACTCCCAGGCCAGATTCTCCCTTTAATGGAACACAATGCAATCCATGACCGGATTCGCCATAATTAGATCTCATCGACAGAATATTACATGCATTCCGTCCATCACGTTTTGTATGCTTCAATGTGACACCCTAAGTGACATGTGTGTAGGCCCAGAGCATTTCACAGGCTAGAGTTTAGGTAAGCAGGCTGCAGAGGTTTCGAATGAACAGATAGAAGGGTCGGATGATCTGCTGAAGGTTTTTACCGAAGACAACCGCGCTAGAAAGTTACCTCTGTAGGAACTGGGCTTAGATGAGGTTAATAGAATTAATTTTTCTGAATGTGGGATCCAGGCACCACTGCTAGGATCGCGGGGCATCTGCTCTTAGAGGCCAGTTGAAATGTAGTGAAGCAATACAAAAGGCTATGATAGTTGACACATAAGAGAATGATCATCAGACAGAGCCCACATCAATGCTTCCAGGGCAAGTACAAATGAATGGGCAGAGAACATCGGGACTGTTCTTCTGGACCATGTAGGTTTGACGCTGTCTCACTCACTTGTATTGCTAGCTGGAGTTCTGTGCTACGTTTACACCCCACTATCTTCAAAGATTACCAAGTGCCACTGAGTTGGAGTCCCACAAAGTTAATTTGGGTTGCCTTCCTTTTAGATACATAAAAGCCTTGGAGGGAGTGAGAGCCCCCTGAAAGGCGTGGAGTAAAGGGCATACTTTGCATCCCTGAGTGGATCTGGAGCCTAGCTGCATTATTTAGGAACAAGAACGTTTTAACAGCATTCATGATGTTTCCCTATTATATTATGCATTGACTAGAGTCTTTGGCCATACCTGGCGTCAAGCCTGATATAATTTAAATTACAGAGGAAAAACTGCTTGATGCTTTGAAATATAAGGTAACTTCCAGAAGAAAAGGTGCTTCTATGTTACAATTCACTTTCTTTCAGATGCATTTAAAATCACATTACATGTCATTCTCCCTTCTCTTCCCTGTAGTGTTTACACAAAGAAAAATAATTGTTTATCTCATGATTATATTTCCGTTTTTCTTCGTCACTGAATAATGGCGTTCACATGCCACATACAAGATGCCCCCTTTGGTGCTCTTCGCTCACAGGTATTTCTGCATCTCATTTTCAAGGGTCGTTTGGCACTTTAGAGATTGTCAAACATTACCGTCGGAGCAGAATCGAGGTTAAAATGGCATCCACTTTGAAAGCACTTGAAATTGTCTCGGTCAGTAAATATAGCCAAGAAAGAACAGCTTAGCAATGTAAACAGAGGAAAGGCATATGATTTACACAAAGTCCAAGTGGCTGCTGCAGGCTGAGTATATTTATTACACACGGGCCTGCCCAAAGATATTAAAAACACCATTGTTACTTTAAAGAAGGATACATTCCATTTGGTGGACATGCTAAATAAATACAGAATAGCTAATTCATATTCTAAAGGATGTCTGTATATAAAGTCATTCATGAGCTGCTCCTATTCACTTTGCTCACAATATTCTGATATCATCTGAGCTGCTAATACCTAAGGGCAGTGAAAGGCGATGCAAGAGCTTCATTTTTCAGATCAATGATGGATTTCCTGGTGACATAAACACTATGATCAATCATCCAATTTATTGCATTCTTCAGAGAGTGGTACTGTGAAGCAAACTGATATAAAGAGAATGGCTGCATTGTATCTGTTATCTATGCGGCAAAATATATTTTCAGGCTTGTAGCAGTTATCTATTGAAACCCAGGTCAATATTCTCGTAGCCAAGTTGGACTCTGACGAAACAGAGGGGCATATTATCAAGGTACTGCGATAAATATCGCAGAGCACGCTTAGCGCAATTTTGTTTGACGCCGTATATCGCAGGATCTTATCGCCGAGATATAGTTTTATTATCGACGCATATCTCCATGGCGATAATAAATCCTGTGATAGCGGCACATCGCTAGAAATCCAGCATACAAACAAAACAGCAGCGATAAGCGAATCCTTGATGGTAGGAAGATGTGGACTCAGCCGTACAATCCACCTCCCATTATATGTATTGCTACTTCAGAAATTTTGCTGACGTAAAATGCCTGCAATAAAGGGTACATAACGTAATTTTTCTTGTCGCTTTGCGGGTCTGCTGCAGGCTTGTTAATACCGTGTGGCCGTGTTAGCGACTATTTCCATGTTGTTTTGCTCTGGAACGCCTTCTTTGCATGTCATTAGCGATGGCATGCAGGGTGATAAAAAACAGGCAGATAACTCACAGAAACTAGCGCTAACACGGGTTAGCGCAAGCTTGTAAAAAGGGCGATAATAAATTACAGAGTTAGTGGCTATAACTCACTTGATAATATACCCCAGAGTCTTTTGTCTATATGTATGCTTTTTGCTATGCTCCCCTCCCGCTATTCTTTGCAGGTTGTCAACAATATTTGGGTCAAAGTTGAAAATGAATGGACCCTCTCATCTCATATTCTTCTTTGTGCCATTTTCATACCCGAAGCCATAATAAGATTCTTGATCACCTTATTGAGGAGGGATACATTAATGCGGTGCCCACTTTAGTTGGCATTCCCCTGGACTGGGCCATCTTTTGCTGGATTGGCCCAAATCTCACCTAATGTGACTTAAGGTGCATGAAAACCAGACAGCCAGCCTATTTATGGGGCTGCCAAATTCCGTAATGCGAAAATCAGTGTGTCATCTCCACTGGCTGCCTATCCAAGCTAATATCAAATTTAACATGGGCTATTTTGCTCAGAGATCACGCCATGGCATATTTTCTTACTAGTGCTATATTGTTGTATCACTCACTTTGATTGCTCGCTGGAAACCTGTGTTAGTTTTACACCCCACTATCTTCCAAGATCACCAAGTGCTACTGAGTTGGAGTTCCTAAAAGTTATTTTAGGCTGGCTGCCTTATTGATACATAAAAGCCTTGTTCAGATTGATCATTTGTGAAAATGTTCATAATTCTCCAGAGAGGAGCAGACACCCAATTATTGCCAAACATGATAAACCTAATATTGCACCGTGGCAATACTTGCATCCAAAGAATTCAGGAAGAATTGACCTGTTGACAAAATGGAATTTTCAGGAACCCAAATTCTGATCAAACAATAGTAAAATCACCAATGTGGATGAAAGGTTGCCTACAGAATAAGGTTAGATCAGAATCAAGCGAAATTGGCAAAATATATACAGTGTAACAAAGGGTAAAGAGATTTGTGATATACCATTGATACTAAATCACCAACACAGAAACGTAGAAAGTGTCAGCGAAAGCAGTGAATTACAAGTTGATGCTCATCAAAGTTGTTCGCAAAGTGCAGCTGCAAGAAGGGTATTTTGGCACTCAATAACTTTGGTGTTTAATGTTCAATGAATATGTTCAGTAACATATTAAGACCCCAAAACACCTTTATATATGAACGGCATTAAAAACAAACACAATACATTCAAAAGAGGTTGGTCACCTTCATGCAAAGAATTTATTACGTTTAAAAGAAAAGTTTATTGAAGATATATTAGGACTTCGAACAAGTCATTACATAAAAGTACCTTATACTCACCAATCAGATATAAATAAAAATATAAGCAATATATGATATCTAAAGAAACTAGAGAAAAAGAGATTAAGAGGAAGAAAGAAAGCAGGAAAATTAGAATGGAAATATAAGAAACAGTAACATGTGATTGAATACAAAGGAGCAGCATGAATAGTAAATCCAATATCTATTAATAATTGAAATTATTACATATGAACGTTAACGTTCAAGAAAAAATGCAAGAGACATCTGGAACTGGAAAATCTAAAACCACATTCAGAAACAATTATGGAGGATTAGTGACATCTTCAATTGATGGGTGGTGGGCAATAGAAGATTGAGTCGAGGAGTCTAAAAAATTACCAAATAGCATAACATCGAATAGCTAAAGTTATGAGCTGTACATAGACGTTGTTTAAGCGATATTTGTAACAAATACTGTACCACCATGCCTGAAAAGAAAATGGCCAAAGTTTTGTCCCAGATCTTTGTCATTTGTTGAAAAGAAACAGTTAGTAACAAATCAATAATAATATCAGTAGTATAGGTAGGTAAACCTGTATTGTCAATAAGTTATTTAAAAGCATAACAATATATTGAGGCTTTTGTTTTGTGCTCATTTGTGCAATAAAATATTTGAAGATTTATTGGTCCCTTTTCCATCTGTGCCAACTAAGGTCACCCTAAGGCCAACCTAAGGCCAACTAAGGTCACCCTCCACTCACAAGGATCGTAAAGGATGTGTTTTATTCCGGTGGTGACCATACTCCTCTGTCCCTGTTAATCAATGGGATATCTGTGCCACCAGGGCAGCGCCCTTGAATAGGGAAATCCATAATCACTGGACAGCTTCCCACAAATCCTGATCTCTGATGTTAATTTATTCTCCTAATTTATACTTCCGTTCCCATATATCCCAAAATCTGGTCTTCTTAGTCTGAGCTCTACTACGATCCAAGTTGTTAATCCTCTGGACTGATGCTAACCATTCCCATAACATTGGAGGACCTTGGACTGTCCACTTCATGCAAATCTCTCGTCTTGCCAAGAGGATGAGTACAAATAGCAGGTTTTTTTTGCTTACTGTTCATAGGAATCAATACTTTATAATCACTTTTAAACCTGAATAAAGCTAGGTATTTGCTTACCTCTAATTCTTGACCCATCATAAGAACCTTTCCCACATCCTGCCAGTATCTCTGGAGCTTAGGACACTGCTTAAACATATGGATATCATCTGCTCTTTCCTCTCCACATCGGCAACTCTTCACTTCTTGACTGCCCAGCTTCGTCAGCCTCTTTGGTGTCCAATATGCTCTGTGTGCTGTAAAAAAATGTTTTTTTTCTGAGAGGTGCAGACTTAATTGTATTCCATAAAGCTGACATAAATACAGGCCATATATTTTGTATATCCAGCATCAGCATGTACTTCCACCAGATCTCTATGAGAGTATTGATTCCTCTTCACCGGCCAGCATCAGCATCCAATACCACTTTGATACTTCTTTCATTTGTAGCAAGCTTCCTTGTAACTTTTCCTCAAGTGCACTGTTACCTGTCCACTCCTTTCCCAAGCTCTTTGCCCAACTTGTCATTTGATAGTATTTGAATTTGGACAGATTAGATTACCCTTGGTAGTTGTTGATAGAAGTTCCAAGTCAGTAAGAGTATATTCTTTCACCAGCTGCCCCATTTTGTTATTCCCTCTTCTACAAGGGGATCAATACCTTATCTTTTAACCATTCTGGGGCTCCTGAAGAGTCCTATATTGGAGCATAGGCACTTTAATAAGGTATTTCTAAGGTTTGCCTAATTTGGTACCATGAATTACAATCGGCTAGCAGTGTCTTCAGCCTAACTTTTTTAAGTACTTTGGATGTCCAAACTTATAGAGGAAAAAGTTACCTTCCATCTGCAAGCTCTTAGTTATTGTTCAAAGGCTAAGGCCGGGTATAAGCAACATTTTCCATTAGGGGTGATCTCAAATTCATGAACTGAAATGCCTGACAGCATTGATGAAAATCTGGGCTGACTATCCCCTCTTGTTAATTTTTTCTACAAAGTTTTTTCCATACTGTTCCTTCTCCTTTTGAGGCCCATATGAAGCTGCTCAGCTCTCCCTGTAGTTTGTTTAACCATTCTAGCTGGAATTCTAATGGTATGGCGTTACAAATAAATGTACATTTCGGCAGTATTGATATCCTTAAGATATTTGATCTTCCGATGAAAGAGAGTGGAAGACCTCCCTATAATTTTAATAACTTCCCAGTCTTGATGCTCATTTTATTAAAGTTCAGCTTTAACACTTGTACTCCCAAGTACATTATTCTCTCTTTCACTATCTGGTTGTTATTTTGGGTGGTCCATTCCATAATTTCAGTTTTCTGTTGGTTAACTAGATAATCTGAATTTTTTTTAAACTGGGTCAGGGTGTTAAGAATTATTGAGGGGAGACTTCTAAGTCCCTTGTAAAAACAGTAAATTATCTGCATGGAAGGCTACTATTTTTTCTAGCCATCGTACATAAAAGGGATGATTCAGTTGTTAGCCCTGATTTCTCTTGCTTTGGGTTCAATATATAAGTTAAAGAGCATTGTTGACAATGAGCATCCTGGATGGGTGCCTATTTTATTATTTATCTTCTCTGTAAGATTGCTGTTGACCAGTATCTTTGCAGTTGGGTTCTAATACAGAGATGTCACCACCTTTGAAAAAGCCTCCTCTAATTCACATTGCTTGATGACTTTTTGCAAAAAGGGCCAGCTGACCCTATCAAAAGCTTGGGCTGCACCAAAAGTAAACTCTGACAAGGGTATCTTTTTTTGGGTAACCACATCTATTGCCCCAATCAACTCATGCGTAAACTTATATAGCGGTCTCCTTTTAATTAAATCTCTTTGGTCTTCATGTATCAGTCGGTCTATTCACCTTTCCCAGCCTTTTAGCCAGTATCTGGGTGTATTTTTAATAGTCACTATTCAGTAGTGATATATGTCTGTACTACTCACAACATTTAGGATCCTTTCCCGGTTTCAATATTATGCTAATCACCAGCCGGTCCCAGGCTGCTTGTTTCCGGTCCAGGGAAGACATGCCTTGGCAGTTTGGGCTGGATTGTTCCCATGAGGTACAGAGTCAAGAAGGATTTGCATATAGCTGTGTCTGAACTGGGGTGGCTAAGTGAGCTAAAAAACGATGATGGATTCTACCCAGATCTGTGACTGGGGGTGAGTGTCTGAAACGTTTCAGCGATTCGTCCATCTTCACCTTTTGTTTGCTTTAATTGCCGCCCCATCCCAGGATTTTGGGAACTTCTGTGAATTTAGAAAGGCTGAGTTCAGCAACTCTCCAAATCCAGGGCCAGAACTTCCTTAAGGGCAATATAGAACTCATTTGGCAGTGGATCTGGTTCAGCTGCTTTCTCTCTTTTTAAGTTACCAATCACCTTAATTCCTTCTTTGATTGCTATTTCAGAGTGTAGATTTTCTGTTACTACAAAGTTAGGGCATCTACCTTGTTAAGATAACAAGTAATTTGCTCTTTTGATACCACTATATCTCCTGAGTATAGATTTTGAAATAAAAAGGTAAAAGCTTTCTCAATTTCATAATCGTCTGTCGTCACGATTAAATGGTCCTTTGTTTGTATGGCTTGGATCTTATTTCTATTCTGCTCTGTCTTAATTTTCCATGCACAACCTTTTACACATCTTTACTCTTATTCATAGTGGGAAGGCTTACTCACATCTCATCTATTTCTGACTATAACCGCTAAACATTGGCCAGTTCACCTTCACCTCTTTTATTTTCCTGCCTGTATTCTCTAAAGCCTGTGGGTTATTAAACTGTTTTGCTTCCCCGCCTAACCTTTGTAGTTCACATTCCAATTGATTTATTTCTTGTGTTTCTATTCTTACTGGCTGCTAGGCTAATCAGTCTCCCCCTAATAATTGTTTGTGGACATCCCAAATGGTCTGGATTGAGGTTTCGTTGTTATTTAATGGAAAATAATCTTTTTTTTCCAATTTCAATTTATCCACTACCTGCTGGCGTAAAAGCAAAGATCTATCCAGCATCCATTATGAAGTAATACCTCACCAACACATACCATTTGCCCCACATTTTAATTTTAACTGTAACCCATCTCCCCTTAGGATCAGTGGTAACCTCTGCTACTGATACTTTAATAGATTTAAAAAAATGTAATAGCTACTCCTTTGCAACAGTGCTGATTGTTGCAAACATAAGTGTCCACCAATGTTTGTTTTTTCATTATCTCTTCCCAATCCACTCTCAGTAAATGGGTTTCCTGGAGAATTATGATTTCTCTATCTATCACTCATAAGTATTCCAACATTGTTGCCTTCCATTTCTGCCTCTAATGCCATCTACTTTCCTTGTTAGCATTTTAGCTAGCATCTGCTTTACCAATCTACTTCTCTCTAACTGTTGTGTTGGCCCTATTGACCCCACTTAGGGCCAGATGTAGGTGGCTAAATACCGGTCGGTAATGCCGAAATTCGGTAAATTTCAGCGTTACCGACCGGTATTTAGCCATGTGCGATGTAGGTATTACCGAACGCCATCGGTAATAAAAAATCTGTAAAAATAAGGGAAACCAGTTACTGTTTCCTTATTCACTGATTGGCAGACAAAAATACAGAATCGGTAAATAAGGAATCGGTAAAAATCACGAATTTGCTGAAAATCGGTATTTAAGAATCAGTAATTAGCACTGACTCAAAGCAGGTGGTAATCAGGTGCACTGCATATAAACAGCCCCAGAATGCAACAGTGTGAATACTATGACAGCCCTCTACATGATAGCGAGGCATCTATGTTTGCGAGCTGCAGGACTGAGGATCTGGCGACGGGAGTAGCGCGTGTACAGACTGCGTATTGCACTGTTCCAACTGACTGTGGCTGAAATCCTTGAGAGGTACGGCTACACTCAAACACCATCCTGGACCTGATACAGGACCTGCACCCACTCCTGGAGAACCAGACACGAAGGGCGCACGCAATACCCACTCATGTACAAGTACTCTGTTGCCTGCACCTCCTGGATTCTGGCAGTTACCAAGGGGTAATAGCTGTGGCAAGATGAGTCTCGCGTTTTTTCCAGAAATTCCTGGATGCCATGTTGCAAAGGATGCCACACTACATCAAATTCCGCAGCTCACAGGCAGAACTGCTGAAGACCAAGTTGGACTTTTGTCAGAAGGCCCAGCTCCCACACGTCATTGGCTGCATTGACGGGACACATATACCAATATGCCCCCCTGCTGCGAATGAGTACACCTACAGAAATCGCAAGTCCACACATTCGATCAATGTCCAGGTCGTATGTGATGCTTCTTTCATCATCACTGACATAGTTGCAAAATTCCCAGGGAGCACCCATGATTCATACATATTCAGGAACAGTGGGATTTATACCCATCTCCTTGCAGGTGAATTTGGACAAGGCTACCTGCTAGGTAAGTACATGTGACATCCCCTGAAGTATACACCTGCTGCTGCGATTTTAGACTGTGAATTACTTACTTACTTCTCACACACAGGTGACAGTGCCTATGCGGTGCGCTCTTTCATCCTGACTCTGTACCTGCACCCATCCACCCCAAGTGAAAGGCGATACAATGCTGCACCTACATCAACACGCAATTTGGGTGAGCGAACATTTGGACTCCTCAAAAGCCGGTTCCGCTGCAGGCACAAAAGTGGAGGTGCACAGCAGTACCAGCCCCTGGTGTGCTGCTAAATCATAGCTGTATGTGCCATGGTGGATAACCTTGCCACTAAGAGGGTGACACCTGTGGAAATGTGTGATTCTGAAGAGGAGGATGAGGATGAGGAAGGTACACAGCCACAGCACAGCGCAGCAGGCGGCGCATCTGCAGCAGATGGGAGACAGAGATAGTCAGAGATCATACAAAATTATTTCTAAGTAAGTAATGAGACAAAGCCAGTTAATGCATTTGTGTCACGGTGTTTAATAGACCTTACAACAGGCAATTGTCCAGCACACCGTAACACCAGCTATGTGTCCAATGGGCTACGTAACCCACAACAGAATGGGATTAGAGGGCTGTGCCTATCTCCTGCGCCCCCGCACACCAGTTATGCGTTCAGCATGCACACTGTCCTCACCAGCGCTGTGTCCTGCAGCAGTACCATGCCTCACACTGCGCCTCCTGCTCTCTTGCAAGGGGGGGTGTCAGTGCTGCAACTGCTTGTACACATCCCCTGTACCAGTGGCAACAATTTGGTTAGTCTGCATCACCTCTACGGCACTGGTGACTGTGACCAGGCCCTGAGTAACCTCACGGCTGCACTTTGCCATTTCAAGTTGCATGGCCACAGATCTACGACTGAGCACATGGGTTGCATTGCAAAGCCTGTTCATGGACTTGATGAAGCCTGCAAGTCCCTGCCTGTCTTTCCACCTTGCAGCGCGCTACTATCCATTCTGACACATAACTGCCCTACTGCCTCCGATACCTCCTTCATTCCCTCAGCCACGGTATTGTTGAAGCAGTAGATGGCCTCCTTCATGTCATCAACCTTCCTGTTGTGAGCCACCATCTGTCTTTGAATGGCCCTGATTGTCTTCCCCTGCAGGTCCTGCACTTTGAGCAACTTCCCCTCCAGTCCAGAGAAGACACAGGATCCATCAGCATCAGGACTCTGTGCCCTCTGTCGCCATCTACGGGCACCTGTGGTGGTTTCCTCCACGGGGGACTGTGCTCTAGATGCCTGTGTGTCATCGCTCGGTGTGGTCTGTTGGGCTTCCTGCAAGTCGTCCGTTGTGGCATCCATCTCCTGGAGTGTAGCCACTGTGTACCTTTTTGATGGTGGTGGTGGTAGTGGTAGGGATGTTGGTGTAGTGTCTGCAGGTGTCATGACTTCCTCCCCAATTGTTTTTTCCTCCCTGGAGGCATCGCCAGTCTCTTCTTCTGCAGCCTGGGGCGCTGTTCCACCTGTGGATACAGAATGTACTATTATTTACTTTTCTGCCAGCATATGTCTGGAAATAAATTCCACAACTGACATTTTAGCTGTCTGTCCTCCGCTATCTCATCCATTGATGTTTGTGAAATGCCTATGCTTATTGGGGACTGGCTGATTTGCTACCAGTTGATAGGGACTACACTTCCCATGATGCATTGCTGCTCTAACAAAAAACATGATCTGGAGTGGAATTCTTGCAGGGGGATTGGGGTTAGGGAGGGGAGACAGCCTGCTGTGCATGCATCTTACCTTGTCTCTTGGATGCTGTTCCTGAGCTATCCACATCCACAATGCCACTGACGCTCTCTGGCTGGAGGGTAGACTCTAACAGTTGGTCTAGGGCAGTAGGAGCAGGCGCTGTGGAGCTTCCCCTACCTGTCTTCCCTGCTTGTTTCTGTCAGTCAGCCATCCTCTCCTTCGCACGAGCCCTCAGGTCATACCATCACTTTTTTAAGTCCTCAGTTGTGTGATGTGTGACGATAATCGCATTGATCTTCTGCTAGATTGCCAGCCAAATGCTCCTTTTCTGAGACGCAGGGACATTCAGTGATCTCTTGCCAAGAGATGGTCATGGTCTTAGACAACTTCCTCTATGAGGACTTCCAACTCCCTCTCACTGAACTTGTGCTTCCTTTTCCTTCTGGCAGCATCCTTCCCCTTCTCCTGTGAGGCCATGATGTAGTTCCTCTGTGTTAGCTGGGTGGTGGCTGTGCAGCTCCTCTGCTCTTGCTCCTGCTCCCTGTCTCTCCAACAGCTACAGATTCAGTGCACCTGCAAGGGTGTGGCCACTTGCTGGTTGTGAAGTCATGAGGATGCACAGGATTGGCTGATTCGACAATTACAGATTTTTTGAATTACAGAATCGCTAATTACCAAATCGGGTTTACAGATTCGGTAATACTGATTCGGTAATGGGGATTCAGTACTTTTTTTACCGATTTGTAGGAAATCTGAAATGTTTAGCAATTATTACCGAATCAGTATTTTTTACTGATTTATTTTAACCTACATCGGAAATACCGAGTCCTTAATATCGATTCGGTAAAAATCGCTCTTAAGGACTCGGTATTTGGGGATTACCTACATCTGGCCCTTAGTCTCCATTCCTGGGACTCTGTTCTTCCTGATTTTCCACAAATGGGTGAAAGCTGTTCTTGCCCTGTATACTCCCCACACAGTGCAAACTGGTTGTGAAAAAGTGTCTGTTTGTACTCTCCCATGGAGAACCTTCCCAGTCTTCACTGGGTACGTCTTATGATTTACCCGTTTATGAGATATCTTCTCAGTAGGCATTTTTAGTTTTGTTTATTTTTGATGTGCTTTGATTTGTTCTTTATAGATTCCTACCTCTTTATGATCTTTTATATTGTGCATTTGGGTTTTCCACATAATCCTTAAGAAGGCCGGAAAACGCATCTGGGCTGTTGCTCCCAATGACCTAAGGTCTTGAATGTAATTCCCTGGTTCCCATTGTCTATCCTGTGTAGCTCTTGAAATATCTGAACAAATTCAAAATGCACGTTCTCCTATCGTGTAACTACCGACTTTAAGAGTTTCGTTTAGGATTTTCTCTTTTAGGACATAGGATTCAAAGTTAACTAGGATTTACTTATTCCTCCTTTTATAAATAGATCTCTATGTTCTCTCTGTACAACCTCTGCTAGGGTCGCAAGCCACAGACAAGGGATAAACTCTTTCAGCAAATCAATCACAATTTTTTAAATATTCTTTCCTTCCAGACCCTCTGGAACATTTAGAATTCTAAGATTGTTCCTCCTTGCGTTGTTTTCAAGTGTCTCAATTTTATCTCTCAGGTCTTTCTCACTCATTTTTAACAACTGTATCTCTTCGCTACTTGCCTTTACTTCTCTATTCAGCTCCTCCAAAGAGGTTTTGAGTCGACTGCTAATACATGTTGCCTCAAGGTGCTTATTTTTATCTCCAGGGCTTCACATGATTCCTGTATTTTTTCTTGATTTTTCTCGGAAGTCGTAAAATTCACTCTCATCTCAGTGTTTAAGGATTCTATAAGCCTTTCAACACCTGTGGGCTCTGCTTAGGGGTATTGTGGATTACTTGATGATTCCTGCCCCTGTGGCAGAAATGTGGCGTTTGCTTCTTCTAGTGTCAAAGTTTGTATCTGCTTATCATAAGCTGCTCCCCTATCAAAATGTTATCATTTGGCTGTATAGCTGGGACTGTGTTTATGTTGTTTAAACCACCTAACCGTGAAGTTCTGACAGGAGTGTTAAGGGAGTCCTGCTTAGCTTGCACTCTAAAGAAGGAGGGCAAAAAAGAGTTATCTTTATTCCTGACCCTCCCAACCTGTCTCGTTATAGAGAAGAAGCTGATTCTAAACTCTATTCTGCAACCCACTGTTTCACAGTCTATTTATTAGGTACTGGCACAAGAACTGTATTTTTTTCTGTGTGTGGATGGCTACAATATTTCCTGAAGCAATACTCCTGTTCCTCAGGCAGTAACTAACCCCCCCATTTCTCTTGTGCTTGTTTTTTACGTTACCCCCCAGCCACTTACCAGAGTCATGGGACAGTACCCTGCCTATAGGGCAGGGTGCTGTGTAATTTAAAAGGATGGTCATGTACTTTTAATTTTTGCATGTGAACACTCCTAAACTTTTATTTCACTTTTGTGAGGCCTACCCCGTCCCATAAAAAAACTTTAGGGTTTCCCTGTTACATTTAATAAGCTATAATTTCCAATTGGGAGCAGATAGCTATATAATGTTTGAATTGAGTTTTATTAACTGTTTGTTTAGTTAAAATCATTATATTTTTTATCTATTACCCATTTAGACACATATGAAGATTGAAAATAGAAAAAAACATAAATATATCTACTCTCTGTGGAGACTTGTGATTTGGACGTTAGGGTTCTGGATAATTTTAATATTTTTAGCACTGACCCCCACCTAAAGTTGCATATATCAGGGTAGGGCATTTGGCCGGGATGAGCCCTATATCAAACAAGAGAGGGTTAGCATGTTGTCTTCTATATCATGTTTTATATCTATAGAATTGTAATGATAAATACTCCTTAATGGTTAAGTAATTTTTTTAATAGTTTTGAAAATGCCACTTTTAGAAAGTTGGCATTTTCCTGCTCTTAGCTCTTTGTGCCTGTAGCCTGTCTTGGGTTACATGTATAGCTGACAGTTAGTCACTCTTCCAGACAGTCAAATACTAGAGGAATTAGGTTTGCCTCAATGGTCCATCTGCTGGCAGGATAGGAAGTGGACCTGAGCACAGGCTCACTTACAACTAAGGGGGTCAATTACGATGCTGTCTGGAAAGCATTCCCAACCAATCAGATTAGGAAAGCTTTCCAAACAATTTGTATTCGGGGAGTCCTACTGACTGAATACGATGATGTGTGATGCTTACAGACTTGGTTCGGTCGGACTCCCTTCGACTTCAATGGGAGCCTGTGTTCCGAACGAGAACACAGGGTCTGGTTGAAAAATATGGGTGGGTGGGGAAAACCTTGCACCCTGTGGCAGGCACCCGATGGTGGCTGCCACACTATGCTTGGTTGGGATGAGGGGTCCCTTGGTTACCCACACAGGCCCCATTTGGAGGACTATGGGCCCCATTTGGGGTCCTGCTACGGGCCCTCAAAGTCCAATTACCACAGTTGTGTTGTCTCTGCCAAAATGATTCAGAATGGCTGTTCGAATCGATGATCGTACTTGCTAATTAGGAAACCATCTCCATTGGGCTGTACAATTTGGCGTCGAACAGAGGACTTCCTTGCATCGTACTCGGTCATCCAGAAAGGTGACCAATTTGATCGGGAGCATAGGTCCCAAATCGGATTCGCAGTATTCGAATCCCATTTGGAGCCTTTCCTGACAAAATCGTAATTGACCCCTAAATAGGGTGTGCTCTTCCTTCATACAATGGGCCTAACCAGCTTACATTGTCAGTGCAGCCAGCTTGGAGCCAGGTCAGGGTAGTCTGGACACTCCATGCACTATAAAAAACATTTCTAGAAACTTCTCACATCTTCCAGAAGAAGGGCATCAGGTATTAAAATAGGCCCTTCAGACACACTCTTCAATTCACTACTGGACCTGCCGAAGGACTCTTAGAGGACTGTCTGCTGCTGTGACCCGCTGTGCACTCTGCAAGAGGCTGCAAGACTGCTGTTGTACCTGGAAGGACTGATTTGCTGTCTGAAACCTGCCATGAAGCCTCAAAGGCAAGCCCTGCTGTTGAACCCTGCATATTCAACTAAGCACAGAGCTAACAGAGTGACTCCAAGGACTTGTTTGCTGGACTCCTGTTCAGAGCCACAGGAACACAAAAGACTGCCACATTCTTGAAACTTCACACCTGGACAGGTATCTCTCTAAACATGTATCCATGGCTGTGGTGCTGAAGATGCCCAGATGGCAAAATCCCCATACTGAGGACTTAGAACATTTTTGGCCAAAAACTATTCTGCAAACCAGGAGGAGACCAGGGCCAACCTAAGTGCCAATCCGTTGGAGGCGCATTGCTGGTCAGATTGATTTTGTGGCTTCTCCTGCTACATTATTTTCCACTACAGAAAATCCTTTTCAGTGGTCCTTTGCCTAAGGGTTATCCAACTTTATGGAACTGTCTTCAGTTACTGCCCTTTGCCTTGTCCGGCTGGAGACTTTCAACTTCCATTTCGGCAACTTAGTCCGGACATAGAAATCATCACCGCGGCTCAAATTAAGGCCTTCTGACAATGACGCTTCCTCCTCAGACACCACATGCAGCATTGCCCCACTGAACTTTACCTTCTTAGACACTTTTCATCAGAACTTCTTTTAGGTCCGAAGATAAGCGCTGACCTGGCCCAATTCACTTCTTGTATCCAAATCACTCTCCATCACAGTTGACCATACTTTTCAACTTTGACCCGGGCTCAAGTGACTAGATGTCTGCGGTTGGCTCTTTGATCTTTTAGGCACTAGTTTTTACTAAAAAATTTAAAAACTCATAACTTCGGTTCTGCTGATTGGATTTTTGTAATTTCTTTGTTGTGTTTTCATGCTATTACTGTCTGTTTGCTGCATACATACTTTACACATTTCCTTTAAGTTAAGCCTGATTTCTTTTGTGCCAAGTTACCCAGGGTTAAGCAGAGGTTAATTTAGTGACTTTTTGTGGTTCACCCTGCAATGTATTGTGGCTTTTGCTTGACAAGGGCTTATACTCCAGTCAACCAACAACCCAATTTCTCATGTATACAATTTCGAGTAAGAATTTTTAAATACCTCCAAAATCTTAGAATCTTTAATAAGCAAAGTATTATTGTCTTATATAATAGATTACATTTTAATGCACTTTTTTTATTCTTAAAATAATTGAGTTTACCTGCTAGCTTCTACCTTCATAGTATTTTGCACTAGATCTCATTAAATGTAATGTTGCATCTTCAGTAGAATGTTTGTAAAACTGAAACTTTGCTTTAAGTAATTAATCAAGACAGGTCGCGGATTCAGTAGAAAAAATATAAGTGCTCTTATTTTTTTATATTGTTCATTATTTCGGAAGATGTTTGAAGCTTTCTCTACCATTTTCTAATAGATATAACATTATAAAGTTCCTTGATGTTGATTTAAAGGAATCCCATAAAATATTAGGAGAAGTACCTGAGGTATTGCTTATAAGGAAAACATTTTGTGTAAAAACTTTGAGTAAACTGGTGATCGAATAGACAAGAATCATTGATTCTCTATCTTTTATTTCCTTTATAAACAGGTAGTATATCTAGATATATGTCAACTGGAATATGATCAGATATTAAGATTGAACCAATCTCTGGTTTCAAGAGATGTAAAGATAAAGATTTAGAAAAAGAAAGTATATTCTCTCATTTGGATAACAAAGTCCCAGTCATCATCTACCAGACATATTTGCTTTATTGTTGATAGATATTGTCTATGTATAGTGGAAGGGACACTTTCAGTGTTGTTAATATATAATTGAAAAGAGTACAACTACCGTAATGCCTTATTTTGGATTTGTGAAAATAATATTGCTATGCTATCTTGCTCTTTTTCTATTTTGTACCACATTTACACATATGTTAAAGTGTAATGTATTTATCAATCCATAGTCCATGTTAAGTTGAGAAATGTTGTAAGGTTTAAATGTCTATGTTGTCCTATCTTTGTTATGCTATAGAATTGATGCCATGAGTTTCACAAACCAAAGTTTGTTGACTTCAAAATTGTAAGGTATGTACATTTGTATGCTGAATATAAGTAGTGTTTTATTGTATGTACTCTGCAATATTTATTGGATGACTAATACTATATATCATTATAGGTTGTGTAATAGCCAGATTTGTGCATGCTAGGCATTGGAATGGTTGATTTCCCATTTCTCATCTCTACTTTGTTGTTTGGAATGTTTGGTATAGTTAATCTACAAATTCAGTAGTTTTTGTGCCCAGGGAGGTTTGGAAATAAACGTGGACAAAACTAAGTTCATTGGCTTCCATCCACACCATTCAAAACCACCCAACCCAACCCAACATTAAAAAGGTCCACGCTAGAGCAGGTACATTCCATTGAGTACCTTGGATTTACCCTCTGTGAGCAGATGGATTGGACAACACATTTTCCAAATATAGACTTGAACTGGATCAATACATTGGTGGACTACTAAGGTTCATCAGGTATCTTTTTGTAAACCTGTCTCCCCTGTATTGCAGATCTACGCACTCAAAGCGCTGGGCTTGATACTTTACAATAGAGAGCTCTGGGGCCACAAGGCTGTTAAGGCCTTAGTACTGACAGAGAATAGACTTCGAAGACAACTGTTGAATCTCCCAGCTAGCACTCCACTGATTCAACTCAGGCTTGATATGGGGGTCAGGGCAATTTCTGAAGGGATTGCTATTAGGCCTCTATTGTGTTGGAGAAGGGTATGGCTAACCCCTGAGCTGCTCTCCTATCGACATGGGTTGGAAGAAATACTTGGCATGCAGAGGGGAGGAGATCTGCCCTGGATTAATCATGTCAGAGACACTTTGCAAAGCATGGGAAAAGATAGGCTTTGGGATGACCCTGTGGCGGCATGCAGTCAAACTTCTAAACTAGAACTCAAAGTGAGTTATAAGATTTTTAAACTATGCTCTCTTATAATTAGTTCAACCCTGGGTACTCTGGTTATTGGCTTTTTACAGTGTAGGGATCACTACAAAGCCAAAGAGTTTCTAGATGAAACTGAAGCAAGTCTGGCCAGAAGGCTCTATGTCCAATTCAGACACGAGTCCCTCCCTCTGCGTACATTCAACCACAAATGTGCTTGACCTAATAATACAGAGGAGTAGACTTGGCTGTCCTGTGGCTTTGCTGGCAAAACCATAGTATGTGTACTCTTCATTTGCCCAGAGTATAGGGTGTCAAGGCAAAAATTGATAATTCCTATCTGTAGGAACTTGAGGATCGCTCAGCATGTGGAGGCGTATAGAATCCTTAAATCAGAAACCAGTTAAAACATAGTGTTTACAATCTCAAAGTATTTCTTTGCATTGTGGTGTATCAGATGTAATTATTTCCTGCCATCTACTAGAGATCCTATCACTTAGTATGGAATCAGTTTCAATCTGCACTGTGCTGTCAAGGTTTACAATGCATTGCAGGTTAAGTATGTAATGCGATGACATTTTGTACAGTCTATTCCTAAGGTTGGTACTGAGACATTCAGGGGCATATTTACAAGCCCCTATCACCACCACAACATCACTTTTTGTAGCGTGTGGTGGCATTAGGGGCTTCGCTTTATTTACAAGGCAGCGTTAAGCCTCTCAAAGTGGCTTAATGCTGCATTTTTAAATGAGGCACCCTTTCACACTGTATTTAGCGTGAAAAGGGAGGGCAATGGGTGTTGCGGTGGGCGTTCCACCGCAACACCGATTGATTTTGATGCTGCCTCCTATTTACAAGGGTGGCGTAAATAGGAGGCAGCACCAAAATGAAGAACATAGAAAACCAGGTCTTAAACAGGCGAAACGTGTAGAAATGCTTTATTTTGCTTTCTTTTTGCTGTTTCCATGTGTGCTGCAATGTGAAGCAATGTGAAGCACACATAGAAACAGGAAATTGCCATTGATTGTTTATGCACATGAACAATAAATTAAGAAACACACATAAAAGTTACAAAATGTAATTTAAAGATTCATAAAGACACATAAACAATCTTCCCCTCAACACAGGCACCCTTGCACTATGGTGCAAGGGTGCCTGCATTGGCAAGAGGCTGCTAAGTTTAGCGCCAGCATAGGGGGAAGGCAGGGCTGCATCATGTACTTGTAAATATGGTGCAGCCCTGTATTTCTGAAGAGGCGGAGTGCAACGTTAAGCCAGGGAGGCTAATGCCACACTCCATCACTTCGTTTTAAATATGCCCTACATTCTGTTAAATTCAATAACTATTTTAAATGGTCTTAAGTTGTTTTATTCATCTGCTTTTCTGAGTTCTAATCAATGGTAGCAACTTTTTATCTTTTGTATTGTTTCATGTCTTAAATAATTATTAGACTGTCTTTTATGGCCATACACCGAAATAAAGAGTATTGATATCTGATATTTAATCTATAATTTCTAATTCATTTTGTTTTTGTCCTTCCAGGACATCTTTTTACCTGCTTTTCTGATCTACTTCTGTGTGTCATATAATCTGTTTGTGTTATTGAATTTTATACCACTGAAACTTTTATCCATGATGTTAAATATCTTTTTCCTTTTAGGTTGTTACTTTTCTAGCTTCAAACACATTTGATGAATAATCCAGACTTTTAATAATGTATTTTTTTATTCATAAGAGGTCCAACACCAAATGTATGTGGGTAAACACCTGCCACTGAAGAGATCTCCGCTCCACACCAGGAACAAGCCATCAGTGAGGACTCCACTCCTGCACGTCTGGATGATGAGGAGTTGTCTGTCCCATCTGGTATGCCTGGGCAGATGGCTCCAGTGAGTCTCGCTCAGGCCATACGTACACCTCCCATCCCAGCTGTTACCACATCTCAGACCTTGAATTCATCCACTTCCTGTGTCCAAAGCAATATCTACCCAATCTTGTGCTCCTCAGTCCTGGCTGCTAGTCCCCCGGCACCACTACCTCAAGTTCAGCAGGGAGCTAGTAGGATGGGGCACACTTGGTTAAGGCCAGAGTGTAGGGGTTGTGTGAGGGAACAATGAGCCATCAAAGTGAGACCACTGGGTTAATGGTCACCCAGGCTACCATTAATCAAGTCTTGGGATTGACTCCATTAGTCCCAAGACATGATGGGCCAGGTTCTTGCAGAGCTCCAGGAGATGAAGCATTTGCAGACGGAGCTCAATGTTCAGATGAAAAATCACAAGTCCAATATGTGCTCCGTGCTTGGGGTGCTGCATGACATATTCAACCACATGTGAAGGGCTTTTCCAGCACCACCTTCCCCTTTCTATGGTCCAACAACATCTGAATCAGCAACAGAAAGGGAGTCCCTGCCACAAGAGGAAACACCTGCAGCCACCTCAGTACCAACAACTCTGAATCCATCAGCCTCCCGTAGGAGTACACGTCCATCCGGACCACCAGAAGAGGATTGCAAGACCACCAACCAATTCTAATGTCTGCGATGTGTGACTACAATTCCCTCTGTGGACTTCTTTCTGAACATGTATACCTTTCTGATGCCAATTGTATCTTGTATAACAGACTTCAAACAAATCTGGCCCTTTAACAATAGTTTCAGTCACCATGACTGACCTTTTCTGTGTGTTCTTTTATAGTTTTCATCCAGTTTAAGTTTATTTGTTTTTGTTTAATAAATGCAAAACTAACAAAGTCAAACACTGGTGTTGTATTATTTCCTTAAATTACTTTTTTTAACCTTTTTATCATACATTTTCAAATGTAAACAAAAATAGAATATTTATTCATAAATTATTTCCATTTAGGTAATGTTCCTCACATCTAGCAAAAATGACAAAAACACAGAAACCACATATCAACAACTAGTATTTTATGAAAATGTAATATTTATTTATTTATTTATTTATTTTTGCTATTTTTAAAGCGCGCAAATACCCATACAGGTGTCTCGGCGCTGGTGATCAGAGAACTCCTTACTCTTTGAGGGTAGTTCAACAGAGGAAAAAAGCCATGTCTTGAGGCTCTTTCGGAATTTAATGAGGGTGGGGGCAGTTTTGATATGCAATGGGAGGGTGTTCCATAATTTAGCAGTAGCTGTAGTGAAGCACCTGTCTCCCCAAGTGGCTTTTTTTGTCCGAGGGACAGACAGTATGCAGGTAGTAGAGGATCGAAGTGTTCTGCGATGCTCCAGAGGATGAAGAGCTATTTTTAGGAACTTAGGCCCTGAATAATTAAGGGTCTTGTAAGCTATACAAAGAGCCTTGAATTTTATTCGGCTCCTGATTGGGAGCCAGTGGAGCTCTTTGATGCGGTGGGATACTGATGTGAATTTGGGGATAGAAAGTAAGATTCTTGCAGCCGCGTTTTGAACGGTCTGGAATTTGTTGAGGACTCCTTCTTGCGCATTGAGAAGCAGAGAGTTGCAATAGTCCGTTTTTGAGAACACAAGAGTACTAATAAGTGTTTTGCCGGCTGACTGTGGTAGATATGGAAGAAGTTTCTTGAATTTTTTGAGTATATAGAATGCAGATGATACGACGGCATTGGCGTGGTGGTGGAAAGTCAGTTTGTTATCGAAGATAACTCCCAGGTTGCAAACCTTAGTCACCGGTTCGGGGGGGGATCCCAGCTCCGGTGGCCACCATTGTGGGGACCATGCTGGTTTCAAGCTCCCGAATGTCATCACCTCCGTTTTATCAGAGTTAAGCTTGAGGCAGTTTGATGACATCCAGGAGCTTATTGCCTTCATACCCTCCTGGAAGTTGGCTGCTACGCTAGCTCCGTTATTATACACCGATAGCACTAATTGCGTGTCATCGGCGTATGTAGTCAGTGCAATGCCGTAGGATTTTATCACCCTCGCCAAGTCCGATACATAGACATTAAAAAGCGTCGGACTTAGCGAGGAGCCTTGTGGGACGCCACAGGGGAGAGAGAAGGTCTGGGAGGTGAAATTACCCATTTTGACAATCTGTGGCCGGTTGGCGAGGAATGAAGCAATCAGGTCTTTACCTGTTCCTCCTATTCACAGGGCTGCGACACGGTCGATCAAAGTGATATGATCGACCGTGTCAAATGCAGCGGAGAGATCTAGGAGTATCAAGACAGCTGATCCTCCCTTGTCCATAGTTGTTCTGATTTCGTCCGCGGCTTTCAGTAGTGCCGTCTCTGTCCCGTGTCCCTGCCTAAAACCGAACTGTGTGTCGTCTAGCAGATTGTTGTCATTGATGTATTTTGACAGCTGCAAGTTCATGGATTTTTCAAAAATCTTTGCTGGAAATGGGAGACAAGCGATAGGTCTATAGCTTGCTGGAAGAAGAGGGTCTAGCGTGGGTTTTTTCAGCAATGGTTTTATGATCGCTTCTTTCCAGACTGAAGGATATGTTCCAGTTGTGAACATGGCATTGCATATTGTGGATAATGAAGGGGAAATTGCTTCCGGTATGCGGTTAAGAATGGAAGGGGGACAAGGGTCCAGGGGGGAGCCGGATTTGGTACTGGCTACTAGACGTTGAATATGATCTTTATCTACGGGGTTGAAAGATAATAAAGTTGGTGAAGTGCTGGTAGAGGGAGGAATCACCGATTGTAGGGGGGTAGATCGCGAAAAAGTCTGGAAGATGGAACTAACTTTTTCCTCGAAGAAGCTGGCCAAGGCATCGGTCAGTGATTGAGAAGCCTCTAAGGGCGGCGTCGGGGGGTTGGATAAGGTGGTAACTACCCTGAATAGTTCTCCTGACGAGTTTTTTGCCTGATTAATCTGAGTGATAAAGTAGTGACTTTTCTCGGTAGTTATCGCTCTTTTGTAGATAGCGAGGGCATTTTTATAGTTGGATTTGTCTGCCGGGCTGTAATTGCGACGCCATTGTCTTTCAAGGTTCCTGCAGTATTGTTTCTGCATGCGTAGGGCCTCCGTGAACCATGGGGCTGAAGAAGTTGTTGTATTTCGGTGTGATGATTTAGGAGGGGCTAGTTTGTTGCAGGCCAAGTCCAGGTTGGTCAGGTAGTTTAAAGATGCTTTGGTAGGGTCATGCTCAGTGGGGATAAATGTATCCTGTATCATCTCTGCTAATTGAGATATATCAATATTTTTCCAGTCTCTGTATGTTGAGCGAGCTGGTGCAACAGGGTTCGATTTAGTGGCAGTTGTTTGCACTGTGAAGCAAATAGCTGAATGGTCTGTCCAGATCAAAGGGATTATCTGGGTAATATTTACAAGAGGACTGTTTGTAAATATTCCGTCTAATGTGTGACCGGCCTGGTGAGTCGGAGAATTAATGAGCTGTATTAGGCCTGCAGCTTCAAGGTCTGAGATAAGTTGCATGGTATCATGGTTATTTGGAATCTCAAGGTGAAAATTAAAGTCACCTAGTAGCGTAAACTGAGGGGCGTCAACGACTGCTTCCATTAGATTACCTATGTTAGCTAAAAACTTAGCTCTTGAGCCAGGAGGGCGGTAAATCAGCATTCCCTTGAAGGATGATTTTGCTGATAAGCCTAAAGTGAATGTAAGTGACTCATATTCTGAACATATATGTGGTTTAGTCGCGAGTTTGAAGTGGCTTTTATAAATGATGGCAATGCCGCCACCTCTTTTTATTGGTCTGTCAAGTCTGCAAACATTGTAATTGATGGGAGTGGCTTCTGCAAAATCGGGTCCTGAGGCCTCATCGCCATGTCTCGGTGATAAACAGTAGGTCAAGTTTGTACGCATCGATCAGGTCGGCTATTTCCGTTTTGTGTTTAGGGAGGGATCTAGCGTTTATTAGTGCTGCTTGTATAAAAGGTATGTTATTTATTGAAGATTTACTGGAACATTTGATGCAAGATGGACATGACAGTGGCCTAAGATATGGTTGGAGTGTCTTACAATAGGGAGTCTATGCGGTTGATCCGCTAGATGTCTCAGTTGTCGTAATTCGTCGGCGGAATAGGTTAATCTCACCGTGAGTGAAGGAGGCCGTGGGTCTGGAATTGCAGGGGGGGTGGCCGTTGGCCCGTCCTCGGCGCGGACGAGCGCAGACGAGCTTGCCTTATGCGCGCCTTCGGCGCGCATTCGTCGCGCCCGCTGCGCTCGTCCGCTGCGCTTCCGGTTACAGCACATTTTTATGTCTACAGGCTGGCATAGGAAGTGGGCGTGGTCACGTGGTCACGTGATTGGTCACGTGATTGGGCGTGTCCGCTGCTGTGAGGCGGCGTTGCCCTAGCAACAGGATGCCGTGTCAGCCCTGGATCGGCTGAACGGTCTGTCACGAGTGCGCTGGAGTTAGGTGGAAATTAGCAGTTCTGTTAAAAGCAGATACAGCAAATACACAAAGTACAATTTAAAAATGTGAGCGTGCTAACTCCCGGCTTCCGCCTCAGGAGTGGAGCTCTTTGAACGCGCAAATTCGATCTGCGCGCGCTCAAATAGAGCTGGTGGGCGTGGTCACGTGATTGGTCACGTGATTGGGCGTGTCCGCTGCTGTGAGGCGGCGTTGCCCTAGCAACAGGATGCCGTGTCAGCCCTGGATCGGCTGAACGGTCTGTCACGAGTGCGCTGGAGTTAGGTGGAAATTAGCAGTTCTGTTAAAAGCAGATACAGCAAATACACAAAGTACAATTTAAAAATGTGAGCGTGCTAACTCCCGGCTTCCGCCTCAGGAGTGGAGTTCTTTGACATTTGTTTGTCATATTTTACCAAAACTAGTACAGCACATGCACAACCCAAATACTCAGTGCCATTTTTACATTTACAGTTCCAGACCTTGCCACCATGGAAGGACGGGATATAATGAAAAAAATCAGATTCAATAGGCAAAGAATGATTGATTTATGTCATCAGCTGGAGCATATGGCTCACAATAGGAATCCCACATCAATAACACTAATACTTGAAATTGTGCCATTACTGTTTTTTGAGGCCACAGGATCATTCCTATACACTGTTGCAGTATCTGGGGCAATGTCACAACCAACTTTCAGTACGGTGCTACAAGAGCTACTTTCTACAATGATGCGACACATCAACAGCTTCTCACACTTACCACCAAAAGAGGTTTTTGAAAATGTAATGGAAGATTAGTATCCATTGGCTTGACTACCACGTGTGGTTAGAGCAATTTAAGTAGTACAAATTGCCTTGGTGGCAACATTCAATAGAAAATAAGTCTAATGCAACCTTCAAAACACCCTTTCAATCTCTTTGCAAGAATTCTTTCAACAAGATATGTACACCAAAAGTCTGCATGTCTTTCACAGGATCAACCCATGCTCCCTTTGTACTTCTAAACAGCAGCATATAACAGCAAAGGTCACAACTTTGAAATGTCCAAATGAAGATGACAGAGCAAAGGAACCTGAAACAGGAAAAAAACACAAAAGCATGCAAACTACATTACAAAATAAACACATTACTAATGAACTATTTAGAAGAAAATTTTTCCAAGGACAATCAAAGATAAACAGTGTAAATGAACAAAGAAGTCAATGTGACCTGGATGTTCCTTAACTTGCCCTTTCTAAAAAATATCTAGCACAGACTGTCATCCTCATTACATTAAAAGTTGGATTTAACATTTATTTTCTAACATTGTAAATATATACTCACGCGCATTTGAAGAAATTGTCAATAACATCTTGACGTAAGACAATTCCTTCCTCTTCACCACTATCACCTTCATTTGGCATTTCCACATCCTCACCCAGTGGCTCATCATGGTCCCCATCCTCTGCAATGTATGTAATTTTCTTTTGTAGGGCTATGTTGTGCAACGTGCAAAAGACCAAGTGGATTTGGCACACCTTATTGGATGAGTAGAGGAGGTCTCTACCATTCTTACCAAGACAGAAAAATTTGACCTTTAAGAGCCCTAAAGCCAACTCCACTGACCTACGTGTTCTTCCATTGGACTCATTGAAGCAGACTTCCCATGACTATGTGGATTCCTCAGCTGTGCCAACAACCATGGTTGGTTAGGAGGAGAAGCTGAGTCTCCAATATGACAAAAAAGAGCACAAAAAAACATTACTAGATAATGAAACTTAAAATTAACCAAACCAAAAAATATTGATAGATTGTACTTACCAACAAGCCAGGCCCTATCAGATCCACATTGTGACATTTGCAGGGGTATGCTGCTGTTCCGAAGTACAAAGGAATCATGGTCTGATCCAGGAAAATGCGCACAGACACTTGCGATGTACATATCAGGTAAGCAGACAACTTGCACATTGATTGAATGGAAGTGCTTCCAATTCCGGTAGATTTGTTCCCTGGCAAGCGGTGGCACTAAGGCAATGTGTGTACCATCAATTGTTCCAACCACATGTAGTATGCAACCTAATTTCAATTTCAATGTATTACTCTATTCACATTTGTTAAATGCATAAAAGTTCAGAAAGAAATCACAGTGCAAAATGGCATAGATATGTTAAAAATCGACAATTGGTTATTTGTTAAAATAACAATATTCTCAGATATGTCCAATGATTAAAAACAGCAGCACACATTACTAAAAATAATAATTAATATTTCATTTTCAGCAAATAAGATAATAACAACAAAACCTTTAAACAAACAAGTTAGAACAACACCAATCCTACCCATGCTCTGCCTAATCCCAAAGCACACTCTGACTATTATATTATCATCCTTACAATAGTTTGTTAAACAATTAAGAATCAGCAATTAAAACTGATCCAATAAAACAACCCCCTCTCAGATGAACCTTTCCTTGTTCGCAAAATTGAAAATAAGTTTGCAGTTATAAAACAGACAAAAGGGTTTCCAATGTATTGATAACTGCAAGGGCTAAGGAATGAGAGGATAAACTCAATTTTGTTATCATTAGGAGGATAAATGTTTTCCTTTCCATTTTATTAAAACAATAGAAAAGTAAAATGTGCTACATAGTTTGTGGGGAACGGTTGTCACAGGGGCATTGTGATAAATGATTTAACGAATATGCTTGAGCTGGGTAGCCTACCATTAGGGGAAAAAAATTCAGTCTCAGCCTCATTAATACATATCAATGCATAATATTGGAAACAAAGGAGAGATAGGAATCATGACCCATTGCCACACTAGGCAGAGTCTGGTAAAATAACACGGTAACTTTAATTTGATTATGTTGTCTTCTTTCTAGTTCAAACTTACTGGCAAAGGCCTCTCTTAACTTGGTTTTAGAGAAAGACAGACAATTTAATGGTGATGTATACGAAGAAGCTGGGCCCAGATCAGTAAAGGACTGCTTAACATGTGCTAGCCATGGGAAACTGTTGGCTCCGTCAAGATTGATTATATCTTTTAATACCACTTGATTTATCATAACCAAATCCCTCTTCCAAATTATCAACCATAAAAGAAGCAGGCTAATTTAATTGAGTCATTAATAGGACAAGTTCTTTATCAGCAATCAGGTTCGAGCAAGCCGGAGGGACTGAAAGAAGCTTTTTGACAAATCTATCTTCTGCTGTCTTCAAGGTACCCACCTGAGCTATGCCCAAATTTCAGCACCATTGGTAGCTATCGCAACCGATTTTGCCAAATAGACTTCTAACATTTCCTTGCATGTTTTTCTACCCAGGTTAGAAGCGAATTTCCAGAGAGCAGCTATACTACGTTTCAACATGTTTGTTCTATTTTCCATCATATCAGACCAGTTAAGTTTCGAATCACAAAGGAGGCCTAAATACATAAAAGACTCTAAGCATGCCAGGGGACCGGTATCCAGTTGGACCAAAATTAGTTTTTCTTTCTAACCCCGCTGATGTAACAAAGGTTTTCGATTTGTTGACAAGCAAACTCAATTCAGCCATATAATTTGAGTAGATGCTAATCAATCGCTGTAGGGCCAGTGGTGTTCTGGCCATCAAGATGCATCTTCTCCATAGAGAAGAGCAGGCAATGAAAGGTCACCTGCAGATGGAAAGTCCATACACTGTGCGGTCAAAACCTAACTAAGTTTATTTGTATACAAGGAAATAATAAAGGGGGCAAGGACACACCCTGTTGAACCCCTTTTTCAATTCTGAAATTTTTTCTATATGAAGATCAAGAGAGCCACCGCCCCATTCTTGAGGACAAGGGGCTTTTAACACCCTCCAAAAGGCTTTGTTGTCTTTACTCCTAGATGCCTCACACAAATAATCCCATGCTTCATCCTGCAACTGCTTTTTCTCACCTTATAGTCAGCTCATAAGTTCCTTATTAAATCTTTGTTTCTGCTGTGTATTTTAAGAGCAGTGCGAGGTTGTTTAGAAGCCTTATAGTTTGTCTCAAACCATCTTCCTACCGGTGGAGAATTTCTTGTTGCTGGGCATGAGAGATTAGCACTTATAGATGTTAAGATTCTTCTAAAAGCTATTACTACTGGCTGTCAGAGTGGGTATCTAAACAAGATTGAATCTTGGGTACCACCTCCTTTACAACCTTTGGGAGAAAGGAAGTTGAATCTATTTTCTCGCATTTAAGAGTTGTTGGAATTAGGTAGCCTGGCCTAGGGCAAGACTAGCATATCAGAGGCTCAGTGTAAAGGTTGCAGACCACCCAAAAGTAATTCCACGCAATAGCACTCAAAAAGAAAACACTACACCAAAAATGTGTGAAAATACGTGCTGCTTTATAAAAATAATATACTTTCTGTTCTCACAATATAAATAGCTTAGAACATTTCAAGTCACTTTAGATATCAGCAATTATATCACTAAACTGCTAAGCAATTAATCAATTACCTTGTCAGTACTCTCAAACTTATTACTCTAGGATTCACAGTTCAGTACCTTATAATCAATCAGGTGAAATATTAATCCGCTAGAACCTTGGGAGAGAAAACTACAGCTCAATCTAAGTACATGTAGATTTCCTTTTGGAGATGAAAGCACAATTCTTATCAATATGGAAGTTAATTCAGTCTCTGCCAAGGTGCTAGCCTAAATCAGCAACTTTGCATTACCAGCGTTTCTAGCATTTAATTAGGCATAGTTTCTACATTTGACCTATACTCTACAACTGGACCCAGCATTAGCAATAACACTTTTAATCTGCTATGTAAGTTTCCAGTTAATTCCAATAGTTCATTGCATTTAAACAAGCACTATCACAATGACTGGCAGGTAACCTTTATGCTTTCTTAGGCCAGTTAAAGATGCATTGTACTTGGCTTTTGCTCCTTAGAGCCTCTATTCCACCCTGGGGGGCAAACTGTTAGGCACTGACAAGAGCCTGGACTTCTATGAGGCCTTGTACTCCCTTTTACCCCTTAGATCAAATCAGGCTTCCGGAATCAATTAGTCTTGGGTCTGTTAGGCCACTCGTTTCTCTCAGGCCCTTCACCCCCTTCTTCTTTGTCAGTGCTGCCCTGTGAGGGGAAGAAGACAGACGAGCGGGAGGCCTAACTAGCTCCCCCTCGCCACCCCTCACTCTTCCCGGCTTACTTGTGTGAGCAGGCAGCAGGCGGATCCTCCGCTCACCCTCTGGGTTTGAAGACGCTTCTCCCCTCCTACTCGGCCTCCTCGCTCCCTCACAGAGGAGCGGAGACCTTCCCAGAGCAGGATCGAAGCGCTGACACGGGGAGGCAGCCTCACAACAGGGCTGCTCCTCACCGTTAGGATCTGTCCCTCGGCGCTCGTCGATCAGGAGACGCTCCACCGGCGCCTCTCCTCAGGGCAAACACTCCCTCGCCGGGCATGCGCGGAAGCGCTCGCTCTTGTTCCGCCTCTCCTGGCGGCCGCTCCCAGAAAGGATACTACTCTCCTGGGCCTGCTCGGTCCTAGGCCCCTCCTGTGGGGATTGTGATCGCGTCAGCGGGCATGCGCGAAGGCGCTTCCGAGAAGTGGCTCGCCCTCCCCTTTCTAAGGGAGACAGTACTCTTCAGGCAATGCGCCAGCAGCGCGGAAGGCGCTCCGGGGGTCCCGTCCACAGAGAGAAGCCTCTCAGGCTCAGTGGATCCCAGGGCAGGCGCTGTCACAGAAACGATCAGCCCCCCAGGGGTCCCACTCACAGTGGGGTCGGCGCTGCCTCCAGAAACCGGCCAGCTGCACGAACAACCAGGACTTCCCAGGAAACCAGGGGACAAGCCTTCCTCAGCACCCAGGAAGGTAGGAAAACAATGCTAGTTCGTTTCCTTTACCTCAGCGCCCACTCTGCAAGGTCCTTTTAGCACTCAAGTTGAGATAGGGGTTGGGATCTAGGGAAGAAGGCTATCCTTCCTGAGTCTCCTTCTGCTGAGACTCTTTCTGCTGGGCAGAGGACTGCGCACCGCAGCACTGCAGTCTCCTTCTCCTTGGACTTCCCCTGTATAGTTTGGACAAGGGGCAAGCTAGGCGCCCAGGGTCTCCAGTAACCCTTCACAGTGGGGTCAGGACAAGTAACCCAAAAGTGGATAATGAGGTGACAACCCAAGGCAGCTTCCCTATCTAGGAGGTCAACCCTATGTCTCACCTCTCCCACCCTTAGCTACAGCCTGTCCTCCAGCTGACTTCCACAGGTAGACAAAATGGCTGCCCCGCATTCCGCCTTATATAGGCTGCCCTTCAGTGGTCCAGAATGGACCAGAAGGTTCTAGAATGCCCTATGTTAGGCTATGGCCAAGTTCTGTGTGTGACAGTTGGGGCAGTTGGTGGCCACCATTTTAGGTGGTGCCAACTTTCCTGTCAGAACAGGCCTCTGGGCCTGAGGTAAAAGATTATGAGGGGGAGAAAGAACACCTATCCCCCTGGCCAACACCTACAAAAAGTCAGTAGACAAAAAATTATCAAGGGTATGAGGGGCAAAAAGGGGACAAAATAAATAATAATTAGGAGGGACTTCGCCAAAAAGCCAGACAGGTCTAACACACGTCCCCCCCAGCTGAAAGTGGGGAGAACTACCCAACCCCTTGGGAGTCCTCATCACTAAGGCGGAAATACCTGGAGAGACCGTCTGCATTGGCGTGGTCCACTCCAGGCCGATGTTCCACCCGGAAGTCCATTTCCTGTAGGGAGATGGACCACCTCAGCAACTTGGGATTTTCCCCCTTCATTTGCATCAGCCAACGAAGGGGTCGGTGGTCAGTCTGAACCAGGAAGTGCGAGCCAAAGAGGTATGGCCGCAGCTTCTTCAGAGCCCACACCACCGCAAAAGCTTCCCTCTCAATGGCACTCCACTTCTGTTCCCGGGGAAGCAGTCTCCTGGATAAGAAGACTACAGGTTGATCCAGGCCCTCTTCATTCAGTTGCGATAACACTGCCCCAATGCCATGTTCTGATGCATCTGTTTGGACAATGAACTCCTTGGAGAAGTCTGGGGCCTTCAGGACCGGTGCCGCACACATTGCCTGTTTCAATTTCTCGAAAGCTTGCTGACAAGCTCCCGTCCAAACTACCCGTCGAGGTTGTTTCTTGGAGGTGAGCTCTGTGAGGGGCGCTACAATAGTGCCATACCCCTTCACAAAGCGACGGTAGTAACCTGTGAGGCCCAGGAAAGCTCGGACCTCAGTCTGTGTCTTGGGGGGTTCCCAGGCCATGATTGGCTCAATCTCCGCCTGCAGGGGCTGCACAGTCCCCCTACCCACCAAGTGTCCAAGGTACACAACCGACCCCTGCCCAATCTGGCATTTGCTGGCTTTGATGGTCAATCCAGCTTGTCTCAGGGCCTGGAGAACGGCCTGCAAATGCTGCAGATGGTCCTCCCAACTGCTACTGAAGACAGCAATGTCATCCAAGTAAGCAGCAGAGAAACTCTCCAATCCAGAGAGGACCTGGTTCACCAGCCGCTGAAATGTGGCAGGGGCGTTCTTGAGCCCAAAGGGCATCACACAGAACTGGTAGTGTCCCTCAGGCGTGGAGAAGGCTGACCTTTCCCTCGCTCCATCTGTCAAGGAGATCTGCCAGTACCCTGAAGTGAGGTCAAAGGTACTCAAATACTGGGCAGCTCCTAGCCGGTCAATCAATTCATCCGCCCTAGGGATCGGATGAGCATCAGTCTTAGTCACTGAGTTCAGTCCTCGGTAATCCACACAGAACCTCAGTTCAGGTGTGGTGCCTGGTGGTGCGGCTTTTGGCACGAGCACCACCGGACTGGACCAAGGGCTATTGGAAGGTTCAATAACTCCCAGCTCTAGCATCTTGGCAACTTCTCCATGGATGCTAGCCTTCACCTTGTCAGACAGCCGGTAGGTCTTGGACTTCACTGGTGGGCTGTCTCCTGTGTCCACATCATGGGTACACAGGTGGGTCCTTCCCGGGACAAGGGAGAACAACGAAGAGTACTGCTCCAGGATCTGGCGGCAGTCCTCCGTTGCTCAGGAGTTAGAGTAGGAGAGAGAATCACTCCCTCCACTGACCCATCCTTCTCTTGGGACGAAAAGAGATCTGGGAGAGGTTCGCTTTCCGCTTCCTCTTCCCCGTCAGTCACCATTATCAACATGACTTCGGGCCTCTCGTGGTGGGGCTTGAGTCGGTTGGCATGCAGCACCCGTAGGGGCTGTCGAGGGGTCTTAAGGTCCACCAGGTATGTGGCCTTACCCTTCTTCTCCAACACCTCAAAGGGGCCTGTCCAGCGATCCTGGAGGGCGCTAAGCTCTCCAGGCTCCATCACCCACACTTTCTGTCCAGGCTCCAATTCCACCTGGTGAGCGTTGTGGTCATACCACTCCTTCATGACTGCCTGGCTGGCCTCCAAGTTGTCAGAAGCTTGCTTCCACAACTTTGCCATTTGGCTCCTGAAGGCCAGCATATAGCTCACCACATCCTGGGGGGGTTTCCTGGGAGACTTCTCCCAACCATCCTTCACCAGGCTGAGAGGACCGCGTACAGGGTGCCCATACAGAAGCTCAAAGGGGCTGAAGCCCACTCCCTTCTGGGGCACTTCCCTGTAGGAAAAGAGTAAACAGGGTAGGAGGACATCCCATTTCCTCCGCAGGCTCTCGGGCAGACTTCTGATCATGCCCTTCAAGGTCTTATTAAACCTCTCAACCAGTCCATTGGACTGGGGGTGATAAGGAGTGGTGAACCGGTAGGTCACTCCACACTCCTTCCACATTGCCCGCATGTAAGCTGATATGAAGTTGGTCCCCCTGTCGGACACAACTTCCTTGGGAAATCCCACTCGGCTAAAGATTCCCATTAGGGCTCTTGCCACTACAGGTGCAGTGACTGTCCTCAGAGGTATTGCCTCTGGGTACCGTGTGGCATGATCCACCAGTACCAGGATAAACCTGTGACCAGCTGTTGTTGGTGGATCCAAAGGCCCTACAATGTCGATGCCCACCCTCTCAAAGGGTGTGCTAACGACTGGAAGTGGTTCCAGGGGAGCTTTTAGCTTCACCCCTGTTTTCCCACTGGCCTGGCAGGTTACACATGTCCTACAGTATGTGTTGGACGCCACTTTCATCTGAGGCCAGTAAAAGTGGAGGACAAGCCGTGCAAAGGTCTTGTCCTGGCCTAAGTGTCCTGCCAGGGGTATGGCATGAGCCAATTCCAAAAGAAAGGCTCGGTACTGTTGCGGGACTACCAAGGCCCTTGATGAACCAGGCAAGGGTACCTTGGGTTCACTGTAGAGGAGTCCATCCTCCCAGTAAATATGGTAATGTCCCGTAACATCACCTGCTGCTTGGGCTTCAGCCTGTCGCCTCAGTCCCTCAAGGGTGGGGCACTCCCTCTGCCCCTTACAGAATTCCTCTCTGGTAGGACCTCCCTCCACATGCCACTCCGCAGGGATGGGCAAATCCTCCAGAGCGTCTTCTTCCCCCTCCACGGACTCCTGGTCCACCACCGCAGGTGGCCGATCTGTCTCATGGGGTGTGGAAGCCGGAGCAGGCTTTCTCTGTCTCCGGGTCTGTCCATTCTTAGCAGCGGGTTGGGCCATTGTTCCAGGCTCCAACCCAGGCGAACTCCCTCTCCGGGCAGTCGCAGACCGTGTGCTGACACAGGCCCAGTCAGGTGTACCCAGCATCGCAGAATGCGTCCGGTATTCCACCTCTCTCCAAGTGTTGTGTTCCATGTCATTCCCCAACAGACAATCGACTGGCACGGCAGGGCTTACGGCAACTCGAAGTGAACCTGCAACCCCCTCCCACTCAAAGGGAACCTCAGCCACTGGATAGTGGCCCATTCTGCCGTCAGCCATCGCGGCGGGGTGGAGTACATTAGGAACAACCTGCTCTGGAGACACCAGCTGACTTCTCACCATAGTCATGCTGGCTCCTGTATCTCTCAGAGCCTCCCCTCTCTGGCCATTGATGGTAACCCATTGCCCATACTTTGTAGTATTTGGGGGCACCTGGATCTTTGGCACCATCTCCCGCTCTCCCAGGGACACTAAGGTGACACCCGCCCACTCACCCCCTTATCTAAGGGCAACTCCTCCCCGAGCGCTACACTAGCTACTCCCGGTGACTTTCCTCCGGTGGGAGGGGGTGGTCTCTTTGGGCATCTGACATCTCCCTTATAATGTCCCACGCCACCGCATTCAAAACAGTGGAGAACCCTGGGCTGTTGGCTTTGGCCAGGATTAGGGTTTCGGGGCGGGTTTGCCCTAGGGGTGAAACCTGCTCCCTTCCCTTGGAAGTTATTTTGGGGACCTTTAGAGAACTCTTTCTTTTTCTCCCCCCCCCTCCTTCTTCTGGGGGGCGCCCTGTCCGGCTTTTTGAGATTCCCCTCCAGTCCCCTTGGAGGACACCTGGGTACTTGCCCAGATGTCCGCCTCCTCTGCAAGCTTCCGGGGATTGGTCAGCTTGCTGTCCACCAGGTGTTGGCGCAGCTCAGGAAAACATTTCTTGAGGAGGTGTTCTCTCAAAAATAGATCGTACAGCCCCTCATAATCTTTTACCTCACTGCCCTTGACCCAACCCTCTAAGGCCTTTCTGGCGTAGTCAAGGAAGTCCACCCAGTTCTGAGTGCTCAACTTGTGGCTCCCCCTGAACTTCTGTCGGTACTTTTCTGGGGTGAGCCCGAACTTCCTTAACAACGCCAGCTTCATGGTGGGGTAGTTTGTCTGTTCCTCTGGATCCAGGGCCAGCAAGGTGTCCCGACCAGCAGGAGGCATGTACTTGTACAAACTACCCCCCCAGTGCTTCTCCTGCACCCCATGAACCCTCAGAGAAACCTCATAAGCAGCCAGCCACTTAGCTACATCGTCCCCCTGACTGAAGCTCGCTATCAGGTCCTTTGGTATATAGGGTTTGGTCTCCCTGGCTGACTCCTTTGGTTCGCTGCCACTATTCCTACTAGGAGAGGACCCCCGTCGCAGACTTTGGAGCTCCAGTTCCTTCAGTCTAAACTCGTGGGCCATCCTCCTCTCCTCTTTCAGCTGCTCCAACTTGGCCAACTCCCACCTTAACTGTCTTTTCTCCCTCCTATCAGTGAGCTCGGCTTCCGTTAGGCTCCCCCCAGAGATGCTACTGCCCCTTTTGGAGTAGGACACTGGTCCTGGGAGTAAGTTTTCCCCTTCAGTGTGGAATAACTCTTCTACCCCCCCCCCCCACCGTGTCCTGGTCAGCCCCTTCATCCTCCTCCTTCTTTCCTTGGTGTGCCTCCACCCAAGCCCTGAGACTGGTCTGGAGCTCCCCCTTCCTGGCACCATGTTTGAAAAATACCCCCATTTGTTGGCAGAACATTTTCAATTGTGACACGGAATAGACCTCTAGGTTTTCCACAGCGAACTCCATTGTGAGGCAGGCAAACCTAGATGCACACCAGAATTTTCAGAGTGGTAAGGGCAACCTAAAGCCAACTCCACCCACCACCAGGAATAAATTTGGAAAAATCAAAAAGACTAATTGGGAGGGCCGCAAGAAGAAAACTCCTGGTGTAGGTTTGGTGTATTACGTCAAATTACTAGTGAGTAGCTGCAACCAAGTCAGTATCCCACCGCTAGGCACCAATATGTTGGAATTAGGTAGCCTGGCCTAGGGCAAGACTAGCATATCAGAGGCTCGGTGTAAAGGTTGCAGACCACCCAAAAGTAATTCCACGCAATAGCACTCAAAAAGAAAACACTACACCAAAAATGTGTGAAAATACGTGCTGCTTTATAAAAATAATATACTTTCTGTTCTCACAATATAAATAGCTTAGAACATTTCAAGTCACTTTAGATATCAGCAATTATATCACTAAACTGCTAAGCAATTAATCAATTAACTTGTCAGTACTCTCACACTTATTACTCTAGGATTCACAGTTCAGTACCTTATAATCAATCAGGTGAAATATTAATCCGCTAGAACCTTGGGAGAGAAAACTACAGCTCAATCTAAGTACATGTAGATTTCCTTTTGGAGATGAAAGCACAATTCTTATCAATCTGGAAGTTAATTCAGTCTCTGCCAAGGTGCTAGCCTAAATCAACAACTTTGCATTACCAGCGTTTCTAGCATTTAATTAGGCATAGTTTCTACATTTGACCTATACTCTACAACTGGACCCAGCATTAGCAATAACACTTTTAATCTGCTATGTAAGTTTCCAGTTAATTCCAATAGTTCATTGCATTTAAACAAGCACTATCACAATGACTGGCAGGTAACCTTTATGCTTTCTTAGGCCAGTTAAAGATGCATTGTACTTGGCTTTTGCTCCTTAGAGCCTCTATTCCACCCTGGGGGGCAAACTGTTAGGCACTGACAAGAGCCTGGAGTTCTATGAGGCCTTGTACTCCCTTTTACCCCTTAGATCAAATCAGGCTTCCGGAATCAATTAGTCTTGGGTCTGTTAGGCCACTCGTTTCTCTCAGGCCCTTCACCCCCTTCTTCTTTGTCAGTGCTGCCCTGTGAGGGGAAGAAGACAGACGAGCGGGAGGCCTAACTAGCTCCCCCTCGCCACCCCTCACTCTTCCCGGCTTACTTGTGTGAGCAGGCAGCAGGCGGATCCTCCGCTCACCCTCTGGGTTTGAAGACGCTTCTCCCCTCCTACTCGGCCTCCTCGCTCCCTCACAGAGGAGCGGAGACCTTCCCAGAGCAGGATCGAAGCGCTGACACGGGGAGGCAGCCTCACAACAGGGCTGCTCCTCACCGTTAGGATCTGTCCCTCGGCGCTCGTCGATCAGGAGACGCTCCACCGGCGCCTCTCCTCAGGGCAAACACTCCCTCGCCGGGCATGCGCGGAAGCGCTCGCTCTTGTTCCGCCTCTCCCGGCGGCCGCTCCCAGAAAGGATACTACTCTCCTGGGCCTGCTCGGTCCTAGGCCCCTCCTGTGGGGATTGTGATCGCGTCAGCGGGCATGCGCGAAGGCGCTTCCGAGAAGTGTCTCGCCCTCCCCTTTCTAAGGGAGACAGTACTCTTCAGGCAATGCGCCAGCAGCGCGGAAGGCGCTCCGGGGGTCCCGTCCACAGAGAGAAGCCTCTCAGGCTCAGTGGATCCCGGGGCAGGCGCTGTCACAGAAACGATCAGCCCCCCAGGGGTCCCACTCACAGTGGGGTCGGTGCTGCCTCCAGAAACCGGCCAGCTGCACGAACAACCAGGACTTCCCAGGAAACCAGGGGACAAGCCTTCCTCAGCACCCAGGAAGGTAGGAAAACAGTGCTAGTTCGTTTCCTTTACCTCAGCGCCCACTCTGCAAGGTCCTTTTAGCACTCAAGTTGAGATAGGGGTTGGGATCTAGGGAAGAAGGCTATCCTTCCTGAGTCTCCTTCTGCTGAGACTCTTTCTGCTGGGCAGAGGACTGCGCACCGCAGCACTGCAGTCTCCTTCTCCTTGGACTTCCCCTGTATAGTTTGGACAAGGGGCAAGCTAGGCGCCCAGGGTCTCCAGTAACCCTTCACAGCGGGGTCAGGACAAGTAACCCAAAAGGGGATAATGAGGTGACAACCCAAGGCAACTTCCCTATCAAGGAGGTCAACCCTATGTCTCACCTCTCCCACCCTTAGCTACAGCCTGTCCTCCAGCTGACTTCCACAGGTAGACAAAATGGCTGCCCCGCATTCCGCCTTATATAGGCTGCCCTTCAGTGGTCCAGAATGGACCAGAAGGTTCTAGAATGCCCTATGTTAGGCTATGGCCAAGTTCTGTGTGTGACAGTTGGGGCAGTTGGTGGCCACCATTTTAGGTGGTGCCAACTTTCCTGTCAGAACAGGCCTCTGGGCCTGAGGTAAAAGATTATGAGGGGGAGAAAGAACACCTATCCCCCTGGCCAACACCTACAAAAAGTCAGTAGACAAAAAATTATCAAGGGTGTGAGGGGCAAAAAGGGGACAAAATAAATAATAATTAGGAGGGACTTCGCCAAAAAGCCAGACAGGTCTAACAAGAGTTAATCAATTTTTCCGACTCAAAATAGGTTTTGAAGCTAATTGAGGATTTGGCTTAGCAGAAAGAGGACAAACAAGACAGAAAAGGAGGAAATCATGGTCACTAAATTCTGTCAACTCAGCCATGGAGGACTTAATACATCTCTTAAAATTAGCTTGAATGATTGTAAAATCAATTGTCGAAACAGCCCTGGATCATTGAAAAGTAGGAAGAAGTTTACCTGTAGCGGGGTGACACTGATTTATTATGACTAGGTCTGTCTTGCTCCGCCTTTCAGTTAATACAGATTTCAACAAATCTCCTACACGGTGGCTCAAACATGGTTGAGCAGGATACATAAAACACAACAATACCTAAAAAAGGGTTTTACTTTAAAAAATGCAAAGACTCTCTTTTTAGAATAAGGCTTAGGGTTTTATTTATGCAATGCTCTCTAACAGAAAGGCTTTCCCAGATGTCAAATGAACCACATTCAAATGTATATAGAGATATATATTTATATGCAAGAAATAATCACACACTTGGTAAATTCAACAGATAAATGCATTGATAATAATATGAAATACAAGCAGCAAATAATATGAGCTAAAACTCAAGCAAATAATATGGGATGTCCTGCAAGAGATCAGAACAATATATACATATATAGTTTTAACTTCATGTATCTACTGAATCAACTATTAACACATCTTTGGACAGTCACACACCCCCAACCGAACCACACACACTTTCACACTCCCATACAAATACTCAGTTAACTAATCAATAACTAATCTAGACTTTCACATAGCTAGTAACCAACTGTAGAACCAGTTTACACAACAACTGACAAAGTGATACAGATATTCACACAGTTTAGTCACTATCCACCATATTTAGTGAGACACTATAAATTGGTCAAGTAAACAGTCAATTACACTGCTACTAAATCCTCCATACAAATATTTATTTATATATATCCACTCATTCTTCAATGCAAATTGCTATGTATATAATGCATATTTAAATAATGAAGCAAACCAATTCAATTCAATTTTATTGATATATGATTTGGAACACGATTGAGATCCACATAAAAGCAAGACATGGAAAACAACAACAGTTACAGATACATACAATCCTTAAAATACATTCTATAAATACAGAAACTGAAATATAGAAATCATATCCATTAATACAATTCTAAAAAACATTTAAAAAAAGTTAAAAATTCTGTAGCAAAACGTTTCATTGGGGGGGGGGTTATAGGTAGCATCGATTAAAGATTTGGCAGACAAAATGCTTAATTGTAAACAAATTGGTCTCACCCACTTTCGGCGATGAGCCATTAGAGCAGGGCATACAAAGAGAACATGGGCGGTATCCTGGATTGAATTATTGAACAGGTTACATTTGTCGGAGGAACCATACCATCTAGCTAGTCATTTATTCAAAGGGAGGAGATCTTGCCTCAAGAGAAACCAAAAGCGGCGTAGGCCGTGGGGAAGGTTCCAAGAGGCGGAAGGTTGCATGTGTTTAAATAAATAAGAATTAACAACATGAGTAGCACCTTTCTTTAAAATAAGGGAATCTCTGTCCCTCCTAAAACTTAGCTTCCATGTTGCCAGTTTTAGGGTGGACTTTAGCTGATGTGAAGATAGCAAAAAAAGAGTTGATTCCTCCAATTCAAGTAGTGTAATGGCCCTTCTAAAATTCTTTATAAGTAGGGAGTATTCTTTTAGGGGACCCAATAATTCTTTTTTGATGAGGAATCTTAAAGTGGCCGGTATTCCCTTGGCTAAGCAAGAGACCCAACGTATTACTCCCGCCAGGCCCTGAGCCCAACTACTTCGTATGCCAAATTCAAGTCTAAGAGATGCCACTGTACAAGCATTATTAACCGTGGTTAAATATCGCAAAAGTCAGCCCTCGATAGTATCCAAAAAACCCCATTGTCCCAGATCAATACGTTTAATGCCATAAAGCAGAGAGGCTGGGATTTTTGCCCAAAAAGCCTCTAGCAAATGAACAAAATGTCTTTTGCTGGTGGCTTTGTAAAGAGCACTTAGTCCATTACCCTGTGTCTTGGCCTTCCGAGTATTGTTATCTTTGTGGGCCTTATCACTCAGGTTACCGCATACTATTTTCCCTAAGAAAACATAGGATTTTACCATTTCCAGCTTTCGTTTTTTTCTTTCCCGTCATACACATTACTTTGCTTTTAGAGATATTAATCTTCAGATGATGGGACTCGACAAATACATGTAATGCCTGCAGACGATTGTTAAGTCCTTTCGGGGTAAGGTCTAAAAGTAATATATCATCTGCGTACATCAAACATGTAATTGGTTTGTCCCCCAGAAGAGGGGCAATTCCTTCGCTTGAAGATAAGGTCTGGGGGAGGTCACAAACATAAAGGGAAAACAATAGTGGGGCTAATAAACAGCCCTGTTTGAGACCATTGGCTGAGGAGATCGCTTGGGATAAGCCTCTCTCTCCTCCCAATAATACTCTGCACCAGGTATCAGAGTGGAGGTCCTGAACTAGGTCTAAGAGCTGGACTGGCATACCAAAAGCCAATAGTTTCTTCCACAGCAGAGGACGATCAACTTTATCAAAAGCTGTGGAGAAATCTATGAAGGCTGCATAGACTCTCCGTCCTCTGACCCTGATGTATTTATCGGATATTACTTGCAGAGCTGTTAAGTTATCCATGGTTAAATACACGAAAACCTGGGAGTCTACCAAGACAAAAGTGTGTTACGAAGACCATATACAATATGTAGTCAACAATATACTAGTGAAGTGACAGAATGGTCTATTATTATAAAGTATAATAATCCAACGCATGTAACCACCAGCAAAAATAGGTGAGACCCAAGATCCAGAGATGGATTACCATCAAAATCTTGTTGGTGATCTTATTTTCTCATCTGATCATCCTCAGGACAGGGCCGGTGTGTCTCTAGATGAGTGAGACTACTACCAGGACTGCCTGACAGGACTGGGATCAAGCCCACAACAGCTAGTTGACCATGCGTGGGATCACCAAATGGAACAAAGTGCAGTGCAAAGAGTGGTAGTGTGAGAAAAAGTGAAATTAAAAAGGAATAGAGAGCTCACAGTAAAGAAACTTTAATGGCTGTAAGCCTCTTTCAATTAAAAACCAGAACAGCGCAAAACAGCAGTATAAACAAATGACTGCTTAGGGGCCGACATGTTTCTGCCAAATCAGGGGTTTACTCCCTTGGCTTTCCTCAGGGCCTCTGTTCTAAAAACCTTTTGCTACTGCAAGTGCAAACCTCACCCAAACCAATAATTGAAAACAGTGACAATTTCAAAGGATATACATTTCTATTCCTCCATGTCAGCTGGTGTGTCAATCACCTCAAACAAAATTACAAGGTGGTATCAATTCGTAGGAAAATCACAATATAAATCAATTCTAAAAAGAAGGAAACAATTCCTTACTCACCCTACTTGACAGGGGAAATTACCTCACCCCACCTGGACCAGGCTCAAAGTAAGGGAGGCCACGCTCTAGGGATAAGAGAAGGCAATCCAAATCAAGATAAAGCAAAGAAACTGTGCTTATCTACTTGTTTGGAGTCCCTTAATCACTATCTTATCCTTAGCTTCATAATCTTACAGCCTGTCTCTAACTAAGCATCCCCACAGGCACTCTAATTACAAATCAAAGGGAAAATGACTCACTATAAGGACATAAGTTAACAAAATATTTGAATAACACAGCGTGGGGGTTGCACTCACCTCTCCGTCGTTGCCCCATGCTATGTCTGAGGCTGGGGGAGGCAACATTTCGGAGAAGGAGGGCTTCTTAAGTAGATGTATCCTTCGTTGTGTGCCCCTATCAGCGCGCGGTCTGAGACCACGCCTTTATTAACGGACAAAAGGTGAATCATATCAATGCCCGATCTATATAGTAGATTCTCATTAAGGACCGCTTATTAAGTTGTTGTAGTTGAACGCGGCCGCCCTGAGGGAGTATGTTTGTATATCGCGGCATATTGTCACCAAACGCCGCGTATTCCCGCGATATCTTGAATGAACTACAAAAAAGATAGGAATTGTAGTTTAGAGTCCATTGTAGTTAAACGCGGCCGCCCGAAGGAGTATGTTTGTAATATCGCGGCATATTGTCAACAAACGCCGCGTATTCCGCGATATCTAGAATGAACTACGAAAAAGATGGGAATTGTGGTTCAGAGTCCATTTATGCAACGGAACTACAGATGAAGAGAGTTGTAGTCATATAACTGATCACATTGAGATAACATCAACATGCCTGTATGTGGAACAGTAGAACTTACTTACTATTTGTATTTAGCGGAGGTCTTGAGCCTTCTATTACGGTAAAAAGTGAAACTCCATAAGAAAACATTCCGCGAGCTTTAAAAACGGGTCTATATGGAGTAAATATGGGGCAATTGGATGTCAGCTCAACATCAACTATGTTATGAAAAAGAATACATAGAGACAAAAACAGAATATGTGTTGATGATAATTAGTATGGAGGATGTAAAACCTTCACTCTATCATAACAAGTGAAACCTATTTCTATGGTAGGAACAAATGACAAACAATGTTTGTAGGAAATGTGTACATATATAGGTGCACTTCAAACTGAATGTGAATGGCTCAATGGGCTGGCACGGCAAAGCATAGCAGGTTGCTCCAAACTAAAGGTGTTAGTTATACAGAGATGCATGCCAGTGTATTTAGGGCACCTTAATAGCAATAGTGATTGCTCTGTCTCAGAAGATGTATTAAACCCAGTGTTCTTTTAAATGTGTGCGATACATGACAAGTTTTTTGTGCACACTTAATTATGTCTATGAAGAGGTGTATTACAAAAGAACAGTGCAATATTTGGCAGCTAATCATAGCGTGGTCCACGGAATTTCATCATTCAAACCCCGGGGGTCTCTTGATAATCTAAATATCCATTTTTGTTCCTTAATGAACAGATATCTGGCTACGTCCACAGTGTATGATGGTATAAATGGCTTCTCCAGGACTGTCCAGGTGAAGTCGGTTTCACTGTGATTCAGCTCAATAAAGTGTTTCGTCATTTTGGAGACGCTATTCCTGCAACGAAAGGCGCTTTTGTGCTCCAGCATTCTCGTACGCACCTTTCTGGTGGTCATCCCCACATATTGTTTTTGACAAGGGCATGTAAGTAAGTAAATTAACTGAGAACTGTTGCAATTAGTAAAGTTTTTCAGAATCCAAGGACGATCTGAGCCTATCTCAATTTGGGTCACTTTAGAAGTTTGAGGGCACACTGTGCAGTTACCGCAGGGATGATGCCCGGTAACTGCAGTGGTGTTCCAAAGAGTCCCTACTGGTCTTAATGGAGGATCTCTGGGGTGAGTGTGTATCAACCGGTCCCTTAAATTTGTAGACCTTTTGAAGGCAAAGAGAGGGAATTCAATATTCTCATTGCCAAAATTGAGGATTTTCCAATTGTTCCTTATGATCCGTTGAAGCAGGTTAGACTTGGTGTTATATGTGGTCACTAAAGTTAGACGGTCAAGAGGTGGTTTCTCAGCTGGGACCTCTAACAATGCAGCACAACCCCTGGCATGTTTGCAGAGTAGGAACTAATTCCCCTTGCATGCTGGGGGTCCCTGGGGGCCAACTGGCCCACCAGGAGCCTCCAGTATGCGCCAGGGGGCTGCGTTGCTTTGCCACGGTGGTGGCGGTCCCCGGGGCAGTGTGGGGGGATTGTGGACCCCCCTCACTTCTTTATCACTATGCCTCCGCGATTTTGTCCCCCCGGGGGGGTAATTTTTAAAAAAACAGACCAGGTTTAAAAAAATAAATGGGCCCTTTTTGTCCTTGTGGGACCACCTGGGCAGGCCTAGGGGGTCGGGGTGTATCTACCCTGCCCCCTTTTTTTACTCTACATGTTTGTTTTTCTGCTTTCTTGTGCCTTGGTCTACTGAGCACAAGATGGATGCCAACACTTCCTGGTTTAAAGTGTTGACAGCCAATGAGCATGAAGCTTTCTCGGGAAAGCAAGCTTTGCGACAAACTTTCACAATTCTTTGAGGATAAAATCAAGGCTATCTATTCCTCCTTCCCCACCCCTAACACAGAAGGGCGAAAAAAGGAACTCTTCACTCCCTCGCTTCCGCAGCCCATCCTACTCGAATTTGCAACCATTTCAGAAGCAGATTCTATGGCAGAACTTATCAAATGCAAATCAGGCTCACCCAAAGACCCTTGGCCTGCCAAGTAATATAAAAATCTTGCATCCCTTCTCAACCCCCACCTCAACCTTATCTGGAATGACTCCCTCAGAATGGGCTGTTTCCCTGCCAAATGGAAACATGCCTCCTTAGTCCCCATCCTTAAAAAAAACAATTTGGATCCAGACAACCCCAGTAACTACAGGCCTATTTCTCTCCTGCCTGCTCCAGCCAAGATCCTGGAAAAACTGGTACACTCTCAGTTGTCGAATTACATTGAAACCAATGGGCTTCTCCACGACTCCCAGCACGGTTTCAGGTCGGGCCATAGCACTGAGTCGGCCCTTATCGAAATGGCTGACTCGGTGAGGTGTACGCTTAACCAAGGGTCGAGGGCGGTGTTGGTGCTGCTGGATCTCTCGGCAGCATTCAACACCGTCTCTCACAAAATCCTGCTGGAAAGACTGGAGGACCTAGGGCTGGGTGGTGCTGTTCTGAAATGGCTCTCATCCTACCTTTCGGACCGCACACAGCAGGTCTTCACTCCTCCATTCACCTCTCCTGCCAGACCACTCAAATGGGGAGTCCCACAGGGTTCTTCCCTGAGCCCGCTCATTTTTAATGTGTATTTCACCCCCCTGGCCAAGCTGATTGCACAGACGGGGATCAAATCTACTTCCTATGCTGATGACAACCAGCTTCTCTTCACTTTCGACTCCCCCTCCGCCTCAGCTTTTGATCCACTGAAATCCTGTCTCAGGGACATCTCGAGCTGGATGGAAGCCAATTTTTCAACACACCATCCCCCCTGGACTCTAGTATATGGTTGCCAGAAGACCTGAGCCTAGCCCCCACCCCCAAAGACTCGGTGAGAAATCTCGGAGTTCGCTGGGACAATTAACTTAGCTTTAATAATCAGGTACAAACAGTAGCATCCTCCTGCTTCGCTAAGATCCGAACCATAGACGCCTTATTAACTACCTGCCGGCGGACTGTCGTAAGACTGTGATCCAGGCACTGATCATATCCCACCTCGATTACGCCAATGCCCTCTACCTTGGTATTACAGCAGGCCTCTGCCAAAAACTTCAGACGGTCCAAAATGCCACCGCCCGGCTGGTGGAGAGAATCCCTGCTAGACACCATATCAGTCCACACCTCCGCAAACTTCATTGGCTGCCCATAGCTGAAAGATGTGTGTTCAAGGCCATGACACTGGCCTTCCGAGCATCAAAAGGCAGTGGATCGGCAAACCTGAAAAACACCCTGCGACCCTACGCCAACTCCAGGACTTTACGATCCAATACCCTCCACTTCCTGGAAACTCCCCGATTTAAACGCTCCCGGGCAGGTGGAAAAACTTTTGAGGTCTGTACCTCTCAGCGCTGGAACAAGCTCCCACTAGCCTTACGCACCTGTCAGACAGAATCAGCTTTCCGTAAATCCCTGAAAGCAAATCTATTCTCCTCTTAACAATGGAAATCTGACCCCATGACCTCTATTTTTCAGAGTTCTCAGCGCCGGGACGCCCCGTTGGGGCCGCTGCGCGCTCTACAAAATACTCAAATAAATAAATAAATAAATAAATAAATAAATAAATAATTGGCTGCCACTGTCTGTCAACACTCCAAAGCAGAAATTGTTGGCAGCCATCTTGTGCCTCGGACTGAGGCACAGGAAAGTAGAAAAACGTGTAGAACTCAAAAAGGGGGCAGGGTTGAAGCACCCTGACCCTCTAGGCCTGCTCAGACGGTCCCACAAGAAATTTCCGAAAAATCGCGGGGTGCTCACACAATGCTCGCACGGTGCACGCTTTTAGATATATACATTTTTTCAAATTCAATTTTCTCAACAACTACTGGAGGGATTTACACCATGTAACAAAAAGCGTGATCTGCGAACAGAACTCTACCTTTTTGCCAAGTTTGGTGTAACTCCGTTCAGCGGTTCGGGCTGTAGCCGTGTCTAATCGTCCTATGGAAAATAACATGGGGAAAACACGTTTTTGGACCCCCCTTTTTTCTCAGCCCCCATTTGACGAATCCCCCCAAAACTTTCAGGGAAGGAGCGGAGCGGGCCATCTTCTTTGAGAAATTTGCGGAGATTCATCAACCGGCGCCAAAGTTATTCCCAATAGAATGTTGCGGATTACCTATGGAAACTAGGTCCTAACTATATATACCTACTGGCGACCGCCAGTAGGTAAAATATATATATATATATATATATATGTATTATATATGTATGTATATATATATATATATATATATATATATTTTTTTTTTTTTTTTTTTTTTTTTTTTTTTAATCCAACGCACCCTCGAATGGAAGCGCACACAGACGCCAGCTTCATTGACAACGGCACACAGAATTTATTATGCATAAAGTCGATTATCCTTGCCTTACCTGTTTTGGGGCTTCAATCCCCTTATTCACAGGCATTAACATACAATGTCAGAGATTTTCTCTTTTGACAACGCTTTGCACACATGATTTGTAAATGTTCTTCAATTGGTCACAGTTCGTTGCAGTATAATGTTGTATGCTGGAAGAGGTAGTTCATTATCTTTAATTAACGTTGCAAATGCCTTCTCATAGGTTAATCACCTTAGTAGGCTCTGTCCCATTGTATTAATTTTTTCAGTAAAAACCTTTAGTGGGCCTTTAGCATAACTTGCTGTTTCCTTTGAGGCCAGCTGGCATCCCACGCACTGGGAACTTCGAACAGTTCAGTTGTCCCCCTCGCGGCCTCCAGACTTCAGGAATGGTGTACTTCCGCGGCAGAGATGCCGCCTCATATCATTTTTTTAACTCGAATGGAAGCGCACACAGATGCCAGCTTCATTGACAACGGCACACAGCATTTATTAGCATGACGCGTTTCGATCCCCTCAGGGATCTTGTTCACATGACCCGCCACTCATTTAAATACATTTTTTTACATTTTTTCTTAAAGTGAACTGTGCACCAAACTTGATTAGTCAGCCGTATAGACATAGAAAAAATATATAAATACATATATGCTTTTTACTCAAATGGAGTGTAGATTTATCGCTGTATAAATATACATATGATACCATGAAAAAATCTCTCTTGCAAGTTTAAAGAAGCATATTCAGATCATACTGCATTAAGAAGCCGTTAAAATCTCATAATGTTATACAGGATTATAACTGTGCTTTCACCCATTAGTCTCTGGCGTCTAGGTTTAAATACCATATTTCAGCAATCTTATAGACTATTTTCAAAGTGCTAATGCTTATACAGTACTCAAAGGATGTAAACATCTATTTTTTAAACACATCAACTGGAGCTGTCCTATTAGTGCATTTGTAAACTGTGCAAAAGTTCTAAGTGCAATGTAAAGAAGATGATATGTAACCCCTAATAAAAAGCCTAAAAAACGATTAAAAAGCTGCGAAAGATTAATAAACCTTGATGTTTTAATTTAAAGTTTTCTTGAATGACTAGCACATTTTTTTATATCTTGACTTTGGTAGGTACGCTCCTACTCCGCATTGGTACTTATTGCTGTGTTCTAGAGGCAGGTGTAAAGGTCCTCTGTTTGATTTAAGCCCCCTGGGTGTTTGGTATTGAGTTCCTTATCAAATCTTTGTTTATATATAATATATATATGAACACCTCATCCGACTCCTTCAAAATCGAAACCGGACACTGACACGGGGGAATTTGGCAATGAAGTCATTCATTCCATCATTTCGATGCAACGCGTTTCAGCAAAAACTGCTTCGATCACACAGTGATCACTCCATGGTTTGCCTGCATTACATTAAAAACAGCACGGTGACCCGATCACATGACCGGAAGTTTTGCAATGGATATGGAAGACAGACTTTCATCTCAGCACATCAAATTAGTTAAATTCAATTGTCTAATTTATGCATTTACAATGGTTCGCTCAGTAAATTTAGTAATGCATTGACAGTCAACTCAATAATAAAAAATATAGATAACAATTAAAATGTCATTGTTATCTATTCACATGATTGGGTTATAAAGTGCACATGCACCAGTACATTGTCTTTCTTGATTACTGTATGATTGTTTATATTTTTATATTCATACACACAAATTGATAGACTAGTGCCTAAAATCCAATGTTAAAAACCTCATATCAGAAGCACTTCACAATAGGTTTGTGCGCATAATTCTACCTATAAATACAGCATAAAATGATTACATCACATTTTCATTAAAAATCATGAGGTGCTGTATATTCTACTAACTATTCTTACTACCATTATAGACAAAAAAAAGGGAAATGTCCAATACCTCAACCGATTACGATCCAACACAGTAATTAATGATTAACATTGTCAAGCTTATGAAAGTCCAAGTCTGTAATCCTCATGGTGCAGTGAGGGACCAATGTCGATCTTGTATGTTATTGTGCAGCCGCCCTCTGCCCCCTAGGGGCATTTTCGGTTTTCTCATAAGCTGAACATACCAGGATCTGTGAGTAGAGTTTAAAATGTAATCAATACTGATGCCTAAAATGTGGTTTAAAATTTGGTCCAAAATTTATTAATTACCAGTCTTTTCATTGCAAAATTACGCAATAAAGTAATCTATATTTACACTAAATACATCAAATGATTACTTTGGATGTGCACTCTGACTCATTCACGCATCACAAAGAAAACACTGCAAATGACCACAGCCACTAGAACCACGCATCACAATGGCACTAATCAAAACTCGACACTGGTGCAAACACTACATCTTAGCCCACTGAGGGCTGGGGGATTTAACAGCCCCGGGTAAGAGCATCAGCAACCATGGGTCCGCTGTACCGAAGTAGACACATCCGTCCCCATTCGGATTCCAAAATCCCGGTTTCTAAGTCAGCAACCCTCAACTTTATAATCTCAAAACATACTAAAAGGTTTGAGAGTCTTTCTCTTTGCACCAAGGAAACTTACTGGACCTGTCAAGCTTCCAGGCAAGCATTCCGTGGCAAGAAGGAGTGCCCAAATTCAATATACATTCTCACATGTTCCAGCCTATATCTTGACGAAGCTTATGAAAGCCTTCCAGGGTACATTAAACAATCTCGCTCAAAATAATCCTTGAACGTGATTAACCCAAGTAACTTGCAAACACTCTGGGGGCCTGTCTGTGCACGCAGAAAAGCTCAAGAAAGGCAGAGTCAGAATTCAAGATGACATGAGGCCATGTCAAAGCTAATAGTAAGAAATTCATAATACTTGCCAATGAACACAATGCACATTCGTGCACCACTGAATATAACATCACATACTTCATCTCTCAATGTACAACAAAGTGCACATTTGTGCACCACTCGTCATAACACTGCACTTTGAGACCAACCAGTAAATTCTCCTCCTCTCTCTCATGCTATCAAATGCACATCCCACATGTTCTGTTCTTGGCAAGGCTGTTCCACTGTCACAGCTCCCACTTCAAAACTACGAGAAGAGAAATTAGGCATTTGCAGGACATAGTACATTCAGGCTAGGATAAACTAACTCACCAAAGTCAATAAAATGATGTAGTCAAAGGTCATCACAGGGTGTCAGACCACAAGAGTGCCTGCCCTTTATCACTACTAGGTCCCAGGTATTAAGACACTATTTAAGACATTACCATAATTAAAATGAACCAACAGTGAGTCATTAGTGTCAGTTACCCCACAGATACTCTGGTCGGTTTTAGTACAGCAATGCACATTAAAATCACCAGCCCAGATTATAGAAATTGAACGGGGTGTTGAGTTAACAGGGTTTCCATTTTACCCCAAATTCATCTATCACCTGTGTTGGATTCTGGAAGTTATTAATGAAAGTCACCTTACCTAGGGTATCGTGTTTACTATAAGTGTGAGTAGTCCCCCTTTAGAGCTTCCTGATGCTGAGGGAAATGCTGTTGTAGCAAAAGAGCGATAGCTATTTACATAGACAGATTGCTCTGCCCACGTTTACTGAAAACAAATAATATCAGAATTTGTAAACAGGTTATATCTATTTTTATTATCTTTTTTATTTTCATAACCCGCTATGTTCCATGAAAGGAACATTATATCCCCTAAGGGGTACCGAGAGCAGGTCGACATCGGTTCGGGTAAAAAAATAAGAGTTAGGGCCAATTGGTAAGGGCATATTACTGCTTTGTGAGACTAGAGCAGCCATATGTTCTCTCTCAGCAGGTACCAAGAAGGGGTCCGATAGATTTTCATGATGGAAAACAGACAGAAGAGGTGAATGATTAAAAGACATGGAGAGTCAATCGCAAGCCTCGATATCTTCCAACGAAGAGTACCTGATTGAAAGGGGGAAATATCAGAGGTCAACTTGACTGGATTGTGGCTAGATCTCATTGAAGGGTGCCCTGAATGTATCTGATGGAACTTTATACTAATGCAGGCCTATATGAGAAACCCAACGGAAAAGCATGAATCTGGTATTGAGACGAGGGAGCAAATTCCCCAGTAGGTCTCTCACTAGCCATTGATTGGTGAAATTTACAATGACACAATCTTTATTAGTTGTTTTCACATCTGACCCAATCCATGGCGGACTTCTGGCCTTCATCATGTGATTTTGGAAAAGATGGCCACTATCTGAATTTTGTGTCATCAAATGCCAAACCTTGGCCATAAGCTGGAGTGCGGACTCTCTATGGTTTTGGTCCGAATAAAGGCACATTAACTAAAATTCAAACATAGGGGGAGGTTCATACATTTTTGATTAGGTCTTCTACGGGAATTTAAGTTAACATGTAACCTTGAAGAGTGTTGTGATTGCCCCTGGCCCGTAGTACCATAAATGGTCGCCTGTGGTGGGCAACACCTAAGGACCAAACCTACGTGGGCTGAACCAGGAGGAACCAGACTAAGAACCATCTGATTTACACATGAGGAAGACTAGTGGGAGGGGAGGACAGTTTGTCTAACTCACAGACAGTAAGCCTACATATGCAGACAATATGCACTTGTAAGTGCCTCAGATTCCGATAGATTTGTTCCCTGGTGTGTGGTGGCACTAAGGTAATATGTGTACCATTAATTGCGCTAACCACATGTAGTAAGGGAACCAAGCATACAATTCTCGCTTCACATTTGCCAAATCCTCATGTTGTGTGTCATCATTGAAGAAAGGACTTCTTCACTGTTGGTTGTGACATTTCACCAGATACTGCCACAGTGTTTTGAAATGATCCTGTGGCCACAAAATTAAGTACTGTATTGAGTTTGAAAATTGGTGTAATAGATGTGGGATTTCAATTGTGAGGCAGAAGATCTTGTTCCAGCTGATGACATAAATCCACATTCGTTTTTTTATTCAATCTGAATTTTTTGATAGTATCCCATTCTTCCATGGTGTCAAGGTCTGGAAATGGTCTGAACACGTGAGGCTGTTGTCTCATCATTCTCCATGGGTTTCTAAGTCTGCAATTAAAAAGTTGTCAACATATTAAAACACCTACAAACATTTTTATTTTAATAGACCACACATTTAGGGCCTGATATAGGTAATTTCAATTTACCGGTTCATAAATACTGATTCATACCGAATCGGTATTTATGAAACGGAAAACTGTATGTAGGTAAAAAATCGGTAACAAATACCGATTCGGTAACAGTCGGAATTCTGACTCGGTAAATACCGAATCGGTAATCTCCGAATCGGTAATCACCGAATCGGTAACACCCATTCAACCCTATGGGCCTCCAGGCCCATAGGAATGAATGGGAGATACCGAATCGGAGATTACCGAATCGGAGAATACCGAATCGGTATTTACCGAATTGGTAAAATCCGATCTCGAAAATTTGAATGGACGACATGTGAGCCACTCAACCAATCAGGGACACCAACCACACCCCACAACAAAGCAACTGTGAAATCAACCAATCAGATGCAAGTACCACACCCAGTACCTGGAGTTGGCCACACCCATGCAGGTGCAGAGCCACAGAACTGTTTATAGAGCTGGAGGGGAGACAGTGGAGCAGGCTGCACTGAGACCAGAAGAGCATCACCATGGAGTCCCAGGAAGGCCAGAAGGATGGTGTAGACAGGAAAAGGAAGCTGAAATTCAGCACAACTGAGCTCCAGGTGATGGTGGCGGAGGTAGTGCAACATTACAGCCAGCTATTTGGGAGACAGTCCCTGCAAGTAGTCTGTCAAGAGAACCACCTGGCTGGCGATCCAGATCAAAGTGAATGCCTTAGGGGTCACACATCGAGAAATAGAAGACATCAAGAAAAGGTGGTATGACCTGAGAATCACCACCAAAAAGAAGATAGCAACCCAGAGGAAAGAATCCTTAGCCACAGGTGGAGGGAAGAGCTGTGCACCAAGCCTCACTGAACTGGAGCAGCTTGTGGAATCCACCATGGAGCCTAAAAGCATACACGGGTTTGGGGATGCTGACAGCTCAGCCAGAGCTGCAAGAAAGAAAGGTAAGATGCATGGACATGAATCCCCACCCATTCCCTGGCCCCTTCCCCAATGTGGGTGACTCAATCACAATCCAGAACACATGTCAGCAGTCACCAGCAATGCATCATGGTAGTCATAGTCATAGGAACAGTCATCAAAGCAGCCAACACAGAACACTGCATGCCATGCCACACTCCCCATACACTAGCAGTTGATGTATAGGAAATAGGAAATTCTGTGATGGGAATCTGTCTAATGGAAACACCTAGCTGATCATTGTCCATGTCTGCTCACAGGAGAGTCATTGCGCAGTGCAGCGCAAGTGCACCAGCAACGGCTGCGAGGGAGAAGCCCACAGACAGAGCAGGACCCAGCACTGTCCCTGAGGACACTTCCACAACACACGCACCCACAGCAATGGAGGAAGACACCACAGCACAGCTACTGTCACCCCTGCTGTTTGAGACACAGACTCCGGCAGCACCTGCAGGTGCCACAACACCAAGCTCAGGGTCCTCTGTGCATTTAAGGCCAAGGAGGCAGGACGTTCCTCCACTCAGGATCCTTGAAAGCTCTGATGAGGAAGAGGTGGAGGAACACAGACCAGGTACTCCAGCACTGGCTGGCAACGCAGGGCGCCAGTATCTGGGCGTGCAAGTGCTCGTGGTCGAAGCGCACGTGAGCGGAACAAGGGGCATGATATGCAGGGGGTGTTTGCTGGTTTGGAAAGCACCATTGTGAGGATCCAGGGCATGCAGGCCAAAGGTTTCATGGCAGTACACAGACAGGTACGCATCCTGAACAGCAGGATGTCAAACATTGATCGGGGGATATGCTTCATGGCCCTAGGCATGGAGTCGATGGCCAAAGGAATGGAGCCCATGGCAGAGGAGATGAGGGGCATGGGTGTGCACATGGGTTCACTCTGTGACAGGCTGGAGAGTGACCAGACAGAAAGGCGCAGGAATAGGCATGAAGTGAGTCAGCTGAACAAGTACATCAACCGTCTGGTAACTGCAACCACACTGCTATGGCGCCGGTCAGTGAACATGCAGACTGACATTGTGCATTGCTGCAGTGACTTGTCCAGGGGGATGGGGAGGGTGACCTCTGCTAGGGAGGTACTGCTGACACAGCAGACAGCCACTGCTGGTAACACGTGTGCTGGGGACAAAGGAGGAGTCCACAAGCAGGAGTGGATCCAGCACGCCTGTAGAGGATGTTCGTCGGAGCAGCAGGCTCCATGCAGATGACCCTAGCACCACTGCGCAACTTGACCCCCTGCCCCATGGCTCCCACAACATAATGCGTAAGCGCAAACATTAACATTTCATCCCGAACACAGGACAGGTCACAGTGAAGTGAACTTTGGCCACCCAGTGTGCAAAGTGGATTTTTATTTGATTGTTGTGGTCTTGGATATGTGAAGTGCAGTAGTGGTTATTAAACTGAGTGCTTCACAGACTAAACATGCCTGTGTTTCATTACTCTATTGGAAATATCTGTTTGTGATTTCTGCGCGTCTCAGTCTACCATCTCTTGCTGGCGCTGCTCCTGCTGCATTGTGTTCGGCTTGTTCTGTCCCATCATCTATGCCTCCATGTTATGTGAGTTCTACCTCTGTGCCCTCCTTGGTGGCAAGATTGTGCAGCATGGCGCACGTCGCAATAATTGTACAACAGATCATTGTCGTGCACAATGTCGTGCACCTCCACTCTTATGGAGGCTCTTAAATCTGCTTTTGAACAGTCCAAAACTGTGTTCCACCACGCAACATGTTGTTCTGTGTGCCACGTTGTAACGCATTTCGTTCCTGGTGGATGGATTCAGGTAGGGGGTGAGAACAAATGAACGCAGGGCATATGCACTGTCACCTGGGTGGAAAATGAAATTTTGATTAGTCACATACTCATGATTGTTCCTTCTGCATTGACTATCAGGGTGTCTCACATTTACTTACCTAGCAGGTAACCATCCCCAAAATCACCAGCCACAAGGCGTCTGTATATCCCACTATTCTGGAAGATGTAGGAGTCTTGGGTACTCCCTGGAAATTTTGCTACAATATCCGTAATCATGTTGCCAGCGTTGCAGATCACCTGCACATTGATTGAATGTGTAGACTTGCGGTTTCTATATATGTGTTCTGTTGCTGCAGGTGGGCATAGTGGAATGTGTGTCCCATCGATACAGCCTATGATGTGCGGGAACTGGGCAAGTTGGTAGAACTCGGTTTTAGTCTTTGCTAGTTCAGCAGGTGTGTCAGGGAACTCAATGTAGTGTTCCATCCTCTGCATCATGGCGTCCAGGAATTTCTTAAAGAAACGTGACAGGCAGCTCTGGGATACCCCACCTACCACAGCAATCACATTCTGGTAGCTCCCAGAAGCAAGAAGGTGTAGACGGCACAACACCTGCACGTGGGGTGGGATGGCGTGTGCTCTTGGGGTTGGGTGTTCCAGATGTGGGTGGAGGTCCCTGATCAAGTCCAGGATGGTTCTGGGGTGAAGTATTTACCTTTGCAAGATCTCAGCTTCAGTCAGTTGGAAGAGGGTGATCGTCTGCCTATACACCTGCTCCTCCCTTAGCCAGACCCTCTCTCCTGCTGCCTGTATCCGTAGCAGCCTTGTCATAATGTAGAAAGCCGCCATTGTTTTTGCACTTTTGCATTTTGGGGCCTTCTTTTATGTCCTGTTCCTGGTTTCCACCTGCTTTCAATCCATGGTAAATACCGACTCTTAAATACAGATTTTCATGGAATTCGGTGTTTTTTGGGTTTGCTACATCTCGACATGCCCTTTTTACCATTTCTTACTTACCGACTCGGTAATTAAGAATTCGGTATATTACGATTCGGAAAAATACCATTTCTTATTTACCGATTCGGTAAATATGAATTCGGTATTTTCCGATTCGTGAAATACCGATTCGATATTTTACCGCCTGGTTTTTACTGATTTGGTAGCTTTTTCAACACATACATCTCGATACTCTTATACCGGTCGGTAAAGGCCGAAATTACCAATTTTTGGCCGTTACCGACTGGTATTTGGCTACCTACATCAGGCCCTAAATGTTTTACTTAAAAATACAGTTTTTTAACATAATTTAACACTTGTCTATTGATTAAAAAAATAATGTGTAAATATTACATATTAAATGTATTATTCATACAACCCATTTAAAAAGAATAATTCTAACCAAAATATTGTCAGCGGAAGTGTAAAAAACACGACAACTATTGCATGTAGCCACAGCATTGCACTACTTATACATGTTTACTTCCAAATTAATAAGTGACATTAGGATTTTGTATAAGTAAACAAACAAGCCACCATTTTAAGTGGATGGTAACGCACCAAACCTTCACAAACAAACACACTATTTGACCATCTTAAATTGCAGGGTGCCCTGACCTTGCAGTCAGGACATTTGGAATTAGACAGCCACTGCAGAAGTTGACCAGGTAGCGGCTGGGAAACACCACAATGAACACTATCATAGGCTAACGTGTATGAAAGCAACATACAAATGGCTGTGTCCATCTCTGTTGAAGATCACGTAGATTGTGTACATGTATGCTATATTTCGAAATAAGCTTGCTTGCCTCCTAAAACTGTAGCCAACAAGATGTCCTGTGCTTTTGCTGCTGTTTCTGATCTCGAGGAGCCAGGATGCCAGGAAGAGCAGTTGACAGGATGCCAGCCTTCTCACTAGAGGAGCTTGAGTTGCTGGAAATGGAGGTCCTGTCACTCTACAGCCAGCTCTATGGCTCACCAGGGAAGCAGGTACATGCTTAAAATGTATTAGTAAATCTGTCTAAATGTTTTTTTAAAACACAGTCTAGAATATCCCTTTCAGTTTCCTGAGTGAATTGTAGTGCTTGAAGTGAAGTGTCATTTATTTTTTACATTACATAAAACAATGATGGTGTCAATTTATAAGCAAGTTTGTGTTGTGTATTTTGAGCCCTACATTTCATTTGGAGATGTATATATATATATATATATATATATATATTGGGTATGAAAAACGTCCAAAGACCAGCAGCTGGATAGACGAAGCAAGACCCATAGATAGTGCAAAATTTCTTTATTTAGAGACCCAACACCAGTCCGTCATGACGCGTTTCGGCTTCACCAAGCCTTGATCACATGACACTGACATGGGGGCTGATGACCCATTTTAAAGTGCACAGTGTTAATTTACATAATGGAAATGAAAGAAATTCTTCACAATTTTAGTCACGTATTGCACAACATACAGACTTGACCCCGTTTAAGTAATCTAAAACATGCATCAGCATAAAATGTTTATATGCAAATGTTAAGTTCAAGAAAGCTTACCCATAGATTTGCACAATGTTATACAAATAAGTAAGTCGTTGGGGGCAATTACGAATAATGTTAAAAACGCCTACGCTAGTAATCTGTTTAAAAACAATAAATAATCACAATGATTGCCCCAGTTGCTAAAAATGTGTGCACAATTCTACCGTATGCTTAGGTATCTGCAACAGTAAAATCTAAAATCACATGTTGGTACCAGAATATTTAAAAAACTAAGTAATAAGTATTTTAAAACTGGCAGAGATTCAGCCCAAGTGGGCATAAAGTGCAGTATATGGGTTAAGTCCATGTGCAAACTTGCAGTTGTAAACAAACAAGGAAGGAACGGTACCGCCCAAGTGGGCAGAAACCACTGTGCAAAATATGCTATAATCATTGTGCAAAATTGCAAACAAAACTCCATTATATAATACATTCAAAGTGCTACCAGTGAATTTAAAATCATAGAACAGATGTTAAATATCATGTATTTACAATCGTGCGGAGGACTTATAAGTGGGGTAGGTCAAAGATGTTTTATACAGATTAATATAAAGTAAAATCACGACACTGTTGGTTACTGTCTGAACAATAGATTTTCAGGAAATTTTTTCTTAAAACTAACTGATTATAGGTAAGTGTAGCAATTATCACTGGTATTAAGCCCGTTCGGTATCTTGGTATCTAGTAGGATGATATGCCTAGTCTCCAATTTCCTTAGCAGGGCCTCCCTGTCACCACCTCTCCTTTGTGGGGGTACAGTGTCTATTACAAAGTAGATTAAGAGTGAAGCATTTCTAGCATGGACCTTGTCAAAATGCCTCGCGACCGGGTACGCTGGATACGCATTGGTGATAGCTCTCAGGTGTTGTAGGATCCTTTAGTACACCTGTGGTCTGGTACTCCACACGTACCTCAGACCACAGGGACATTCTAGTACATAAACTGCGTATTCCGATCTACAGTTCAACTTCTCTTTAATCTTAAAGGGTGTAGGAAAAAGTGGAGACTGGTATTCTGATCTGCTAACCCCGTTTTTGCAGGTTTTACAAGTGGAACAGCGCAGGAAGCCCCTACTGCCGGACAACCACGATAACGTGGTTACTTCAGGGCTACTAGAAACTAGGCTATCTTGCATAGACCTGGCCTTTCCGTAGGTGATATTGGGGGAATTATTGAGCAATTCTCCTATTATTGGACACTTTTAATCAGAGACCAATGTTGTTTTATGATTTTATGTATGGCCTGATGTTGATTACTATATCCAATAATTAAGCGAACCTCATTGTGTGTTGTTTGTTTATGGACCCTGACAGTACTAGTTGTTGGGTCCAACAGAGTCTTTCTGTCATAGCTGTTCGCTCTTTTCATGGCACTATCAATGCAGGAATTGGTATAACCCCTATCCAGGAATCTGACCTTACATGCATTTTGTGCTATCTCACAGTCAGTGCTGTTGCTGCAAATTCTCCTGATGCAGAGCATTTCCCCGTAGGGGATGCTCCTTATCAGGTGCGCTGGGTGATGACTACTGGCATGCAGTAAAGAGTTGCCTGCCGTAGGTTTACGGTAAAGCCTGCTTTCTAACTGACCTTCATTGACAAAGAATTCAACATCTAGGAACACAACAGCTTCCTCACTCATATTGCTTGTAAACTGTAAGTTTAGTGTATTAATATTGAGTTCCTCTATAAATTATGTTGCCTCCTCAATAGAGCCCTCCCAGATAAAAAAGAGGGCATCTATATATCTCTACCAAGTTTTGACCTTGGTGGTCATGGTCAGGTTGTGTTCCACAATGAGGACCTGCTCCTCCCAGCAACCCATGTGAAGACATGCGTAACTGGGAGAGAAGCAGGTCCCCATAGCCACTCCCCTGATTTGCAAGAACAACTGATATGAGAAAAGGAACACATTATTTTCCAGACAGAGTGCAATCATAGCCAATAAAATTTTAGAATGTTCCTGGTAACAGGTGGGTCTTCTCTTGAGGAAATGTTCAACTGCCCTAATACCATCCCTGTGTACAATGCTGGTATATAGGGATGACACGTCCATTGACACTAACAAATACCCCTGTTGCCATTTGAAGTTGGCCATTTTTTTGAGCAGATCACCCGTATCCAGGACAAAAGATGGCAATGTTTTGACATGTTCCTGCAGGAAGAAGTCTATATACCTGCTTACATTTTCTAATATGCTATTTCTCGCAGATATAATAGGGCACAAGGGTGGTCGTTGGTGATCCTTGTGGATTTTCAGAATACAATATATAACTGGGGTGGTTGGGCAGTCAACTTTTACATATTGATATTCCTCCATAGTCAGCAGGCCGATACTTCTCCAAGCAATCAGTTTGGAGTAGATGTCTATATGTGCCTGCTGTACTTCCTTAACACCAATTCTCTTGTAGCATTCCCGGTCTGTCAGTTGGCTCAGTGCTGTTTCCATATACTGATTTCTTGCCCAAAGGACAACATTGCCACCCTTGTCCGATTGGCGTATGATCACATTTTTAGTTGCCTTAAGTTTTTTGATCAGTTTGTAGTACTGCATGTCTTTGTAATTTCTTCTCCTGGTTGCGTTGTACATCTTGATATGCAAATTCTTTAATTCAGCAGACACCATATTGTGGAAACTATCCAAATTGTCTTTCAACAGCAGTGGGCAGAATTTCGATTTAGGCTTAAATGGGGTTGGTTGCAAAGCTGGTGCCAGTCCCCAGCCGGGAACTGGTTGCTTGGGCACCCCTTCCTCTTGTTGCAGTTCCATAAGTTCCTGTGTGAGGGCCATCCCCCTGATAGCAGGAGATGCCATAATTGGCGGTGTCTCATTTTCAATAGGTTTTAATGTGGCATAGTATTTTTTCAGCTTCAATTTGCGAACGTACTTAAAGAAGTCTATTTTTGTGCTCGCATAATCAAAGTCGCAACGGGCACTATAGGACAAACCTAAAGATAGAATAGAGGTTTCTCCAGGAGTAAGTATGATATCAGACAGATTGACAACTGTTTGTACATCAGTTTCTGTTGTGCCTGATTGCGCTGCCACTTCACTCGTTGCCTTCTCTGCCTCCCTCCTGCGTTGCCACCTACGGCTGCATTTGCGCCTTTCTGCGCGTTTCCTGTTGCAGATTTGTTTGTGGATGTTCCCTGGGTACCTGATCGGAGAGTCATTTTTCGGTCCATTTGCATTACCTCCACTTCTTGTCCCATGGTAAATTAGCGAAACCCCGACCTCTCTTTTCTTTTTTGTTCTGAGTCAGACTCACTATCTATTTGTGAGTTTCTTCCGAGATGGATGATGGTTAAGCCTGAATGTTGTTGGTTGCTGAGCCCGAGGGTTTTGCGCTGACAGAACTACTGGTCGCCTTGCGGGCTTTCAGGCTGTCATACTTCCTGGAAAATGTGAAAATTTGTCCATTCTTGTAATCAAGGCGATCACGCTGGAATTTGAACGCCTTACGTTTTTTGATTACATCTTCCTCGCGCTTGAGCCTCATTTCCATATCTTCCCGATATTTGGTTATAGCCGGAGTACTGGGTAGTTTTTCAATTTCACCATTGATTTTATCTATCTCCGCCAATAGTTTCACTCTGTCACTTTCGGCATATTGCACCAGTATTAACATGAGGCGCCGCAATGAGTCAAGGTTTCACTGTGCCCAGTCCAATAGCATTTGCGGGTCAGGGTTCTCATAGGATGGGGTCAGCATACATCTGAGACCGCGGGGCACTCTACCTACTTTGAGATAACCCGACAGGGAAGAGTGCTCCCACCATTTTGCCTGTTCTTGCTTACAACATTTTTCCAGGGCTTTAAAAAGTCCCTTAGCGCTGTTCTGGGGCTCGGGCAGTGATGCTACAACTGTGCCGGTCGAACCTTCCCAAGCCGGGTGTCCGTGAACATACCCCTCGATGCCTCCACACGCCCCCTAACCGTGTCTGCGGACATGGTAATTGATTCGGTTGGGTAAAGTCTATCAGCGATGTCATCAGTGATGTCACTGACCCTGTCATGAATGATGTAATATGTGACATCATCAGCAGTGGATTGTGGGCGCGCGAGTTATAGTGAGTCCAACTAACTATAACGTGGGAATTTCAATGGTTTTGTATGAGTAAAATGTTCAGCTAACTATAACTGGTGTGAAACCTATGTTTTTTTCTGTGAATTTCAAATTCTATGTCTAATAACTTTGGCGTTTGTAGACGGAATTGGCTGAAATTTTCAGGAAAATTGCACATTTTGTTCTGAGCAGCCCCTAAAAATTTGGGGGGGGTTCGTCAAGGGGGGGCCGAGAAAAAAGGGGGGTCCCAAAACACGTTTTTCCCATGTTAATTTCCATAGGGCGGTTGGCCTCACTTTTAGCTCAAACGGCTGAATGGATTTGCATGAAACTTGCCATAATTGTAGGGACTGTTAGCCCAATGTGCCTTTGCTAGGTCTCAATATATGTGCTCCAGTGGATTTTGATAAATTAACGTTCAAAAAAATATATATATCTGTGACAGCGCTCCGGGTAGCGCTCCGGTTCGCGTACTTGACGCGTAACGGAACTTCGCGAAGCGAAGCTGATTGGCTCTCCGGTGTCTGTCAACATTCTAAACAGTCCGGAGCGGCCACCATCTTGTCTCTCGGTAGGATCGAGAGACAAGAGGAGGCCAAAACGAAGGGGGAAATGACCATAAGGGGGCATAGTAGATCCTCCCTGACCCCCTAGGTTTGATGTGGAGGCTTTAAAAGGGCCCCGCGGGACAAAAAAAAAAATCGTTTTTGTTTGCGTGGGGAGCGCCCGGTACGCTTTTGTGCAATGGGCGGTGGTAATCTAAATGATGAGGGGGGGGGGGCATTGTGCAAAGCACATCAGCGTGCATAAACACGAAAATGTTTTTATCTACCACGTATTTGACTTATCTCTCTGAGATGCATTCCCTTGTGTTATGGCAATGGTAGTCTGTTTATTACATAGATCGCCCGAGGGCGGTAGTACAGACCGCGCGTAGGAAAGGGTCAAAAGCCAGGGGTATAGGAGTATGTAACAAGCGAGCCATTTAATTGAAAAAACTAAACGTGACAAACGGTTGCAGGATCAGTGAAGGTTGATTTTATAATTGAAAGTATAACAGGATCAGTTACAATAAAATCGTCCATATGCACACCATAGGCGAGTATCATGGGTAACATTATTTCGAAGCTTTATTAATACAATAATCAATAATGAAAAATCGACATCAATAGGGTTGTCTGTATTCACAGTCAGTACCCTTCCCCGCCCGCCATGTGCACAAAGACCGCATACCCCCCCATAACGTCAAGGCTAAGTAACTAGAACGTCATAAGGAGTTGCAAGTCGCTCACATACTGGCGCCATTTTGGTCGAGGCCAGGCAGGTTCAGAGTATAGTTCAATGTCTCCAATAAGTAGCGGCAGGACCAGAATCCCTTTCGGCAGTTCTGGCTTCGTCATTACGAGCACTAGAAAACAAGACATTCTGGGCAATACCACCCTTGACGCAGCTCTTTATTCCTCAAGATGGTGTCTTTCAAAAGCCAGGGGTATAGGAGTATGTAACAAGCGAGCCATTTAATTGAAAAAACTAAACGTGACAAACGGTTGTAGGATCAGTGAAGGTTGATTTTTTAATTGAAAGTATAACAGGATCAGTTACAATAAAATCGTCCATACGCACACCATGGGCGCGTATCATGGGTTACATTACTTCGAAGCTTTATTAATACAATAATCAATAACGAAAAATCGACATCAATAGGGTTGTCCGTATTCCCAGTCAGTACCCTTCCCCGCCCGCCATGTGCACAAAGACCGCATACATCCCCCATAACATCAAGGCTAAGTAACTAGAACGTCATAAGGAGATGCAAGTCGCTCCCATACTGGCGCCATTTTGGTCGAGGCCAGGCAGGTCCAGAGTATAGTTTAATGTCTCCAATAAGTAGCGGCAGGACCAGAATCCCTTTCGGCAGTTCTGGCTTTGTTATTACGAGCACTAGAAAACAAGACATTCTGGGCAAAACCACCCTTGACGCAGCCCTTTATTCTACAAGATGGTGTCTTTCAAAAGCCAGGGGTATAGGAGTATGTAACAAGCGAGTCATTTAATTGAAAAAACTAAACGTGACAAACGGTTGCAGGATAAGTGAATGTTGATTTTTTAATTGAAAGTATAACAGGATCAGTTACAATAAAATCGTCCATACGCACACCATGGGCGAGTATCATGGGTAATATTACTTCGAAGCTTTATTAATACAATAATCAATAATGAAAAAACTAAACGTGATAAACGGTTGTAGGATCAGTGAAGGTTGATTTTTGAATTGAAAGTATAACAGGATCAGTTACAATAATATCGTCCATACGCACACCATGGGCGAGTATCATGGGTTACATTACTTCGAAGCTTTATTAATACAATAATCAATAATGAAAAATTGACATCAATAGGGTTGTCCATATTCCCAGTCAGTACCCTTCCCCGCCCGCCATGTGCACAAAGACCGCATACATCCCCCATAACGTCAAGGCTAAGTAACTAGAACGTCATAAGGAGTTGCAAGTCGCTCCCATACTGGCGCCATTTTGGTCGAGGCCAGGCAGGTCCAGAGTATAGTTTAATGTCTCCAATAAGTAGCGGCAGGACCAGAATTACATTTATGAAGAATGTTGAAGAGTAGTATGTTGAAAATCTGAAGCCATCGTTCTACAAACTCTCAACCAGCCTTGGATGGAAAAATCCTGAAGAATGTACAAACTGAAAACCAGTTTTTGTCCGCATAGCATCAGCAGCAACACTTGAGTCAGCTTTGTGTGAAGCCGCCATCTTGATCCAATCAATACCGTCCCCTAGCACACATTCAGGGACCAGGCCGCAGGACGTGTCTTCAGATCAAACGGATTGTGGGACAAGGTCCAGAATGGAAGAGTCACCAAAAGGCAAAAAGTTCCGCCGGACCCCGGGAGCCGGCCGCCTATGTCGGGGGCGATCTCAGGCCACACCAGGGCAACAAGACTTGGCGCTGTGGTTGTGGCCGGAGGCCCCGCCTAGTCAACGCCCCGGCCTCTCCATGTCGTAGGCCGCAAGAGTGGGCGCAACTCTGCTGGCCGAGCGAGAAATACCGTCCCCCTGCACACATTCAGGGACCAGGCCGCATTGCGAGGGCACCGCAGGACGTGTATTCAGGTCAAACGGATTGTGGGACAAGGTCCAGAATGGAAGAGTCGCTGTACCGCAAGAGTGGGTGAAATTTAGCCAGATGGCGGGTGAGACGCTGTAATAGCAAGAGCAGGCGCAACTCAGCTGGCCGAGAGAGACTTGGGGAGGGGGCAGGAGCTAAGCGCCCCCTCCAAGTCCGCGCCACCACACTGCCCCTGGGGGGCCTCCGTCAAGCGGTTCAGGGAGGCACCGCAGGCAGCCGTTCTTCAGATCAGTGGCTCTCACCGGCAAGGCTCCCCCCGTCAGCAGCAATCGTTGGCGCTGTGGTTGCGGCCGGAGGCCCCGCCTAGTCAACGCCCCGGCCTCTCCATGTCATAGGCTGCAAGAGTGGTCGCAACTCAGCTGGCCGAGCGAGACTTGGGGAGGGGGCAGGAGCCATGTCATCATTTGGGACAAAAAATAGTTCTCAACCAATAAAAAGTGTTATTTTTAGGTCACATGACCTAGCCTTACATCATTAGGAACCCAAAAGTGAAATGAACCAATGAAAAGTTTTATTAACAAGTCACATGACCTGTTATGCTTACGTTACGCGCTCCGCGCCGCGACCCGGATCGCTTCCGGGAAGCTGCGCTTCGCGCCTCGCGCACCGGAGCACTTCCGGGTGCGCTAACGCGGCGCGTCATATGACAGAAGGGACAGGCAACAAGAACCATCAGTCAAGGAGGGGAGGGCAAGTTCTTCTCTACCGGGTCACGTTGGGGCTCCACCGGAACTGATCGAATTGGTAGTCTACAGTGTTTCTGGATGTTTCAGACTGAAGCTGGCGTCAGCATGAGAGCATTCCGTGGCTACGTCGTGGCCATTCCGCGAGCAATCATGGCAGTCGCTCCCCACCGGAAGTCTGCGGGAGTCGGGGGCCCCGGTGACTCTTGTAGAATCTTCAAGGCTGAGGGGACGCTTTTGGGAATGTGGCCCATGCCCTAGCAGTCAAGCGTCCGAGTTCCAGGGTTGCCCAGAGCCATCCTTGCAGGCCAGGCCCAAGTCAGTGGAGCCGACCGCCATTTCCTGAGCTCCGTGGCAGCCGCCTGTCACTGTACCGCAAGAGTGGGTGCAATTCATCCGGATGGCGGGTGAGACGCTGTAATAACAAGAGCAGGTGCAATTCAGCTGGCCGAGCGAGGCCCTGTGCCGCAGGAGCGGGCGTAACTATGGTGGCCGAGTGAAGGGCTGGGGTGTAGCTGAGAAACCTCCACCTGGGGAGGTGGGGGAGCACACCTCCCTTGGGGGCCTCCGTCAAGCGGCTCAGGGAGGCACCGCAGGCAGCGGTTCTTCAGATCAGTGGCTGTCACCGGCAAGGCTCCCCTCCGTCAGCAGCGATCGTTGGCGCTGTGGTTGCGGCCGGAGGCCCCGCCTAGTCAACGCCCCGGCCTCTCCATCTCGTAGGCCGCAGAGTAGTCGGGGAGAAATCCCGGGAACGGCGGCATGCATTTGGATCGATGTTGCAGCAGGCTGCAATGTAAATAGTTATATAATAAAACGTTTTACCCTGTTACTTTGCTGGTGTGTTGTATATATTTATAATATTTGCATAGGGTTTGTCGTTGTTTTGGGCGGGGTGGGCGGCGGAGCCGAGCTGTCTTGCAGCCATCATGACGTTGAGCTCAGTTCCTCTCGCTAGTTTCATATTTCTCATGAGGGGTTGTTCCTAATGTTTCTATTTTAGCAAGGTCAAAAAGAGATCCCATTAGTGGCCTACTGATTTTGCTTGATTCCTTTTGTTTTTTCTAACGATTTTTCACTATCTGCAAAGACTAAACAGAGTATTGCGACTCTGTGCTTGTTTGTAAATAGAGAATGAACCAAAGAGAACCAATTCCAAAACAGTAAATGCTTGGATAACAATCAATCAAATGGAGAGGGAAGCAGGCACGACAGATTACAACGGGGGCAAAGGCCTGCGTTACCTACCCTTCACTATCTGCAAACAGAGAATACTCCTAAAAGAAAAGAGGGGGGAGGGCAGCGTTCAAAGCACATCAGCGTGCATAGACACAAAAATGTTTTTACCTACCACGTACTTGACATTTTACAGCTTTTGATATTTGCTATTAAAAAACCATTGAAATTCACTGAAAAAACCATAGGTTATAGACCATATATAGTTAGGAATTAGCATTTACAAAACCTTGAAAATTCACTGAAAAAACCATGGGTTATAGACCATATATAGTTAGGAATTAGCATTTACAAAACCTTATTTTACTCACACAAAACCATTGAAATTCCATATATAATTAGTTGCACTAACTATATATCGCGCACCCGCAATCCACTGCTGATGATGTCACATATTACATCATTCATGACATGGTCAGTGAGCCACTAAAACCTAGCGAAGATGTATTTGCTATTCTAAAGGACCCATTGGACAGAGAGGTGTTTAGAAGCAGGTGTAAAAATCCTCTGTGGAGTTAAGACCTCCCGGAGATCTGCTGTCCATCTCCAAGATATATCTTGTCTCTAGTTCTCTCAGTTTGCCCTCCCTATCACCTCCCCTTCTCAAGGGACCTACAGAGTCTATGGCATAAAATTTCAGTAGTGCACTGTTGTTGTTATGGCACTCTCTGAAATGGCGTGCTACTGGATACGCGGAGTCGTTGGTGTTGATGGCCCGTATGTGCTGGAGTATCCTTTTATGAACCTGCAGCTTGGTACTGCCAATATACCGCAGGTTGCAAGGACACTCCAGCACATATACCACGTATTCACTTTTGCATGTTAGTTGTTTATTAATCTTGCGCGCAGTAGCAGCAAAGGGAACTGTATATTCTGTTTTGTTGACCCCATGGAGACATGCTTTGCAGCTAGCACATTTCCTAAAGCCTTTGCTTTTATCCAACCAGTTTTTGTGTGTAACCACCTCCGGACTGGACTTAACCAGGGCATCCTGCATAGAGTAAGCTTTCCTAAAGGTGATTAACGGCTTGGCCGGTATTTTTTCTCCTATGATGGGGTCACATTTGATTAAGTCCCAATGCTTGGTTATGATCTTTCTAAGTGCGCCATGTTGCCTATTGTAGGCCCAAATCAGTCTACCTGATTGTTCTTGAGTACCTACAGGTTTGGGTTTTACCTTACGTTCCAGGGTCTGGTTGCGGGGTAAAGCATTTGCTTTATGTACAGCCTTTTCAATTTGACCCATCTTGTACCCTCTGGCCAGGAATCTAATTTTACTGGCCTGCTGAGCTAAGTTGCACTGAAAGTCTGTGCTGCTCAGCCGTCTTATACGCAGCATCTCCCCATAGGGGATGCTGCGTATAAGATGAGCCGGATGGTGGCTGCTGGCATGGAGTACCGTGTTCCCTGCCGTGGGCTTCCTGTACAACCTAGTCTCTAGCTTCCCCTGGCAAATCTCAACAGTCATATCGAGCAAATGTACCTGCTCCTGGCTAATGTCTGATGTAAACGCTAGATTGAAATTGTTGCAATTGAGAGTCTCAATAAAATGCTCAGCTTCTGTGCGTGTACCTCTCCAGATAAAAAACACATCGTCAATATAACGATACCAACGAACAATCGACCGTGTAGCAATGTCAGAGTGCTCATCATAGAGGACCTGCCTCTCCCAATAGCCCATATGCAGACAGGTATAACTGGGAGAGAAACAGGCCCCCATGGCTACCCCCCTGACCTGCTGGTAATATCGATTGTTGAACATGAAAAATTTGTGATTCAAACAAAAAGCAATCATAGATAGTATCATGCGGTTATGTTCTACCGTAATAACTGGTCTATGTCCCAAATAAAATTCAATGGCTCTTATGCCATCTTGGTGGACAATACTGGTGTACAAAGATGTAACGTCTAGCGTTACCAACCACCAGCTAGGATCCCAATCGATGTCTTTGATTTTTCGGAGGAAATCACTTGAATCCTGGACAAACGATGGTAAACTTTGTACATGTTCTTGTAAGAATGAGTCCACATAGACAGTTGTTTTTTCCAGTAGTCCCCCACATGCTGCAATAATAGGTCTACCTGGGGGTTTGGCTGGATTCTTATGAATTTTTGGGATCAGGTATAAAACCGGCATGATAGGATTGAAATTTTTAACAAATTTTAGTTCGTCCATGCTAATGAGTCCATAAGACCTTCATCCCATCAATAATGAGTAGAAATCTGTCTGGGCTTTTCTAACTGAACTAACATCACAATGTCTGTAGCAGTCAGAGTTGTTTAGTTGAGTGAGGGCTTCCTCCAAATATAGTTGTCTCGGCCATAATACTATGTTGCCCCCTTTATCTGACTGCCTGACAATGATGTTGTCATTTTGCTGAATCTTCTTTATCAGTTTTTGGTACTGGTCGTTTTGTTGGTGTTTGTGTTGTTTAGTTTTGAGCACTTTAGAGTAAATATATGGATCTATGACAGAATTTTGACAGACAGAATTTCGACCTACACAAATATCGGCGTAATTATATCGATAGCAAAAATATCGACGCCCTATGTACAACATGGTAAGTACCAAAATATCGAAAAAATAATATCGATGTTAAAAATATCGTTGTTAAATATATCGATTTTTTTTTATTTAAAATAACATAAAAAATACTGTAAATAATACTTATCAATTACTTAAACATATTTAAATATATGTAATAATGGTAAAAAAATTAATAATACATATTTAATTTAAAAAATAATAATTAAAAATCATATATAATATATACTTACTTAACAATAATTACTATTCCCACTCCAGTGGGTGCAACAGTAGGAAAAACTGACCCTGAACCCTAAAAATACCCCTTTACCCAAAAACCTAAAACTGACCCTGAACCCTAAAAGTACCCCTTTACCCAAAAACTGAAAACTGACCCTGAACCCAAAAAATACCCCTTTACCCAAAAACTGAAAACTGACCCTGAACCCTAAAAATACCCCTTTACCCAAAAACTGAAAACTGACCCTGAACCCAAAAAATACCCCTTTACCCAAAAACTGAAAACTGACCCTGAACCCTAAAAATACCCCTTTACCCAAAAACTAAAAACTGACCCTGAACCCTAAAAATACCCCTTTACCCAAAAACTGAAAACTGACCCTGAACCCAAAAAATACCCCTTTACCCAAAAACTGAAAACTGACCCTGAACCCTAAAAATACCCCTTTACCCAAAAACTGAAAACTGACCCTGAACACTAAAAATACCCCTTTACCCAAAAACTGAAAACTGACCCTGAACCCTAAAAATACCCCTTTAACCAAAAACTAAAAACTGACTCTGAACCCTAAAAATTCCCCTTTACCCAAAAACGGAAAACTGACCCTGAACCCCAAAAATACCCCTTTACCCAAAAACTGAAAACTGACCCTGAACCCTAAAAATACCCCTTTACCCAAAAACTGAAAACTGACCCTTAACCCTAAAAATACCCCTTTACCCAAAAACTGAAAACTGACCCTGAACCCTAAAAATACCCCTTTACCCAAAAACTGAAAACTGACCCTAAGTCCTAAAAATACCCCTTTACCCCAAAAACCAAAACTGACCCAGAACACTAAAAATACTCCTTTACCCAAAATTAATTAATATTACAATTAAATTACTTCCCACCCTATTCCCCTATAAACCCACAACCCGCTCCAGTAGTAAAACATATAATTTAGTTAAAAATAAACATAAATTATCAATTAATTATTCTATTCATCAATTAAAATAATTCATTGCCAATTAATATTTAATAGCAAAATAAATAAATCATTAAAAAATGAATATTTAATTACAAATAAATTACTTCCCACCCTATTCCCCTAAAAACCCACAACCCGCTCTGGTAGTAAAACATATTATTTACTTTTATATATTTTTTATTTATAAACACATATTATAACAATTAATTTAAATACTTAACTAAAATTTCTAACACATATTAGTAAATCGAAATTACTTACATCGATATATATGCTATCGATATAAGTAATTTCGATATTACTTACCTTAGGGTCGATATTCTGGCCATCGATATTCTGGACATCGATATTCTGTCCCATCGATATTAGCAACTCGATATAAGTGTAAGTCGAAATTAAAAAATCGATATTTTGACTGTTTACCTAAATATATATGTCACTGGCCATCCAGGGTGTTATGTTTTGTTTTGCTTTAATTCACATGTCAAATTTATAACAGTAGATGTATGATGTGTTTTGACTTTTGCTTTACTATTTTACATGTTTAGCAATGGCAATGGCCGACACCTTTGCGAAGGCAAGCTGGGTTTCCTTTGTTTATGTTTCTGGTATTATAAACTTGTCTCAACCAGCGCCGACCACTATTGAGAAAGGCGGCAAGCCTAAACGCGTCTTTGAGATGTACTTGAAACCCAAATAAAATCCAGGGTTGTTCACGTTCCTGCGAGTGCTTTTGCATTAATGCGAGGGAGCTTTGGAGGTTGAATCTGCACGGAGTCTGTCACCGCGCATCAGAGCACCCAGTCGAGAGTGAAGGGAGTTAATGGCGGACAGTGGAGCATAATATATATATATATATATATATATATATGTAAGAATTTCAGGTGAAATGTAAACATTTCACATAATGGAAAAATGGAAAACACATTATATCTTATATACAACTTCACATATATATGTCATTTTTTTTACATACCAAATTAAAATGATGTTTGCTATATGTATTATGCCACAAATCACACCTAGATCTGGTGTCTCCAACCAGTCCTTTTGGTGGCTACCAGCAGCTCCCAGACAAATTCTAAGTAGCTCACTGTCTTGAGATCTTTTTCGAATGAGGACAAGGTCATTTTTACTTTCTAACTTGAGGGAAGACAGTGTTCATGTGACATCATGATTATCATGCTGCAGATAGCAGAGCATGACAATTAGCAGTGCTCAGTCAAATTTGTGGGCCAGGCTGGGGCTGAGTCACAAAGGTAAACAACTGAAGCACTGAGGAATTAGACTTTTAAATAAAATCCTTGTCATCTCAAAATTGGAGATCAAAATGATATTTCTGAATGCAGACACATTTAATGGAGGGGTACCTATTACTCAATCAGATTACATTTCACAGTCTCAGGAAGCCACACAAATATATCCCCAACACACGCACACATGTTCAAACATCCCGAAAGAGCACCCTCTCACAGACTCATATGGCAGCCCTTTCATAGTGCCTTTAGTCATGGTATTTAGTTCAAACCATAATATCTGGCTCTATGGACATAAGGCTTCAAATCAATGTAGCTGCCGGTGGAAGTGTCTGGTTACAATGCACAAGTTGTTTAGCCTTCAGTATTTCACAATGATATTCACTGATGCAAAGTAGTATATGTTAAAGAAAAAGTTGGAGTCCCCTGGCTTGGATGATGCCACAGGACTGGATTGATGAATTTAGGAAATGTAGTCTACAGGTTACAACAAAAGTATCATTTATTGTTTTATTTTGGCTAAATGAAAAAACAAAAATATATTGTGTAGTAACTCTTGAGTAATGCTTATGAATAGTGTACTAAAAATGTCTTGCATCAATACAGCCTGTCACTACAATACTGTCGGAAGAGGTGGGAGGACCTACGATGCTCGACCAAGAAGTCATCAGAAGTCCAGCTCTGGAAGTCCTCCCAACGTGGGGAGCGAGTGTGCCCCACCCTGACCCCTTGTGGCCTGCATGCTTGCAGTGGCCTATCCGTACCTTTATGGGCAGTTGAGAGCCCAACAGAAGAATCAGGGGGTACGTTCTACTGTGAGTTGAACATGTGACAGAGTAACACATACCCCAAACCATTTTTCAAAGCCCTTGGTTATGTCCAGATGATAAATCAATGATGGAGAAAAATGGCATCACATGTATGCTGGAGTATCCTATATACGCTGGAGTATCCCATCTGGAAAACTTTAAAATCATGCCCAAATTATGACTCATTAGGCAAATGTAGAAATGTATGTTGCATATTTTAAATTACATTTGAATATATGAAGAAAAACGTTTATATATGACTCAGCATGTGTAATATCAGTGGTGGGTCAATTATTCCTCTCCGCAGGCGAAGTTTGCATAGTTTTGACCACTCCATGCTCCACGTGGAGTGCAAAGTTTTGCAAAACAAACTCCACGTAGGGACGCAGAGCAGACTTTTTTGTTAAGTTCGCAAGTGCTTATGAGAAAAAATCGCGAGCTAGACCTCCAACGCGGGCAGTTATTGCAGATCGCAACTGCTCACAGTGAGAAATCTGTCACACATTGAGAAAGCTGCTGCTCGAGTAGAATGTCTACCTGAGTTGCAGAAAGCAACAGTGCCCTCCAGTGATTCACAGTGTCATTCGCGCATTTTTAATTTGTAAAAACAATCAGTTTGAGCAGCACATCGTGGAATAGAACTCCACAAACTTTGCCCAGGCCTATGTAATATTTACCGTGATGTTATAGAAATTATTGGCAAAAGTGTTGTAGTATAGTTCCTATATTCCCAATAGGCTCTGCGCATTGGAATAATATATACTGTAGTTTAACGTAGGACTGAGGTCGACTAGGTCTCTACCGAATATATTAGACTTAATTGTGAGTGCCAGCTAGCACAGAGGTCACTAGAAACTTTCTCAAAAAAACAAGAAGGGATTAGTTTCTGACAACCGCATAAACATGACAACTTTGTTTACCAAGAATAAGAAATCCAATCTCTAGAGTCGCGGAAACAATTGATAGCTATTTTACTCAGTCAATCGTCATGCTTCGTTTCACCAGAGGTGCTGAGAAAATCGAGAGACGGGCGTTTTCAATAAAAGTATTTATTGAACAGTCTTCTTTCTCAAGCTTTGGAAATAAACTTCTACAATCAGAATACTGGTTATAAAGTACAAGGTATATAATACAAACAGTATTATAAAGTAGTACTGTAAAAGCATGTTATGGTTTCTAAGCCATAAAGTGCATAAAATTTATAAAATACATACAGTAATAAATAATGACTAAAAGTACTCAAATGGTACTTCTAAAATACGCCTACCCCGGTGTACCTAACCTAAGTCTAGAACGAGGGACGAAGTAAGTGAGGAGTAGCCTAAGTTTAGTAGTTCTCTGCTGGGAATCTATTCCAAGAATTCTCTAAAGGGTCTAATCAGCTCCATAACTTGGTTTTAGAATGAAGGAGGTCTTCTATATCTCTCTCTCAGGCCTCGATTTCCCAGATACCCGCAAGGGTAAGCCGGAAACACTGGAGCTGGATTTCTCGGCAAGAGAAAAGAGAGCGTCTCTCTCAGTGCGTCAGCTGGAGGGTCGGCTTCCTTCGGCACTTACTGCAGCAGGGCGTCGGGCAAGTAGATAGTCGATCTGCTCCAAACCACTGTGTGTTTGTCTGGGCAAACCTAGGCATATTTATACTTTGAAGGTGCCGAGTTTGACGAATGTTTGGACTTAATAACGTCATTTAAAGGCTAAATTCTTGGAAAATGCCAGGAGTTATTGGAGAACTTAATATTCAAGCAGGGGGAAGTCCCTAGCTGCTGAAGGCAGGTTTTTCCAAGAAATTGTTGTTGATTCTCGGAAGTAGCCATGCCGTATTTGGGCTGTATGATTTAGGCCAAATATGGTAGTGATTTCTATGCCTATATAAGGATATGATAAAGTATACCTATATAAGGGCATGATCGGAAAAATTACACTAGGGTTCTAGATTCATTTACAACACCCACTTCACGATCTTAAGTTCAATAAAGCTAAACTAATAAGCACTGAGCATATCTAAAGCTAGTGTTTACAATCCCACCCCAAAATACATAAAAAATGCACTTGAAATGGTTGTACATGAGAGAAAAAAATATTGAGCATTTCTACAGTACGCATTTTAAAGAAGTGATGAAATTCTAAGCATATAGTATGGTATCTAAATATGCAAACTGAACGAATCATGAATTTACATTTATGAAAATGGCTTTTAAATACAGAAAGAAATGTCGAGACCATTTCATGACATAACATATTATTATAATTGTTATATGAGGACAAGGCCAAATATTTTATCTAGGCAGTGTTCAAAAAGGAAAATAATTTCTTGTTCTTTAAGAATAGTTCTACTTTAAGCAGATTAGTCTGAGCCAAAAAGTTCAATGTTTTGGAGAGAAAAATGTAATTGCTTGTGAAAAACTAGAGTTAGAAATCTTTGTTTTTCAAAAATTGAATGCCGAATTTCCGAGTTCAGGGAACGCTGTGTGCATGAATCAAAAGTTATTCTCGGTGTTAGGAGAAAACATCAGATCATAAAGGCTGGCAAAGAAATCGTCAACCACACTAGGTGAAAGTGGAACTACTTGATCAAGCAAATCAAATGTGCACAGATGAGAAGCATTGCAGTCAGCGCCAGGTGCTGCATTAGCAGTGTTCATATCAGTTAGTACCTGTGTGCCTGTTGATCCTCGTATCTAACCCTCAGTTAGACTTACTGGTGAGACCTCAATGAATGCCGTAATCAGGATTGGTAGCCGTTGGGGACAATATGATGCATGAGTCGTTACCGGACCTAGCAAGGCGTCGACATCCGATGGCAGGACTGATAGAAGGGTAAGACAAATGTCCAACACACATTCCTCTCCGCAAAGCAGGCATCGTAGAACAGGTAGGATGCAATCTTGCCAGATTGGTCTGAATGAAAGAAACCAGGTTGTGTTCAGATCTCTTAAACGAGCCAAGCCGAGAATCTGTGTAATTCTCTCACAATACCTCATGGCAAAGAGGGTCCCTTCCATGGCGGTCTGGGTATCGTCGGTTACCGGACTTGCCATATGGGATCAGAAGGAATAAAAATAGAATTCCTGCTACGAGTCCCAAGATGAGAGGCAGGCCGCCGAACACAGAGTGCACGAAATTTGGAAAAATGCAGAGGACTGCTTCAAATGGTGTTAACAGTCCTGTAAAAATCGTCTTAAATATATGTGTGATGCCACTGGTATCAGACATGTTTAAGATTTGACTTAACATTTCTGCAAAATGTACTGGGCAGTTTGTTGATAATAAGGCATGTATCTCTGCAGAAGTCCTTGCAACTTGCAGATCATACGTTTCTTTAGACGAGGTCAGTGGCACAGATTTTTGCAAAAGAATGGCTTTTATTTTGCTTAAAGTATCAATTCGTATAGAAGAGATATTCAGTGAAGGCCATAATGCCATCTCACTGCCTGTCTTGTGCGTCGGATACAATACTTGCATACAACATGTGACCATGGGGGACACAATAACAAGATAATGTTTTCCTGGCATCATGCCACAGGAGCTGTGATCATTCAACATAACGTAACTGCCATTGGATAGCTGCCTGAAAATGGGTTCTATCTCTGTGGAGGGTGTACCTTGCAGGTGGCAAGAGAGGCTATTTGTAGAACCCTCACAGGCACCATGTAAATTAAAACCTTTGCACAAAAGTGTACCACTTAGTGAGTTTTTACAATTTTTACCACTAAGTAATACCTCTTTTCCCTTGTTCCAACATTTGTGTGTGTAAGGTAAAGTCCATGTCAACTTAATGTATTCTTTACCCAACCTTTCATACAGGCCTACTGGTATATGCTGTAGACAATACCGAAATTGGAAAATCATCACTGGTATCATGATAGTGCCATAAATTATCCATTCAAAGACTGGTTTCTCAGAAACTGTCAATGGAAATCATTCCAGTTTTTCTATGCTCAGCACCGTACAGTCTGCTCCTCTTTGTGCCAAAGACATTTGTTTATCTGTAGGGTTAAATACAGCAAACAATGACGTTGTGTTGATTAGACGCCATGGCACGTAGCCTGAACGAAGATTTTGCAACGTCCAGCCTAACTGCATTATAGAACGTAATTGAGACTGGCCGTGTTGTAACAATAGAAAGTCCTGTTCCCTTATGTCAATTGCAGAGGATACAATGATGTCCAAAGAATATATTCTGGAGGAAAGAGTCATTAACCCATTGTCCACTACAGAGAGAGCTTTCTCTAAATTATTACGATCAATTTATCATATTCTTTCTGCAGTTTCCATTTGCATTATTTTACATGCTTCGTTGTACGCAGCATATATACCTGAGTATATAAAATGCTTTTACCGTGGTTTGCGAGGCCCCATTAGGAAATCTCACAAATCATTGCTTTCTTTAAGTAAAGATAAGTGTTGTTTGATTTCCGGAAATGTGGATGTCTTTAGCCAATCAAGGCATCGTTTTCCTACACTGTATGTTGTTACTATCCCTGGATGTTGTTTCTGGGAGTATCTTGGATCTGGCCTGTTCAGTTTTAACCCCTGTGTTTTGTTCAGGAATCTATCATGACAGTTATTGGCGTCTGTGGGCCAGATTAACCATTTTTTCCAATCAGGAGTAGTTCTGTTTAGTGTTAAAATATATGGTACGTATACCTCCTTTTCTTTATTGTCATTACTCTTAGAAGTGGGTTTAGGTAAAGACAGTTTATTCAAATCTTTTATCTTAGCCAGGCCAAGACAAGAAGTCTGTTGAACAGTATCGTTTAAAAACATTATTTGTTCTGGTATAATGCAAGCTCTGAACAAGGCCTCTAAACCTTGTACATGCCAGTCTTTCGTGCCCCAGACAGTTTTTGTCTCAATGTTGTCTTTCCAAAAGTCGAAACCTAGTGTAGACAGCTGAGCATAAAAGTTTGCAGAATAAATTTGTTTAGTGTTGGTCAACATTGTTTTCATTCCTGTCTTAATTACGTTTTTGAAATAAAACGCTTCTGGATTTGTAACATTAAACCCTGAGAAGTACAAAAACTTTTCATGAAATGTTTTTGAACTGCCTTTTGGTGGCATGGGACAATGTTCCCATTGATTATATGAAAAAACATTCCTAGGACTTGCAGATTTGTGCAAATAGTGCTGAACATAATGATTAAAACAATACATTTGTTCATAAACTGATGACCCTTCTAAATAGTCATGTTCAGTAAATTTTGCAGACATTTCTAAATCTGACAACATATCATTAATAGTCTCAAAGTCCCAATCATCAGAAAATGAACTGGGTGATACAAAGTCACTTAAAGAAACCTTGAATCGGTGTGGAATCTTCAACAGCTCCACCGGGCCATAGATGTCATATTCAGTTCTTTCCCTTGCTATACCACCAGGTATAGGAACGGCTGTGATGTTCACTGACAACAGGTCTCTTTTTTCACGATGGGATTATTTGTGAGGTTTTAGGACCAATTTGATTTTCTGACTTGCTGTGTCCATTGTACTGTATTTTCCATCTATCATTTGTCCCAAGCTTAAAACTAAAATCAGCCAGAGTAGGAGAAAAAATACACGTAAACCAATGCAAAATTCAATCCATGGTGAAACCAGATATATTTTCTCAAGTTGATGAAAGAGTTCTGTTGTTTTTTCTTTGAGAATTTTATTTGCTGACTTTTCTTCTGGTTCACTAGGATCCTCAGAAAATGTATCAAAGTTGATGAAATAGCCAAAGGCAGTTCTGTCAATTGTTGGAATTGCATCAGGATTGTTATTAATATTTGGAGTTGCTTCTTCCTTTGTCATATTGGTGTAGTCAGAGGCTACATCATTGTAGACAGGTGTTTCTTGACGAACTGTTATTTGGGTCTCAAGAAGCACGAGTTCCATGGCATTGTTGCATAGTCCTTCTTTTCTTACTGCAGGTTTATCAAACGTGATAAGTCTTTCAGTCTGAACCTCTTGGATAGTAGCAAGATTTGGTCGTCTGCTACATCTTGGGAGTCCACTGGGCCTACTATTTATTATTGGCCACATGTTGTGGTTTGACCAGGTCGATGGACGCGACTCGGTTCTCCTTTTTACCAGCAAGGGGCGGTAGTATTACTGATCTTGTTCCTTGGATTGCCAAGACAGGTACTGTTTTTCTGTAAGAAGGCCCAAATTCCTTCGTTACCGCGATCTTCTCTCTGACTAGATACCCAATCTTTGGAATCCAGACAGGTCTTGCTAGGACAGGTGGTTTTTCTTCAGTGGCTGATGGCTTTTGTTTTTTGTTACTTAGACTTCTTCTTGTTTCGTTTAAGTCCTATAAGACAGCCAAACGATCTTTGACATCAAAGGGTTTTTGTTCCACCACTGAAGTATGACAATCGAGGTCTTCGATTATCATTCTAGTACCAAACAGTAATTTATAAGGAGTGATTCCCCCCAGAGAATTTCTTGGCAGATTGTTAAGACTACATTGGCAACTTATTAAATGTTTGACCCACCCATCACCTGAACATAATACCTTAGCTGTTATGGATTGCTTTATGTCATGGTTTTCACTTTCCACTACCGCATTACCCTCAGGATGGAAGGGACTAGAATACCGCAATGCAACGCCCAAGCTAACCATGGCCTCCTTGTAAGCTCGAGAGCTAAACGTAGGACCCTGGTCAGAATGTAGCGTGCCGATTACGTATGTGCTGATAAAGATTCGCAAATCCTTTATAACAGTTCTGGCGTCAGCCGAGCGCTGGGGCCATAACCAAATAAATCTTGTCCTAGTAGTTGTGGGATCACATCTGTCTGTAGGGACTTCTGCATGTAGATAGCCGAATGCTGTCTAACAGTGGTATCTGAACTGGGCTGGCTACACTGTAGTCAGGTATCTGGTGGTTGTCAAAGCTATGATATCTGAAACAGGTATTTATTCCAAATAAGTATACTTGAATCCTCATTCCTGGCCACCAGTACATCTCTTATAATTCTATTAGAGATTTCAAGATCCCTTGATGTGTCAGACCCTCTCCCATATGTGCTTATTGAACCAAGTAAGCTCTCCACTTCCTGTTTGGAATTACTCTGTCCCCCACTCCAGGGATTCGAGCAAAAGGAACGGAGTTTGCATCAATTATGTATGTATATGTGAGTGGATAGTTTAGAGGTAACGCTGCATGATTGCCATCCATTGAGGCTTTTACTGCTAATAGCGTTTCACCATCTGTTACTCTTTTTGAGCAAGCGATTGTAGCTACGGAAGCCGTTTGCACGGATACCTTCACGACTTCATCAGCTAATGAATTCCCTGCAACGTGAACGCCATCACGCTGATTACTCAGTGTATGAATCACATGAGTCTTTAGTAGTTCTTTCTGTAAAAGAACTACTTGTTCCCAAAGCATTTTATGCTTGATTGTGCCACCTTTTGAATTTTTGAACCCGTTTTTAACCCAGTTCTGCAAATTTTTGTTGTAAGATTCAATGCAGAAATATGAATCGCACACTATGAGTGTGGGGAATTCGCGATCGGTATTTTCAAGCGCCATTATAAAAAGCCTGTAGTTCAGCTCGCTGAGCTGTTCAGTCTCCGAGTAATTGAGTTTTTGTGACATAGGTTTAAATTTGCCTTCGCGCCAGCGACCTTTAACAATCGCGCACACAGCACTACAGGCTTGTTTACCCCCAATTGCGGGCTGTGCTGATCCATCTCTATATACATGCGTAATACTCAAGAGGCGGAATTTCGGTCGGCAGGGGACATTCATGTTCGTATTGGCTGGACATTGCAAAATCTGCGTTCAGGCTATATGCCATGGAGGCTTATCAACACAAGGTCATTGTTTACTGGGTTTAACCTTACAGATAAACAAATCTCTTTGGCACAGAGAGGAGCAGACTATACGGTGCTGAGCATTGAAAAACTGGAAAGATTACCATTGACAGTTTCTGAGAAACCTGTAATAGAATTAATAATTCATGGCACCATCATGATTCCAGTGACGATTTTCCAGTTTCAGTATTGTCTACAGCATAAACCAGAAGGCCTGTATGAAAGGTTGGGTAAAGAATACATTAAGTCAAACAGACTTTATCGTATACACACAGTTGTTGGAATAAGGGGAAAGAAGGATTCCTTGGAGGGAAAAATTGTAAAAATTCACTAAGTGGTACACTTCTGTGCCAGGGTATTAATTTACATGGAGCCTGCGATGGTTCTGCGAATAACCTTTCATGCCATCTGCACGGTACTCCCTCCACACTGATAGAACCAGTTTTTCAGGCAGCTATCCAATGGCAGTTACGTTATGTTAAATGATCACAGCTGCTATGGAATGGTGCCAGGGAAAGTTTATCTGGTTAGTGTGTCGTCCATGGTCACTTGTTGTCTGCAAGTATTGTATCCAACTCGCAAGTCAGACAGTCAGACGGCAATATGGCCTTCATTGAATGTCACTTCTATACGAATTGATACTTTAAGCAGAATAAAGTCTATTCTTTTGCAAAAATCTGTGCCACTGACATCATCAAAAGAAATGTATGATCTGCAAGTTGCTAGGACATCTGCAGAGATACATGCATTATTATCAACAAACTGCCCTGTACATTTCGCAGAACTCTTAAGTCAAATCTTAAACATGTCCAATACCAGTGGCATCGCACATGTATTTAAAACTATTTTTTCGGGACTGTTAGCACCATTTGAAGCAGTCCTCGTCATTTTCCCAAATTTCATGCACTCTGTGTACGGCGGCCTGCCTCTCATCTTGGGACTCGTAGCAGGAATACTATTTTTATTTCTTCTGCTCAGATATGGCAAGTCCAGTAACCAGCGATACCCAGAAACTCATGAAACAGACGGTCCGTGCCCAGAGGTATCGTGAGAGGATAACACAGATTCTCGGCTTAGCTCGTTTAAGACATCTGAATACGACATGGCTTCTATCGTTCAGACCAATCTGGCAAGATTGCATCTTACCTGTTCTACGATGCCTGCTTTGCGGAGAGGAATGCATGTTAGACATTTGTCTTACACTTCCATCAGTCCTGCCATTGGATGTCGACGCCTTGCTAGGTCCTGTAACGTCTCATGCATTGTGTTGCCCCCCAATGGCTACAGATCCTGATGACGGCATTCATTGAGATCTCACCAGTAAGTCTAACAAGTCATATTTTGAAGACTGACTAAAATAACTATTTAGGCCTCATGCCTATTAATAGAAAGATTGCTATGAGATGCTATGTTATGAAAGGATCTCGACTTTTTCTTCTGTATTTAAGAGACGTTTATATAAATATAATGATTCTTTACAAATTGCATAAATTAGATTAAAAGACGGCATGCTTAGAAATGTTTCCTTTAAGTATATTGTGTACTGTAGAAATGCTAAAAATATTTTTTCTACTTACACAGTTCAAATGCATTCATTGTTTTGGGGTGGGATTGTAAACACTAGCTTTAGATATGTTCAGTGCTTGCTAGACTAGCTGTATTGAACGTAATATCCGTGGAGTGGGTGTTGTAAATGAATCTCGGACCCTAGTATAAATTTCCCGATTCATGCCCTTATATAGGAATACTTTATCATTCCCTTATATAGGCATGGAAATCATTACCATATTTGGCCTAAACCATACAGCCCAAATACAGCATGGATAATTCCACTAAGCTTCAAGAATTAACAACATTTTCTTGGAAAAACCCGCCTTCAGCAGGCCAGGACTTCCCCCTGCTTGAATATTAAGTTCTCCTAGAAACCCCGGCGTTTTCCAAGAAATTAGCCTTTGAGTGACGTTATTAAGTCCAAATATGCATCAAACTCGGCACCTTCAAAGTAAAAATATGCCTTGATTTTCCTAAACAAGCACACAGTGGTTTGGAGCAGATCGACTATCTACTTGCCCGACGCCCTGCAGCAGCAAGTGCCAAAGGAAGCCGACCCTACAGCAGACGCACTGCGAGACTCTATCATTTCTCCTGCCAAGAAATCCAGCTCCGGTGTTTCCAGACTACCCTTGCAGGTATCTGGGAAATCGAGTCCCGAGAACAAGATACAAGACCTCCTTCATTCTAGAACAAAGGTACTGAGCTGATTAGACCTCCTAGAGATTAATTGGAATCAGATTCCTGGCAGAGAACTCCTAGACTTAAACTCCTCCTCTTATACTCCCTCCCTCTTACCAGACTTAGGTTAGGTACACCGGGGAAGGCGTATTCTAGAAGCACCAGTTGAGTATTTTAGCCATCCTTTTATCACTGTATGTATTTTATGTATTTTATACATTGTATGCAATGCGCAGAGCCTATTGGGAATATAGGAACTACACTACACACCTGTATGGTTAATTTAGTTTTTTTAATTGATGTCCTTTTTTGTCCAACCGTCCATTTTTGTCAGGCAGCTTGCACCAATATTTAGGAATCCAATGTAATCAAGCAGATGTGTTTCTTTAAATTTCTTTAATGTCAACATTACACAAATATGCATTACACATTGTTATGCTATTGCTTGGTAGAGAGATTTAAAAATGCATGAGTCCAGTGCAAATGTTGGCAGTCAAGTCAAAAGGTAACAGGTAACAGAGGAGCTTACCGTTGATTCTGGTCACAATGGGTTTGATTTGCTTTGTGGTCGAGCCGCAGAGGTAGGACTTAGATGATCAGGTTCATGGGGGAAAAGGAAGTGTGAAAGTGAGAGAAGTTGAGTGTCTGCCTTGTATCCCTTCCAATTCACCAACTCAGGTGTTAAGGTTTGACCTCCACAGTCACGTCAGTGGGAAGGCACATCATGATTGACTAGGTGGACAAACCGGCTGTCCGCCCTCCAACAGCCGCTTTTGCCTATGGCACTTCGATGAAGATGAACATACCTGGTGGAGTCGGTGGCACTCCTACGATCTTTCGTCCATGGACCCACCAGCAACTAAATGGACCAGGAGGAATGCCTTGTAGGCAGACAGGGAATCTGATGGAAAGGGATGGAGGGCCATTACCACAAAGATCTAGATTAAGCTCTTTGCTTGTAAATCGATCATTATATAATTCTCACTTCTTGGATGCAACATCCATTGTTCAAGAGAAATATATGTGGCAATATGTTCTCTGACATTTGTTGTATTATTTCTCTAACTTAAGTGGATTGTAGCTTTAAGATGTTCTGTGTTCTAGGGTTGGTGACATTGTGTAGAATGTCCAGGTATTGCCTAGTTTCTTGGGAGTTAGATTCTAGTATCATTTGAATGGGATTGCTGGGGCGGTTGGAGTTCGATGTGGATGCAGCCTTGATGCCTGTTTTGCTGTGTAGCTATTTTACAAATAAATCCAACATAAACGTTCATTGTGTCATTGACTCTTCACTACAATTTGTGGAATCTCTAACCGCCCCAGCGATCCCATTCAAATGATACTAGAATCTAACTCCCAAGAAACAAGGCAACACCTGGTCATTCTACACGATGTCACCAACCCTAGAACACAGAACATCTTAAAGCTACAATCCACTTAAGTTAGAGAAAGAATACAACAAACTTCAGAGAACATATTGCCACATTTATGTCTCTTGAACACTGGACTCCAGTTACGACCTAGAGTCTGAACTCAAGTCTCTCTGCGACCAAGGGTTCATCGAACCTACGGAGTCATCACTCTGGCTTTCACTGTTGGCCGTCGCACTCAAGAAATGTGGAAAATTGTGAGTTTGTGTAGACTTGAGGTCTCTCAACTGAGAGATTTGGATCACCTCTCATCCTTTACCTAAAATTGATGATCTCTTTTCAAGTGTCAGGGGGTCACACTAATTTTCCAAGATGGATCTAGCCAGTGTGTATCATCAGGTTAAGCTAGATCCAGAATCATGTCCTCTCACAGCATTTGTCTCACCATTAGGTACCTTCCAATACAAACGAATGCCTTTCGGGCTTGCCTTGGTCGCATCCGTTTTTCAACGTGTGATGCAAAATATGTTAGGAGGCAATAAAGGCGTCCTTGTTTTTCAAGATGACGTGTTAATACATTCTAAGGATTTTCTCTCGCATGAGTCTATACTGAAAGAAGTCCTGGATGTTTTCAAGAACCGTGTTGTAGTGGTAAAATCAGAGAAGTGTAAGTTTTTTTGCGATGAGATTGAATACCTTGGTCATCTTATTTCTGGTGAAGGAATCAGGCCTAGGCAAGGGTTGTTGGATGCCATCACACATGCTCCTGCTCCAGTTCATAAGACAGGTGTCAAGTCTTTGTTCGGACTTTTGGAGTACTACTCTAAGTTTATTCTGATTTATGCTATGCTGGTTTGTCCTATGAGCTCCCTTTTCAGAAGAGGAGTTGTTTTTGACTGGTGTAATGATTGTGCCTCTGCTTTGAGTTCAGTTAAAAACTGTTTAAAAAATAGTTCTGCTCTCAAGCCTTGTAACCCGAGTTTGCCATCTTGTTTAACAGTTGATGTGAGTTAAGTGGGGTTAGGGGTAGTGCTTACTCAAAATGATCCCACCACTGAGTACACAGTCGCATTTGCCTCTAGAGTTCTAAGAGACAGGGAACTTCATTACTCAGTTATTGAGAAGGAACTGTTGTCATGTTTGTGGGTCATAGAAAAAATGATGTCCTTATGTCTGGGGAAGGTGTTTTTTGTTGAGAACTGATCACAAGCCTTTGATCAATAATATTCTTGGTGCAGGGACCAGTAAATGCTGATGTTGTCCATATCTCTGGTGGGAGGAATGTCAGGGCAGACTTCATGTCTCGTTTTCCTGTGGATGATGGCAAGAGAGATTCTGACTGTGGAGAAAAGGATTCTGATGATTGTCTTATAGCCTCTATTGATTTACTTGACCATGGTGTTGGTACAGAGGATGAATGGGTTAAAGCTCTTTCTGATGATGCTGTTCTGCAACAGGTCATCAAGTTTGTTAGATCTGGATGACCTAGAGAGCGTGTCCTTCCCCAAAATTTGCAAACGTTTTTAAAAGATAGAGCAGGAGCATGTGGGATGGCATCCAACAACCCTTGCATAGGAAATTTCTCTGGCGGGTGGTATTCTACTTCGTGGTGACAAAATCATTCTCCCACAGGAGCTTAGAAGAGGTATTATCACAAATGCCCATGATGGTCATTTAGGGTCCACGCTCACTAGGAGACATATTAGAGAATGTTTCTGGTGGCCCTCTATGGACAGTGAAATTAATTAGATAGTTAATATGTGCATTATTTGCCGGTCAGCCGATAAAGGCCTGAAGGTAGTCACACCGCCGTTGATTCCCATTGAATGTCCAACCGGACCTTGGTCCAAAGTGGGTTTAGATGTCATGGGACCTCTTGCTCTATTACCTGGTGGGTGTCGTTTTGTTCTTGTTCTCATTGATTATGCTTCAAAGTGGCCAGAAGTCAAACTGGTTGAGGAGGCCTCCACCAATATTATTATTTCTTTTCTTAAGGAAGTTTTCATGAGTGAGGGGTTTCCAGAGACAATCGTGACAGATAATGGTACGCAATTCACCAGTTTGAACTTTAGAAATTTTCTACAATCATGTAGTATCAAACATGTAAAAAGTTCACTTTATCATCCCCAATCCAATGGGCTTGTGGAGCGTATGAACAGAGTGGTGGGGGACTGCATTTAGTGGCCTAAATCTGGAAATTGTGATGTTACTAATTCTCTGGAAAGCATGTTATGGTTCTATAGAACAACTCCCCACAAAAGTTTCTCCTTTTGAACTTTTAAGGGGAAGAAAAGCGAATACTAATTTTAAACCTGCTTGAATGAACGGATGGATTAAAGCTGTACCTGATATAGAGTCTCTTATGGAGTTGGTAGGAGAAAATGTTTCTTGTGCACAACACAAATAAAAGTCGTGGTTTGACAAAAAAAAGAAGTGTGCAGGTGGTCCCTGTTGGTGTGGGAGACATGGTACGCATAAAGTCTCCTTTTTATGTCAAGAAGGGTGAAAGCAAGTTTGGTCCTCCTGTCTCTGTTATTAATGTGGGTAGGAATACTGTTCAAGTTGAAGGGGGAAAATGGTGGAATGTGTGTAAAGTTGTAAAAATTTAAAATGTTGCTCCTTCTTCTTCGTCAGCTTCCCCTGGTCCTGTGGATAGTGGACCTTCTGAGCCTTTGCGTAGGAAAAGTGGAAGAACAATTGTTACTCCCAAAAGATACAGGATGTAAAATGCTTATTTATCATTAACTTGTGTTTTTTATTACAGTTTTCATTAAGCTTGTTTCTTTTTCTCTTTTATTAATTTTATTTTCGTTTGTGTTTTTAGTGAGAAAGGAGGATATGTTTTATCCTTTCTCTAACTTAAATGGATTGTAGCTTTAAGATGTTCTGTGTTCTAGGGTTGGTGACATCGTGTAGAGTGTCCTGGTGTTGCCTAGTTTCTTGGGAGTTAGATTCTAGTATAATTTGAATGGGATTGCTGGGGTGGTTGGAGATTGCAGTGGATGCTGCCTTGGTGCCCGTTTTGCTATGCATCTATTCTACAAATAAATCCAACATAAATCTTCATTGCGTCATCTCTTCACTACAAAGTTCATCCACCTCAGCTCCTTTTGGGAAAGTTTCAGAGTGATTCGTCACGTGGAGCCAATAAGAAGGTGGGTTAAGGGTCCCAAAACATTGATTTCCAATGTTAATTACCATAGCAAACGTCTGTCACAGAGAACAATGTCTGAACTGAATTCCACCAAATTTGGCAAAAGGTTGAACTTTACTCAGAAGCTTTTGGTTATTTTGTGTAAATCTGTTCAGCCATTTGTGAGAAATTTGCTTTTAAAGAAATGCTAGGGGTGGTCATGGAGGGATGAAAAATAGGGATATCTGGATATTTGGTGTCCAGATAATTTCTGATTGCCCACTTTAAAAGGGACAAGCCAATCCTGAATGGCCGGCCCCAACATAAACAACATGTTGTGGTATACATTGCAAAACTCAGGGACGTGATCCCTGTATCCTGAAAATGGATGAAGAAACATATAAGGGGTAAGGCGAGTACACACTGACCCCTAGAGGCTTGGGGGAGTCTCAAAGGGACCCCCTTCCTTGATTGACTAGCCACAATATAGACAATATTTCAGGACTTGGGGTTATATTCCTTATTGAAATGCACTGTAGAGAATACCAGGTTATGGCGATGGCAAAAATGAGCATATATACAGAGTGAAAACAGGTTTTAGTCATAATATCATTTGCTCGTGATGTCATACTCTTTTTAGGAATTTTGGTGATTTGTAGGTGATTTTACAATGTTGACCCTCTTGCTGGGAGTTGATGTACGATGTTTGAGAGAAAACTGCTTTCTCTCATGATTATCAAAGTAATTATTGAAAGAGACCCAGAATCTAAAATGAGAGCACTGTTACTATAAGTTCACATTATGTTCCTCCGTCATGTGAGTATAGAGTCTGATATTCTGAGTAAAACGCACTCCCAAAAGCATCAGAGATCTGTTAGTTGATTCCCCAGTGTTTTAATGCAGCTTCCCACAGTGTTTTAATAAACAACTAGAGGGCTAACATTCTGTACTTATTACAAAAGTATGGGACTCTTTAAGCCATTTTGATGGATCAAAATGTTAAAAACCTTTAAAAATTAACAAAATAAAGATGCTCTTTTTATTACAAAAAATTAAGGTTAGTGCTCTACGATGCTAAAATGTGGACACGTTGTCTATGAGTTCTCAAATGTCTTTTTCATCGATGCCAGTAAAGCGTTCTGACATGAAGACCGAAACATTTTCTTTCAGAACCACCACAGTGGGTCAGTTAACTTCCCAGAGTTCCACTATAGCATAACCACAGAGTTATAACAAAAAGGTAGAATACTAACATTTATTTGAGACAAAAGTAAGTAATTTTGTTGGAATATGAACTGTTAACTTTAAAGCCTTTTCTGAAGAGCAGGCTGAGGAAAATGAGCAGTGAGATGAAACCAGGGGTTTAAAAAAATGTGATGGGAAGTATAGGTTTTTTGTAAGAGGTAAAGGTACACTTACCCCATGGCACTGATGGAGGGGTCTATGAGAACCCCTCATGACAAAGAAATTGTTCAAAAATGTTTTTTTGAGTGCCTGATGGTCTGCAGATCCACCACCCCACTCAGCAGAACCCTCTGTGTGCTTTGCAGCAGATCCAGAGACCCAGACGCAATTAAAAAAACACATACACCCACACACATACTCACACACTTACACACCCTCTTCCACACCCACACAACCATTCACATACCAACACACAGACCGATAAAACCACTAATGCACCCGCTTACTGACCCTCAAAAGCACTCACATACCCACTCACAAACCCACACAACTGCACACACACCCACTTTCACACCCAGTCAAAGACTTGCAAAACCACTTATATACCCACTCACAATCCCACACACCTACTCGCATACCCACTCACACACACTCACTTACACACCTACACAACCACTCACACACCAACTCACATACAAACATCCGTTTTACACAAACCCCTACAATACACACCCAATAAAGAGGCCCTAACAGACAGGCCACTGTGTCACAAACCACTAGTAAAATTCTTCTTCACCCAGGAGAAAGGTGTCAGCAAAAGAACAGCCTGTTGCAAACCACTACTATACTGAGTAATCACCGTAATGAGAGTTCTTGGTGAAGAGAAGTATATATTGCAAACTTTCTCTACACTCATTTATCACAAAGGAGAGAGGTCTAAGCTCTGTGATCAATAGAGCATAAAACACAACTATACTCAGCCAGCACTGTGTGCCTCAATGAACAGCTTAGACTGTCGCAAAGCACCACCATACACATACATCAGCAGGAGACATGTGTCACCATAGAGGCTTGTTCCCTCATATATAGTAGATCCATTCCACAAATGAGATAATAGTTCAGATGATGTATGTTAGAAATACTAACACTCATTAGTAGTACAGAAATAACAGTAATTTAACTTATGAAGTAGCTCAGTATATACCTTTCAGTGTCAGAAGCATTTAGAAAACACTCACATTCACTGGATGATGCCGTTAGTGATGTCATTTGAGATGTCATGAGTGATGTCACTGACTATGTCATGAGTGATGTGATATGTGAGTTCTAAAGCAGTGCATTGTCGGGGGCTTAACTTATAGATAGCTCAGGTAACTGTAACTGCTAAATTTCTATGGTGTTGTGTGTGTAAAATCTGAACCTAACTATAACGTCCATGTAACCTTTCGTTTTTTCAGTGAATTTCCAAGGATTTGTTATTTCTATTTCCTAACTGTAACACCTCGTAACTCTTTTTCTGTAATTATAAATATGTATATATATTTATATATACACACACACACGCACACACACACACACAGTTACTTCACAAAAATGCAGGAATTAACCAGTTATAATTAGCAGAGCTAACTATAACTTGCGCCCCGCCATACACTGCTTATGACCTCATATAATACATCACTCAAGACATGTTCAATGTCATAATTTATAAAATTGCTGATGACATCTGAAATAACATAATTGATTACATCATTCAAGTCTCTTTTGCACACATTGCTCTATAAACAAGCAGGGCATTACAGGGCCAAAGTAAGTACAAAATAGATCATAATAAGTAACTAAGTAAGTACAAAATAGATCATAATATTATGAAGCATCATTAATGCAATCATATATACAACCCCCTTAGGTAGACCTGGCTTGTGTTCTATGCAACATTGACTCTAAATCATACACTTCATGGGTAGTTGATTTCATGTTGACTGTAGGGTAACTCCTACACCACACAATGTTCAATCTGTATACAACTGTTGAGAGAAAACCAAGGTCCTCAAGATACTAAACTTCTGTTACATAGCTAATGCCCTTTTAGAGACAGTCTTTATCTGCATCAACCCCCTCACAGTCACCAAACCTTCATTGAGAAATAAAGGTCACATTACTGGAAAATTGGGTACTGTTCACAGTATGAGTGGAGTGGTGTGGCTCACTGGTTAGAGGCGGCAGACCTGGAAGCAGAGAACGGCCCGGGACCAGGGTTCAATTCCCAACACGGTAGGGTCGTGGACCAGGGTCAGCGGACTCGATAATTCTCGCCTCGGTGCCTACTCGAACCATGGATCACACTCAGCAACTCTGGGCATTATCTTGCCTAATCTCTACAACGGCCCCCCACATTCGCCGGGGATGCCTGGTTTCACCTTGGAGATACCCAGTAGGGACCATCTCACAGGGATAGCCAGGACAGGTTCCCCAGCGGTCTACAGCGCCACAACGCCTCAGGGCAGCAGTGCGCTTTACACAGACACATACATTACATTACATTATTTACTCTAGGGAGAGAGTTTACTCTGTATGTACCACATCGTTTTCAGACAGTGAAACTCTCATGAGAAATAAATCACATAGTATTAAAAAGCATCTACTATTTGAAAGTGTTAGAGATCATATTACCTTTAGCATTCATGCTGTGGTGAAAACTTTACAGATAGTCCATCTTGTAAAGCAAATCAAGCACCAGTAGATAGGTTATTATCTGGTGCACACAATCTTCTATGTAATGTAAAAATTGTCATGCTGGGACAATTCTGTCTAATAACTCAAGGCTGCTTACAACAATTATTATGTAGTGCATAGAATCTTTGCCCTCTTGGAAACGTTTTTGCAGAACTGAAAAACTTGTGTTCAACATACTGGGCACACGTCATAAGCTGTCACCTGCACACAGAGGTACTTGTCAATACAGAGATTAATAACATGTTCAATACCTGTACACACCTTTGATGCACATGTGTTTTGTAAACACTTACTCCCCTTAGCTGTACACAGGCTGCCCAAAATAAGGTAGAAAAGTAATATGGTAATTACCCACCACTATGTATACTATAAACCAAAATAACACACTCATTGGATGCTGTTGTCAGTGATGTCATCAGTGATATCATAAATGATGTCATAGAACATGCCATGAATGATGTAATATGTCAGGTCATAAGCAGTGCATGGTGGGGTTGCAAGTTATAGTTAGCTCTGTTAACTATAACTGGTGAATGTCTGTGTGTTTTTTTTGTTCAAAACTTTAATGTTGTCATCTAACTATAATATCGCTTTAACCCTTGCTTTTTTCAGTGAATTTATAAGGTTGAAAATCTTCATGAAACTGTCCCAAAAAAAAATTCAGTCACCTCAGCTCCTTCCTGGAAAGGTTTGTGGCGATCTGCCCAGCTGGGACCAAGAAAAAAGGGTGGGCTCAAAACGCAAAATCCGCTTGCATCTTCTTTAGCCATTACTGTTTACTGTGAAAAACTGTAAGTGTTGTGGAAACGAAGTAAAAAAAGCTACATAAGGGAGCAGCATAGAGGCCTGGTGTCCCCCTAGATTTAGAGAGGAGGTATCTAAGGGATAACTACTGTGAAGGAAATAAAAGTATATTGTTTTTAACTATTTTTTACAATCTTGCAGCACAGCACGTTTTCGGGTTTGTGAATAGTGAAAAGGAGTATATTAGTTCTCAATACACTCTATTAGTAGAAATACATGCTATTGTCCTTGTGTTTGAGAGGAAGCGTGTAAGAGATAAGTACTGTGATGAGTAAATGGTTCATTATTTTTTCAAAACGTTTTATGATCTTGTGAGACTCTCGTGGGATTGTGAAAAGTAGAAAGTAGTAGTTGAACTTTGAATGCACTGTAGTATGCACAATTACTACTGTAGGAAGCAGTATTACTGGAGAAGGTGTTTATCAGAGTGCCCTATTTATACCCATTGGCTTGGTAAGAGTTGTGAGCAGAATACAGTCTCTTCCCACACCTTACTCCGGGTGAGGGTTTTGTTTATTCCGGTGTGGAGTGCATTGTGTAGTCGAATCTGTTGGTGACCAGAGTATGAGTGACGGTCTTTCTGTGATCGAGGGGGATTTATTTGAAGGTCTTACTTTAGAGGCGGAGGGTGTGGAAGCAGGAGGATGAGACGGAGTTGATTTGGCAGTCCATTTTGAGCTCGGAGTCCAGGATGATTCCCAGGTTGCCTACATGGTCTGTGGGAGTGGGCGGGTTTCTGAGGGCAGGAAGCCACCAGGTGTCGTTTCAGGCGTTGGGGTTTGGGCCCATGATGAGTACTTGTGTCTTGTTGATGTTTATTTGTAAGCAATACCAAAGGGGATGATGGGCAAAGCAAATCAAACACTCACCCCCAGTCAACTGACTTGGGTTTAATCCATCATCATTCTTTAGCTCACTCCACCACCCCAGTTCAGACATGGCCGTATGCAAATCAGTCTGACCCTGTGCCTCATGGGAACCGTCCAGCCCAAACTGCCAAGCCATGTCTTCCCTGGACCAGAAACAAGCATCCTGGGACCGTTTTCTGGCTATCAGCCGTCATCAGCCAGGAAACGCTCTGTCCATCATCCCCTTTGGTATCGCTTTGTTCACCCTAAGTTGGCAGGGTATGTCCATATGGCCATGTCTGAACTGGGGTGGCGTGGTGAGCAAAATAACAATAGATAAAACCCAGATCTGTGACTGGGGGTGAATGTTTTGCAAATGCGCAACATTCCGTCCATCATCTTGTGTGTTTTGCTGTTCACCCTATGTGGGAGGGGTATGCCCAGACGTGGGTCCCATGCGTACTACGCTACTGGAGTCAAGCTATTCTGGCTGAAGACGGCTGATAGCCAGAAACTGGTCCTAGGATGCTTTAGTCCGGTCCAGGTAAGACATGGCTTGGCAGTTCGGGCTGGATTGTTCCCATGAGGCACAGGGTCAAGACTGATTTTCATATGGCCATGTCTGAACTGGGGTGGTGTGGTTAGCAAAATAACGATGGATTAAATCCAGATCTGTAACTAGGGTGAATGTTTTGCCAATGTGCAACATTCCGCCCATCATCTTGTGTGTTTTGCTGTTCGTCCTATGTGGGAAGAGTATGCCCAGACGTGGGTCCCGTGCTCACTAAGCCACTGGAGTCAAGCTATCCTGGCTGATGACAGCTGATAGCCAGAAACCGGTCCTAGGATGCTTGATTCCGGTCCAGGGAAGCCATGGCTTGTCAGTTCGGGCTGGACTGTTCCCATGTGGTACTGTATCAAGACTGATTTGCATATGGCCATGTCTGAACGGTGGTGGCGTGGTGAGCAAAAAAATGATGGATTAAACCCAGATCTGTGACTGGGGGTAAATGTTTTGCCAATGTGCAACATTCCGTCCATCATCTTGTCTGTTTTGATGTTTAGTTGTAGGCAGCTGTTTTTCATCCATTTGGCGATGGCTTCCATGCCTTCTCAAAAGTTTTGTCTGACAGTGTTGGGTTCGTTGAATAGAGAGAGGATGAGTTGGGTGTCGTCTGTGTATGACATGAAGTTGAGTCCGTAGATTATGACGATGGGGGCGAGTGGAGCCATGTAGACGTTGAAGAGCAAAGGGCTGGTAGGTAGGTAGGTAAAGACAAGGTCATCCAGGCAGCAGTGGAGCTTACACAGGACCGGAGCTGTGACAATTCCTGCTCCCCACTGAAGACTGGAACATTTGGGGACAGAGGGGTCTCCCCCCCGCTCTGCTCCAACTGCTGCTGCTGGCAAGACCTGCCTGTGACTGTGGCCTTGATGACCTCTGGATGGGTGTATGAGTATTGCCATTCTGTTTGAGAGCCTGACCCTTGGGCTATTGTAACTGCTCTGCTGTTCCATTGTGTACGAGCTATGTTCCTGTCCTCTGTGTTCTGTTGCCATTTGCATGCACAGGGTCTTGTCTTATACCTATTTATCAACCGGAGGACAAAGTTCCTAGATCAGGGTGCAAAAGTCACCCATGGATCAAGGTGCAGACAGTCACCAACAAGGGTGCAAAAGTCACCCATGTGTCAAGGTGCAAAAAGTCACCAACAAGGGTGCAAAGGTCACCCATGTATCGGGGTGTTAACAGTCACCCATATTTTAAAACAAAGAAAAATTAAGAAAGAAGGTAGACTAAAGTAATCCTAGGTGTAAAAATGTCCTAATGTGAGAGGGAAAATAATTCTACATCCTCTGTTGCCCTCACACACCCCGGGGGGTGTCATGCTTCATCATCGGGCGTTTGCTCCTCGTAGGGCCGGTGCTGCAATTCCCTACGGGTCCCCCGAAGGGTCACTTTATTGGAGTTCTTTTTTTAGGATTGCCGGATGTTGCATGCGGGTGTGTGGGGATTGGGTAAAAGGGGGGTAAATCAATGTATGTGCACGTGATAGTGTAAAACATGACTGACCCTAAAAGGGCCCATTCGGCCTAGGTATCAAAAGTCAAGGCCAACATGTTTCGCGCCTCTGTTGCCTGTAAGTCATTGGCGCTTCTTCAGGACCACAATAATAAACAGTGTAGTGCACGTGCTATAATAGGTAAAGATTAAAATGAGAACCCTCTTAACTCAGCCAGGGCGGGTCTGTATACCCTCAAAGTGGTTACAGCTGCTACATGGAAGCCGTTCCTGGGTAACACTTAGGAAAAGGAAAAACATAGTAAACCACAAGTGTGCATCGATGACATCTTAAGCTTCACAGAATGCCTTTTTTATGCACACATCCTTCCAAACAGAAAATTTCAGCAGACACACCGGACCAGTCCAACGAAGGGCGGGGGCCGCTGTTCAAAAAGAGCCCTAGGCTGGATTGACATTTTTAGTGGTAAAGTACAGCACCTAGACTAAGCTTAGGGATTTGTATAGCGGGTGGCAACAATGTAACAATAATGTAACATACTCAAGTCGGCAGCACTATCTACATGTGGAGTTAGTAGATAACCATCAGCATGCTTACCAATGACTCGTTGCAAGTGCTCCTCTGATAGTAAAGTTAAAAGGACACCCACGTATGGTCGGGCTATGGAAACAAGCCAGGACATATAACAGGACATAAACCACAAGGGCCCATATAGTCAATAGGTAAAGGTTGTTGGCTTTGAACAAGTATCTAGAATGTACTTACAATTTTATATGGGTGCTGCCTCTTGTGCACCTACCCCTGACTCAACCAGTGGCTTGCCGAAAGGAAATACAGGCGGCAAACCACAGCAATTAAAGGTTCGAGTCAGGAGAACGGTGGTTTAAATAACCGGTGAAACCTCACAGCGTTATAACTCAATGCGCATGTGCAGCATGGCGGCGCCACCGCGCATGTGTATCACTTGGGCATTCTAATCCCTCCCTCATGCGCACTCGCTTGATGAAGGTAGAAGGATGTCGTTGCCGGTAATGATGTGCAGTAGCCAGCAACACTAAAAAACATACACCGGTCTGACATCCTTCACCGTCTCAAGTATCACCGTTATGGCCAATGTCCCAAATTCATTCCTGTGTCACACCGAGTGTAACCGTACCATAACTCAGAGTCAATGAACCTAAATCCTAAACCCTCCATATCCCGGGTCAAAAGATTACACTACAAGGATACGGAGTTGGATCCCCTAAATAGAGGGACTAAGGTGTATGTCCCTACATCTGTAACTACAGGGAAATAGTCAAAAAGGAACATTACTATAAATAATAAGGCTGGGTATACTGTGATGTCAACTCCCACAAACCCCAAGGACCAGCCCCGTCTGCCTGCCAGAAAAGGAAAGAATAACAAGGAATGGAATTAGGTCCCACGGCCAATCAGCTGTGCAAAATATATTAAACAAAGAGGGGGGGACCAAGGAGCTATAAAGGTATCAAAAGTCAAGGCCAACATGTTTCGCGCCTCTGTTGCCTGTAAGTCATTGGCGCTTCTTCAGGACCACAATAATAAACAGTGTAGTGCACGTGCTATAATAGGTAAAGATTAAAATGAGACCCTCTTAACTCAGCCAGGGCGGGTCTGTATACCCTCAAAGTGGTTACAGCTGCTACATGGAAGCCGTTCCTGGGTAACACTTAGGAAAAGGAAAAACATAGTGCTCCTAATATAAATCTATTTATCAACAGGAGGACAAAGTTCCGAGATCAGGGTGCAAAAGTCACCCATGGATCAATGTGCAAAAAGTCACCAACAAGGGTGCAAAGGTCACCCATGTATCGGGGTGCTAACAGTCACCCATATTTTAAAACAAAGAAAAATTAAGAAAGAAGGTAGACTAAAGTAATCCTAGGTGTGAAAATGTCCTAATGTGAGAGGGAAAATAATTCTACATCCTCTGTTGCCCTCACACACCCCGGGGGTGTCATGCTTCATCATCGGGCGTTTGCTCCTCCTAGGGCCACGCTGCAATTCCCTACGGGTCCCCCGAAGGGTCACTTTATCGGAGATCTTTTTTTAGGATTGCCAGATGTTGCATACAGGTGTGTGGGGATTGGGTAAAAGGAGGGTAAATCAAGTTATGTGCACGTGATAGTGTAAAAAATGACTGACCTAAAAGGGCCCATTCGGCCTAAGTATCAAAAGTCAAGGCCAACATGTTTCGCGCCTCTGTTGCCTGGAGAAGCGCCAATGACTTACGGGCAACAGAGGCGCGAAACATGTTGGCCTTGACTTTTGATACCTAGGCCGAATGGGCCCTTTTAGGGTCAGCCATGGGAATGATTGCGAAATAATTCTCAAATTGCGAATTCGCAATTTGCTAATCGCAATTTGAGAATTATTTCAAGGGTGCAGGGGTGTCTCAAAGACCCCCTGCTGCACCCCTGAAATGTACATGAGTGTGCATATGGCGCACATACATTCCCTATGGGCATGTGTGTGCATCACATGCCACCTTCAAAAATGCCAAATTGTGCTTTTTTTAAAGAATTCGCAAGTTACCATCAACTACAAGTTGGTGGTAATTTGCGAATTCTTAACCATAATTCGCAGCCCAAAAATGCTACATACATAGCATTTAGGGAATTGCAAAATTGCTATTCCTTAAATGCTATGGCAAAATAAGGAATCGCAAATCTTTGCTATTCCTTATTTTGCGAATATTTCATACATCCCAAAACATGCAAAAAGGCTGTTTGCGATTCGCAAAGGCCAAAATTCTGCGAATTTCGGCCTTTGGGATTCGAAAAACGCTTGATACATATGGCCCTTTGAGAAGAACGATTTAATATATACCAAGATCAAGAGAACATGCTTCCCGTTTGTTAGAGGTGTTGGCATTCTGATCCTAGACATTAGTAACTTGAGTTAGATTTTGTGTTTTGATTTTAAACATCTTTTGCATCTTTCAAAATCTCTAGCACATGTGTTTTTTGCTCATTTGTATGTTGATAGCACATGTCCACTAAGTGACCCACATGTTTTTCTGATCCTTCTTAGCAAATATGACTCAGGTAATTAGTGGGAGAATAAATGACATGCATTTTTTTACATCCTACATGCATTTGTTTTATTTAGGATCCTTTCCCATTGCACATATGCTTCTCTAATAAAGCTCATTCACATATGTGTGTAATAGAACGATGGATTTTAATGAAAACCCTGTGTTATCGTTCCTTTACCATACATGTCTCATGTCTCATATTATATCGACTGCGGCATGCCTTTTTTTTTTAATTTAACATGTACACTTAAAACCATCTTAATGGTTGGTAAGGATCTCTTACCGACTTGATCAATGCTGTCATCAAAAGAGTTTCCTTTCACAGTGCATATTTGACCAGTACAGTAAAAAGGAGTTTGTGGCTTTTTATTTATTTTGGCATAGGTACAACGTGTGTACACTAACTCCCAGCCAAGATACAATCTGTCATTTTCAATCAATATGAAAGCAAACGTGAGCTTTAATTTATAAATGAGTTGATGTTATCCTTAGTACTGAGGTTTGGCGATGACTTTTGACGAAGCTGCTGTTTTGAACATTTCTGATTGTTTAATGTTCGTTATAGTGTAATAATCTGTACTCGTCGTGTGTATGAGTGGGCAGGGGAAATGTACTGCCTACTCAGCCTTAAATGAAGATTTTATAAAATCGAATGTTCACTATAAAAACACTTTTACCCTCGTAATTACATCCTCTGCTTTGAAAAACGCTCTAAAAAGGACTCGACGGTAACTCCTACACAAATGATTCTAAAGTACAGAATGAGGAGGGTTACCCATACCCTTTCTCAATCTCCTTCTGCTGACATTTATTAATTTGCCTCAGGAGAATTGAATTAAAACTACTATGTAACTGTCGAGTTCCCTGTAACTCCTAGGGACATATTAAACGAATATTCCATAGTAATAAAATAGGAGCTTTTGAAGGATTCCATGGTTAATGGTTCACGGTTTTGTTTTATGATTGGACTTCCAGACCTCCCTGCTAATATTAAGATACATTCAAAATAAAATCCATTTAGAAGGGGAAGCATTTGGCGAATCGATCTGGGCAAACTCAAAACCATCACAATGCAGGTGGTCCTGTGTCTGGCAACCAGCATTCATTTTTAAGAGCTCAATCAAAATATTAGCGAGTTGGGCCAGTAACGGCGTTCATCAAGGTCACCCAAAGGAGATAGTGACATTTTGAAAGAAGGGAATTGACCTGACCTCTGCATGCTGCCAAAGATAAAAACAGTTCAAAGCGCTGCCTTTACAATTTGAAAGAAAGGTAGGCACGAAAATTCAGAGTGCCTTTGTGTTGTTTCAGAGCCAGTGCAGAACTACCGTATGTCCACCACATGGAGTCAAATTATTGATTTGCAGCAGATTCATTACTATTTCTGAGAGGCCACATGTAGACTTTGTCAGAACCAATCCTCACATATCAGGACAACTCTTTCTTAGGGCCTCATTATAAGTGGGCTTTTAATTTTAAAGTGGCTGGTAACATCAGGTATTGGATGCAGAATTACCGATTTTACTGGTAATTTCTCATTTTATAACGGTCTAGATATTACCCACCCCAGAACTACCAGAGCCTTTGATATCAGTAACTCTGCGGTGAGAAACATCCTGACCATTTTATTGGCGACTCGCAGTGAGGGCCTTGGTCGTTAAATATGCAGGAAGTTCCTCAGTAAGTTGAAGTTTCCAGAACCAACGTTTTGTAACGGTGGTAACTTGGCTTGGAAAGGTCTTATATACATGTAAATGTTTGTAATGTAATTTATATTTATATAGCACATTATCACCAACGGTCTCTAAGCGCTTGCTTTGGGAACCCGTCCCGGTTTTTCCCTGTGAGATAACCCGTACTGGGCACCCCCAAGGTGAAAGCCAGGAATCCCGCCGCAGGGGGCCATAGTGGAGATTAATTATCAAGGAAGTGAGCAACCCGGAATACCCTTGAGGGCTTGGGTAATAAAAGTTCACGAGGTTCAGGTATTTTGTGAAGCAGAAACCGTCCGGTATTAATCGAGCGGAGTCTTATCAGATACCGGGAACAATCTGGAGCAATTACGACGTGGCTTCATACTGACGGGACGCGTTTTGATTCCACTTCGCCGTAATTCTGGGCGCTGCAGGACTTGTGACTGCTCACTGGCTTGTCTAAATTCAAACTGGTCGTAATTGCTCCAGATTGTTCCCGCTATCTGATAAGACTCCGCTCGATTAATACCGGACGGTTTCTGCTTCACAAAATACCTGAACCTCGTGAGAGTGAAGATTCGACTTCACATCCAGCTTTGATCAGTTGTTTTCGCATCTATTAGTCAGGTTATAAGGATACTGCGATCCACTAACGATTCCTTTGCGTGAAACTGTGACAGCAATTTGCAAGCAGACTACAATATTTCTATACAGATCAGAATTGATAACAGTCCTGAGGATGGTTTCAGCAAATAACTTCTAAGAAACCGAAACGTCGACAGTACATCTCATCCCCTTCTTTGTTTTATTCAATGTGTTTTGGGATAGGTGTTTTTTAGGTTCTGTTGAGTCACCTAGCAATTTACTTATATGTGTACCCACAGTCCGAAATCTTATTTGTTTATTTATCTGTATATGAAGCTGATTTCCTTTAATGAACTACTTGATAAAAATACTTTTTTCGTATACACCTTGTGTCTTTGTTTATATGTTATATGTTGACAATACAAATTGATTATTTTCGATTAATTCACTTTAAGGACGATCCATTGGTCCTTCTCATAATAACTTTAATCAACAAATATAGATTAAATAAAGTCCCTTGAAGGCACTTTTACCCCTCTACTTTTATAGTGGAGATTAAGCAAGCTATTGCCCAGAGTTGCAGAGTGTGAACCCGTGATTCGAGCAGGCACCGAAGCGAGAATTATCGGGTCCGTAGACATTTTTTGGGCTCAAGACCCTGCCACGTCGGGAATTGAACCCTGGTCCCGGGTCTGACCTCTGCTTCATGGTCTGCCTCCTCTAACCATTGAGCCACACTTCTCCACATATACATCCAAAAGAACTTCCAGATGTGTGGCCTAATATTGTGTATTCCTGACAAAGGGACCATATCTGAGAGGTTTAGTAAACAACAGGTCAGATGGTCACAGTGGTTCTTGAATAAGGCTAATTACAGGAAGCAAAAGTTTAGCATGAAGGGAGATCATGAAATAACTGTTGGAAGATGTACTAAATGAAGTAAGGGTGTCATTTAATGATTAATGGAAGGAGGCAAGCGCCATAAATTGAGAGATGTCCAATTTTGGCACATTGTGCTTGCCTCCCTAATCTACGCCGTTAGAAATATGGGAGACACCATTGTTGACACCTAGTCTATTACTCCACAAATTGATAAAGTGACATCTTCTGCTTTAGTCAACGATCCCAAGAAAATGTTGTATTTTCTCCCTACTTTGGCCCATGTGGGATCATTTAAACACTGGTGTGTTCTGCACAATGTTCGTTTGTTACCTAATCTTCCATGTCATATTATTATCTCCAGTCACCTACTTTCATTCTACTGGCTTCTGGTGGAGAAAAATATTCTATTCAAAAGCCTTTTTCATATCTTTTAGGTTTTACACAATTCAGGACCTGCTTTTATCAAACAAATGTTCACTTGATACTCCCCTTGATACCTTTCTGATCATAGTCTGCTAATTTCCTCATTGTTAGACTTGGCCCTCTCTACAGGGCCACCCCCAAACAGTTTTGCCTTTACCCTCTACATTTTCTGAATTCATATTTGTTGGATTTGAGATTCTGTGCACTTTTCCACTGCTTACAAGTGCTAAAGTGCAAGTCCGTAAAACATGCTAAAATTGGCTTACACCTGATTGGCATATTAAGTTTATTTATAAATCGTTAGTAAAGTGGTATGCCCCATAACCCAAGCCTATATTTTAAATTCTATTATTGTGCCTACAACACTTATTGTGTCATCCACTTAAGTAGCCGTTAGACAATTCACCAATTATGAAACCTTCCTGGTGGTCTACATGATAACCTGTTCGTGCAAACTACAGTATATCGGGATGACAAGTTGCAAAATCAAACCCAGAATATGCGAACGTAGAAGTAACTTAGAAGCAGAAGTCACAGTATGACCAAAATGTCAACATATTACATTGAAAATTGTCACAACTTTATTGACTTCAACTGGGTGGTATTAGAACACGCACCAAACTCTGTTAACTGTGAAAGAGCCCGGCTTGACAAGGAACAGTGATGTGTTTTTATACTTTCAACACATATATCAGGACTGAATGACAATATCACCTGGGGACAGTTTACTCAATGATGACACATCCTTTCAGCCATTCTCTAGTACTAGTATCCATATTCCGTTTTTAAATTCCTGCTTTTAAAATTTTATTTCATCACTTATTTCTGAACATATTGTAATTTGTCCCTATCCAGGAACTGTGGGTGTTTTTGTCTATAAACATATATTAAAATATATATTGGAACAGAGAAGTTGCATGAATCGGGAAGTATTGACACTATTGGCAGCCATTTTGTTTCAGATAAGCTCTTATCTTCCTTTCTCAGGATCCTGAGATGCATTTACTTTCGAGATGCAGCTGTCAGAAGGAAGCATATTCAAATCACTCTGGCTGCTCGGTTGCCTCAAGATGCAGGCATGGATGGAGGTATTGTGGGTGAGCAGGCAGGCAAGGAACTTGGAGTCGTAAGTATGGCATAGCGCCTTGTAAGGTGGAGACTGTAACTCACGAGAGTACCCTGATGCTCAATGCTTTCCTCTCTTTTTCCCTTCACAACAGGCACGCCCCTCCTTTGTGTTCCTTTGGAATATTATTAAGTGCCTTAATATGTATGTGCCCACCACATGTGTTTGAGTATGGTGTCCGAAGTGCATGAAACTTAGTTTCATCTCATATGAGTCCTAGATGTGCCCAGGTTTGCATTTATTTATTCCCACTGGGACAAACCTCATTTCTTTGACATAGACTCGTCGTTTAGTTCAAGTTCAAGTTCAGTGATTTATATAGCGCGCTACTCACCCAGAGGGTCTCAAGGCGCTTGAGTGAGGGTGGGTGCGTTAGTGCATCATTTATCGAATAGCCAGGTTTTTAGCTGCTTCCTGAAGGAGGGGTGGTTCTGTGTGAGGCGGAGGTGGGTGGGGAGGGAATTCCAGGTTTTGGCCGCTAAATAGGAGAAAGATCTTCCTCCCATGGTGGATCTATTGATGCGCGGGATTGTGGCACGGGCTTGATTGGATGAACGTAGTTGATGGGTGGGTGTGTAGAAGGATAGTCGTTTGTTGAGGCATTCGGGTCCTAGGGCGTAGAGGGCTTTGTGTGCGTGGATGAGGAGACGAAACGTTATTCTTTTGTTGACGGGAAGCCAGTGGAGTTCTTTCAGGTGACCAGAGATGTGAGCTTGACGGGGGATGTCCAGTATGAGTCTGACAGAGGCGTTTTGGATGCGCTGGAGTTTTTTCTGTAGTTTGGTTGTGATTCCGGCGTAAAGGGTATTTCCATAATCCAGTCGGCTGGTGACTAGTGCATGGGTGACTGTCTTTCTTGTTTCAGTGGGGATCCAGCGGAAGATTTTTTTGAGCATGCGAAGGATGTTGAAACATGATGACGAGACGGAGTTGACTTGTCTGTTTATCGATAGGGAGGAGTCTAGGATGAAGCCTAGGTTACGTGCGTGGTCTGTAGGAGTGGGAGCTGTGCCCAGGGCTGGTGGCCACCATGAGTCGTCCCATGCAGAGGGGGATGATCCAAGGATGAGGACTTCCGTTTTGTCCGAGTTTAGTTTTAGACGACTGTTCTTCATCCATTCGGCTACTTCTTTCATTCCCTCGTGTAGATTGGTTTTGGCAGTGTTAGGATCTTTGGTGAGGGAGAGTATTAGCTGGGTGTCGTCCGCGTAGGAGATGATGTTGAGGTTGTGTTGGCGCGCGATGGATGCGAGAGGGCTCATGTACACATTGAAGAGGGTGGGACAAAGTGATGATCCTTGTGGTACGCCGCAGATGACTTCGGTTGCCTCTGATTTGAATGGGGGGAGGCGGACTCTCTGGGTTCTTCCGGCGAGGAACGAGATGATCCAGTCTAAAGCTTTTCCTTGTATTCAGATGGTGCTGAGGCATTGTATGAGGGTGTTATGACAGACTGTGTCAAAGGCAGCGGAGAGGTCAAGTAGGATGAGGGCAACTGTTTCTCCGTTGTCTAGTAGTATTCGGATGTCGTCTGTAGCAGCGATGAGGGCGGTTTCGGTGCTGTGCTTGGCTCGGAAGCCGGACTGCGAGGGGTCAAGTAAATTGTTGGATTCAAGTAATGCGGCGAGCTGGCTATTGACGGCTTTCTCGATGACTTTGGCCGGGAAGGGGAGGAGTGAGATGGGGCAGTAGTTCTTAAGTTCGGAAGGGTCCGCGGTGGGTTTCTTCAGAAGGGCGCTGAGTTCTGCATGTTTCCAGCTTTCTGGGAAGGTAGAGGAGTTGAAGGAGCAGTTGATGACATCGCGGAGATGGGGTACGATGATTGAGTCTGCTTTGTTGAAGATGTGGTGGGGACATGGGTCGGTTGGCGATCCTGAGTGGATGGAGTTCATCAGGTGATCGGTCGTGATTGGGTTCCAGGCGTCAAGGTTGTGAGATTGTTGTTTTTGTTCGACGGTGGGTGGGGTGGGTTGTTCTTCGGACAGGTTTCCAAAGCTGTTATGAATGTCAGCGATTTTGTTGTAGAAGAAGGAGGATAGGGAGTCGCAGAGGTCTTGGGAGGGAGTGATGTCGTTGGTGCCGGCGGTGGGGTTGGTAAATTCTCTGACGATGTTGAATAATTCTTTGCTGTTGTAGGTGTTGTTGTCGAGTCGATCCTTGAATGCTGATTTCTTGGTGGATCGGATCAGTTGGTGGTGTTTGCGGGTGGCGTCCTTGAAGGTGGCCAGGTTGTCAGTGGTTGGGTTTTTTCTCCAAGTTTTCTCGAGGGTATGACATATCTTTTTGGATTTCTTAAGGTCATCGTTGAACCAAGGGGCCTTTTTGCTACCTTGTTTGATTTGGTGGTTTTTCAATGGTGCTAATTCGTTAGCGCTGTCGGTGATCCATTGTGTGAGGTTGGTGGCAGCTTGGTTTGGGTCAGAGGACATGGTGGGGTTTTGGTTAAGCGAAGTGAAGATTTGGACGGTGGTGATTTTGTTCCAGTTTCTTCGAGGAATAGGTTGTGGTGGAATGTGCGTTGTGGTCATTTTGAAGCTGAAGTGAACGCAGCTGTGGTCCGTCCAATGGAGAGCTGTGGTATGTTTGAAGGAGATGTGTTTGCTGGAGGTGAAGATAGGGTCGAGCGTGTGTTCGGCTAGGTGGGTGGGGGTGTCAACAAGTTGTTTGAGTCCGAGATTAGCCAGGTTGTCCAAAAGGGTGGTGGTGTTGTTATCGTTATTCTTTTCCAGGTGGAAGTTGAGGTCTCCCAGTAGAATGTAGTTCTCGGAGGTGAGGGCATGTGGGCTGATGAAGTCAGTGATGTCTTCAGTGGATTGTGTGCGGGATCCTGGTGGTCTGTAGATGAGGGTGCCTCTGAGTGTGGTCCTGGGGCCGGTGTGGATCTGGAAATGAAGGTGTTCGGCGGTCGCGAGGTTGTCGTCGGAGCTGGTCGTTATTCGGGTGGTGTTCTTGTGTACGATGGCGATGCCTCCTCCTGTTTGGATGGTGCAGTCTTTTCGGATGATCTTGTAATTGTCCGGGATGGCTATGGCGATGTCAGGTGCTGATGAGGCGTTCATCCATGTTTCAGTAATGAAGGCGACGTCCGGTGATGTAGAGTCGAGTAGATCCCAGAGTTCAGTGGCGTGTCTGTGCACTGAGCGGGTGTTCAACAGGATGCACTTCAGATGGTTGGTGTTGGATCTGTGTTTAGAGGGAGTGGCTTTGGAGAGGGTTCTGATGCAGGTGTACTTGCAGTAGTGGCAGGCGAATGCTCCGTGGGTGTATCCTGGGGTAGCTGTGCAGCATTGTGCAGTGCGTCCGGGGTTGAGGGCACGGAGGGAGGCGGCGTCGTACGATAAGCGGGAAGAGAGGGATATGTGGGGGTCAGGGGGTCTGGCGCTGGGCGCGGTCCAGGCGTGGACGGGCGTAGACTGGCTTACCTTTGGCGCACCTTCGGCGCGCATGGGGCGCGACCACTGCGCGTGAACGCTGCACGTAAAGGCATCTGTCATATGTAGATAGTGGGGGGGAGGGGCTAGGGGGGTCAGCTGGGAGGCGGGAGCGGGGTGGAGCTACGGGTTGCGAAGCACAACAACAACAAAATGACTGCACCAGTTAAAAAGCGAAACTGGGCGAGACTGGGGCAAAATTAAATGCACAATCGAGCAGAAATGCTTTTAAAATATAATTATGGTAGCAGGATTATGCGCGACTATCAAAGAGCAGCACTGTGTAATTAAATGGCACAGAGCAGGCAGTGACGGCAATGCGGGGGTGAGAGAGCGCAATGCGAGGCTGTGGAGCGAGCGGAGCGCAGACGCAGTAGTGAGAGGCGGCTGGCAGGCGCTACGATACCGCTAGTCAGCTTCGAGGCACTCAGCTGGTCACCAGTCCTTGTGAGCGTGGGGGAGCGACCTCCTCTGATAGAATCTGGAGAGTCACAGCACGGGGGTGGAGGTGCTGTTCCACGAGTATCTGTGGGAGGGGGGGTCAGCTGGGAGGCGGGGGCGGGGTTTAGCTACGGGTTGCGAAGCACAACAACAACAAAACAACAACAACAAAATGGCTGCACCAGTTAAAAAGCAAAACTGGGCGAGACTGGGGCAGAATTAAATGCACAATTGAGCAGAAATGCTTTTAAAATATAATTATGGTAGCAGGATTATGCGCGACTATCAAAGAGCAGCACTGAGTAATTAAAAGGCACAGAGCAGACAGTGACGGCAATGCGGGGGTGAGAGAGCACAATGCGAGGCTGTGGAGCGAGCGGAGCGCAGACGCGGTAGTGAGAGGTGGCTGGCAGGCGCTACGATACCGCTAGTCAGCTTCAAGGCACTCAGCTGGTCACCAGTCCTTGTGAGCGTGGGGGAGCGACCGCCTCTGATAGAATCTGGAGAGTCACAGCGCGGGGATGGAGGTGCTGTTTCACGAGTATCTGTGGGAGGGGGGGTCAGCTGGGAGGCGGGAGCGGGGTGGAGCTACGGGTTGAGAAGCACAACAACAAAAAAATGGCTGCACCAGTTAAAAAGCAAAACTGGGCGAGACTAGGACAGAATTAAATGCACAATCAAGCAGAAATGCTTTTAAAATATAATTATGGTAGCAGGATTATGCGCGACTATCAAAGAGCAGCACTGAGTAATTAAATGGCGCAGGGCAGGCAGTGACGGCAATGCGGGGTGAGAGAGCGCAATGCGAGGCTGTGGAGCGAGCGGAGCGCAGACGCGGTAGTGAGAGGCGGCTGGTAGGCGCTACGATACCGCTAGTCAGCTTGGAGGCACTCAGCTGGTCACCAGTCCTTGTGAGCGTGGGGGAGCGACCTCCTCTGATAGAATCTGGAGAGTCACAGCGCGGGGATGGAGGTGCTGTTCCACGAGTATCTGTGGGAGGAGGGGTCAGCTGGGAGGCGGGAGCGGGGTGGAGCTACGGGTTGCGAAGCACAACAACAACAAAATGGCTGCACCAGTTAAAAAGCAAAACTGGGCGAGACTGGGGCAGAATTAAATGCACAATCGAGCAGAAATGATTTTAAAATATAATTATGGTAGCAGGATTATGCGCGACTATCAAAGAGCAGCACTGAGTAATTAAATGGCACAGAGCAGGCAGTGACGGCAATGCGGGGGTGAGAGAGCGCAATGCGAGGCTGTGGAGCGAGCGGAGCGCAGATTAAGCATGGGCGGAAAATCCGTTTCGCTCGCGGATTTTGCGGATTTTCGGTAAATTCGCAATCCGCGAGATTCGCGAATCTCCCGCAAAATCCGCAAATCCGCGAGCAGCGGATTTTATGGCTTGCTCGCACTGTTCGCGTGAGTTCGCGGCTTTCCAGTACAACTTCGCGCCCCGCGAATAAGCGCTAAATTGCAGAAAGACGATCTTAGCAAAACTGAAACTACTTACCAGGTTCAAAAGTTCAGGCTCATCATTAGTAGCCATTTCCTGTAGTGCTTCCTGAGGGGCCCCTCCAGAGTTCAGTTGCCAGTTGCAACTATTATGTGACCCTGCTCTGAACCTCAGAATAGTTACACATATGCCACAAAGGTCCTGAATTACAGCTAAGGGAGACAAGCAGGAGCCAGGCTGGAAGTTCAAATCCATTAATCAGTCCCTAATTCATTATTGTCAGTTGGGGCAGGGCAGGTGTTGTAACTAATTTTGCAACAATGAAAGCACTTAGCAAGTGCAAAAGATCACTAACCAGGAAGCACTATGGAAGCAGGTGCCAGCTAAAAAAATATTCTGTGACACATTAATCAGCCCCAAATTAATTCAGGTCACTTGAGGCAGGGAAGGTGTGCTTTGCTTTGCCACAATAATGTAAAACTGGACAACCAGAGGGTGCTGTGATGAAACAGAGGGTGGCATGGGTGGGCCAGAGGGTGACATGAGTAGTCAGAGAGTGGCAGTGGTGACAGAGAGTGGCAAACACAAAAAAAAAAAAAAATCCGCAAATTCGCGAGAATTCGCGGATTTTGCGGATTGCGAGTTCGCAAATCCGCAAAATTCGCGAACGCGAGATTTGCAAAATTCGCCCATGCTTAGCGCAGATGCGGTAGTGAGAGGCTGCTGGCAGGCGCTACAATACCGCTAGTCAGCTTCGAGGCACTCAGCTGGTCACCAGTCCTTGTGAGCGTGGGGGAGCGACCTCCTCTGATATAATCTGGAGAGGGTGAGAAGGATACCAATATGGCAACATGATACTGCTAAGGACATGTACAAAGAGATGAGAGCACAGTATTTCAACACATGTGCATAATCCTTGAACAATGCAGTTTATTCCCTCTCTTTTCAGATACCCATTTACGGACTCCAAGTAGGTGGTTTAGGTGTGCTTGACGAATTCATGGTAAATTCACCAGTTACATTAGCATTATGGAATAGGTGTGGACTAGGGTGGTATAGTTGGCCATGATAAAAGCCACAAGCATTTGAGAACAAAAGTCGCAAAAACATAATGATTCTAATAAGAAGTGGGGGTAACTAGAGCCTCGGGACTTCCTAACTTTTCCTGTTTTTAATGGCAGCTGGTGCTCAGATTAAAGCATTATGGCTAGCATGCAGATATTTATAAAGAGTAATCCTACCCCTATTTACTACCCAATTCGTTTTTTAACAGAGTGCTTCTGTGCATCTCACAGGATGTAGTGTGCCCCATTCCGAAACAGAGAAGAAAGGAACTTACGAAGAAGCAGGCTACCAAGTGTTACCCCTTGTGTTTAAGAGTTCTGTGAAGCAAAAGGATTCTTTTTCCCTTAGGTCGACAGGAGGGTTCTCAGATTGATCCAATTGATTTGGTCTCTATAGTTTGTGTAAAGTTCTGTGTCAGAGGAGGGGTACATCATCTCTTCACTCCCCATACTTTGATTGTGGAGAATTTAATACCTAACAGCTTTAAAATCAGGCACATAATCTCTAGCTTGAAAAAAATTACATATATTCAAACCATCTTCAGACAAAATAAAAGTAGTTTATGTTTCAGCACAATTAAGCCAAAGTTTCTATATGTACACATTTTCATTCCTCTTTAGATGTATAAAATGTTTGAAATTGTACATGATTTTATTAATGGGAGCATTAAAGTTTTCTTCTTTTACTGGTTTTTCAGATTGTGTTTGTCTATTTTTGAGTATTAATAATTGAATAACACTTCCAATCAAAGCGCCTAAATTAATAACAGTGGCTCCAAACTATAAAGGCCACCAGAGAACAAATGCAAATAATTACTTTGTGCATAAGTTTAACAACCCAAGAAGGTGAGCCATATCACATTTATATATACCTAATTAAATCAATCAAAGCTGTCTTTTTTAATTGAATACCTATGCTAGATGGTTGCTTTACATGTAATGCATGTGGTTTGCTAATTAATAAAGTACCAAAGGAAATTACAGGTGCCAGTAAGTGCAGCAATGCCACCTGCCAACCGCAGAATACACTGGGAAGGCTGTGGGATTTAGGGAGGCCCTAAAGGTAGTGTATAGTACTGGAAAAGAGAAAGCATTCACGATCCACTCAGCTCAATCCTCATATCCTATCCATAATTAACACACACACACACACACACTCCTCCCTCTTGTATGACCAAACTATTGCTGTTGTTTTCACGAAAATCATGCTATGAATAGTCTAATCCGGAAATCTGTTCATTTAATCAGTTTCGCTCTTATAAACTTGTAACCAATAAGAAGTATTTTGCTAAAGCAACCTTATTGAATATGTTACTAAGACTAAATGAATGAAGTCGCTGGGAATTGAGCTAAATGTAAAGAGAAATCCCCATGTGAAATATCTTACCCAATTCTCTATGAACTTGAAAACTGATGGACAAAAACTTTTTTAGACAGAATTTGGCTTATATCTGGAGTTTTCAATGTTTGTTTAAAATGCCATGGACCAACATCTGTTCCTCAGACATGGAGATATGCTGGCCAAATGCACACATAACTTTAGAAGTACATGAGACAAAAGAGCATTCAGAATGGATGTTCAAGAAACGGGAATGGAAATGAGGTGTACATATAAAACTATGTCGGATTTCATTCACACTTTGAAGTGCACTCATTAGTACATAATATTATTATTATTATTATTTCAAATTTTGTGTAGTGCATAGCTGCCCCAGCAATGGGGCGTCCCAGCGCTACCCAAGTATAAGGGATTAGAGACAGGGCCAGGAAAAAGGATAAAGGTTACCCCGGGAAATGCCAGGGGCCTCATTTGTGAGAAACTACGCATCGCTGCGTGAAAACAGTGATGCGTCACTTCTCAGTGCGCACTCTTTGCGACATACCTGATGCATCATATTTAATGTATGGCGCATCATGTCGCAAGGAGTTACAGATACGTCAGTATTTCTGACGTATCTGTAAGCGCAAAAGTGACGCATTGCTGGAGTGTGTCACAAAAGTGACGCAACTCCAGCAATGTTTCCTTTCACATGGGGCAAGCCCCATGTGAAAGGGACTGCATCGGTCTTACGCCTGCTGTGAGGCAGGCGCCAAATTTTGACGCAATAGCGTCCTAGAAGTGACGCAGTGAAATCTCACAGATTTCACTGCGTCACTTCTACAAGGCTTTTTGCGGGGGAACGACCCCCTGCATGCATTATACCTGACGCAGGTATAATGTAGCACAGGGGTTTACAAAATGACGAATCTGCTTAGATACGTCACTTTTTTAAATAGTGCGCAACAGGAGGCATGTTTTACACCGTCGATGCATCACAAAAAGTGACGTATCGGAAGCGCAATACTGACACAAGGCCTCATTAATGAGGTCCCAGGTCTTTAAGGATTTGCGAAACTCTACAGAACATCTAACTTATACATGAATGGACAAGCCATAAGTGGCACAGAAAGTGTAAGAAGGTGCATCAACACTACTATTTTTCTGACGGTCTGTATAGGAAGTAGATACAAATAAAGGAAAAGTATTTTGGCTTCAGTAATTTAAAATGTAAATCAATTTGAAGGCAAGGTGAGAGACTTCTGTTTTGTAAGCTTCCTCTGTTTGTTCATCGTCAAACAGTGACAATAAATTAGGGGTCAGAATTACGAACAATGTATTAGGCAAAGTAGTTACAGTTTTTTTTTTTGTTTTTTTTTTAATATTCTTCTATAGCGCCTGAATAGACCCCCGGAGGGGTATCTCCGCGCTTTGCCAGTAAGAATATCCTCAGATGATTATTGGTAGATGAATGGTACATATTGACAGAGGGGGATCAGTTACTGGGGAATAGATGTGTTTTTAAAACGTTACGGAAGGTCAGATGATTAGTGAGTGTTCTCATCTCGAGAGGTAGGGAATTCCAAAGCTTTGGTCCAAGATGGGCCAAAGCTCGCCCTCCTTGTCTGGACTTTTTTATTCTAGGCACCTGCAGAAGCAGCTGGTTGCCAGAGCGCAGGATTCGACCAGGGGCATAAGGCTGGAAGATATTGGCCAGATATTTTGGGCCTTTGCCTATCACACTTTTGTGGATAGTGCATAGAGTCTTAAAATGCACTCGCTTCCTCACTGGTAACCAGTGGAGCCTAATCAGCAGTGGGAGAGAGGGAGTCCTGGGGGGAGCATTGAGGACTACCCTTGCTGCCGTGTTTTGGATCACCTGCAACTTTTTGAGCTGCCCTTCATTTGCTCCTAAAAGAAGGCAGTTGCAGTAACCCACTCTGCTGATGACTAATGCCTGCACAAGTGTTTTCCTATGGCAGTCTGGCAGATAGGGAAACACTCTTCTTAGCATTCCGATGGCTCGGAAACAGGTACTAGCCACCTGATTTACGTGGTCCTTGTAAGTGAGTGTCTGATCTAATAGCACTCCAAGGTTTCTCACCGTGTTTTTAGGGCTAGGAACAGGACCTAATTCCAGGGGCCACCAATCAGGTGTCCAGTGTGTTGCTGCTTGTCCAAACAGCATGACCTCCGTTTTTCCTATATTGCATTGGAGACAGTTTGATGACATCCATGCAGATATTGCTCTCATTCCCTCTGCAAAAGATCTTTTTATTGCAGGTGTCAGGTCTTTAAAGGGAAAGAGGAGTTGGGTGTCGTCAGCGTACGACACCGGTGTAAACCCGAATGATCTTGCTAGGTTGGCCAGGGGAGCCACATACACGTTGAAAAGTGTAGGGCTTAAGCAGGAACCCTGTGGCACTCCCTTATTGAGCTCCCTGTGGATGGATTTGTGGGAGCCCAGCCTGACCTCTTGAGAACAGCCTGACATAAAGCTTTCCATCCATGCCAGAGCCACACCTTCCAGTCCTATGTCCTTTAGTCGCTCAAGAAGCACTTTGTGAGACACCGTATCGAAAGCGGCGGAGAGATCCAACAGCACCAGAATCATAGAGCTGCCTTCATCCAGTGCCATTCTGATGTTATTAGTCACTGTTTGGAGGGCTGGTTCGGTGCTGTGGTTCGGCCTGAAACCAGATTGAGAGTAGTCCAGGCCCTCCGTCGCTTCGAGATGTTGTGACAGATAGGTGTTCACATGCTTCTCAGCTATCTTGCTGATGTATGGCAGGAGTGAGATGGGACGCAAGTTGGAAAGGTCGGTCCATGGGGAAGCAGCTTTCTTGCGTATTGGGTTTACCACCACCCTTTTCCAATCTGCTGGGACTTGTCCTTTAGTGAGAGAGATGTTAATAACATTCTGTATGAAAGGGCCCAGGAGAGGGATCAGGGGAGGAACCATCTTAGCAGGGAGGAGGTCATTTGGAGATCCTGATTTGATGTGAGTAATGAGATGAGGGAAATCTGTACTTTCAATAAGGGGGAAGAATGATATTGGATGTGCATTATCTTTAGGTGGGGTTAAAGGTGTGATCTTATTGATATCACTCGTGCTGTTATTGGCAGCCACTATTTTTTCATATATAGTATTTATTTTACTCTCAAAGAAAGATGATATCTCGTCGCATAAGGTCTGTGAGAACTCCTCAGAGCTCTCACATGCGGCGGGTTTGACAAAGTTTTGAAGGATTTTAAAAAGCTCCTTGGGACAGTTAGCAGCTTCTTCTAGCTGTTGCAAAAGGCGATTTTTTTCTAGCCTGTCTGATGTTTTTATAGTATTTAGATTGAGCATGATGGAAGACCGCTCTAGTCTCCTCGGTCTTATATTTCCTCCATTTTTTCTCGGCTTGCCTACATTTCTGTTTTTCCTCCCTTAACTCCTGAGTATACCAACTTTCTTGTTTAGAGGAGGGATACTCTTTGTATAGTTTTAGAGGGGCCAGGGTATCAATGGCTTGCTTGATTGCGCCTGTGAATTTTGCCAGTGCTGTATCTACTGTGTCTTCTGCTAGTATGGTGGGTTGTACCCAAATTTCCTGTAGGTTACTTAAGGAGATTTTATGCCATTGGCGGCGCCAAGTCGGAAGGGAGGGTCCTTTATTAGTAGGTCTTTAGGGAGTTGAGAGTAAGATTTCTAAAAGAAAGTGGTCTGTCCATAAAATCTCTCTTGCTGGAAGGCAGGTGAGCTTGGAACAGTTGGAGAGGACAAGGTCTAGCGTGTGGCCACCACTGTGCGTGGGTCCGGTGTTTTTTATCTCTAGACCTAGATTTGACAGGTCGGTGATAAGGGAGTAGGATTCAGGTAGTGTTGGTTGGTCTACATGGATGTTAAAATCCCCTAGAAGAATAAAATCTTCATTGGATTTGAGTTGGGGAGCTAGCAATTCTTGGAGAAGGAGGGGAAAATCTGGGTTTGGTCCTCGGGGGCGATAAACCAGAGCTCCTTTCCAGAATATGTGGCTAGTGAGGTCAATTTTAAAAAACATAATTTCTAGTTGTAAACTTTGATGTTGTGAGAATATAGTGACCTTTAAATCATCCTTGTGTATGATTGCTAGGCCACCGCCTGTCTTCCCTTCTCTATCCAGATGTTTAAGCTTATATCCGATTGGGATCCCCATTGTTACAGCTGTAATGGTGTGGGGCTTCATCCAGGTTTCAGTGATAAAACATATGTCTGGCTGGATAGAATTTACCAGATCCCAAACCTCATGCTGATGTTTAGGCAGGGATAGCACGTTTAGAAGGAAAGACTTCAGCCCTACTACAGGAGCTTCTGCTTCAGACGGAATGTTATAGCTGAGCATTCGGTGATGACATTCTAAACATGAGAAGGCTCCCTCAACAGTATGCCATGGTAATTTAGTACAACATGCGGACAGCGGTTTTAAGTCTAGTAGGGAATGAGCAGTATAGGTGATAAGATGTGGACTTATACCTATTCGTGATGGAAGGGAGGGAGCAATGTCCGTGGCCCCTGTGCCCCGTCCTGTCGCGGACGGGCGCAGACGGGCAGCTCTTTGGCGGGTCTTCGGTGGGGTTGCGTGCGATCGCTGCGCGCTCGAGAAGGCGCGAGGGCTATATAGCGCTGTGTGGATCCACTAGAGCGCTAACCGCTCCCAGTGGACTAGGAAGTGAACAGGAAGTGAGTCAAAAGCCTACCACTCCCTTGTTACCGTGGGAGGCGGCAGCCTAGCGCTTTGACCAACCGTGGGACACACGAGGATGGCTGGAAGCAGTGCTGCTTCTTAGTGAGTGCGTGTGGTGCAAGTAATGCGCTCCAATTTTAAAAATTACACTTTTTACAATTCAGTGTTAGTTCTTATTAAAATAATGCCACAGTTCAATTTAAAATTTGTACCATTACATGGATGCTCTCCTTGCTCGAGGCAACCGGCAAGCAGGTTGGAGACACTGCCACCGTCTCCTTCCCGCAGCGAGCACCCCCGGCGCTCCGTCTATATAGCGCTGTGTGGATCCACTAGAGCGCTAACCGCTCCCAGTGGACCAGGAAGTGAACAGGAAGTGAGTCAAAAGCCTACCACCCCCTTGTTACCGTGGGAGGCGGCAGCCTAGCGCTTTGACCAACCGTGGGACACACGAGGATGGCTGGAAGCAGTGCTGCTTCTTAGTGAGTGCGTGTGGTGCAAGTAATGCGCTCCAATTTTAAAAATTACACTTTTTACAATTCAGTGTTAGTTCTTATTAAAATAATGCCACAGTTCAATTTAAAATTTGTACCATTACATGGACGCTCTCCTTGCTCGAGGCAACCGGCAAGCGGGTTGGAGACACTGCCACTGTCTCCTTCCCGCAGCGAGCACCCCCGGCGCTCCGCCTATATAGCGCTGTGTGGATCCACTAGAGCGCTAACCGCTCCCAGTGGACCAGGAAGTGAACAGGAAGTGAGTCAAAAGCCTACCACCCCCTTGTTACCGTGGGAGGCGGCAGCCTAGCGCTTTGACCAACCGTGGGACACACGAGGATGGCTGGAAGCAGTGCTGCTTCTTAGTGAGTGCGTGTGGTGCAAGTAATGTGCTCCAATTTAAAAAATTACACTTTTTACAATTCAGTGTTAGTTCTTATTAAAATAATGCCACAGTTCAATTTAAAATTTGTACCATTACATGGAGGCTCTCCTTGCTCGAGGCAACCGGCAAGCGGGTTGGAGACACTGCCACCGTCTCCTTCCTGCAGCGAGCACCCCCGGCGCTCCGCCTATATAGCGCTGTGTGGATCCACTAGAGCGCTAACCGCTCCCAGTGGACCAGGAAGTGAACAGGAAGTGAGTCAAAAGCCTACCACCCCCTTGTTACCGTGGGAGGCGGCAGCCTAGCGCTTTGACCAACCGTGGGACACACGAGGATGGCTGGAAGCAGTGCTGCTTCTTAGTGAGTGCGTGTGGTGCAAGTAATGCGCTCCAATTTTAAAAATTACACTTTTTACAATTCAGTGTTAGTTCTTATTAAAATAATGCCACAGTTCAATTTAAAATTTGTACCATTACATGGACGCTCTCCTTGCTCGAGGCAACCGGCAAGCGGGTTGGAGACACTGCCACCGTCTCCTTCCCGCAGCGAGCACCCCCGGCGCTCCGCCTATATAGCGCTGTGTGGATCCACTAGAGCGCTAACCGCTCCCAGTGGACCAGGAAGTGAACAGGAAGTGAGTCAAAAGCCTACCACCCCCTTGTTACCGTGGGAGGCGGCAGCCTAGTGCTTTGACCAACCGTGGGACACACGAGGATGGCTGGAAGCAGTGCTGCTTCTTAGTGAGTGCGTGTGGTGCAAGTAATGCGCTCCAATTTTAAAAATTACACTTTTTACAATTCAGTGTTAGTTCTTATTAAAATAATGCCACAGTTCAATTTAAAATTTGTACCATTACATGGACGCTCTCCTTGCTCGAGGCAACCGGCAAGCGGGTTGGAGACACTGCCACCGTCTCCTTCCCGCAGCGAGCACCCCCAGCGCTCCGCCTATATAGCGCTGTGTGGATCCACTAGAGCGCTAACCGCTCCCAGTGGACCAGGAAGTGAACAGGAAGTGAGTCAAAAGCCTACCACCCCCTTGTTACTGTGGGAGGCGGCAGCCTAGCGCTTTGACCAACCGTGGGACACACGAGGATGGCTGGAAGCAGTGCTGCTTCTTAGTGAGTGCGTGTGGTGCAAGTAATGCGCTCCAATTTTAAAAATTACACTTTTTACAATTCAGTGTTAGTTCTTATTAAAATAATGCCACAGTTCAATTTAAAATTTGTACCATTACATGGACGCTCTCCTTGCTCGAGGCAACCGGCAAGCGGGTTGGAGACACTGCCACCGTCTCCTTCACTCACCAACTTGTACCAAATGCACTGGTATTTTGGGAACTGGCTCACAAAATACCAAATGGTAGTGTGTTGCAATTTCACCTACCTCATTAATATTAATGAGGTAAGTTGCAAATTGTGACGCTCTACGATTCTTTGCAATCATAGGGATAGTGGCCTGCTATGGTCAGCAGACCACAATGTCTGTGATTGCTTTTAAATAAAAAGGTCATGTTTTTTAAAAATGTAGCTTATTTTTAATAAAGAAAAATGGGATGTGTTTTAAAAAAAAAAAAGTTTCACAAATGTTTTTTGGGGGGGGAAATCATTGGTCCCATCAACCACTGTCTACTCCTAAAAATGGTTTTCCAAAATTTACAAATTGGGGTCTAATTGGTGCCCTAAACCTGCCCCTTCCAAACACCATTTTGGCATGGTTTACTAAACCATTTAACTATTCAGAAGCAGTTTTATCTGAATTGTAAATGGGCTTGGCATATTTGAAAAAAGGTTTTAGCGTTCGCAATCCCTCTGATTACAGAATCAGAGGGTTTGTAAATGATAAAAACGTTTATACTTCAAGCCTTATGTTTCTATAACTTAAAGTGGAGAAAAAAATAAACAACTGGAAAGCAGACAAACAAAAAATAGTAACTATAAGCTTCAATTCGAGTCTCTCTTGCAGCTATCAAGGTTTGTGTTTTTTTTAACAGTCACACTTTCTATTGCTTTTTTGCTGTGGTGTTTCTACTGTTACATGTTACTATTAAAGGAAGTCAGGTCACCTTGCTCGTGGTTTAATAAGATTATTTGTCTATGTACTCTAAGTTTCAGGTACAGTTCAGCATGCCCCTTGCCCTCTGTTTGAGCTTCTGCCTCATCCTTCTCAGTCTATTGGAGGCCACACCTGCACCCCCAGAGGTTTTTTTGTTTTTGGGGAGGAATATCTATGGATGATACTTTGTGATGGAGCACCCAATGCCATGGTGTGTTTAGCAATAGGCTGCATATGTTTTGTAGTTTTTTACTTGCAGTCTCAAGTGTATGTACTTTCATGCTTTCTTCTGGTAGGTCTCAGTGCCCTTTTCTGGTCACCTGCAGGGTTTACAAACTCTTTTGGTCATTGCATAGTTCATTTATTCAACCTATCACTGGGGAGAGGTGTCATTTTCACTTGAATATTTATAATTAAGGCTCCCTGTTTTCCGTTTTAATCAGATAAATACAGACAGAAAACAATGGGCCACATGCATCATACTAAATACTGGTCGCAAAGGGGGAGATTTGCAGAATCTGTCCCTTTGCAACCAGTATTTTTGCATTTGGGATACATCAACCCAAATGCAAATTCGCAATTTAAGTAATCACAAAATTTGTGATTACTTAAAATGCAAATGCATTTAGGGAATCACAAATTGCGATTCCCTAAATGCAATGCATGATGCAATTTCAAAGTTCGCAAATTACCAACAATTTAAACTTGATAGTAATTTGCGAAAAATTAAAAAAATGCACCAAAGTGCATTTCTCAAAATTCCATGTTATACACAAACATACCCTTGGGGCATATGTTGTGCGCAACATGTGATAACATGGAGATTTCAGGGGTGCAACAGAGTGTCCTACTGGCACCCTTGCACCTTTGAAATTGCATGCACAATTTGTGAGTACCTATTGGGTACTCGCAAATTGTGCATGCAATTCTCATTCATTCCTATGAGCCTCTATGTGTTTTCTGTCTGCATTGATTTTTATAAGTGGATAAATACAGAAAATTGTGCTTCTTTTAAGTGACTCTCTATGCTGCCTCTCATGAATAATAAAACAGCATCTGAGCAGATGGACAGCTTGCAAAATTTTAAAACAGAATGACATTTCTTTAAATAAGGTCACATGTCAACATACATTTATGGTATAATGCTAGTATTTACCAGTGAATACATTGTTATGTAAAATTTGACAGCTTAAATAGCTAAAACACTAGACATCAAAGTATGAGTATGCGTCTTTCAGTTAAATAAATATTGAAATGTACAGTTTTTAACTTCATTTATCTGCAAAGCACAAAATAAATATAAATAAATACAGATAAAATGGCCCAAAAATAAATATGGATAAATACAGACAGAAAAGACTAAAGGATCCTGGTTTGCATTCCAACTTGGGCCCCTGCACATACATGTCTATCTGGGATGTTTCATGTTTTCTTTCATCTTACGGTGCTTCCAAAATTATCCCTATATTCCACTGTTGTACCCTTGTATGCTTCAAATGTTTCATGTGACTTTGAGTTCTATGGTTTTGATCCAGCTTCTGCCATTTGAACACAGTGCATGAAGTTCCACAGGCTACCTCTGATAGATTGCATACATTTCAACTCACCATTTAAATGATTTTCACCCTCCTAGTGTAAGAGAATCTTGAGAGTTCATATTATTGTGCATCAATAACAATGTGTAACATTCAATTTCATCCTTGAGTTTACATCTACCGACTGACATGTATAATTGCTTTTCAAACAAATTTCCTATAATGCGTAGAAGTGCATTTACTAAAGAGTTTTAGTTATGCCACAATTCTGTGCAGGTGTCAGCTTGAACAGGATGAAAGCATTTTTTGTCAATCACTTGTGCTTCCTCCCCTCCACACATCCTCTCCTTACAGGCTCCACACCATAATATCAAGCTGAGGTCATATTCATGTATTTTCATTGCTATATTGTGTTGCTTATGATGATCTTTCCATTATGCAGATGTAAAATAGTTTTTTGTAACTACACTTTCCCGTTTCTCCATTCAATCAATCAGGATTTATAAAGTACAGCTAATCACCTGATAGGGTATCCATTGGACCTATTCGCTTGAAGAAAGTTTTACTGTTAATGTTTCATATTTTGTCCAAACATCTCTGGGTGACATTTACATAGAGTGTTCCATAAGTATAAATAAAATGTGTTGGGGCTTGGGTGCTATGACAATCTGACTTTTCTTTTCTACATGCTCTGATTTTATGAAGAAATTATCAATTTGTTCACACCTTGATGAAACTGCAGAATTGTGGATTTAATATGCAAGAATTGTATATAAAATGCCCTTAGATCTGAGATTGGGCCCTATTTTTAGATTTTTTTTTATTCTTTTATGGATTCTGCCCAATTTTGTACTGATTTTGCTGATCATTTGGCCCTTGCATTGACTGTGTAGCAATATTGTTGAATTTTTGTAATAAAATTCTATCATTTTACATTGATCTAGAACTCAGTTATGGTGTGGACCACATTATTTAATGAATTGTTACTAGTTTCATTTGATGTTCAGGGAGGTGCCTTAACTCATGAAATTGAGGTAACGCCACATCCAATGCAGTAATGTGGGAGGTTTGAGTCAGATAATATTTTGGGGTGTCTAATATTTGGAGTACAATTTGCTCCCACATTTCTTGGTAGCAGAGGAAGGTTGTACATTAAAGGATACCTTTTTTCTCCTGTAGTTCCCTGATCATTACTTCGCCCAGGGTGTAAACATAGTGGCTTTTTTCTTTGTGTAGCTTCCCAGTCCTGTGATTTTTGTCAAGAAACCTCACTGAAGTACTGTTGCTGAGAAGTTTGAAGGGTAAGTATGGGCTGGGTGGAATGATTTTGATGACTAAGAGTGACTTTGGAGTGTTTACGCTAAGCTGCGGAGCTCCATGTGGTGAAATGGATTGTTATGCTATGTGCAAGGTGTTTGGCTATTCAATGCTGATTTTGAGGCCAATTGCTGGTTTGATTACTGTTGTGCAGATGTATTATTCGTATTTGTTTATATGGTTTTGTTTGAATAATTATTGGTTTGGTTATCGGATTCATCAAAATCTGAGATCTTAAGATATTGTGGTTTACTTGTCTACATAAAGTAGTGCATTTTGCAAGGCACTGCATGCACACAGATAGGGGTTTCTGAATTAATGAGTTTTCTTTTAAGGGGATTGCGTGTCTAATTTCGGTTGGTGTCTTTTACTCCTTGGTGTACTGATGTAATAGCATTAGCCAGGGTAGATTGCCACTGCACGGGGATCCGCCTAGTGAAAATATAGTTGATTAGCAGCATTTTTCCTGTGGGTGTTCGTTTCTAGTGTTTGTAAGATTTGCCTTACTTAACCGGCTTATTATTTCCTATTTTAGGTTGAGCAGACCAGGTTTATCATGGAGAAGTCCCAGTGTGATTGGTGAGATGTCACCATAAGGCCATGCCATCGTTGATTGATTGCTGACAGAGCTGCGCTGTAATAGTTTGACCTTTTACAGAGTCAAACTGGGATTGGCTGTTGTTTACTAGTTTATTTTGTGTGAATTCTAGATCTTTTAGAGAAAAAAAATGAACGTTGTGTTGAGAAAGACTACAGTTTCTGCTGTATCTTCTACTGAGTGCCAGAAATTACCTGCCTAGGGACTGGAATGACATACATTGTGTTTTACAAGTGTACCTGGATTTTTGAATGGCATGAATAACCACTTCGAATAGAAACTTACTGCTCCATTTAGAGAGTATCCCTAACATTAGGATTGCTGACCACCCGCCGTTTAGTCGCCTGGACTTAGAAGATACTGAATCTGTGGCCAGTGCCGTGAATGCTTGGCTTTCTGAAGGCATTGATGTCTGTCTTCCTTCAGTTCTGAAGAGAAAATCAACTCACAGAACCCCTGCCCCTTGGTATAATGAGTCACTTCAAATTGAAAAATCCTATTGTAAGAAACTTGAACGGGTCTGGAGAAGGGATTATTCCCCCTCCGCCTGCCTCGTTTATAAAACTGAACTGAAGCAATACCACAAAGCCTGCGCCCAGACTAGGGCTAGCTACGTGAATAAGATGATTTCTGAGGCGGCAAATAAATCTAAAATATTGTTTAGCGTGGCCAAGGAACTTGCTGCCTCTAAAACTACGGCCACACTTCCTCCTCTATCCAACGATAAATGCGACGAGCTCGCACAGTATTTCATCTCTAAGATCGAGAATATTCACCTGGATATTTCTGCGCAGGGAGCTAGCAACATCAATAACATCTCTGTTAACTTGCCCCCTGAAACTGCTGAGGTGACTTTTCATACTCAGACTTCAGCCTCACTTCTGCCTGGCCTGACCTTCTCCCTTCTACTTTCTTAGAGATTTTGGGTAAAGTTAAGTCAGGCTCGCCGTTGAACCCTGCACCCGTCTCCATCGTACAATCCTTGGAGCCCCCCCTGCTTTCTAATTTTTGCATTTTGCTTAACCACTCCTTGGATACTGCAACTGTCCCAAGCTGCTGGAAGCATGCAATGGTCACACCACTCTTGAAAAAGCCCACTATGGACCCCAGTGTTTCTTCCAACTATCGTCCCATCTCCCTGCTGCCTATCTTCTCAAAAGTTTTGGAGAGACATATCCATACTCATCTATCTCAGTATGTGGCGCTTAATAATTTCTTACATCCTTCCCAGTCGTGCTTTCGCCCGGGAATCTCTACGGAGACCACTCTTTTAGGTGTGACAGAAAATCTACGCCTACATCTGGATCGAGGGGAAACTGCTGCACTGATATTGCTCGATCCCAGTGCAGCATTCGATACTATATCGCATAGTATACTTATCAGAACCCTCGCACACTTCGGTATTGGTGGCAAGGCTTTGGATTGGCTTTCGTCTTTCTTGAAGGACCGGACCTTCCAAATTTTTTCTCACCTTTCCACTTCTAAAGTTTACTTGTCCCCACAAGGTGTACCCCAGGGTTCTATCCTGAGTCCCCTTTTGTTTAATCTTCATGTCACTCCTCTAGCTCATATTGCTCAAAGGGCCGGCCTTAATTTATTTATTTATGCTGATGATTCACAGATTGTTTTCTCCCTATCCCAAGCTGACCCCACCTTGCCATCTCGTTTGGAAATCGCACTTTAGTGATATAGCAAACTGGATGAACAGCAACTTACTTAAACTACTTTGGTTTTGGGCAATAAACCTGATCTCTGGAGTCCGAGTCACTGGCTTTCATCTATGGGTGCACTGCCAGTTCCTTCTGCTTACGTGCGTAACCTTGGAGTGATTATCGATAGAGGGCTATCTATGAGGGACCAAGCCAACAGAGTGTCAGCCACCTGCTTCACCATCTTGTGCTGGCTTGGAAACATTTTCTGGATGCTCCCTTCGGATACCCAGAGATCTGTGGTTGATGCCTTGGTGACCTCCAGATTGGACTATGGTAACGTACTCTATCTGGGGTCCACCAAGGCGGTCACCCGCTGTCTCCAATTGGTACAAAATGCCACCGCTCGACTCCTTTGTGGATGTCGTAAATCAGACCACATTACAGAACGCCTGAGGGAACTTCATTGGCTCCGTATAGAAAGCCGTATAAAGTTCAAGGCACTATGCTATATGCACAAGATTAAGATGGGTGTGGCTCCCCTTTATCTTCAGTCGCTTGTCAAGACCTATTCTCCTTCTCGCTTGCTCCGTTCCTCCTCTCAATACTTATTCTGTGTTCCTAAGTATAGGTTGTCCCGAATGAGGGTCAGTGCATTTGCCAACCTGGGACCCAGACTGTGGAACTCCCTCCCGCTGGCTGTTCGCGCGGAGGTCAACTATGCTTGCTTTCGAAGAGCTGTTAAAACCTGGCTCTTTAATCAGTAGATTTCTTTTCATGGGTGTCAGGTTACTTGTGACAATCAGCGCCGGGAAACCCGTTTGGGTAGCTGTAGCGCTTTCCAAACTCAATAAATAAATAAATAAATAAAGCTCAATTTTCTGAGACAAACCATGAACACCAGAAAGCTGTTACCTAGACCCACCTAGTTTGAGGTGCTAAATAAATGGGATTGAATGGCTACAGAGAAGGAGAGAATGATGGAGGGAGGGAGAGTTTTCCCACAATAGCCAAAGATACTAAAAGAAATCTGATCAGGGAGAAAATCTGAATCATAATTCAGATGAGAAGTATCCTTTTCTAAACAAACCTTTAAACTTTACATCTCATCCATAGACTGACAGGACACAAAAACAGAGAATTGGTCTTGTTGTATTACCAGATATGGGTGCAGCAGGAGATAATACAGTGGTTCATGGAAAGGGGCGACCATTCGGTCCCCCCGAACGTATGGTGGAGTACCACGATCCCCCCGGGAAGCCATCTTGGGCGGGAGGCGAGTCTCGGCTGGTATGCCCGAAGCGGCGTAGCCGAGGCGCGCCTTTTTCCCGCCCTAGAATGGGCTATCCTAGACACTGACGCGGCCGGCCACGCCCTCGGAGGCAGGCGGGGGCGGGTTTACGCCCGCCCTGAAGACGGATAAAAGGAGCGGAAGCCAAGAAAGCATCCTCTTGTTCCTGTGCTCTGAAGCTGCACCTCCCCGCTGCACGTGAGCTCGAGACGGAACGAAGAGCCAATTTTGAGCGTTGTAATCTTTCTTTTGTATTACAGATATCCCGTCTGAGAATGCCCAAGAAAGTCGGAAAGCGGGTCGGTACCGAGCAGATGCTCCGCATGCTCATGAAGGAGATTGCCGATTTGAAGAAAAAGGTGGAGTCTAAGGACGGGGAGGGAGGACCGAAACGGCCTTTGCAGGGAGCAGTCCCCGGTGGAAGAAGCAAGAGGCCCAGAAGGGGGGCACTTGGGGGGGACACCCCGGTTCCCGATACCCCACGTGAGGAGCCAATCCCGGTGCCGAAAGAGGGGAATCCAATCCCTGTGGTGGTCACCCCCGTGAACAGGGAGGATATGCCCCCCGAGTTAGCGGCACAATTGGCAGTGTGGTTGGGAAAAGATAGCGAGGGCGCCACGGCTGACGACGCCCGCGCAGTAATGAGGCAACTGCGGGAATCTAGGGAGGCTGCGAAGGCAACATCTTCTGTTCCCCCACAGGTTCCGGCGGCTGAAAGTACAACAGGCCCAAGCTCGGCGACAAGCGCAGGGTCTACCTCAGGTAAGCGGCCATTGCCGATTGCGGGGGAGGGGTCTGTACCTTCTCGAAGGGAGAAGATTGCCCAGCATGTCCCACTAGAAATTAAGGAATTGATTTGGGCGGATAAGTATGTAAACATGTTTTCATTGCTTACCGACCATTACGAGATAGAGCATGTGAAGAGCCAAAAGGAGCTCATGCATCCGAGTGTTTGGCGCGCAAAAATGGCCGCCTTTAAGGTTGACGAGAACATTGGTACTTGGGGCAGAGCGTGGGGCATATTTACCTCCATCATGGGCGAGCGCAGGCCCGAGTTGCTGACCGAGTTACCCATTTATCAGTCACGTATTATGGAGTATTCTGTGGCATATGGGGGCAATCAGTGGTTCTGCTATGACAATCTTTTTAGAAAAGCTAAGGAACACGACCCATTGTTGACTTGGGATTGTTACGACTCCGTGTCATGGCAAAAAATGGAGAGTACAGGAATGTTGAAGGTACCATTGGTAGGGAGTAACGGAGGGGAATCTTCCCGCCAAAACTCTGGGACACCCTTTCGGACGGGTGCTGGTAATGAGTACCACTCGAAGCCGAGTGGCAACACAGGGAAAAGGGGGATCTGTTGGAATTTTAACAGAGGGAAATGTACGAGGCCCCAGGGGTCATGCAAATTCAGACATGAGTGTGGGGGGTGTGGGCAGCCATCCCATCCTGAGTCCTTGTGCAGAGCCAAAACAGGTGATAACGGTGGTAAGGGAGGCACCAAACAGGTCTGATATAGTCCAAGGGGCGCCTTCACCTACCCCGATTGATACCATGGCAATGATTCCTTGGCTCAACGAATACCCGGATCATGCTTCCGCTGGGGTGTTGCGAAATGGGTTCTCATATGGTTTCCGCATCCCAGTGGGGGATTTTCAGGGTGTAGAAAACTGTAAGAATCAACTGTCGGTCTTGCAGCACGCGGCGGTGGTACAGGTAAAGATTGGGAAGGAGGTGACTCGAGGTCGTGTTGTCGGTCCATTCGATTTGCCACCGGTTGCTAACTTTGTTTGTTCCCCTCTAGGGGTGGTCCCCAAGAAGGACCCGGGTGAGTTTCGGCTGATACATAACTTGTCAGCCCCACGTGGTCTTTCCGTGAATGACGCGATAGACCCGGAAGTGTGTTCAGTGTGGTACGCATCTTTCGATGAGGCCGTAGCCATGTTGAATCGCCTGGGGCCCGGGGCGCTGATGGCGAAATCAGACATCGAGTCAGCGTTCCGGTTGCTCCCGGTACACCCAGACGATCAGCGTCTTCTTGGTTTCATGTTTCAGGGTTGCTATTACATGGATAGGTGTATGCCAATGGGGTGCTCGATTTCATGTGCCTATTTCGAGAAGTTCAGTTGTTTTCTGCAGTGGGTATTCACAAGGAAGACAGGTTTTCAACATGTTATGCACTATCTCGATGACTTTCTGTTTTTGGGGGCAGCCGGGGATCCTGAGTGTGGACAGGCTTTACATGAATTTTGTGTCTTAATGAATCGATTTGGTGTGCCATTGGCGCCAGGTAAGACTGTGGGTCCCTCGACCTTGATCGAGTTTTTGGGGATCGAGCTCGACTCGGTAGAAGGTTGTTTTCGATTACCCAAGGAAAAAGTGTTGAAATTCAGATTATCCCTTGAGACGTGTATTCGTGCAACAAAAGTAAACCTGCATCAATTGCAACAGGTGGTGGGTCAGTTGAATTTTGCCCTAAGAGTGATACCAATGGCGCGCCCCTTTTCCCGCTCGATTGCACAAACCATGGTCAGCCTGAAGGAAGGACATCACCGCACGAGACTCTCGGCAGAGGTTCGCCAGGACATGCGCATTTGGTTGGCATTTCTGGCGGATTTCAATGGTCGAATTGTCTGGAACAAACCAGCGGTGTCCTCCGAGGAGCTGGGGCTTTGGACAGATTCGGCGGGGAGTATGGGTTTTGGCGCCATATTTGGTACACAATGGTCGGCTCAAAAATGGCCGTCATGGTGGCATGAGTGCGGGTTGACGAGTAACATTGCTTTTCTCGAACTTTTTCCTATTTTGGTGGCCCTGAAAACGTGGCCCGGGGGTTTCCGTGATCACTCTGTGGTGTTCTGGTCTGATAACATGACCGTGGTGGAGTGTATCAATAGTCAGGCAGCACGATGCATATTGATTCTGAGACTGCTCAAGGAAATTGTGTTGTTATGCATGCAACTGAATGTACTGTTTAGGGCAAGACATGTGTCGGGGGTGATGAACCAAGCGGCTGATGCGCTTTCTCGTTTCCGTATGCAGGCCTTCTGGGGTTTTCTGCCCACAGCGGACCCGGTGGCGGCACCCTTTCCCGAAGCTCTCTGGTCTCTCGGTGCCCCGAACTACAAAACCTCGTGGGAGAGAGTTTAGCACCCAGGACGAGGAAGGCATATGAAGGGGCGTTCCGTTCCTATTGGGCCTTTTTGGGTACTGCTAGGGGGGAGCTTTGGGGTCAGGAAGAGTTTGTAGTGAAATTTCTGCTCTCTTTACATCAGGCAGGCAAATCAGTAGCTACGGCCCAGAGGCATCGGGCCGCCATTTCCTTTATGGCAAAGGCTCATGGGATCCAGGACCCGACAGCGTCTTTCGTTGTGCTGAGGAAATATAAATTCTGGTCAGATTGTGTTCCCTAGCGCGTACCCCATCGTCTCCATGTACGAGTTAAAGTGCATGTAACTTCCCTCCTGTACCAGCTATGAAGACGCAAATGTCCTCTTTCAGACCCACCCTGAATGGGTTGGATAGCCCGTTCCTAAGTATGCTATGCCAACGTCTTTTTGTAGTGTACTCCTACGTTTTTCAGCTCAGTAGGCCCTGAATTTCTGCCACCGAGCCTCTTTCCTGGCTTCTGACTCCAAGGGCCTCTGCCCAGGCTGCCTCTGTACCCGTGAACTCTGACTTACTTTCAGCGCGGCCCCTCGCGCTCGGCTCAGCCTGCTGCCTGCCAAGATTGACTATAACCTTCGAGTTATCTGTTCCGCTCCTCGAAAATACATTCCTGCCTGCTAGCTTCAGTAAACATTCCCCTCGGCTGCAGAGCCAAAGGGCCGGCCTGTCTCTGTGCAAATAATTCAAGTAATTCATAGCCTCTGTTACCATGCTCCCATGGAAGGCCCATGCCCCCACGCTTTTCATACAGACACTCAGGCGCTTATACACGCACTCACAGTCAGTATAGAATAGCTTCTGCCCTAGAGACCTTTCCGCCCAGATAGCTTAGTTCCTAAACACCAGATATCAGATATGATAGAAGCACAAGTTGATCTGACATGCCAGACTTCTGTCTCTTTCCGTCAGTGTAAATGTCAAGCCCCCTGCACCCTCCAGCTTCACGTCAATCGCACGTCATGCAGCTGCGCGCGCATCCAAGCTTCCGATTTCTGCTGACATTGCAACATTTCTGTTAGTGCCACCCCTTTGTGACACCTACCTGTGACGTTTCTAGCACACACCTCCAGTTCACGCCTAGTTCACGCCTTCTGATTACGTACTAGTAACACGTGTATACTGTTATCTTGTCTTCTCTCAGCTGTTACGCCCACTATAACTGTTTCCTATGACATGAATTAAGTATATAAGCTATGTAATGTAATAAAATGTAGCGCTCTATCCCTTCTGACACCCCTGTGGTGGTCAGAACATGATATTCTGGTCTTGACCATTCCTTTTTAAGGAATAAAACCCCTAAGAACTCTAACACCACGGACTCTGTTTTCTTTCTTTCCGATTGAGTTATTATTGATTAAGTACTTATCTGCATAGAAATTAAGAGAGTAAATTAATTATTTACGTCATTTTGGCGCCCGAATAGGGACCCCTCCCCCACCTCACGCGCCGGTTGGTGCGTTGCAAGCTATGTCCCCTGCCATCAGTTAGATGGAAACTACGCGTACCGGCAGGATTTCCTGCATCTCCCTCTGACCCACGGAGGTGACGAAGACTGCGATCAGTACCCAGACGAGGCGGTGAGGAGTGCGGAGGATCCCGACCAGAGCCTAGCCGAAAGAAGCAAGGTCCGAGGTGTCAAGAGGCCCACCAGGTTTCCGAAGTTTTTCCGAAGTTTTCCGAAGTTTTCCGAAGTGTCGAGTCGAGTCCAGTCGAGTTTTCCGAGGCCTTCTGTTTCCGTGCTTCCCGGTGAGTACCATTGCTGGGACGTATCTAGACGGGTTTGGGTACACAAGTCCGGTCTGCACTGTTTTTAGGCAGTGTATCTGTACTGTTTAGCAGTATATCTAGTATTCTGAATTTCTGAATTTCTGCACTGTTACACCAGTGTATCTGTACTGTTTAGCAGTACATCCAGTATAGGGGGTAGTCATCTATGTCTCAAATGTCTTTTCATGTGATTAATGTCGTGGTATGAATGTGACCGTTTTTTTGTGCATTATTGTGTTTCTTGTACAATTAGCTGTACCCAGTATTAAGTAAACTAAGGATTGAGCATTCAGTACTAAGTAAGCAAAATGCCGTTTTTCAACAAGTTAAAGCAGATAGGAACTAGGAAAGGGATACTAGAGGAAGAAATTCCTATCCCCCCTAGGGACACTCCAGGTAACTTTATGTACCATAAGCATGGCATAGATGCCATATTATATCTAGACTTATGGGCCGACTATACTAAACACCTAGACGAAAGACACAGATGGCCCGTTAACGGAACATGGGATGCCGAGTGCATCATGAAGGTAGAGGAAGCACTATGGAAAAAGAAAGCCAGACAATCTCAGAAAGACGCCATAGAATTTTGGCGTAAGGAATCACATAAACATGCTGAAAGAGCATTACGTAGAGAAGATAGACTTAAAGAATCAGAGAAAGCCCAAGAAAACGAACTAGTTACCGAGGGGATCCGAGTAAAAACTGAACAGATAGACCGCGCACGACATAATCTTGTAAACGGTATGTATCTTGCGGCCGAGGGTTCACCTGAGGCCATTTCAGAAATACCGAAAAACCTACCGTCACCATTGATCCCAACTAAAGTAATGCATAAGACTACTAAAGACATATTCCTAAATTCTTATCTAGAGGATGTAGCACCGACTTACACCAATCTACCTGTTCGCACCTTGCCTACTGACGGGGACGGGGGCACCCCGCCCCCAGATCATGTTCCGCCAGTACCGCGACAGACCTGCCCCGTTCCGCCAGCCCCGCCACTTCCCGCACCCAAAATTGACCTACCGAAACAACGTTTACCTGATCCAACTAAACGACAAATTCAAGTTCAGATACAGACTCCACAGGGAGATAATGCACAAGCCTCCGCTTCAGGAGGTGCGACCGCGGGTCTTCGGACCCCGCCATTGACACACAGATTAAATCTCAGGGATATGCAGAGTCCTCTCACGTTCAGGTCACCCCGCCTTGACGCATTAAAGGAAAACCTTTCAGTTTGCAGATACGATCCAGTACCCGGAAAAGACGATCTAATGATATTGGCATCACTACGGTTAAGATCTGCTACTGATATCTTGCTATGCTATGTAGGAATGAAGGATCGTCTAGATAGAATATATGAGTTTGTTCAGACAGGGAAAGACCCTGACAGTATTAAGGAGGCCATGGAGAAACAGAAAGTTGACATTCAAGCACAGATACTACGATTTTTCATAAACTGTCTAATAAGAGAACGAGATAGGCCTGGAACAGATCAGAGTGAATTAGATGCATTGAACAAGTGGGGTCAAAATATAGCTGAAGGAAAACATGATAAGGGGACTTGCATAGCCACTATGTACAGGAAAATTAGGAAAGCAGTGCTAGCAGTACACCAAAAAGAGAAAGAAAAAGCTTCCTCCGAGGAGGAAGAAGAACTTGAAGAACCAGAAAGAGCTGCAGATACTATAGCATATGTAGGTAAGGGAAATTACCTTAGGAAAGGCATCCGTCCAGAAAGCAAGAGAGTTTTTTTCTCTGCCTTGACAAACCCGAATTCTGCTGAGCATCAGTTCCAGGAAACTGATAAAAGGCTTCGAGATCGAGTAGGGTACCACGTGCTCAATTCTATGGATGAACAAGAACTAGCCCGATCAGCCGTATCATGGGCCGAAAATCCAGACATATATAATGATGACACAGTAGCGCAGACATTTCTGAACCTCTCCCCAGACGAGCAGAAATTAGCAGGTGTATACATGATTCAGCACCTCCTCATCAAATACAGAAACCATCATTCTGATCCAGGTCCCTTACACGAAACACTAGAAGCACTACTCATGGATAGATGGAGAGGCTTAAGTACCAAATTAATTCAAATAATTCTAGAACAACGCCATAGATATGACACTTTCATAAGCTCCGAATATGTTCCCGCCCCGCCTCCAGAAAGAAAAATGTACCACATGCAATGCGGGGGTGGCATTGAAAGTCAGAACCCCTAACGGGAAGTACACCCTGTTATGGGTACGGATCACCTCTTGAAACGTGTATATGTACACACGCCTCTGACCAAGTTAGAACTGTTAGAAATGAAGAAACTAGTACCGTGTCATGATAAAGACCCCGCAGGTTTTCACAGAGAGCTTAAAGACATGTTACTGATGGGGGATTACACATATGATGATATCATGAAAATGTTAAAAGTACTGTTGCCCACGGGCATCTACGAGAAACTAAAGGAAAAGGAATGGGAGGTGGGAGATACAAAGATTGCATGGGCAGAGATAGAAGACGAAGAAAATAAACGTGTCCCAGGGGTAGGCCTTGGGGACAAAACTAAAGCATTACCAGGTTTGATAGTACAGGTCCTGCCAAGATTATTGACAACTAGAAAGGAAGATTGGGACGCCATCTCGTCCTGTAAACAGAAACATGATGAAGATACTAGTGACTTCTATTCAAGATTCGAGAAATGTTTCATTATTAATAGTGGCCTCAAACCAAGTAGCGAGTCATATCCGCACCTTTTTGTATCAAAACTAGTCGAGAATTCCCTACCATTAGTTAAAAACCGAGTGTACAAAGTTGAAAGTACCTGGCAGGCAAATACACCATCCCAGATGTTACAGATGCTCCAATATCATCAGAACAGAATTAGAGAAGAGCAGGATCAGGAACAGAAATGCATGAAAGACACGAAGATGAAAATGTTAGTAGCCCAGACGGTCCCAGCTGACGGTCAGAGAAAGGGTGGGACCCAGACAAGTCACACTACAGCTCCCGTTAAAGGGACATGCAATTACTGCAAACAGCCAGGTCATTATGTACATGAATGCCCAGTCCTGAAACATAATATAGCAACAGGTAAAACTAAGGAAAGACCGCATCCTCCTAGACATGAACATGGGCATCAACAGGCCTCACAGAACGAACAGCCTATGCAGAACACACAGTCTATGCATGCTCCATTACACACAGCACAGACAGTAGCGGTACCACAGCCACAGCCCATTGCCGCGTCTCAGCAAGTTTCGCAACAGATGTACCAGTATGCCCAGTCCGCATACCCAGATTACCCCCGATATACATGAAACAGCCTAGAGAGGGAAGGTGGCTTGCCTCTTATTGAAATTCCTGTAGATCAAGAAGGTCCTTATGTACACAGTCACGTATTGGGAAAAGACAGAAAGTTTTTAATTGACACAGGGGCAAGTCGCACTACGATCAGCCATGATGAAGTCCCAGGGGCACCCCTCTCAGGCTCACAGAATGTTTCCCTTGGTTTTTCAGGACAGCCTATTGTAAATGAGGTATCGCAACCCGTTCCCCTGGCTGTGGATCCATTATCACGTGTTACAGACTTGTTACTTACAAAATCATGTCCAGAAAATCTGTTAGGAATTAAAACATTGAAGGCTCTAGGAGCTATAATCTGCTGTTCCCCGGAGGGAGTTAGACTCTTTCTACGGGATTTCAAGGGTCATTATGTTTTGCGAGAATTCGATGTCAGATTGAAAAATGTGCCAGATTACTTGTGGGCAAAAGGCCCAACTGATGTAGGTTGCATGCATATCACCCCATACCGCGTTACACTCAAGGCAGGTGTTGTTTTACCAAGAATCAGACAATACAAGTTACCACCCGATGCTGTAGTGGCTTTACTGAAAATCATTGAAGAGCTCATTGCCCAAGGAGTGGTCGTAGAGACCGACTCCAATGTCTGTAATTCACCGATCATTCCGATTCTTAAACGTACCGACCCCAATGCACCGCCAGTATATCGGCTGGTGATTGATCTAAGAGAATTGAATAAATGCATTATACCACAGTACCCTGTGGTCCCCGATATCTCTTCCCTACTGACTGCTATTGATTCAGAAGCAACGTTCTTTACTGTAATTGACCTCAAGAACGCCTTCTTCAGCGTGCCTATTGATCCAGAGAGCCAATATCTCTTCGGATTCAGTTTAAATGGACGCAGCTTCAAATTTTCACGCACACCTCAAGGATTCACAGAAGGCCCCAGCATCTACAGTCAAGCACTGAAAAGACAACTAGATTGTATTCAAATGCCAGTTAACACCGCTTTATTGCAATACGTCGATGATCTACTGATCACCGCACGAAGTGAGCCCGAATGTGAACAAGCATCACTGACAGTTTTACATTTTCTGGCCGACAAGGGACACAAGGTGTCTCCTTCGAAGCTACAATTCTGTGTTCAGCAAGTTGTGTACTTGGGTCACTTGCTGTCCAAAGTGGGGAGACAGCTCACTCCCGATCGCATTCAGTTAATTGTAAATATGCCACAACCCCAGACACAAAAGGAAGTGCGGGCCTTCATAGGCCTCACCTCATACTGCAGACAATGGATTCCTCAATATGCATTTCTAGCTAAACCACTCATCCAGTTAACGACATAGGAGGCAGCGACTTCGACTGCCCTCCCTTGGACTCAGGAACACACACAAGCTTTTGAAGAATTAAAGAAAGCCTTATGCCAAGCACCGGTTTTAGCGACACCATGTTACAGCAAACCGTTTACACTTTTTGTTACAGAACGTGATGGTACAGCATTGTCTGTCCTCACTCAAGATCAAGCAGGTTCACATAAGCCTTGCGCTTATTTTTCAAGTACATTGGATTCAGTAGCCCAGGCACTCCCTGCGTGCTTGAAGTCAGTAGCAGCAACAGCACTAGCCATCAGACAGAGCGATTCAATTGTTTTAGGACATCAATTAACAGTACAAGTTCCACACTCTGTAGAGGTTCTGTTAAACAGAACCCAGACTCAGCACTTGACTATAGCACGACTGACAGGTTATGAATTAACGCTATTCCAGCCACACATAGAAATCAGGCGCTGCAGTATTCTGAACCCCGCAACACTGTTACCTACAATTATGACAGATCCAGCCCCGCATGATTGTATAGAAATCATTAATGCAGTAACAAAGCCTAGACGAGATTTAACAGATGTTCCACTGACAAACCCAGACCTGACACTTTATGTGGACGGTTCATGCCTGAGAACAAATACAGGAGAATTAGTGGCCGCGTATGCAGTGACCACTGAAACTGAAGTTAAAGAAACATATCGTATTGATACACTGTCCGCTCAAGCGGCAGAGCTTATTGCTCTGACTCGAGCCTGTATACTAGCCAAGAACAGAAATGTCAACATATACACTGATTCCCGTTATGCGTTCGGAGTCGTACACGACTTCGGCATGTTATGGCAAGAAAGAGGTTTTTTGACCTCCCACGGTGCCAAGATCCAACACGGTCCCCTCATTCAAGCACTGTTAGAAGCAATACATCTGCCTTCAGGAATATCAGTCATGAAGTGTAAAGCACATACTAAGGTCACAGATTCTGTTTCCCAGGGTAATGACCTGGCAGATCAGACAGCGAAACATACAGCACTGACTCACACTCAGACAGCTGACATGACAAAGACAATAGTACTGACAAAGTGTATGGCAGTCAAGGATCCCGCTCTAGATGTAATTGATATTCAGGCACATGCTACCCCAGAAGAAATAAAGAGATGGATTGAACTAGGAGGGATCCAGACAGATCAAGGTTGGATGACGAAGGGAAAACCTACATGGTTTCTCCCTGACTCTATGGTTCAAGTCATGATCAATACAGCACATAGCCCAGCACATCTAGGAGAGAAAGCGATGTTAGACAGTTTACAAAATCTTTGGAACAATAAACACTTACGAGCGGCCGCAAAACAGAAAGTGCGTACTTGCATGATCTGTTGTCAGTTCAACCCAGGTAAAAGCGTCCCTGTAGAGCAAGGTGGATTTCATCCTCCCGATCACCCTTTTGAAGTCCTCCAAATGGATTATATCCAGATGAACCGTTGTCGAGGATTCAAGTATGTCCTTGTAGTTGTTTGTGCTCTGTCCCGCTGGACCGAAGCATACCAGTCTCAGACTATACTGCTCCGACCACTGCCAAGCAGCTGGTTCGTGAATTCTTCCCACGATACGGTTTGCCTCGTGTCGTGTACTCAGATAACGGACAACCCTTCTCGTCCGAGCTAATGAAACAAGTTTCTTTACTGCTAGGATATCAGTGGAAATTTCATTGTGTCCGACATCCCGAAGCCGCAGGCCTTGTAGAAAGGCATAACCAGACACTAAAGATACGCCTTGCAAAAATATGTCAGGAGAAAGGGGTCGACTGGATAGTCGCCCTGCCAGTGGCACTATTCTATATGAGAATGGTCGCCCACTCGAGATCAGGGCTATCCCCGTACGAAGTGGTTTTTGGCAGACCACCGAATATGTGGGGGACGCCCATTCCGAAAAAGATCACTGATGTTGATTGTAACATGTTGACAGATTACCTTGCCTCCTTGATGTCTGCACTCCAATCATGTCGTTCACAGGTTGCCGCAGCCTTCCCTGACAACACTGATGTAAAGCCGCACGAGGTCCGTCCTGGGGATCTAGTATTGGTGCGAAATTTCGATAGGAAGAGTCCACTGGAGCACCGCTGGAAATCCCCGAAGACCGTCCTTCTCACCACGAGGACCGCCGTGAAGATCGAAGGGAGAAAGGGGTGGGTCCATACGAGTCATGTGAAAAAATTTCATGAACTGAAACCAGACCGAGACTCGTCCACCCCCACCAAAGACTGTGTTGAGCCAAAAGACTTTACAGTTACCGAACGAGAAAAAACTCCCCAAGAGGAGTACAGGTCGAAACTCCGATCTAGCAAGTCAGACAGTTTAATTGTTTAAGTCCTCCCCTAGGTGAATCGGTTAAATAGTTTCTGACATGTATCCCCTAGATCGAGATAGAGAGAGAGAGAGACGAATTAAGAAAAGTGCATATTGTAAATCACTCCGTAGTCACTGTATAGTGACACTATTAATAATGTTTATTCTGAGTATCTTAGTTATTGTTGCTAGCATTCTGCTACCTATCTACTGCCCTATTTTCAAGCGTGAACAATCTGCTTACAATGTTTCTGCTGAACATTCTTTTAGCGAGTTACCGCCACACGAACTCTCTTACAGACTTGCGCTGCGCAACAATACATTCATTAGTATGTTACACCATTCCCATCAGACTAACAATGCTACAGACTGCTGGATATGTGGCCGACTCCCTCCCTACCAGAATTACAAGGGAGCTCTGCCCCTCTTTCCGTACCCGTCCACTCACAATGGCTCCTGTGGTGCATGGTTTAAAATAATTAATTCCTTAGATCCTGATATTGCTGTTTTCGATGGGGGCTGGGTTTGGGGAAACTTGAACTTAGTCCTGCTCGACGTCTGTTACCCTGATAAGGAGGGACTCCCCACTCGAATAGGAACTGATCTAGAAAATGAAGTATATGGATTAGGTAACTACACAATTAGCCTTATGATCCTTACTGTTGAATCCGAGGCTGCACCAGTCCTGCCCCATATGCTAGTATTACCAGTCACTGGTGAATTATGTGTCCGAAAGAAAGGTTCAGTACACTTAGGTCATAGTAAATGCACTACTGTGGTCGAATTCAGTGATCATGGTAAATCGTCCTTCAAAGCTATCAGTCACTCTTATTTTGTTTGTGGTCATACCGCATACATACGCTTGCCCCCAGATTGGGATGGTACCTGTTATATTGCATTCCTTCTGCCACCTGTTTTCCTAGCTCCCCCTGATTACCATAGAAATACAAATCTAGTAAAGAATAGACCCAGAAGAGATATCCCACTTGTCGACTATACAGAAACGGCATGGGAACAGTACACCGATTTTAATAAGGGATTCTATTTCTTTTTAGGCCCCGTCCAAAACAGTAAATTAATACGTAGATTAACTAGAACACTTGAAGCTGTAGTACATGAAACTGCCTCCGCCTTAGGTAACTTAACAGAGGAGCAATCTGCTATGCGGGTTGTTGTCCTTCAAAATCGTCTTGTTATTGACGTCATCTTGGCAGATAGAGGTGGAGCCTGTAAGGTCATCGGGTCAAGTTGCTGCGTTTTCATCCCACAAAACGCACCATCTGTCTATCAAGCTATTACCCGTCTGCATAAAATTGCAAACCAGATACATCAGAATCCAGGCACCTGGACTTGGTCCGGTTGGTTCTGGACAACGTTAACTGCTTGGGGATGGAAGATCCTATCCTTTCTAGGTTTTGGCCTTGTCATAGTATTCAGCTGCTGCCTGTGCCTACAGTGTGGGCCGGCGATATGTGGACTGTGTGCCACATCGTGCATTGAACATTCCAGTTTCCTCTCAAACCGTCAAAGAAAGAAAGATGAGCAAATGATGCTGCAAGAACAAACTGATCAATTTATGATGATTGATATATCATGAAGGGTCCGTAGGGAACAAGGAGGGAATGAGGAAATATAAATTCTGGTCAGATTGTGTTCCCTAGCGCGTACCCCACCGTCTCCATGTACGAGTTAAAGTGCATGTAACTTCCCTCCTGTACCAGCTATGAAGACGCAAATACATTTGCGTCCAACGTCAACATGTCCTCTTTCAGACCCACCCTGAATGGGTTGGATAGCCCGTTCCTAAGTATGGTATGCCAACGTCTTTTTGTAGTGTACTCCTACGTTTTTCAGCTCTAGCTGAGTAGGCCCTGAATTTCTGCCACCGAGCCTCTTTCCTGGCTTCTGACTCCAAGGGCCTCTGCCCAGGCTGCCTCTGTACCCGTGAACTCTGACTTACTTTCAGCGCGGCCCCTCACGCTCGGCTCAGCCTGCTGCCTGCCAAGATTGACTATAACCTTCGAGTTATCTGTTCCGCTCCTCGAAAATACATTCCTGCCTGCTAGCTTCAGTAAACATTCCCCTCGGCTGCAGAGCCAAAGGGCCGGCCTGTCTCTGTGCAAATAATTCAAGTAATTCATAGCCTCTGTTACCATGCTCCCATGGAAGGCCCATGCCCCCACGCTTTTCATACAGACACTCAGGCGCTTATACACGCACTCACAGTCAGTATAGAATAGCTTCTGCCCTAGAGACCTTTCCGCCCAGATAGCTTAGTTCCTAAACACCAGATATCAGATATGATAGAAGCACAAGTTGATCTGACATGCCAGACTTCTGTCTCTTTCCGTCAGTGTAAATGTCAAGCCCCCTGCACCCTCCAGCTTCACGTCAATCGCACGTCATGCAGCTGCGCGCGCATCCAAGCTTCCGATTTCTGCTGACATTGCAACATTTCTGTTAGTGCCACCCCTTTGTGACACCTACCTGTGACGTTTCTAGCACACACCTCCAGTTCACGCCTAGTTCACGCCTTCTGATTACGTACTAGTAACACGTGTATACTGTTATCTTGTCTTCTCTCAGCTGTTACGCCCACTATAACTGTTTCCTATGACATGAATTAAGTATATAAGCTATGTAATGTAATAAAATGTAGCGCTCTATCCCTTCTGACACCCCTGTGGTGGTCAGAACATGATATTCTGGTCTTGACCATTCCTTTTTAAGGAATAAAACCCCTAAGAACTCTAACACCACGGACTCTGTTTTCTTTCTTTCCGATTGAGTTATTATTGATTAAGTACTTATCTGCATAGAAATTAAGAGAGTAAATTAATTATTTACGTCAGTGCAGAAAGCGCTACGTGGGTGGCAACGCCTTGAGGGTCGCAGAGTAGATGAGAGGCACCCGATAGGTTTGGACAGGCTGACCCGGTTATTGTCTGTGCTCCCGGCAACGTGTTCATCCCAGTATGAAGCAGTGTTGTTCCGAGCCGCATTTGCACTAGCATTCCATGGGGCTATGAGGGTAAGCGAATTAGTGGCAAAGAACAAGCGGGATACGATGGGGGGATTGTGCCGGGAGCACATTCAGGTCAGGGGGGAGACGATGACGGTCTCATTTGTTAGGTCCAAATCCGATCAAGGAGCAATCGGGGACTGCGTAATCATTCAGAGGATCCCCGGGTCTTCCATGTGCCCTGTGGTATGCGTAGAGGAATACCTGGCACAGAGGGTTGCAGCATGGGGGGGACCTTCTTGAGACACGCTGACGCCACCCCACTGACGAGGTTTCAGTTCCAGAGGGTGCTTGCGATGTCGATTTCGGCCGCGGGCTTGAACCCCGGCGAGTTCGGGACCCATTCCTTTCGGATAGGGGCTGCTACTGAGGCTACAGCCAGGGGTCTGAGTGTGGAACAAGTAAAACGTGTGGGGCGTTGGTCCTCGAACTGTTATAAAAGGTATGTGCGGTTGCACATGTTGTGAAGCTGTAATGATATACTCACGCTTCTTGTTTCTGTTTGATTTTCAGTTACGCAAGCTTACGAAGCGGGGCGGACTGTACAGTCGACCCGACTCCTGGGGACCAGCGGTCAGAAATCACCGTCTGCGAATAAGGAGGTGTGGGTCGTGGGCCACTCATATGTGAGGCGTGCCGCGGACGTATTCAAAGCAGGTGATATGATTCACGTGGCTGGGGAATACGGGTACAGGGTGTCCTTCTACGGAAAGGGCGGGCTCTGTATTGACCAGTTTCAATTCTTTTTTGAGGGTTTGTTAGAGCGGACAACGTCACCGCCGTCTATAATCATAGTCCATCTTGGGGGTAACGATCTGGTGGCCACTGGTAGACGACTTCTTCTTGAGGCAATGCTTTCCACAGTAAGTTGGTTGGCAAGAAGAGTTCCAGGGTGCACAATTGCATGGTCCCATATGATCCCACGGAAAGTGTGGCGGGGGGCTATTTCGGTTACTGCTCTGAATCATTCAGTAAGGAAGATAAATAACAAAGTGAGTAGATTGTTTCGTTCAAATACACTACATTCTGTTTCGCATGGTTGTATCAAAGGGGACAGTATGTATTTGGGGGACGGGCTTCATTTGTCCCGGGTGGGGAACGAGTTACTCATAGGAGACTTCATAGCCTGGTTAAGGAGTTTACAGCATGACCTTTAGGTAGGAGTTTTTGTGGGGGGTCCGGATAGCCGGTCAACTATCCGGCCTGTGGCGGTAAGGTCATGATCGGTGAGCAGTAATTCGAAGATCCCTATGAGGGGGCGTCACCCATTACGGATGGGAGCGCTCGGGGGAGGCGGCCAATTGGCCCCTCAACGGGGAGGCGGTCCTGTCTAAGGAGAGGCCGCCGGAAGGAAAGGAAAGGTGGTCAAGGCCCCTTCCTGGATAGGAGGGGCTACGGCCCCTCCTGGGGAATTTCCCGGGGCCAGGACATCTGCGACGGCAGATGGGTAAGTTGTGTGGGGTGCGGGAGGGGGTTTACGCTACCTTTTAGACACCTCACACGAGTCCTCGAACGACCGTTAAATGGCGTCGAGTTTATTGGGGCCCCCGTCAAGTACAAAGGGAAATTGGTAGATGCACTTGAGGTACGCCTCTGTGCGGTCGCTCCTCTCACAAGTGAGGGGGGTATTTCTGGTTTAGGGATCTGACACCGGTTACGACCTTGCCGTTGGCCCTTAACGTTAGGATGTACAATTTCAAGTCAAATGTTTGTAGGATGTTAGTTCGGCTAGGAGAACCTTTGTATTAGAGATCTGTTAAGGTTAGCCAAACATCGTAATGTGGAAATGAAATTGTACATAATATGAAACTGTTATTTTAATGTTTATTTTGTTTCATATTTTAATAAATACGGCCGGGAAGGGTAACTCCCTTCCCGCCTTCCAAAAGTTCAAGAACTGTTTCCGGTTTCCCAATTTTTGGGGATTGTGTTGAGAGGGGGTGGCGGGTATCTCAGCCATAAACACAGGTGTCAGCGTCATCTGTGGTTGTAAGCACAATTGTGAATGCCTCCCCCGAGTCTACAATGACTGTATTGCCAAATACTAGCAGAGATAGTTTAACTATTCCTCAAATTTAAATTGACCCGCCAGCTAATACAGTTGTTGTACATGAATTTGGAGAAATGTTACATGGGGCAATTGATTTAAACACATTGTTGACCTGCAATATTGATGAGATGAGGCATTTAATTGAAGAAGCTGCCAGATGTGTAAATGAAGCACATGATAATTTGAAGGAAATTTCTGATGAATGCTAGGTTGATATAAGTAAAATGACGAATGCAAGTACGAATTCCAAAATGGATTTGACACATGATAAAATAAAGAAATTGGGTTTAATGAATCTGAGATCTCACATTAAGTATTTAATTGAGAAAACAAGAGAGTGGGGGTGACTTATAAATAAAGGAAGTTGGAAGAGTAGGACAGTAGGGAAAAAGAAAGCTATGGAACCATGTATGAATGCAGAGAGAGCAGTTTGTGATCCAGAAACAGGACAAATTCTGAGTTACCATTGAGAGAGGTACATGGAGTGAATGTAGTGTATGTCCCCTAGATGAGATCCTATCTTTATGCCTTTAGTACAAAGTTTCCAAAATTGTGAGAGAAGCCTGAAAGATGATACAAGGAAATTCATAGGTTGACTATAATTTCCCAAATGCTGTAGACTCATTTGAATTCATTATTTCAAATTGTAGTTCCTAGTGACTTGTGGTATGAATGTAAGGTTGCTGTTGCTTTGCCAACTGAAGAACCACCTAGAGTTAAACTTAATAATGCTAATTCTGAGGAGATGGTTAGCAACTATGGATAGGTGATTGTGCATTTGGAAAAGAAGGTGGTTGAAAAGGATAATAATTGGGCAAAGATAAGGAGGACTTCACAAGAGCAGACAGAGTCACTGCATCCTTATTATGAGAGGCTTATTCATAATTCAAGAAGTACAGCAGGTGGATGATTTTCAAAAAGATGGCGTTAGTGGTTTTATCTCTGCTGTTCTTATGTGTCTGCATCCTGAGATTAGTAACCACATACAGCAAATTTAAATGTGCTGGCAGACAAAGAGCATCGATGAGAGTTTGAAAATTGACAAATACAGTAGTGTTTGGTTTGATGAAAAGCAGAAGAAAATCAAGAAAAAGCTGACGGTTCCTAGATGAATCAATTTGAGAGAGTCTGAAATCAATCGATGGGTTCAGATTTGGGTTATGTGCTCATTGGAAATGCAGAAATATATGAAATGTCTCAAATGCAAGATGTGAGAGTGGGAAATAGGTCAATGCAAAAGCAAGGTCATGGAAAAAGGATGGGGAACAATTCTGGAATTAATGCAAATTTGGAAATGTTGAAGAGCACCTTGTGTCATTTCTTTGGTAAAATTGTGCACTGAAAACAGGAATGTAAACAAAATCAAAATACAATTCAGAATTAATTTGCCCCCTGATGCAGAAAGACGCACTTCCAGTTGACCTAGCCAAACAGACTTTTATACGGAGTATGCATGATCAGAAACAGTGCACAGGACAATGCCTTAAGCACCAGAGTTACAAAAAAATATTGAAAATAAAATGTCATACAGTCGAGGGTACCAACAGAATCATTTGATTCTAAATAATGATTCTTTCCGTTTTCTTCAAGGGATAATTCTCAATGATGGAGTATGAGAGTATGCGAATATTGGATACTTGTAGCAGTCCTAAAAGCAAAATGGCCCATAAGTGGATGGTGAAATCAATGGCCACTCTATTCCATTTTTAATTGATATGAGAGCTACCCATTCTCCAGTTGGTTCTGTTGAAGTCCCAAACTTACCCTTCTCTGGAAGAGAAGTCCAAGTTGCAGGGATAAGTAGTACACAATTTGTTAACCAGGTTACAGCAGATGTCAAAGTTAAAATATGAAACATGGTAAATAATCATCAGTTAATTGTTGTGCATAATCAAATCCTCTACATTTATTAGGCAGAGATTTCATTTGCAAAATAAATTGTGTGATTTGCCGCACACTGGATCGTGCTGAAATTGAAACCCAAAATGTGGACTGAGTGTTTAAAATTATATCACAGTATTTAAGATTTCAATTGCTCCCAGCCTTGACTAACATTACCTTCCTCTTGACTTAAGACATGCTATCAAAGAAGAGGTATGGGATTTCTCTGGTAAAGAACTAGGATTATTAAAAAGTGCCTAACCTGTGAAGATTAGTGTTAAACCTAATGCGGTTTTCCTTAGAACTAAACAGTGAAGATATTCAAAAGAGGCAGATAAAATCTGTGCTATTAATCTTCTATCCAAGTTAAATAGCAATCAATCCCGGGACCATTACAAATTTGCATAACATTTATGGTAGCACTTGAGGTGAGAGACTTTTCAATTTTACTTTCTGCTCTAAAACAGACAAAAGCCTCTTTAACCCTTCCTTTTGTCTGAGGGTCTATGCCTTCTGGGGAGTCAAAAAGGGCTCTCAGATTCAAAGTGTAGAATACCTTTTAACGTATGCTATCCATGGAATGGCATTCATGTTATCTAGGTTTAAACAGTCCCTCAAAACTTACCTAGAAAAACTGGCCCGGTCAGTGCTCCATAATTTTACCCATAATAATAAAGGGGCGATACCACTATGGTCTTCCAGAAATCCCATCTCTACAGCATATGTAATAACACTTAGGGTGGATTTTGGTAATGCTCAAAGTCTATATAACAACTTATTTTCTGCTATCTGCAACTTTCTTGTTACCGTATAACTACACATTCCTGCCCCAAAAGAGCTAAGAGATAGGCACTTACTTTTGTATAGTTGAAGCATTTCCCTAATCGGTTTAGTTCCCAGTCTTTTAGCAAACCTTACAATTGTATCAATAGCTACCTCTATCTTTTGCAATCTTTGGCTAATTAGACTTTCCCAGGACCCATTGGCATCAATAAGGAGACCCAGTAAGTTAAAAGTAGATACCTTTTCTATTGGAATCCCTCCTAAGTAAAACCTCTTGGTCTGAACAGGGAGAAGGAATAGTGATGGGTCATACTATAATTGTATATGTCTCGCACTCACTTGAGATCATATTGGCACGTACAAGGACTCAACACATAACAAACAGTGATTGACCAGATATTAACAAGTCATACTGCCAGCAGAAAACATCTTTATTAAGAGGTGTAACTCATTGAATCCAGCAACAATTCTTCCAATTCCAAAAGCTATTTGTGAGGACATGAACAAAGGTGATCATGATGAACATGAACGTGCGCACAAAAGCATTGCAGTTACAGAATGATGGTCTAAACCAAAACCAGATACCAAATAAATAGCTGATCTCACTTTGTGTGTTAATGGTTCTTGTTTGAGAGACCATAATGGCACATTGAAAATTGCCTATACAGTATTTTCCATTTTGGAAATTGCTGAAGAATCATACCAGCTAAATGTAACTTCAGCACAAATGGCAGAATTAATTGTCCATATTTTAGTTCAACTATGGTCACAGAGAAGTTTTATGGAAATCCCATTGAAAACAGTTTCTGTATACTTGATTTGCTGGAAGCAATATAGGAGCCTGAGGAGATTGCTGTGGTCAAGTGTGCTGCCCACAAGGCTGAAAAAGGTATGTTCACTCAAGGAAATAATTATTTTGAATTAAGTGGCCAGATATTCTGCACTGGAGAATAAGACAGTTGTGAAGAACCAAAACATGATAAATTAAGAATAAATGCTATGCAAATTGAAGATATTGTGAATTGTTTCCTATTAAGTTCAATTCAAACATTTCTAAGTGAGTTCAGAGACCTTCAAGAAGAATTCATAGAAGCTGAGAAAAAGAAATTGGCAAAATAAGGGGTTGAATGAAAAATCATCAAGATTTGTATGTTACTCCTGAACATAAGTATGTACTACCTAATGCGATGTTGTATCTCATGGTTAGATACTCCCATGGACAATCACACTCGGCAAGTGACGCCATGATTAAAACTTTTGGAAATTGCTTGCCAACAATGTATTTTAGAAATGTAGCTGAAAGTATGTGTTCTAGATTTTTGTTGTTCCAGCAAAATAATCAAGTCAAGAGAACAATACCAGCCACGAACCACACTGACAAATCAGAGAGTCCATTTACAAGTCTCCAAGCTGATGTTTTTAAGATGCCAGTTTGCAATGGCTTGAAATATTTTTGGGTGATTGATTGATTTTTACTGCTCTCCAGATTGATCAGAGGTTCCATTGTCACTATAGCTATTGTCTTCAATCTTCAGGGGTTGTTGAGATTATGAATGGGAGCCTCAAAAACAATTTGGCTAGTTGGGCTTCCTCTTATTTTAATGAGCATTAGATGTACACCTGACAAAATGAGATTGGCTTGTACTTCCTCAGCTACACCTGTTTCAATCAATGATAATATTGTGCTGGACTACTGCAAAGGTCCAGCTGATATGGCAAGATCTGCCTCTCATGTGGTAAACTTGCAGCAGAAGCAACAAAAGAAATACAATGTCACAATCTGTATCCTAGTGACAGGAAAGTGGTCAGAAGACGTGAGGAAGAGTTGCCTTGAGGAGCACTGGAATATGGTCCGGGATGCCCGCCACCCCTTCCACCACCAACCCAATGGTAGGAGACAGACACAGTTTGAACTTTTGGAAGTCAGGGGGGCCTCACGACCCCCCCGGCCGTATTTATTAAAATATGAAACAAAATGTTAAACTTTAAATTAAAAACGTTTCATGTATCATGTACAAAATTCAACTTTCATTACACTTGATGAAGACAGGTATCCAGGCTAACCTTAACAAATCTCTAATACAAAGATTTTCCTAACCGAGTCTAACATCATGACATAATACGTTGCATACGAATTTTGTACATCCTATCATTAGGGGCCAACGGCAAGGTCTTAACCGGTGTCAGATCCCTATCACCAAATTTCCGCCATCACATGTGAGTGGCGCATGTGCAGAGGGCTTTACCCTAGTAGCCAACTGTAACTTCCCTTGTCATGGGGGCCCCATTTCACTCGGCGCCATCTTAAGGTCGTCCGAGTTCCCGTGCGGGGTATCCATAAGAAGGACAGCGTGGACTCCCCCCCTTTCCCCGCACTCTCTTCTGCCGGAGTGGATATCCGGCCCCCAGGAAATTCGTGGGAGGGGCATATAGCCGTCTCCCCCTGGGAGGGGCCTATGGCCATCTCCCCCTGGGCGACCCATCCGTAATGGGTGCCGCCCCCCCTGTGGGAGGGGCCAATGGGCGCCTCCCCCAGCGCGCCCGTCCATAATGGGTGGCGCCCCCACTAGGGACCTTGAAATCACTGCTCACCAATCATGACCTTACCGCCCGACCGAAGACTAAATAAATACGACAGTTAGTTACCTACTAGGGGGAAAAAACCTATGTTTAATCTTAAATTACAGCTAGGTATATCCAATGAACTATAAAGATTGCTACAAAAGGATATAAAGGTCCTATACCAGAGAACGTTTTTTATTACATACAATTCATTACATTTCTACAAAGGAAAAAAGGCCTATAGGCAAGTATTCAGTTGCATGCACACTCTTGGCATCAATCTAAGATGAGAGCAACGGTTCCAACAAGACGTTTATCCATTACAATCAAATTGCGAATTAGAACTTTGTTTACTCCCAAACTTCTGCAACAGGGGCTGGTGGGTGGGTCAAAAAACTGCAGCTTGTTCCCTTGAGGGCTCACGAGTGACGAGTGGTGCAGCCTTCAGAGCACAGGAATAAGAGGACGCTTGCCTGGATTCCCGTGCTTTTTATCTTGCAGCGGGAAGGCGGGGCAGCATCGCCATCCTGCCCAGAGGTGAACGGACTTCCGGGCGGTTGTTAGGACAACCCTTTTAGGCGGCGGGGGCGTGCTCCAACCACGCCACTATGGGCATACCGGCCGGGACACGCCCCCCGTCCGCAAAGGCTTCCTGTGGGATCGGGGCACCCAGCCTTACGTTCGGGGTGACCGAGAGGTCTTCCCTTTCCATATGGTCCGGGATGCCCCCCACCCCTTCCACCACCAACCCAATGGTAGGAGACAGACACAGTTTGAACTTTTTGAAGGCAGGGGGGCCTCACGACCCCCCAGCCGTATTTATTAAAATATTAAACAAAATTTAAAACTTTAAATTAAAAACGTTTCATGTATCATGTACAAAATTAAACTTTCATTACACTTGATGAAGACAGGTATCCAGGCTAACCTTAACAAATCTCTCATACAAAGTTTTTCCTAGCCGAGTCTAACATCATGACATAATGCGTTGCATACGAATTTTGTACATCCTATCGTTAGGGGCCAACGGCAAGGTCTTAACCGGTGTCAGATCCCTATCACCAAATTTCCACCCTCAAATGTGAGTGGCGCATGCGCAGAGGGCTTTACCCTCGTAGCCAACTGTAACTTCCCTTGTCATGGGGGCCCCCTTTCACTCGGCGCCATCTTAAGGTCGTCCGAGTTCCCTTGCGGGGTATCCGTAAGAAGGACAGCATGGACTCCCCCCCCCTTTCCCCGCACTCTCTGTTCCGCCGGAGCGGATATCCGGCCCCCAGGAAATTCGTGGGAGGGGCATATAGCCGTCTCCCCCTGGGAGGGGCCTATGGCCGTCTCCCCCTGGGCGACCCATCCGTAATGGGTGCCGCCCCCCGTGGGAGGGGCCAATGGCCGCCTCCCCCCAGGCGCTCCCATCCATAATTGGTGGCGCCCCCACTAGGGACCTTGAAATCACTGCTCACCGATCATGACCTTACCGCCACAGGCCATATAGTTGACCGACTATCTGGCCCCCCACACCTCCTATAGGTCATGTCTCCTCAATCCCACTAGCCAAGCTATCATGTCTCCTATCAATAAGTCATTCCCCACCCTTGACAGGTGTACCCCATCATCTGAATAACAGTGGTCCCCCCAGATGCACCCATGAGGTATGCTTTGAAGATGAGAAGAGCGAAACAATTTCTCCATTTTATTGTTGACCCTCTTTACCGAATGGTTCAACGCTGTCATGGACAATCCACCCCTCCATACCCTCCTCGGAATCATGTGTGACCAAACTATTGTGCACCCCGGGAGCATCTTTGCTAACCAACTAACTGCTGAAAGTATGTGCTCGATTAAAGCTCATCTGCCCAACCTTACCAAGTCATTGCCCCCAATGTGCAGTATGACTACTGATGACGGTGACCTGTGCCGCCCTAACAATTCTTCCACAAAACTTTGCAGTCGGTCAAAACATAGGCCGCCCTTCCCATGGAAGGACACCCTGAAACCATATTCCTCAGATGTGTGGATTGCATCACCTGCCTTGAATATGTCCGCGGCACGCCTCATGTATGAGTGGCCCACGACCCTGACCACCCGTCTTCCATTCCTTGTTCCTGAAGTGGCGGTTAGCTGATACTGGGCCGGTCCCAATTTCCGCCCTGCGTCACAGGCTCGTGAAACTGTAATCGAAACAAAAGACAACAAGCGTGAGTGCACTTCTTCAATAACTTACAACATGTGCAGCCGCACGTACCGTTTGAAACAATTCAAAGACCAGCGGCCTAATTGTTTAACATTGTCTGCCCGCAGACCCCCAGCTGTTGCTTCTGTAGCGGCCCCTATCCTGAATGAATGAGTCCCAAAATCACTTGGGTTCAAGCCTGCAGCTGCAATCGTGATTGCCAGCACCCTCTGGAACTGAAACTTTGTTAACGGGGTGCCGTCAGCATGTCGCAGCAAGGCCCCCCCCACGTCGTCAACCTTTGTTTTAGGTAGGCCTCCACATGCCTCACTGGACAACAGGGACTACCCAGAGTGCGTTGCAGCACAATGCTATTCACCTGGGCCTCCTGGTCAGTCTTTGACCTGGCTATGGTAATCAGCAGGGAATCCCCCCTCACTTTCGTGTGGTCCCTGCGCAGACCCCCCTCGGTATCCCTTTTGTTGGCAGTCACAAGTTCGCTTACCTGCAGGGCCCCATAGAACGCCAATGCAAATGCTGCCCGCAATAGGACCACCTCACTAGGTGAGGAGCATGTCTCCTCTAGTTTAGCCAACAAGGAGGTCAATCTGTCAAAACCTATCAGGTGCCTGGTATCCTTTTTGCGACCCTCTAGGCGCCGCCAGCCGCGCAGCGCCTTTCTGACTACAATGGAGTCCGTCGGGTCCCTGATTCCTTGGAGCTGAGCCATAAATGATATGGCGGCCTTATACCGACTGGCGGTTGCCACCGACCGGCCCTCCTCATGAAGTGCCACCAGAAATTGGGTAAAGGACCCCTCCTGACCCCATCTATGCTCCCATGTAGGGCCCAAAAAGGAGCAGTATGAGCGGAACGCCCCTTCATAAGCTTTTCTTGTCCTTGGCACTAAACTGGCTGCCACGAGGTTTTGTAGTCCAGGGCGCCGATTTGCAATAGTGCTTCGGGAAATGGGGCTGCCACTAGCTCCGCTGAGGGTAAACAATCCCTGAAAGCCTGCATTTTGAAACGAGAGAGCGCATCAGCTGCATTATTCAGAACTCCCGGCACATGTTTTGCCCTGAATTGTACATTTAGTCTCAAGCATTTCAACACAATTTCTTTCAACAATCCCAATATACACTTGCAGCGTGCTGCCTGCTGGTTAATGCACTCGACTACGGTCATGTTATCAGACTAAAATATCACCGAGCGGTTTCGGAACTCTTCTGGCCAGGCCGACAACGCTACCCAGATGGGGAATAGCTCTAGAAAACCAATGTTGCTTGTCAAACCACTTGTTTCCCACCATGCTGGACATTTCTGGGCCGACCATCGGTTACCAAGGATCGCGCCAAACCCCACACTGCCCGCAGAGTCGGTCCATAAACCTAATTCTGCTGACGAGGCCGGGGCTTTGCTCCAGACTACTCGGTCGTTGAAATCCGCCAAGATTGCCAGCCAAATGAGTATGTCCTGGCGAACCTCTGCCGACAGCCTCGTACGATGGTGCCCTTCCTTTAGGCCAACCATGGCCTGGGCAATCGATCGGGAGAAAGGGCGAGCCATCGGTATAATCCTCAATGCAAAGTTAAGCTGTCCCACTGTTTGCTGTAGTTGTTGCAGTGTCACTTTGTTGTTCCGGAGACATTGCAACAAGGAGGCCCTGAATTTGGTGATCTTCTCCGCCGGCAAACGGAAGCAACCCTCCACGGATTCTAGTTCGATACCCAAAAACTCCAGGGAGGTAGTTAGACCCACCGTCTTATATGGTGCCAATGGTACCCCGAAACCCCGCATGAGCATGCAGAAATCCTGCAATGCCCGCGCACAGTCCCGAGAGCCCGCTGGGCCGAGAAACAAGAAATCATCGAGATAATGCATCACATGTCGGTGCCCTGAGGCCTTCGAGAATACCCACTCCAGAAATGAGTTAAACATTTCAAAATAGGCACACGAAATTGAACAACCCATCGGCATGCACATATCCATGTAGTACTTCCCCTGAAATGCAAAACCCAACAAGTGCTGATCGTGGGGATGTACCGGAAGCAACCTAAATGCGGATTCAATATCAGATTTTGCTAACAATGCACCGGGGCCTAGGCGATTCAACATTACCACTGCGTCATCGAATGATGCAGACCTCACACTGCAAATGTCTGCATCTATCGCCTCAGTAACGGAAGCCCCCCTTGGTGCAGATAAATTATGAATGAGCCTGAATTCTCCTGGCTCCTTCTTCGGAACTACTTCTAATGGGGAACACACAAAATTGGCCGTTGGTGGTTCACCGAACGGTCCTGCAACCCGCCCCAAGCGAACCTCTTTTGCGATTTTTTTGGCGGCCACCGCCGGGTTGTGCTTAACGGACAGTTGGTTTTTGCATGAGGGGCCCCCCCGAAAATCACCCGCCGGGATCCTGAAGCCATACGAGAAGCCATCTCGCAGGATCCCAGCGGACACATGATCAGGGTATTTGTTCAGCCAGGGAGTCAAAGCCAGAATATCCACAGGCGATTGTTTGGACCTCCGAGGCACTGTGTCAATCCTGCTTGGTACCCCCTTTCCCTCCAGTACTATTGCCTCTGGATCGGCAGCTAGTTTCGGGGTGGGAGGTGTTACCACAACCTGCGCAGGCATGCCTGAACCTGCATGTTCCCTGCGCCCTGCTACACGCTCCCTTGTTGAAACCCCAACATATTCCTCGCTTATTCCCATTCCCGCCCGATCTAGACTGAGAATCCCCCCCGTAGGTTGGTCGAAAGGGCTGTGGATGTTTCTACTGAAAGGCCCTGGAGCCGTTAGCACTCAACCCCGATCCACCCTCCGAGCCCGGCAAGAACTGCGCATGCCAAGATACAGTATCCAAACAATCCCAAGTCAGTGTTTCATTAAACTCTTTCGCTTTTATAAAAATGCCAAGTCATACCCTTTCCATTCTTCTCCTCCATACTTCTCATGGAAGCCTGTGATCCTGCTCTGGTAGCAAGCAAGGTCTCCCAACAGTTCTGGTGTTCGCTCAGCCATAATTGCTACAAAAACAGAAAAAGCCCTGATCCAGTTCATCATAGACTCTTCCACCCTGAACTCTGCCATTTTTGCCCTCCATACACTGGGGTGCCATAAATCCTTCTAAGTTTTGGCATATTCTAACTCACGATTGTCTGTCAACAATAAAACATATTGATATACTTATTCGCCCACACCATTTCTTTTGTTGCCATAGGAACATGTTGCGCCAGGCATTCCCGCCTTGAGGGTACAGCGCCCTCCCCCATAATTGGGAGCGATCTCTTACCGGCTTCTGTTGTACCTCCGGTCGTGTCCGTCGACTTATTCCGATTTTCTACTGAGGCCAGGTTCGCCACCTGCGGAGAAATAGAAGGCACGTTCGCTGCCCCAGCGCCCCTTGTCTGCCTGAGCTGCTCGATAATCTGCCTAGCCTCTTCGGCTGGGTCTTCCACAGCCGCAGATCCCCCCACTCCCTTCTTCAACCAGGGCAATACAGCCGCCAATTGAACCGCTAATTCGGGAGGCATTTGGTCGTTATCCAGCGGTGTGATAACCACAGGGATTGGCAATCCCCCATTCGGTGTGGGTACCGGGCTGGACGCTGGTTCTACTGGGACCAGCGGGACCTCCATCGGGACTGGGGCCTCACTAGGACCCACTTTCCCCTTCTTCCTTTTCCTCTTATTCCCCCCTTGGGTAATGTTTGGCAACGTAGGCCCCACGATCCTCTTAGGTCGCCCTGAGGGCCCCGCTTGGGCCTCCACTTGTTTCCGGAGGGCCGCTAAGCCGCGACCCAGCTGGTCTACTTTACCGAATTTCCTGTCCAACACCGACACTTGGTTCACCAGTGTGCGCAGCATTCGTTCCATCTCGGAGCTCTTTCCACTCTTCTTACCAGGCATATCTGCGTTCTGTATTGTCTCTGCCTGCTTTCCAGTAGCGACTCGGACTCCAGCTACGCCTTGACGACTGAAAAAGAAAAAACAACAATTACACGTTCAAAAAACTGCAGCTTGTTCCCTTGAGGGCTCACGAGCGACGAGTGGTGCAGCCTTCAGAGCGCGGGAAAAAGAGGACGCTTGCCTGGATTCCCGCGCCTTTTATCTTGCAACTGGAAGGCGGGGCAGCATCCCCATCCTGCCCAGAGGTGCACGGACTTCCAGGCGGGTGTTAGGACAACCCTTTTAGGCGGCGGGGCGTGCTCCAACCATGCCACTATGGGCATACCGGCCGGGACACGCCCCCTGCCTGCAAAGGCTTCCCGGGGGATCGGGGCACCCAGCCATACGTTCGGGGTGACCGAGAGGTCTCCCCTTTCCAGGGGCTGCATAAAGTGTTCCTGACAATAAAGACTGCTGCGAAATGTGCTGGAGATCCACAGTGGATCCACACCACTCACACAAAGAGAATGAAGGCGGCGGATGAAGAAGTGGTGAAAACAACCACTTATTCACAGAATCAAGCTTAAATTTGCAGCATAGATCCACAGGAGAGTGGTGAAAATTTTGAAAATTCGGAGGATAAAACTGATGAAGGTGACAAAGTTATGGAAGTCCAGATTGGTGAAATGAAAAAATCTGGTGAAGATCATGGTACCTCTACCAGTTGTGCTGTCCAGTTTCAAAGCGTGTATCAGACTGAAGATGTGTTGCAATGTCGAGGTCAAAGGCATGAGTAGTCTCTGATCCAAATAATTATGGATTCCAATTGAAAATTCAAATCACAGGAACCCCCAGAGGAAAAAAGCAGTTTATAGTGAATTTTGCAGTTGGAACTGATCAGAGTTCAAGTTTATCAGTGAACAAAGAAAATTCAACAATGACGAGGTGCAGAAAAAGAGCTGAAGTAAACAAATCACTGAATAGAACTTGCAAAAGAAACCAGAGAGACTAACGCCAATCAATGAAGAGACTGAAGTGATTGAACTAGAATCAGAAAACAGTGAAAGTTACTCGCCAGTCGCTAACAGATCAGCAAGAAAGAGAATTCTAAATAGAATGTATGCATCACCTGAATGGGTATATCTAGCAACAGGGTCTGGGAAAGAATAACAGATTTACAGGCCAATAGATCACTGTCCATACACTTTTGAAAGTGAATCTGGAGGTAAATGAGAAGAAGAACCACTTTGAGAAGTTTAAATACTGTTAAAGATTAAGCTAATGGTGAAAACATGCAGCAAACTCAAAAAGAAGAAAATAACATCTTTAGGATCATGAATTGAAATGAAATTGTGAAAAAAGAAAGGATTTATGAAGTTTGTTCTGAAACCTATTGTTATTTTTTTGTGTTGAAATTTTTTATTAGAAATTTCCAAATAAAAGTACAGATACGAAAAAATAAAATAAAGCAGGATAATATCTTTGACAAGTATAATAATACAAATGAGACAAGGTATTACACGAAGTATAATAAACCTATTGTTATTTTAAACATAATTGTTGTTAATGTTCAAATTTTTGAATATTCATGATACTTTGGTTTTTAGTTTCAATAGAAAATGGAGCATAGCAAATGCTATATTATTATTAGCTAGATTGTCTTATTAATATAAAGGATAGTTTTAGTTGGCCAGTTGTGCATACATTTTCAGGTAAGAGACATCTCCACAAGAAATGAATTAACTACAGTACATAATAAAGTAGAACAATACACAAACATGTAGGGAAAGTTTCGTTAGTGTATTTGAAGATACTATTTATGCAAAAATTTTGAGAGAGTATGTTGAAATAATGAATATTAAGAATGGACTTGTGTGCACTCTTCTGCAGGAGAGGCTTCAACAGCTACACAACTTCCTACTTCTCTATACTGGCATGTACTGTGTTTGTTAGTATATTTAACAAAAATTCATTGTTGTCTCCTTATTTGCTTGGTTTCAACGTCTCGTTGGAGGATTTGCCTATCACTGAAGATGTAAATGTTCATAAAGGTTTTTATAATATGGTACCTTTCTGAAAAAAATTGCACAAATTGAGCATGTAACTAATGGCTACAGCTACGACCATTTTTAGCAGTCGCAAACGGAGATTCATAACATATGCACATGATAAACGGAGTTGTAGCATGTATCAACCTTATTTTGCGAGTCTGTAACCTGTTACCGACTCACAAAATAGATTTTGCGAATCGCTATAAGAAAGGGGCGTGTCAAGGGCATCAATTTCTAATAGCAATTTGAACGGGGATGTACGATTGTTTTGCGATTGGAATGCTGTCACAAAACAATCGCACTTTAACACTCCATTCCCCTTTGTGACTGGCAGTGAAAACTGAAATGTTTCATTTTTGTTTTTGAAATGGAAAGGAAAAGGGGCTGCATTAAAAATAATTGCTTTATTTAAATATCAAACACAGACATGGGGGTCTGCTGTCCCCAGCCGGCCACAATCCCTGTTTCATTGCCCATTCCCGATGGGTCGCAAATTGTGACCTACCTCATGAATATTGATGAGGCAGGTAATTTGCAACCCTACTGAGAATCAAAAATGTGCCTGAGACATATTAGTTCATTTCAATTTGCGACTTGCAAATTACGAGTTCCTAAAATGTGAAAATTATGAGTCACAAAACGAAATGGTTGTACAAGTGGCCCTAAATCTATTAACCAGGGAATGTGTGTGTGTGGTTTGATTTAAGAAGAGCGTGGATTTATCAAAGAATATATTGAAAGGAAATGAAAGATTGTGAGGTACTGGAGAGATGAAAGAAAGATGAGAGAACAGATTAGAGAAGAAGAAGAAATTAGATTGTCAAATTTATATCTGGGATTGAGAATGAAGCAGAAGCAGAAAGGTGAGTTGTGTTTGTTGAGTCATGCACCTTTGAAAGATGGTAAGGGTGAATATTTGGGAGAGAGTGAGTATGAAAGAAATGATAAGTGGTGGTGAGTGTGTGATTGGCGAGGAGAACATTTTGAGACTGCATTTCTCGCGAGAAATGCGCATGTGCGGGCGGCCGCGCATGCGCATTAGTATCCGAGGCGGTGGCGCGATTACAAGAGGGAGCCCCGGGGACGCAGCGGACAAGATAAGTAGTTTTTAATTCATTTTTAAAGGTAATTTAGGTATTTAGGGAGGGCGGCGGGTGGCGGGCAACTTCGCTACGCCCACGGATTGGGCGTAGTGTTGCCTGCTACGCCTACTTCGCAAAGGGCGAAGTAGGCGACACTACGCCCACTCCGTGGGTGTAGCGAAGTACTTAGCCCAGGGTTAATAATTAATTATTTTACTCTGCTCTTTTGTTAATAGGGGAGATGCCTTAACATGAGGACACATTGCCTCATGAAACTGAGCTAAGACCATCTCTGATCCAGTAAATATGGGGTGTTTGATTCAGATGACATTTTAGAGTCTATGCATTTTGAAATGAAATGAAATGAAATGAAATGAAAATTATATTTGTATAGCGCATAAACTACCCTGAGGCCTTGCAGATACCGTTTGCTGTCACACTTGCAAACCAAATGCTTCCAGCTGATTTGGTTATCATCTGCTCTGCAAACCCCCTCTACTTCCAATAAACTTAAGCACAGCTACCTACTAATGCCACCTTAGTCGATTAATCAATCATTTGAAAGAAAAGTGGGCCATGAGGCTGAGTGGGTCATACCGACTAGCAGGGAAGAGTTTCTTCACCTGATTTACTCCCATGTTTTTGCTCTTACTATTTCTCTTACTATCATTTTAACAATGGTTGTACCTTGCTATGCTGAAGAATATATAGTAGAGGGATTGTTATATTGACTCATATTGCAAGGTTTCCTTCTTTTACCAGACGCTTCAAGCCCTCTTTCTCAGTAGGTTGGCACTTCTTTGTCAGAAAGAAATGGCTCCTTGAAACTTTCTGCAGATAAAGTTAAGTTTTCATGTCAAGTTTTTATTCTTAATCATTCTTTGTAAAACATTTGTCCATAAGGTCACTCTCACTAGTTTGATTTGGTTTAGCATATGTGGAACTCTTTATACAGTATGGGAGTATTTCTATTGTGTTTCTTTGACCAAGAGTGCTTGTGTAGAGTGGCTTACGTAAGCACTAACCTGTGGGTGATGTTTGCAGTGGCTCTTCTATTTTCATTGCAGCTATAGACCATTACCTTATCCTCTGGTCTAGAGGAGACCGAAAGATTGGGTGAAGGGCCTGAGATTTAAGACAAGATGTTTCTTTTTCTGCTTTTGACTCCATGGTTCACGTGAACCTTCCTGGTCAATGATTTTGATGATACTGATATTCACAGATGGATTAGCAAGTGCAGGTTGCATTTTTTGGTGCTGGTACTGTTTTAATTGCAAGTTCTGTTTTCTAATTTGCCCTTAAAGGCCACATGTGGATGATTTATTTTTCACTTGCTGGAAGTGTCCTGGGTTATATAGGCCAGACTTGGAGATAATACTATTGTTTGCCATAGGATGTGAAGGTTTGTCCAATGTTCCAAATGTAGTCTGGGCATGGTTTGGGCTTCTGCACTGCACACGTTTTTGATATTGTTCCTGTAATTTACTTGCAGTCATAGCCCTATCTTGACTTGTATTTAAGGTAGAAATGGAGCTTGTTGCTCATAGGGTTTTCTGTTCTCTCTTAAGGTGTATTTTGTGACCTTAAGTTCATTAAATCCTTTATAATTGTATATGGAGGAAGTGTAAGGAGAGAGGGGGGAATCATATAAATGAGAGAGAAAAAACGTCCTTCAGATAAATAGAGGAGCAAGAAAGTAAATTACTCATCATCTATATACATATGTAAAACAAAACATTAACGATGTATTCTAAAATACAATATTATAATAAAATAGGAAGAGGAAACTGAGAGTTAAATATTCATGGAGGTTGAACATTTTCAGAAAATATGGAAGTTGTCTTAAAAACATCACTGCCAATCTGATTAAGGAATGTGGTTGCATGTTTCCATAACATTTGGACTTTGAGAAGATGAACATTGATTAGCATACATAGTATCCAGTTCATCATGTGAACAAATACAATCCCACGATGCTAATAAATTATCTTATAATTTGCCATTAGGAAAGTATGGGGAAAAATAATTAGTTAACGTACCTAAAAAAAAGATAAAGAGTGTTTAGAGAGTGTTGTAAATTAAAAATTGTTTTGATTTGAGACCAGACCTTATGCCAGAAAGAAAGTATATTAGGAAAACTAAACAACATATGCATCAGATCACCCATAGGAGAATAACAAGACCAAAATTGATAAGGGGTACCTAGTGAAAATAGTAGAGTAAACCTATGATAAAGGAAAACAGTGACTGGGTAATACTAGCTGACCTAGAAATTCTATAAATATGTGCCCAAAAAAATATTAAATATTAAAAAAAATTTTTTTAGCTCCAGTGATAGAGTTTTTAAACTAAATGCCCAAGTATTTAATTTTAACTGGAGGGGACCATTGGAAGCCTGTAATGCTAAAGGAATGACTTTAAGTATATTTATTAAGTGGAAGAATTTTTGTTTTGTCTTTATTAATTTTATAACCTGAAACAGTCGATAAAAGGGGTTATATCATGAAGAAGAGGAGGCAAAGAAGTTTCTGGGGAGGATATAAATAGAAGAACATCATCTGCATGAGCAGCAAGTTTGAGATGATGAGTGCCAGAACAAACAATAAGGGGGAAGTGGACAACCCTGCCTTACTCCTCGCTGAAGGGAAAAACCTTACCATTTACCGATGTAAGGAGAATTTGATTAGATTCATAATATTGCATAGCGCTCAAATGCCCTGAGGCGTCTTGGCGCTGCAGCTGCACTAAACAGGAGGGGATAGGCAAATCAAAAATATGGATGCTCTTATTGATTGAAAAGCCAATCCGAGAATAATATTATAGGGAAATGAGAGTGATAAACTTAGGGTTGAATTCATGACAGCCTAGTAACTGGAGCATAAAATCCCTTTTCATTCTGTCAAACACTTTCTAAGCATCTATTGTTTAATCAATCAATCAATCAATCAATCAATCAGGGATTTAAAGAGCACACTAATCACCCGTAAGGGTTTTTCAAGGCACTGGTGTGGGCGTTAGGGCAGCTCCAAGGTCATTCGAAAAACCAGGTCTTGAGGTCTTTTCTGAAGGTTTGCAGTGTAGGGCTTCATCTGATGATGATGGGGAGTTTGCACCAGGTGTTGGCTGTGATGTAGGAGAAGGATCTGCCTCTAGTTCTAGCTCTGTGGATGCAAGGGATTTTGGCAAGGGCTAGGTAGGCGGAGCAGATGTTTCTCTTGGGGGCATGGAAGGAGATTCTTTTGCTGAGGTATGGGGGTCCGGTGTTGCGGAGGGCTTTTATGGCTGAGATACCCGCCACCCCCTCTCGACGCAATACCCAAGGATGGGAAACTGGAAACTGTTCTGAACTTTTGGAAGGCGGGAGGGAGTGACCCTTCCCGGCCGTATTTATTAAAATATGAAACAAAATTAAAACATTAAAATAACAGTTTCATATTATGTACAATTTCATTTCCACATTACGATGTTTGGCTAACCTTAACAGATCTCTAATACAAAGGTTCTCCTAGCCGAACTAACATCCTACAAAACATTTGACTTGAAATTGTACATCCTAACGTTAAGGGCCAACGGCAAGGTCGTAACCGGTGTCAGATCCCTAAACCAGAAATACCCCCCTCACTTATGAAGGGGGCGACCGCACAGAGGCGTACCTCAAGTGCATCTACCAATTTCCCTTTGACTTGACGGGGCCCCAATGAACTCGACGCCATTTAACGGTCGTCCGAGGACTCGTGTGAGGTGTCTAAAAGGTAGCGTAAACCCCCTCCCAAACCCCACACAACTTACCCCATCTGCCGTCGCAGATGTCCTGGCCCCGGGAAATTCCCCAGGAGGGCCCGTAGCCCCTCCTATCCAGGAAGGGGCCTTGACCGCCTTTCCTTTCCTTCCGGCTGCCCATCCTTAGAAGGGACCGCCTCCCCGTTGAGGGGCCAATGGCCACCTCCCCCGAGCGCTCCCATCCGTAATGGGTGACGCCCCCCCCATAGGGATCTTCCAATTACTGCTCACCGATCATGACCTTACCGCCCGACCAAAATAAATACGACATTTAACTAAAAAACTAAATTACAGAACAACCATAACTATTTCACGTATGATTACTGATCAACACTAATGCAGAATTACTTCATTTGAAAAAACATACTGTAAATGACCATTCTTTATTGCATACTCAAAATAACACGACAATCATCACAACCTGCAAGAAATAGAGTTACCACATCAAAACTTTATTTAAAACAACTGGTTGTCCTCAGGGGCTGGTGGGTGGGTCAAAATTGGCTCTTCGTTCCGTCTCGAGCTCACGTGCAGCGGGGAGGTGCAGCTTCAGAGCACAGGAACAAGAGGATGCTTTCTTGGCTTGTAGCTCCTTTTATCCGTCTTCGGGCGGGCGTAAACCCGCCTCCGCCTGCCCCCCGGGGGCGTGGCCGGCGGTATCAGTGTCTAGGACAACCCACTCCAGGGCGGGAAAAGGCGCGCCCCGGCTACGCCGCTTCGATGTAAATAATTAATTTACTCTCTTAATTTCTATGCAGGTAAGTACTTAATCAATAATAACTCAATCGAAATGAAGGAAAACAGAGTCCGTGGTGTAAGAGTTTCTAAGGGTTTTTATTCCTCATAAAGGAATCAGGATATCATGTTCTGACCACCACACAGGGTGTCAGAAGGGATAGATGAGCGCGCCGTCGTTTATTGACAATACATAGCTTATATACTTGATTTACATCATAATGTTCAATGTAAGAGGCGTAACAGCTGAGAGAAGACAAGATAACAGTATACACGTGGTGCTAGTACATCATCAAGAGGCGTAAACTAGGCGTGTGTGCTAGAAACGTCACTGATAGGTGACGCAAGTGGGTGGCACCAAGGGGTGGTGCTAACAGAATGTTGCAATGTCAGCGGAAATCGGAAGCTTGGATGCGCGCGCAGCTGCATGACGTGTGATAGACGGGGTGCAGGGGACTTGACATTTACACTGGCGGAAAGAGACAGAAGTCTGGCATGTCAGATCAACTTGTGCTTCTATCATATCCGATATCTGATGTTTAGGAACTAAGCTATCTGGGCAGAAAGGTCTCTAGAGCAGAAGCTATTCTATACTTGCTGTGAGTGCGTGTATAAGCGCCTGAGTGTCTGTATGAGAAGCGTGGGGGCATGGGGCCTTCCATGGAAGCATGGCAACAGAGGCTATGAATTACTTGCATAAAGACAGGTCGGCCCTTTAGCCCTGTAGCTGAGGAAGGATGTTTACTGAAGCTAGCAGGCCGGAATGTATCTTCGGGGAGGAAAACAGATAACTCGAAGGTTATAGTCAATCTTGGCAGGCAGCAGGCTGAGCTGAGCACGGAGGGCCGCGCTAGAAGTAAGTCAGAGTTCACGGGTACGGGGGCTGCTTGGGCAGAGGCCCTCGCAGTCAGAAGCCAGAAAAGAGGCTCGGTGGCAGAGATTCAGGGCCTACTTTCAGCCAGGCTGAAAAACGTAGGAGTACACTTCAAAAAGACGTTGGCATAGCATACTTAGGAACGGACCATCAAACCCATTCATGGTGGGTCTGAAAGAGGACAAGTTAACGTTGGACGCAAATGTATTTGCGTCTTCATAGCTGGTACAGGAGGGAAGTTACATGCACTTTTAACTCGTACATGGAGTCGGTGGGGTACTCGCTAGGGAACACAACATGACCATAAAATTTATATTACCTCATTCCCTCCTTGTTCCCTACGGACCCTTCATGATATATCGATCCTCATAAATCGATCAGTTTGTTCTTGTAACATTATATGTTCGTCTTTCTTTCTTTGACTGTTTGAGAGGCAACTGGAATGCTCAATGCAGGATGTGGCACACAGTCCACATATCGCTGGCCCACACTGCAGGCACAGGCAACAACTGAATACTATAACAAGGCCAATGCCTAGGAACGATAAGATCTTCCATCCCCAAGCTGTCAACGTAGTCCAGAACCAACCGGACCAAGTCCAGGTGCCTGGATTCTGATGTATCTGATTTGCAATTTTATGTAAACGGGTGATAGCTTGATAGACAGATGGTGCGTTTTGTGGAATGAAAACACAGCAACTTGACCCGATGACCTTACAAGCTCCACCTCTATCTGCCAAGATGACGTCAATCACAAGACGATTTTGAAGGACAACAGTCCGTATAGCAGACTGCTCCTCTGTTAAGTTACCTAGAGCGGAGGCAGTTTCGTTCACTACTGCTTCGAGTGTTCTCGTTAATCTGCGTATTAATTTACTGTTTTGGACAGGTCCTAGGAAGAAAAAGAATCCTTTATTGAAATCAGTGTACTGTTCCCATGCCGTTTCTGTGTAGTCGACAAGGGGAATATCTCTTTTGGGTCTATTCGGTGCTAGATTCGTATTTCTATGGTAATCAGGAGGAGCTAGGAAAACAGGTGGCAGAAGGAAGGCAATGTAACAGGTACCATCCCAATCTGGAGGCAAACGTATGTATGCGGTATGACCACAAACAAAGTAGGAATGACTGATAGCTTTAAAGGACGATTTACCATGGTCACTGAACTCGACCACAGTAGTGCATTTACTATGACCTACGTGTACTGAACCTTTCTTGCTAACACATAATTCACCTGTGACTGGTAGTACTAACATATGGGGCAGAACTGGAGCAGTTTCAGATTCAACAGTGAGGATCATAAGGCTAATTGTGTAATTACCTAATCCATATACTTCATTTTCTAGATCAGTTCCTATTCGAGTGGGAAGTCCTTCTTGATCAGGATAACAGACGTTGAGCAGGACTAAGTTCAAGTTTCCCCAAACCCAGCCCCCATCGAAAACAGCAATATCAGGATCTAAAGAATTAATTATTTTAAACCATGCTCCACAGGAGCCATTGTGAGTGAATGGGTACGGAAAGAGAGGCAGAGCTCCCTTGTAATTCTGGTAGGGAGGGAGTCGGCCACATATCCAACAGTCTGTAGCATTATTTGTCTGATGGGAATGGTGTAACATACTAATGAATGTATTGTTGCGCAGCGCAAGTCTGTAAGAGAGTTCATGTGCAGGAAGTTCACTAAAAGTGTGTTCAGCAGAGACATTGTAAGCAGATTGTTCACGCCTGAAAATAGGCCAGTACATAGGAAGCAGAATGCTGGCAATAATAATTAGAATACTCAGAATAAACATGATTATTAGTGTCACTATGCAGTGACTACGAAGTGATTTGCAATATGTTCTTCTCTTTTCCTCTCTCTCTCTAACTCGATCTAGGGGATACATGTCAGAAACTATTTAACCGATTCACCTAAGGGAGGACTTAAACAATTAAACTGTCTGACTTGCTAGATCGAAGCTTCATTCGGTAAAGTTCTTGAGGAGTCTTTTCTCTTTTAGGCACAGTAACGTCTTGTGCTTCAACACAGTCTTTGGTGGGGGTGGACGAGTCAGAGTCCTGTTTCAGTCCGTTTTTTAGTTCATTGCATAGTTTGATGTGACTCGTGTGGACCCACCCCTTTCTCCCCTCGATTTTCACGGCGGTCCTAGTGGTAAGCAGAACGGTCTTTGGAGACTTCCAGCGGGGCTCCAGCGGACTTTTCCGGTCGAAATTCCGGACGACTACCAGGTCACCTGGGCGGACCTCATGCGCCTTTACATCGGTGTTGTCAGGGAAGGCTGCGGCAACCTGTGAACGACATGATTGGAGTGCAGACATCAAGGAGGCAAGGTAATCTGTCAACATGTTACAATCAATATCAGTGATCTTTTTCGGAACGGGCGTCCCCCACATATTCGGTGGTCTGCCAAAGACCACTTCGTACGGGGATAGCCCTGATCTCGAGTGGGCGACCATCCTCATGTAGAATAGTGCCACGGGCAGGGCGACTATCCAGTCGACCCCTTTTTCCTGACAGATCTTGGCAAGACGGATTTTTAGTGTCTGATTATGCCTTTCTACAAGGCCAGCTGCTTCGGGATGTCGGACACAGTGGAACCTCCACTGATATCCTAGCAAGAGGGAAACTTGTCTCATCAGCTCGGACGAGAACGGCTGTCCGTTGTCTGAATACACGACACGGGGCAAACCGTACCGTGGGAAGAATTCACGAACCAACTGTCTGGCAGTGGTCGGAGCAGTGTAGTCTGGGACTGGGTATGCTTCGGTCCAGCGGGACAGAGCACAAACAATTACAAGGACATACTTAAATCCTCTACAGCTATTCATCTGGATATAATCCATCTGGAGGACTTCAAAAGGGTGATCGGGAGGATGAAATCCACCTTGCTCAACAGGGACGCTTTTACCTGGATTGAACTGACAACAGATCATGCAAGTACGCACTTTCTGTTTTGCTGCTGCTCGTAAGTGTTTGTTGTACCAGAGATTCTGTAAACTGTCTAACATGGCTTTCTCTCCAAGATGGGCAGGACTATGTGCTGTATTTATCATGACTTGAACCATTGAGTCGGGGAGAAACCATATAGATTTTCCCTTCGTCACCCAACCTTGATCTGTCTGAATCCCTCCTAGTTCAGTCCATTTCTTTATCTCCTCTGGAGTAGCATGTGTCTGGATATCAATTACATCTAGGGCGGGATCTCTAACTGCCATACACTGGGTCTGGACTATTGTCTTTGTCACATCAGTAGTCTGGGTGTAAGTCAATGCTGTATGTTTTGCTGTCTGGTCTGCCAGGTCGTTACCCTGGGAAACAGAATCTGTGACTTTAGTATGTGCCTTACACTTCATGACTGATATGCCCGAGGGCAAATGTATTGCTTCTAACAGTGCTTGAATGAGGGGGCCATGTTGTATCTTGGCCCCATGGGAAGTCAGAAAACCTCGTTCTTGCCAGAGGACTCCGAAGTCGTGTACAACTCCGAAGGCATAGCGGGAATCTGTGTATATGTTAACATTTCTGTTCTTGGCTAGAATACAGGCTCGAGTCAGAGCGATGAGCTCTGCTGCTTGAGCAGACAGGGTGTCAATACGATGTGTTTCTTTAATTTCAGTTTCAGTGGTCACGGCGTACGCGGCCACTAATTCTCCTGTACTTGTTCTCATGCATGAACCGTCCACATAAAGTGTCAGGTCTGGATTTGTCAATGGGACATCTGTTAAGTCTCGTCTAGGCTTAGTTACTGCATTAATTATTTCTATACAATCATGCGGAGCTGGATCTGTCATAACTGTAGGTAACAGTGTTGCGGGGTTCAGGATGCTGCAACGTCTGATTTCTATGTGTGGCTGGAATAGTGTTAATTCATAACCTGTCAGTCGTGCTATAGTTAAGTGTTGAGTCTGGGTTCTGTTTAACAAAACCTCTACAGAATGTGGTACTTGAACTGTTAACTGATGACCTAAAACAATTGAATCACTTTGTCTTATTGCTAACGCTGTTGCTGCTACTGACTTTAAGCACGCAGGGAGTGCTTGAGCTACTGAATCCAATGTACTAGAAAAATAAGCACAAGGCTTATGTGAACCTGCTTGGTCTTGAGTGAGGACAGACAACGCTGTGCCATCACGTTCTGTAACAAAAAGTGTAAACGGTTTGCTGTAACATGGTGTCGCTAAAACTGGTGCTTGGCATAAAACTTTCTTTAATTCTTCAAAAGCTTGTGTGTGTTCCTGAGTCCAAGGGAGGACAGTCGAAGTCGCTGCCTCCTGTGTCGTTAACTGGATGAGTGGTTTAGCTAGAAATGCATACTGGGGAATCCATTGTCTGCAGTACGAGGTGAGGCCTATGAAGGCCCGCACTTCCTTTTGTGTCTTGGGTTGCGGCATGTTCACAATTAACTGAATGCGATCGGGAGTGAGCTGTCTCCCCACTTTGGACAGCAAGTGACCCAAGTACACAACTTGCTGAACACAGAATTGTAGCTTCGAAGGAGACACCTTGTGTCCCTTGTCGGCCAGGAAATGTAAAACTGTCAGTGATGCTTTTTCACATTCGGGCTCACTTCGTGCGGTGATCAGCAGATCATCGACGTATTGTAGTAAAGCGGTGTTAACTGGCATTTGAATACAATCTAGTTGTCTTTTCAGTGCTTGACTATAGATGCTGGGGCTTTCTGTGAATCCTTGAGGTGCGCGCGAAAATTTGAAACTGCGTCCATTTAAACAGAATCCGAAGAGATATTGGCTCTCTGGATCAATAGGCACGCTGAAGAAGGCGTTCTTGAGATCAATTACAGTAAAGAACGTTGCTTCTGAATCAATAGCAGTCAAGAGAGATGATATATCGGGGACCACAGGATACTGTGGGATAATGCATTTATTCAATTCTCGAAGATCAATCACCAGCCGATATACTGGCGGTGCATTGGGATCAGTACGTTTAAGAATCGGAATGATGGGTGAGTTACAGATATTGGAGTCGGTCTCGACGACCACTCCTTGGGCAATGAGCTCTTCAATGATTTTCAGTAAAGCCGCTACAGCATCGGGTGGTAACTTGTATTGTCTGATTCTGGGTAATACAACACCTGCCTTGAGGGTAACGCGGTATGGTGTAATGTGCATACATCCTACATCAGTTGGGCCTTTTGCCCACAAGTAATCAGGTACATTTTTCAATCTGACGTCAAACTCACGAAGGACGTAATGACCCTTGAAATCCCGCAGAAAGAGTCTAACTCCCTCCGGGGAGCAGCATATTATAGCCCCTAGAGCCTTCAGTGTTTTAATTCCTAACAGATTTTCCGGACATGATTTTGTTAGTAACAGGTCTGTAACGCGTGATAATGGACCCACAGCCAGGGGAACTGGTTCTGAGACTTCATTTACAATAGGTTGTCCTGAAAAACCAAGGGAAACATTTTGTGAGCCTGAGAGGGGTGCCCCTGGAACTTCGTCATGACTTATTGTAGTGCGACTTGCCCCTGTGTCAATTAAAAACTTTCTATCTTTCCCCAATACTTGACTGTGTACATAAGGACCTTCTTGATCTACAGGAATCTCGATAAGAGGCAAGCCACCTTCCCTCTCTAGGCTGTTTCATGTATATCGGGAATATTCGGGGTAAGCAGACTGGGCATACTGGTACATCTGTTGTGAGACTTGCTGAGTTGCAGCAATGGGCTGTGGCTGTGGTACTGCTACGGTCTGTGCTGTCTGTGCGGATGCATGCATGGGCTGTGTATTCTGTGTAGACTGATGCTGGTTATGGTCTTGTCTAGGCGGATGCGGTCTCTCTTTAGTTTTACCTGTCGCTATGTTATGTTTCAGAACTGCACATTCGTGTACGTAGTGACCTGGCTGCTTGCAATAATTGCATGTCCCTTTAACAGGAGCTGCAGCGTGACTTGTCTGGGTCGTACCTTTCCTGTGACTGTCGGATGGGACCGTCTGGGCTACTAACATTTTCATTTTCGTGTCTTTCATGCGCTTCTGTTCCTGATCTTGTTCTTCCCTAATTCTATTCTGGTGATATTGTAACATTTGTAACATCTGGGATGGCGTATTTGCTTGCCATGTACTCTCGACTTTATACACTCTATTTTTAACTAACGGTAGGGAATTCTCGACTAACTTTGATACAAAAAGATGTGGGTACGACTCGCTACTTGGCTGGAGGCCACTATTGATAATAAAACATTTCTCGAATCTTGAATAAAAGTCGCTAGTATCTTCATCATGTTTCTGTTTACAGGACGAGATTGCATCCCAATCCTCCTTTCTAGTTGTCAATAATCTGGGCAGGACCTGTACTATTAAACCTGGTAATGCTTTAGTTTTGTCCCCAAGGCCTAACCCTGGAACCCGTTTCTTTTCTTCATCCTCTATTTCTGCCCAGGCAATCTTTGCGTCTCCCACCTCCCAGTCCTTTTCCTTTAATTTCTCGAATATACCCGTAGGCAATAATACTTTCAACATTTTCATGATATCATCATATGTGTAGTCCCCCATCAGTAACATGTCTTTGAGCTCTCTATGAAAACCTGCAGGGTCTTTATCATGGCACGGTACTAATTTCTTCATTTCTAACAGTTCTAATTTAGTTAGAGGCGTGTGTACATACACGCGTTTCAAAATTTTATCCTCACCCATAACAGGGTGCACTTCTCGCAAGGGGTTCTGACTTTCAATACCACCCCCGCTCTGCATATGGTACATTTTCCTTTCTGGAGGTGGGGCGGGAACATATTCAGGACTTACAAAGGTGTCATATCTGCGTCGTTGTTCTAGAATTATTTGAACTAATTTAGTGCTTAGGCCTCTCCATCTATCCATCAGTAGTGCTTCTAGTGTCTCATGTAAGGGACCTGGATCGGAATAATGTTTTCTGTACTTAATGAGAAGGTGCTGAATCATATATATACCTGCTAATTTCTGTTCGTCGGGGGAGAGGTTCAGAAATGTCTGTGCTACGGTGTCATCATTATATATGTCTGCATTTTCGGCCCATGATACCGCTGATCGGGCTAATTCTTGTTCATCCATAGAATTGAGTACATGGTACCCAACTCGATCTCGAAGCCGTTTATCAGTTTCCTGGAACTGATGTTCAGCAGAATTCGGATTCGTTAAGGCAGAGAAGAAAACTCTCTTGCTTTCTGGACGGATACCCTTCCTAAGATAAGTTCCCTTACCTACATATGCTATAGTGCCTGTAGTCGGTTCTAGTTCTTCAGATTCTTCTTCCTCCTCGGAGGGAGCCTTTTCTTTCTCTTTCTCGTGTACTGCTATCACTGCTTTCTTAATCTTTTTATACATGGCCTCTATGCAATTTTGTCTGTCATGTTTTCCATCGGCTATATTTTGACCCCACTTGTTCAATGCATCCAATTCACTCTGCTCTGTTCCGGGCCTGTCTCGTTCTCTTATTAGACAATTTATGAAAAATCGTAGTATCAGTGCTTGCATGGTAACTTTCTGTTTCTCCAGGGCATCCTTAATACTGTCGGGGTCCTTTCCCGTTTGAACGAACTCATATATTCTATCTAGGTGCTCCTTCATTCCTGCATAACATAACAAACTATCAGTAGCAGATCTTAACCGTAAAGACGCTAATATCATTAAGTCGTCCTGTCCAGGTTCTGGATCATATCTACAAACTGACATATTTTCTTTTAGTGCATCAAGACGGGATGAATTAGAAGAACGGGGGGATCTGTGCGTAAAAGGACTCTGCATACCTCTGAGATTTAATCTGTGAGTCGGTGGCGGGGTCTGGAGACCCGCGGTCGCACCTCCTGAAGCGGAAACTTGGGCATTATCTCTGTGTGTAGTCAGTATCTGAATTTGTCTTTTAGTAGGATCTGATTGAAGTGGTTTCGGCAGATCAGTTTTAGGTGAGGGAAGTGGCGGAGCTGGCGGAACGGGACTAGTCTTTTTCGGTGTCGGCTGAGAGTGATCTTGGGGGGCAGTACCACCCCCGGCCCTGTCAGTAGGCAGGGCACGAACAGGCAGATTGGTGTAAGCTGGCGCTACATCTTCGAGATATGAATTTAGGAATATGTCTTTAGTAGTCTTATGCATTACTTTAGTTGGAACTAATGGTGACGGCAAATTTTTCGGTATTTCTGAAATGGCGTCAGGGGTACCATCGGCCAAAAGATACATGTTGTTCACTTTGCCATTTAGGATACGATCTATTTGTTCTACTTTTACTCGAATTCCCTCAGTAACTAATTCGTTTTCTTGGGCCTTTTCTGATTCTTTAAGTCTGTCTTCTCTACGGAGTGCTCTATCAGCACGCTTACGTGATTCCTTACGCCAAAATTCTATGGCGTCTTTCTGAGATTGTCTAGCTTTCTTTTTCCGTAATATTTCTTCTACCTTTATGATGCACTCGGCATCCCATGTTCCGTTAACTGGCCATCGGTATCTTTCCTCTAGGTGCTTGGTATAATCTGTCCATAACTCTAGATACAAGATGGCGTCTATGCCATGCTTATTATACATGAAATTACCTGGAGTGTCCCTAGGGGGGATTGGAATCTCTTCCTCTAACATCCCTTTCCTAGTTCCTATCTGCTTTAATTTGTTAAAAAACGGCATTGTGCCTACTTGATACTGAAATGCTTGATCCTTAATACTTAATTTCGCCTGTAACTATTTAAACAAAAAAACACAATAATACACAAGAACAATCACATTCATACCACGACATTAATCACATGAAACATTTAAAGACATAGCTAACTTCCCCCTACTCTGAATGTACCGCTCAACGATACAGATACACTGCTGTAACAGTGCAGAAATTCGGAATACTTTATATACTGCTAAACAGTACAGATACACTGCCTAAAAACAGTGCAGACCGGACTTGCGTACCCAAACCCGTCTAGATACGACCCAGCAATGGTACTCACCGGGAAGCACGGAAAACAGAAGGCCTCGGAAAACTCGACTGGACTCGACTCGGAACTTCGGAAAACTTCGGAAAACTTCGGAAAACTTCGGAAAACTTCGGAAAACTGGTGGGCCTCTTCACACCTCGGACCTTGCTTCCTTCGGCTGGGCTCTGGTCGGGATCCTCCGCACTCCTCACCGCCTCGTCTGGGCACTGATCGCAGTCTTCGTCACCTCCGTGTGTCAGAGGGGGATGCAGGAAATCCTGCCAGTACACGTGTTGTCCGTCTAACTGATGGCAGGGGACACGGATTGCAACGCACCTTCCGGCGCGTGAGGTGGGGGAGGGGTCCCTATTCGGGCGCCAAAATGATGTAAATAATTAATTTACTCTCTTAATTTCTATGCAGGTAAGTACTTAATCAATAATAACTCAATCGAAATGAAGGAAAACAGAGTCCGTGGTGTAAGAGTTTCTAAGGGTTTTTATTCCTCATAAAGGAATCAGGATATCATGTTCTGACCACCACACAGGGTGTCAGAAGGGATAGATGAGCGCGCCGTCGTTTATTGACAATACATAGCTTATATACTTGATTTACATCATAATGTTCAATGTAAGAGGCGTAACAGCTGAGAGAAGACAAGATAACAGTATACACGTGGTGCTAGTACATCATCAAGAGGCGTAAACTAGGCGTGTGTGCTAGAAACGTCACTGATAGGTGACGCAAGTGGGTGGCACCAAGGGGTGGTGCTAACAGAATGTTGCAATGTCAGCGGAAATCGGAAGCTTGGATGCGCGCGCAGCTGCATGACGTGTGATAGACGGGGTGCAGGGGACTTGACATTTACACTGGCGGAAAGAGACAGAAGTCTGGCATGTCAGATCAACTTGTGCTTCTATCATATCCGATATCTGATGTTTAGGAACTAAGCTATCTGGGCAGAAAGGTCTCTAGAGCAGAAGCTATTCTATACTTGCTGTGAGTGCGTGTATAAGCGCCTGAGTGTCTGTATGAGAAGCGTGGGGGCATGGGGCCTTCCATGGAAGCATGGCAACAGAGGCTATGAATTACTTGCATAAAGACAGGTCGGCCCTTTAGCCCTGTAGCTGAGGAAGGATGTTTACTGAAGCTAGCAGGCCGGAATGTATCTTCGGGGAGGAAAACAGATAACTCGAAGGTTATAGTCAATCTTGGCAGGCAGCAGGCTGAGCTGAGCACGGAGGGCCGCGCTAGAAGTAAGTCAGAGTTCACGGGTACGGGGGCTGCTTGGGCAGAGGCCCTCGCAGTCAGAAGCCAGAAAAGAGGCTCGGTGGCAGAGATTCAGGGCCTACTTTCAGCCAGGCTGAAAAACGTAGGAGTACACTTCAAAAAGACGTTGGCATAGCATACTTAGGAACGGACCATCAAACCCATTCATGGTGGGTCTGAAAGAGGACAAGTTAACGTTGGACGCAAATGTATTTGCGTCTTCATAGCTGGTACAGGAGGGAAGTTACATGCACTTTTAACTCGTACATGGAGTCGGTGGGGTACTCGCTAGGGAACACAACATGACCATAAAATTTATATTACCTCAGTTACCACATCAAAACTTTATTTAAAACAACTGGTTGTCCTCAGGGGCTGGTGGGTGGGTCAAAATTGGCTCTTCGTTCCGTCTCGAGCTCACGTGCAGCGGGGAGGTGCAGCTTCAGAGCACAGGAACAAGAGGATGCTTTCTTGGCTTGTAGCTCCTTTTATCCGTCTTCGGGCGGGCGTAAACCCGCCTCCGCCTGCCCCCCGGGGGCGTGGCCGGCGGTATCAGTGTCTAGGACAACCCACTCCAGGGCGGGAAAAGGCGCGCCCCGGCTACGCCGCTTCGGCCTTACCAGCCGGGACTCGCCCCCCGCCCAAGATGGCCTCCCGGAGGGATCGGGGTACTCCACCATACGTTCGGGGGGACCGAGTGGTCGCCCCTTTCCATATGGCTGAGATACCCGCCACCCCCTCTCGACGCAATCCCCAAGGATGGGAAACTGGAAACTGTTCTGAACTTTTGGAAGGCGGGAGGGAGTGACCCTTCCCGGCCGTATTTATTAAAATATGAAACAAAATTAAAACATTAAAATAACAGTTTCATATTATGTACAATTTCATTTCCACATTACGATGTTTGGCTAACCTTAACAGATCTCTAATACAAAGGTTCTCCTAGCCGAACTAACATCCTACAAAACATTTGACTTGAAACTGTACATCCTAACGTTAAGGGCCAACGGCAAGGTCGTAACCGGTGTCAGATCACTAAACCAGAAATACCCCCCTCACTTATGAGGGGGGCGACCGCACAGAGGCGTACCTCAAGTGCATCTACCAATTTCCCTAAGACTTGACGGGGGCCCCAATGAACTCGACGCCATTTAACGGTCGTCCGAGGACTCGTGTGAGGTGTCTAAAAGGTAGCGTAAACCCCCTCCCAAACCCCACACAACTTACCCCATCTGCCGTCGCAGATGTCCTGGCCCCGGGAAATTCCCCAGGAGGGCCCGTAGCCCCTCCTATCCAGGAAGGGGCCTTGACCGCCTTTCCTTTCCTTCCGGCGGCCCATCCTTAGAAGGGACCGCCTCCCCGTTGAGGGGCCAATGGCCACCTCCCCCGAGCGCTCCCATCCGTAATGGGTGACGCCCCCCCCATAGGGATCTTCCAATTACTGCTCACCGATCATGACCTTACCGCCACAGGCCGGATAGCTGACCGGCTATCCGGACCCCCCACAACAACTCCTACCTAAAGGTCATGTTTTAAACTCTTCAGCCAAGCAATGAGGTCCCCTATGAGTAACTCATTCCCCACCCGGGACAAATGGACCCCATCTTCAATATACATACTGTCCCCCTTGATACAACCATGCGGAATAGACTGCAGTGTATTTGAACGAAACAGTCTACCCAACTTGTTATTTACTTTCTTCACTGAGTGGTTCAGAGCAGAAACCGAAATCGCCCCCCGCCACACTTTTCGTGGAATCATATGGGACCATGCAATTGTGCACCCTGGAACTCTCCTCGCCAACCAACTTACAGTGGAAAGCATTGCCTCGAGAAGCAGTCGTCTACCAGTGGTCACCAAATCATTACCCCCAAGATGGACTATGATTACAGACGGCGGTGACCTTGTCCGCCCTAACAAACCCTAGAAAAAGGATTGAAACTGGTCAATACAGAGCCCGCCCCTTCCGTAGAAGGTCACCCTGTACCCGTATTCCCCAGCCATGTGAATCATGTCACCTGCCTTGAATACGTCCGCGGCACGCCTCACGTATGAGTGGCCCACGACCCACACCTCCTTTTTCGCAGCCGGTGATGTCTGACCGCTGGTGCCCAGGTGTCGGGTCGACTGCACAGTCCGCCCCGCCTCGAAAGCTTGCGCAACTGAAAACCAAACAAAAACAAGAAGCGTGAGTACATCATTACAGCTTCACAACATGTGCAACCGCACATACCTCTTGTAACAGTTCGAGGACCAACGCCCCAAACGCTTCACTTTTTCAACACTCAGACCCCTGGCTGTAGCCTCAGTAGCAGCCCCTATCCGAAAGGAGTGGGTCCCGAACTCGCCGGGGTTCAAGACCGCGGCCGAAATTGACATCGCAAGCACCCGCTGGAACTGAAACCTCGTCAGTGGGGTGGCGTCAGCGTGTCTCAACAAGGTCCCCCCCCATGATGCCACCCTCTGCGCTAAATATTCCTCTACGCAAACAACAGGGCACATGGAAGACCCGGGAAACCTCTGAATGATTATGCAGTCCCCAGTCGCACCCTGATCGGTTTTGGACCTGACAAACGAGACAGTCATCGTCTCCACCTTGACCTGAATGTGCTCTCGGCACAGTCCCCCCATCGTATCCTGCTTGTTCTTCGCCACTAGTTCGCTTACCCGCATAGCCCCATGGAATGCTAGCGCAAATGCGGCTCGGAATAACACTGTTTCATACCGAGATGAACACGTTGCAGGGAGTACGGACAATAACAAGGCCAACCTATCCAGACCTATCGGGTGCCTCTCATCTACTCTGCGACCCTCAAGGCGTTGCCACCCACGAAGCGCTTTCTGCACCACGTAAGATGCTGTCGGGTCCTGGATCCCATGAGCCTTTGCCATAAAGGAAATGGCGGCCCGATGCCTCTGGGCCGTAGCCACTGATTTGCCTGCCTGATGTAAAAACAGCAAAAATTTTACGACAAGCTCTTCCTGTCCCCAAAGCTCCCCCCCAGCAGAACCCAAAAAGGACCAATAGGAACGGAACGCCCCTTCATATGCCTTCCTTGTCCTGGGTGCTAAACTCTCTCCCACGAGGTTTTGTAGTTCGGGGCACCGAGAAACCAGAGAGCTTCGGGAAAGGGTGCCGCCACCGGGTCCGCTGTGGGCAGAAAACCCCAGAAGGCCTGCATACGGAAATGAGAAAGTGCATCAGCCGCTTGATTCAGCACCCCTGGGACATGTCTTGCCCTAAAGAGCACATTCAACTGCATACACAATAACACAATTTCTTTGAGCAGTCTCAGAATCCATTTGCAACGTGCTGCCTGACTATTGATACACTCAACCACAGTCATGTTATCAGACCAGAACACCACAGAGTGATCCCGAAACCCCTCCGGCCATGTTTTCAAGGCCACCAAAATAGGGAAGAGTTCAAGAAAAGCAATGTTACTCGTCAGCCCGCACTCGCGCCACCATGACGGCCATTTTTGAGCCGACCATTGTGTACCAAATATGGCGCCAAAACCTATACTCCCCGCCGAATCTGTCCAAAGCCCCAGCTCCCCGGAGGACACCGCTGGTTTGTTCCAGACAATTCGACCATTGAAATCCGCCAGAAATGCCAACCAAATGCGCATGTCCTGGCGAACCTCTGCCGAGAGTCTCGTGCGGTGATGTCCTTCCTTCAGGCCGACCATGGCTTGTGCAATCGAGCGGGAAAAGGGGCGGGCCATTGGCATTACTCTCAGGGCAAAATTCAACTAGCCCACCACTTGTTGCAATTGATGCAGGTTTACTTTCGTCGCTCGAATACATGTTTCAAGGGATGTCCTGAATTTTAACACTTTTTCCTTGGGCAATCGAAAACAACCTTCTACTGAGTCGAGCTCGATCCCCAGAAACTCGAGCAAAGTTGAGGGACCCACAGTCTTACCTGGCGCCAATGGCACACCAAAATGATTCATTAAGACACAAAATTCATGTAAGGCCTTTCCACATTCAGAATCCCCGGCTGCCCCCAAGAACAGAAAGTCATCGAGATAATGCATAACATGCTGAAAACCCGTCTTCCTTGTGAATACCCATTGTAAAAAACAACTGAACTTTTCAAAATAGGCACAGGATATAGAGCACCCCATCGGCATACATCTATCCATGTAATAGCGACCCTGAAACATAAAACCAAGGAGACGCTGATCGTCTGGGTGCACCGGGAGCAACCGGAACGCTGACTCGATGTCTGATTTAGCCATCAGCGCCCCGGGGCCCAGGCGATTCAACATGGCGACGGCCTCATCGAAAGATGCGTACCGCACCAAACACACTTCCGGGTCTATCGCATCGTTCACGGAAAGACCACGTGGGGCTGACAAGTTATGTATTAGCCGAAACTCCCCCGGGTCCTTCTTGGGGACCACCCCTAGAGGGGAACAAACAAAGTTAGCAACTGGTGGCAAATCAAATGGACCGGCGACACGACCTCGAGTCACCTCCTTCCCAATCTTTACCTGAACTACCGCCGTATGCTGCAAGACCGACAGTTGGTTCTTACAGTTAGCTACACCCTGAAAATCCCCCACTGGGATGCGGAAACCATATGAAAACCCGTCCCGCAACACCCCAGCGGAAGCATGATCCGGGTATTCGTTGAGCCAAGGAATCATTGCCATGGTATCAATCGGAGTAGGTAAAGGCGCCCCTCGGACTATTTCAGACCTGTTTGGCGCTTCCCCTACCACCGTTGTCACCCGTCTTGGCTCTGCACATGGACTCAGGATGGGATGACTGCCCACACCCCCCACATTCATGTCTGAACTTGCATGACCCCTGGGGCCTCGTACATTTTCCCCTGTTAAAATTCCAACAAATCCCCCTTTTACCTGTGTTGCCACTCGGCTTCGAGTGGTTCTCGTTACCTGCACCCGTCCGAAAGGGTGTCCCAGAGGATTGGCGGGAAGATTCACCCCCGTTACTCCCTGACAACGGCACTTTTAACATTCCTGAACTCTCCATTTTCTGCCAAGAAACGGAGTCGAAACAATCCCATGTTAGAACTGGGTCGTGCTCTTTAGCTTTTCTAAAAATATTGTCATAACAGAACCACTGATTACCCCCGTACGCCAGAGAATACTCCATGATACGTGACTGATAAATAGGCAACTCGGTCAACAATTCGGGCCTGCGCTCACCCATGATGGAGGTAAAAATGCCCCACGCTCTGCCCCAAGTACCTATGTTTTCATCAACCTTAAAGGCGGCCATTTTTGCGCGCCAAACACTCGGATGCATGAGCTCCTTTTGGCTCTTCACATGCTCCATCTCGTAATGGTCGGTAAGCAAAGAAAACATGTTCACATACTTATCCGCCCAAATCTTTTCCTTAGTTTCCAGTGGCACATGCTGGGCAACGTTCTCCCTTCGTGAAGGTACAGACCCCTCCCCCGCAATCGGCAATGGCCGCTTACCTGAACTAGATGCTGCACTTGCTGCCGAACTTGGGCCTGCTGCACTTTCAGCCGCCGGAACCTGTGGGGGAACAGAAGATGGTGCCTTCGCAGCCTCTCTAGATTCCCGCAGTTGTCTCATTACTGCCCGGGCGTCGTCAGCCGTGGCGCCCTCACTATCTTTTCCCAACCACGCTGCTAATTGCGCCGCCAACTCGGGAGGCATATCTTCCCCGTTTACGGGGGTGACCACCACGGGGATCGGATGCCCCTCCTTCGGAACCGAGGTTGGCTCCTCAAGTGGAGTATCGGGAACCGGGGTTTCCCCCCCAAGTGCCCCCCTTTTGGACCTCTTGCCTCTCCCGCTAGGGACTACTCCTGGCAAAGCTGGTCCGATGACTCGCCTCGGTCCTCCCTCCCCGTTCTTAGCCGCCATCTGCTTCTTCAAATCGGCTACCTCCTTTATGAGCATGCGGAGCATCTGATCGGTCCCGACCCGCTTTCCGACCTTCTTGCCCGGCATTCTCAAGCGAAGATATCTGTAAAACAAAGAGAAAGATTACAACGCTCAAAATTGGCTCTTCGTTCCGTCTCGAGCTCACGTGCAGCGGGGAGGTGCAGCTTCAGAGCACAGGAACAAGAGGATGCTTTCTTGGCTTGTAGCTCCTTTTATCCGTCTTCGGGCGGGCGTAAACCCGCCTCCGCCTGCCCCCCGGGGGCGTGGCCGGCGGTATCAGTGTCTAGGACAACCCACTCCAGGGCGGGAAAAGGCGCGCCCCGGCTACGCCACTTCGGGCATACCAGCCGGGACTCGCCCCCCACCCAAGATGGCCTCCCGGAGGGATCGGGGTACTCCACCATACGTTCGGGGGGACCGAGTGGTCGCCCCTTTCCAGTAGGCGTGTGTGAGCCGCTTGAAGGTAACTCTCTTTCCGACGGGGAACGTGTGGAGGTCGCAAAGGTGCTATGGTGTGGTTGTGTTATGGGATGCTGAGGACTGAGGTTCTGTGAATTCTGAACCCTTGGGTTCCATTTTGTGCATGGTAGCCATTTTGTGGGTGCCCTCACATAGGCCTATGTGACTGTGGCTGAACAAGTCTTTAGGACACGTACACCTTAGCTTGAGTTTGTGCTGACTCAAGTTTCAAGTTTATTTTATTTATGTTTTCGGAACTCAGATGAGATCCACATAAAAATGTAAACAATTAGATACATTTACATACAATCATGGATAAAATACAGAATAGAAATGCACATTTCCGACCTTTTAATATAAAACTAAGAAAGTTTTGAAAAAGTTAAAAATTTTGTAACAAAACATTTCATTACGGGGGTTATAAATGGCATCTAAAAAAGAAATAGCAGAGGAAATACCTAATTGGAGACAAATAGGTCTCAGCCACTTGCGCTTGAATGCAAGTAGAGCCGGGCACACAAAGAGGACATGATTAATATCCTGAATTGAATTATTACAAAGATCACATAAAACTGAGGAGCTGTACCATCTGGACATCAAAGAATTCAACGGAAGTAGATCCTGCCTCAATAAAAAGAAGAATCGCCATACTCCATGGTGGAGATTGCAGGTGACATATGGTTGGGCTATTCTCATTTGGCAGGTATCTATGGCCAGATAGACGCCTTTTTTCAAGGTACGTGATTCCCTGTCCAACCTGAAGCTTAATTCCCATGAGGCCAACTTCAGGATGGATTTCAACTGATGTGTGGATAAAGTAAATAGAACCGATTAATCAAGTTGAAGGAGATCAACTGCAGTTTTAAACATTTTTACAATTGACGAGTATTCTTTAAAGTTTCCAGCTCAGTTTTTATGATATATCTTAGAGTGCCTGGGTCCCCCTGTGCAAGATTAAAAACCCAGCGCACTATTCCCGCTAAACCTTGAACCCAACTGCTACGTAGCCCGAATTCCAGTCTAAGTGCGGCTGTGGAGCTCGCAGTATTAACCATAGTAAGACTACGCAGAAGTTTGCCTTCCGTAGAGTTTAAGAAACCCCAAGTTTTTATATCAACTATTTCCGTGCCATATAGTAGTGATGCTGGAATTTTTGCTCGATATACCTCCAACAAGATAGCAAAGTGCCGTCTGCCAGTAGCCTTATAAAGAGAGACAAGACTTTTACCTTGAATAATTGTTTTCCACGTATTATTGGCTATATGAGCCTTCTCACTTAAATTGCCCGTAACAACTTTTCCGAGGAAGACATAAGATTGTACCACTTCCAATCTTTGTCCTCCCACGGACCATGGGAAATTCACGTCTTTCAACTTTTTCCTACCCGTCATGCACATTACTTTGCTTTTTGAGACGTTTATCTTCAGGTGGTGTGCCTCGGCATATTTATGAAGAGCGTGCAGGCGGTTATTTAGACCTTTAGGTGTTAAGTCTAGGATCAATATATCGTCTGCACACATTAAACAAAGAATTGGGACACCCCCCACACTGGAGCTATTCCTTCACTTGCAGACAAAACATGGGGAAGATCGGTTATATAAAGGGAAAACAATAAAGGGGCCAACAAACAGCCTTGTTTTAACCCATTAGCTGTTGAGATTACTTGCGAAAGACCTCTTTCCCCATCTAACAATACTCTGCACCAGGTATCCGAATGTAAGGCTCGTGTTAACTCCAGAAGAGTGGATGGCATGCCAAGGTTTGATAATTTCCTCCACAGCAAAGATCGATCTACTTTATCAAATGCTGTGGAGAAGTCTATAAAGGCGCCATAAACTCTCCCTTCACAAATCTTAACGTATTTCTCTGTTATAACCTGCAATTCCGTCAAATTGTCTAGAGTACTATGTCTTTGCCTGAACCCAGTCTGCTCAAAGGGGAAAATTTCATCCCTAGACACCCAATCATTAATTAATTTAAGAATACATTTTGTAAAAACCTTACCTATGGCATCCAGAAGGGCAATTTGACGATAATTTTGTGGCATATTACGAGCTCCCTTCTTAAAAAGGGGGACTAATATGCTCCTCCTCCAAGAGGGGAGAACAGTTTTACAAGAGAAACAAATGTTAAAAACTGGGAAAAGAATTTTACTCCACATCTTACTATGTTGTTTTATAACCGAGATGGGGAGCTCATCCGGACCCATTGCACCAGAAGAGCGCAGGCCCTTAATAGGTAGTTCAATGTTACTGTTTTCTTGGACCCTACCATTACTAGCATATAACTTCTTGATATACTCAACCCAGATATGCTCTTCGATGGGGATTGGCAGAGGACTAGATCTTAATCCACAGCCCTCCCCAATTATTGACCAAAATATCCTAGCTTGACCCTTATGTGCTGCCTCCCGAAGTTTAATCCAAAGGGCATCTTCTTTCCCCCTTTTTAATTTAGCCTTCATCCTATTCCTCAGTCTTCTCAATAGGACTATTCTGTGATATCTTTTGGGGGTATATAGGAGGTATTGCTCTCTTAACAATGTATTTATTTCAGTATTAAGATGTCGAAGACAGCTAGGGGCTGCTTTAGGATTTTTTACAGGGGAGGGTTTCTTTGAGATAGAAATTACTTTATTCAAAAAGTCAGCAAAACATATTAATTCACATCCCTCCCAGTGAGCCAAATTCTCCACAGCAGTCTCTAAAATACTCGTCAAACCTTCAATGGCCTTAAAATTCCAGTAACATCTCCCAGAATTGACTCCAAAATGTACCAGTTCACTATTTATGAGCCACATATCCACAGTAGGTGGATTTAAATTTACAGTAATGGCAAGTACCTTGTGATTACTAAATTCTGTATCAATTACCAACAGATCTGTCAGAAGATAAAAGGAAGTACTATCCACTACCACATAATTAAGAATAGATTCACTATTATTAGATTTACTATTGTTGGATTTATGTGTAAAATTTGCCGGAATATCAGAGGGAAGCCTTCCATTTATTATAATGCAATCTGCCTCTAATGATTCCTCCAGTAGTAATTTCCCTCTCTTGTTGGTCTTGATATTACCAGGGAATAAAGCTTGTGGTATATGTAATGATTCCTCCTTAAATTTATTCCTAAAACAACTCTAGGCTGCAATTAGAAATTTTACAATTAAAATCCCCTAATAACAATATGTGAGGGGGGAATTGAGAATCTAAAAGATTCTGTATGAAGGAAAAACCTTTTTTAGACCAACATTAAAACAAGCATCTGGAGAAATATAAGTATTTATCAATTCCAGTGATTTTTGTGGATCGTCAGTGACGAGATTTGACAGAGTTATTGACTGAAACAATTTATCAGAGTCTAAATAATGGGCAAAGTTCCATCTTATTTTATTCGAGAGTAGACAAGCTACTCCACCCTTGGCATGGCCTCTCCTAGAGGGGATGGCACTGCCGTCCAACACATAATAGTCCTTTGCCGTAAAAAAATTTCCATCAACCCAAGTCTCCTGGAGACAAATCACATCTGCTTCTAATGTATGTAAATATAATTATTTTTCGGGACTGTTTTTTATTCCTGCCGTATTCCATGAAATTATTTTTAAATCAGTGTTAAAGATAGGAATACGGTTTAGGAATATTGGTAGATTTGCTTGACAAAACACCTGGCAACCAATTCCATTTATGACTTTCTTCTACTAAGTTTGGTTGACAAGGGACAGGGTTTTTGTAAATCACATACCTTTCATTCTTTGAAATACAAATTTTTAATTCATCAGTTTTTGAGGACCAGTCGGTGTTGCCTAAAGTTACAGCGGGGAGTGAAGACAGATTTATACGACTGTTGTTGCGAGATTTTGTGAAAAAAGGAATAACCCTCAATCCCCCTACATTGTAATCCTTCAGACCATTGTAAAATATTGTGCTGACTCCTGTTTGACCTGAGTGAACTGACCCTGTTGCCTGAAGCCGGCCTTGCCAAACCAGTTCCTGCCCTTTAGCTGATCAGAATAAGGATCAGAGCACAGGACATCGTAAAGTTTTACTGCACACAAACATGCCTTATCCTACTTCTATCTGTTTCTGTTTCTTCTTTTATGGTCTATTTATGATATGGGTTGTGGTCCTTCTTATTATGGGTTTGTCCGGCTTGTCTAAAGAAGAATGTTGGGTTTGTTCAATGATTGATTATGGGCTTGCAAAAGCAAGGACTGCCCCTTACTTTTATGCTGAGTCTTGTAACCCTGAGCATATAAAAGGACTCTGTTCGCTGTATTCCTCAGACTACCTCACTCAGTTGCTACGGCTTTTGTGTGACGTGGCCTCACTTATAAGTTTATTTATGATGTCTATTCATATTTCAGCTTCTGTGCCAAGTCCTTTTTTCTATTAGTAAGTATTACCTGAGAATGAAGATTTCAGTTCTTCAAATGGCGCGGCCAACGCGGGCTTCATCAGAGAAGTGACTATCTGTGGGAGTTATCTTGTCAGGAGTCTGAAATCTACTGAGGAGGACAGAACAGGATTCTACTAAGAAGGTACTCTGTGCACAGGGATTCTAGAGATTCTTTGTTTCTGCAGACCAGTATATTTCTGATCTTCCTGATTTTGATCCTCCACATGATATCACTCCTGACTGAGAACCTTTTTGGCGTGAGTATTCTAAAAAAGACCGTTAGGTCATGTAGAACTTGGCAGTTAGAATTTGGATAACCTTTTGATTAGTAAAAGTAAGAGTTAAGTATAAGTGGGTCGCTCCCAGTCCTTTGTTCTTTGGTTCTTTGGTTCTTTGAGTCCTTTGAATCCTTTGTTTTTGGTTCTTTGAGGCCTTAGTTTTTGGTTCTTTGAGTCCTTAGTTTTTGGTTCTTTGGGTCTTTGATTTGGTTATTGCCATTACCAAAACTGAGGGGTTGGTTTCTTGGTTTTCATTTGGTTGCTGCAATAACCAAAGCCGAGGGGCTCATATATTTGCGAGTGTATTGGTAGAGATAGCCCCTTGAAGTTTGAAGCTAGACTAGTGAGCTATAAGATGCCTGGTCTTAGCAAATTTGTGAATGTAGCTTTGGAACTTTGGAATTTGTGTTGGCCAACTTTGGATTTGTATAGGTTTGTATATGCGAATTGCAATTTGTGTAGGCAGGTAATGAGGAGATATTTCTCCATTTGGTTTAGTGGAACGGTGCACATACGAAAAGTACCTTAAGCACTACTTTGATTATAATACTTGCATATTCCGCAGTATTTTTGGACATGCCTGTTTGTAAGCTCACATGGAAAAATGTGTTGCTTTTTTGGAAGGTACCATAGTGTGATGTGAAGTAAAATTAGCCGGCTTCCCTAGCGGGAAATATCTAAATAGGTTTAGATTTACAAACATATTTCTTCCTTGGTGATTTTGTATCCCCAGGGAATTAAAATATGGACATAATACCAAACAAGGATCCTTTGTTCTGCGGAATTTTATGAATGAAGATATGCAAAATGATTTTTTGGTGTTCTGCTAGCCAAAGCTAGTGAATTGAGTGTATTTTCGCTTCTTGGACATACATCAGTCTGTTGGGCTTTTTTTGCAGTCTTTTGAAACCCAATTGAGAAGCGTTTCTTGTAAATATGACTTACAACTAATATTTACAAATGGTTTGGTTTAAGTACAGTCTGTGGGCTGTCCTTTGTTTTTGTTCTGATTATTGATATGTGGGTTAAATGTGTGTTTAAATGTCTATGTGGCTTTCTCATTAGTGTAACTTCTGTAGGTGAATAGCGATGGCGCTATTCACGAAATGCATGGCGCGCCGTATTGTGTGTCCTGAGTGTTTGACCCCTTTCTGTTTATGTCTGAAATGAGCTCAAATGTGTGTTGTTGGTGTTTTCATGTTTTCAGTCTATTAAGCAAAAATGTCTAAATGCTTAAAATAATAAAATTAAAATTCACATTCACTAGGAATGAAAAAAGCCTCAAAAACGAAAATGTTTTGTTATGTAGAAAAATAAACTTACGGCATTTTCCTTAGATACATTGTATTAGATATTCACAGGCAAACACAACATCTGCATACATTGGACCTTGCTGTATTGCACACGCATTTTGAAACTTGAAATGTCTTAGTTTTAGTTTTAAATAGACAGCCACCGTGCTTATATTACAAACATTGAGAGACAAGCTAAATAAACAGGAATATTTATTCAGCCAGGACTTTGCCCTTAGTTGCACGGGTGAATTTTTGCATTTCAGAATGTTGTTTTCAAAAGATTCCAAAACTAAGGTTCCTTATTTTGTATTACAGGAAGGCATTTCAATTAAGGGTTTCCTCTCTTTAAGCAAAATTTTGTAAGCATTTCTTGGGTCTGTTGCTAAATAAAATTGTCCTTTTTTTAGAAAAAAAGTGGCGCAAACATTTTGTCATGTTTTAAGTTAGGCTTCAGTGCTTAGGCTTATAAATGAATGTGTCTAAAATGATAGGCAAGAGATGCAGCTTGCTCTTATATGTGGAATTATCAAAAATGATTGGGTTTATTACAAATAATTATTAATTATGAAAAATAATTATTAAAAATAAGTGCTACAAAATTCGTTTTTTACTATTCATGCAGCTTAATGCTCATACTGTGACCTCCTAGCATTATAATTTAATTTAAGTTGTGCTATCCTGCATAATGAGGACATTAGCATATGGAATTTTACTTAGCGCAGACGTAAAAAACTCATTTTTCTAAGGATTTACATGAGATATGTCTAATGTCCAGTCTCTGCAATTTGTAAAGAACATTATGAGGATGATTAATATGTAACACAATTATAGGATATTTATTTTTTAAGTGCCCCTAATATCAAAGTCGTATTTGGGTAAAATAGACCATTTAAAACAGCATTCTTGCCATTTATAATAGCTTTAAAGTGCTTTAGGCTTCAGTAAATGCATAAATTTAGGTATAATACACATTTGCATGCTGTCCCCATTTGGGGTTTGCTTTTAAATGACCCAGTGAGATCCATTTAAGGTTGATGAAATGAGTACCATTGCAACAAGCATTTGTTCTAAAACTGGTATGTGTGTTATTAGGTTCGGTGAATTATTCACAGTAAATGTTGTTTAATAATCTGAGAATAGAGATCATTTTTTTAGCCCTTAAAAAGGAGAAATTATTTTTCAAAATAGAGTGAATTGTTGCAGGAATTAGGAAGGCTTTTTGTCTTTGGCAACTCCACAGTGAGCAGAAGCTGGGGGCTAGGAGAGCTGCAGAGGCTGGCCCAAGTTGCGCTAAGATGCTATCTTTAGTTTCCCTGTAAACAATGGAAGAGGCTGTCATGTTGAAATTTGTGACCTTTTAAATTAGGGCCTTGTCTCTGTGGAATGCAGAATGACCTTGCTAAACAGGCCTCTAAAAGGTGGGGTTTCTGGTTTCTAAATAAGAACATCAATAAAATTAAAGAACTTAATTCCAAAGGGAACATATAAAAAAGGTTTCTTTGAAAGTCCCAACATCATGTTAAATGCTCTGCAGAACTGATACATTTGTATCTCTGCTCTAAAAAAATAATGTCTGCTAGTTGCTTTTATTTGACAGAAAATGAAGGACTGCATTAAGTCTTAGACAGAAAATAAGACAAAGTCTTTTGTTGAAATAGTGAAGGCTACATGCCTAAGTGAGAACGAATTGTGGCGCAAAGATAACATGGAGTGTCAGTGAAAGAATTTTACTTTTGGAAAGTTAAAATGGCTTGATGTTGCAAGCTGACTGACAAGATGGTAACAGTTAAGTTATGGAAATGTATTTTTGTGTTTGTTAATGTGTATCATGTTTTGTCTTCTGATTAAAAGTTATAATTGATATTTATTTGTTATGAGAAATGTCTCTCTTTTGTGTGTTGTGTATGTTTTTTTTAGCTTCTGCCTAAAGATCATTCATGGATTGTTCTGGGTGATTTAAGGCTGACAAGACACGTGAGTTTGGTTGGTTGAAAGGAGATGTGTTTTTAAATAACTCCCTTGGAAATAAATGTTCATGTATTTTTATGATTGTGTATTTGGTCCTATCATGAATTGTTCTTGCTGGTCCTGTATGTTACAAGAGAGACAGTAAAATTGTATTTGACAGCAGATATCCACTAACTGGTGATCTGCTGTCAAAAAGGAGGGTGAGGATTTTAAACCTGACAAATTAAGCAGGCCCGAATATTGTTAGTACATGACCTGTGTTGTGCGTCACCGCTCATTTAGATATGTTATTGTTTTGTCTATGCTTTTTGTGCTTGATATACAGCAAGTATATCTGATGGCTTGACATGTGCGTTTTGTGCGTTTTAAAAAAAATATGTAATGTTTTTGTTTTATGTTGCTGCTTTTGATACTATTACAAGTTTACCTGTGTTGTGAAGAGATATACATGACAATGTGTATCCTGCACAACAGTTGGGTAGATTTGCTCTGACACTAAATTTCACAGATATGATTTTTTTTTGTTATATTGTGAGCAAGACAGACAGCACTTCACCAGTGTATGTCAATTTGGCTATAAATAGTATTCAAGAAAAATAAAAGAGATATACAGGATTAAAATGTGTCATCTGCTGTTAGTCACCTACTGCCCCTTCCCTTAAAGGAACAGGCAGCCCTAAATTTATGTATCCTGATTGGACGTAAGGATAAAATTATAAATCTGTGACTCTTGTACATGGTAACCTAATTTCTATATTATATTAGTCAGTTTTGTTCTGCTTCCTAAGTAGTGGATGTCTTTGTACCACAAAGGAAACAAGGTTTCATTTTTCCCTGAAGAAGGAACTGGAACATTAGCTGAGATTACCGTATATGGTGTAGTGGCCAGCGGTAGAGTTTAAATTTGTGTATTATTTTGACCTTTTGTGTATCACCCATACTCTTGGTATTGTGTCACATACCTGACTATCACCCAAGCGCATCATGCCCAGTTATTGGGATTTTAGCTGTGTCCTAGATCCATTTCCCTTTTCCATATTCTTTTCACCAGTTAGCCCATTTTTTATTGTTGGTGAATTACTCAGGTTCACACTTTCAGATTGTAGTAATGTACCATGGACCCACATCTTATGTATAATTCCCTTCTGTATAACCAGACTTTTTTCCCTGATAATCTGTATTATGCGATTTTTCTTTTGAGATGTTCTAGATAAGGAATTTAGGAACACCTATATGTAATCATTGAGATAAAATGTGTTTACCCCATTACACGATGCCACTATGTGTGAGGACATCCATTCAGATAGAATTCCCATGTCGCTATCTACTCTTAAATGGTGGAGGATATGCTTTCACACGGAAACCCAAGTATTCCCTGAGAATGAAGATTTCAGTTCTTCAGGATGAGTTATGGCTGCAATGGAAGATTTAGGTGATGGGCTTTACTAAGGATGTTAAGAAGTAATCATGTAATATCCAATGCAATAAATCCTGATTGGTCTTTCCCTATAAGATGTGGAGGAAAAGATTCAAACCGAGCGCTAGGAGTTTAGAAAAGATCTTTTAGTATATAGTCTATATTTAACAGTGAAATGAGTCTCTAATTCTTAGAACCAACAGGATCATTTCCGTCCTTGTGAATAAGACAGATTATAGCTTCCTGAAATGTGCCAGAAATAGAGCTGGATTAAATGAAATAAGTGATATAAATAAGGAAGTAGGATATTAGAAAAATGTAGATATCATTGAGTTATTTGTAAACACTGATTTTTGGCCATCACATTCTCCTCTTGTGCTTCAGAAGGCCTCTGGTTCTCTGCTACTTTTAATAGCAGAATTCTGTTTTCCTGTTAGGTTCTGTTTTTATAATATCTTTACAGCTTAAATTATGGCAAACATAGTGCTCTCTGTATAGGGGAATGTGCTTTCTGTTCAGTTTTTGACTTTGTTTCTTTCAATATACTGTCTCTTCAGGAACATGGCTAAGTGTTGTGACTTAGGCTCAGCATCCCTTATCGAGAGTGGCTCAGGCAATGGAAGGATGTTCTAGAAATCTATTTATCAGGCAAGGGGTGCCCCAGAAACATGCTAATGTTTGGGAACCTGTGCCTGTCCCACTTTGGAATCTTGATAGGAACTTCTTTAAAACGGAATGGAAAGATTCACTTTCAAACCACCCAGTGTGCAATAATTATTATAATTTTTTTTTTAAAACCTTTATTTTCGGTATGCACAGTATACAGCGTCTGCCTACAACCCGGTCTGGCCGGCCGCTATGACAGTGAGTATCTGGACAACAGGTATAAAGGCAGTACAGTTAGTACAAAGAGTAGCAGCTGATAAGTGCACCGGGACATGTAGCAGATAAAGCCAAAGGAGAAAATAGGTTTCATTTTATGATTTTGGTGAAAAACATGGAACAAAACAAACCACACAAGCACATGGCAAGAATGATTCCAGGGGCTCAGGGGGAAAGGGCAAGGGACTAGTATCTAAAGAATATTGTGTCATATGTCTAGGGACGGGGGAATGGTAAACAGAACGATGCAGAATAGCACTATAGACAAACATCTGGAACGGCAACTACGGGGACAATGGGACATCAATAGTATAGTCAAATGGAGGAGTGCAGATATCTCCACGGTATGTGTTCCACTGGGACCAAATCCTGCCCCATTTCTTGGGATGGCCCGAGCCACATAGACCGTCTTCTCCCGTAACATGCACCAGTCCATGTTCTCCTTCCAAGCTGTTATCGCAGGCGGCCTATGGGAACCCCAGAGTTGAGCAATATCTCTCTTGGCAACCATGTTACCAAGAGTGACCCAAAAAGTCTGAGCAGCCATACAGTCAGTGGGCTCCCAAATGTTGAGCAAGCACCGTCGGGCCTCAGGCAAGAGAGAGACCCCGGTGACCTGTTCCATGATGGCAATTACTCTTGACCAGAAGGCGGATACCACAGGACATTCCCAGATGATATGTAGAAAGGTACCACTCATGCCACAACCACGCTTACACAGCCCATCAATTGAGTAACCCATCCACACCAATCGCGTACCGGTCATGTATACTCGGTGGAGGATCTTCAGTTGTACAAAACGAAGTCGGGCTGGAATAGCCACCTCCTTAGGGGAGGCGACAGCCATCTGCCAGTCCTCATCGTCTAATTCCAGGCCGTCTGCGGTCCACGAATCTCTGAGCCGCACGAGGAGATCAGCCCTGGTATTAATAAGCTTTTTGTAGATCAAAGAGATTGTGCTGTCAGGCAAATGGCCATCCAGAATCCTGTCCTCGAGCGGCGACGACTGGGGAATCTCTGTCCCCGGAGGGAAGATCGAGGTCAAAGCGAGGCATACCTGAAGGTACCGAAAGTACCTCATTGTCGCCGAGATCATACTCCACCTTAAGGGCGTCAAAGGATTTGACCGCGCCCTTGGACCAAAGATCTTCCACCTTGCTGATACCAATCGTATCCCACTTATCAAACCCTTTCGTTCTCCACAGGCAACCCAACCTATCAGAGTCATACAATGGCGTCATTCGTGTCATCCTATCGCCCCAGCCCGTAGCAACATTCGTGTCCTTCCACGCGCATACAGCACATTTCGTGGGTCCAGTCAGAGAGCGGAATGGCTCCTTTGAATACAATGCCCTGTTGAAGCTCCCGCCCGGCAAGAGGAGCTTATCCATTGCAAAAGCAGGAGCAGGACCTGGGGAGTACATTACGTGATTAACCGCACTCAACTGAGAGGCCCAGTAGTAGCGCCTGATGTCTGGGAGGGCTATGCCGCCATCGTACCACGGCAAAGTAAGTTTGGGTAAGGAGATACGTGCCCGCCCATCCCAGATCAGTTGTCTCTGGAGACTCTCGACCTCACGGAAATATTCAGAGGGTATCGGATCAAAAAAGTTTTGCAGAGCGTACAAAAATCTAGGAAGGGACATCATCTTAAATAGAGCTGCAGGCCCCAATGGAGTTAGGGGCAAGCGGCGCCACCGTTGGACCTCCAACACAAGTTGCGGTCATAGCGGACAGAGGGGTCCAAGGAGACATGTATTCCCAGGTACTTGAAGCCAGTCTCAACCACCTGAATCGGGAATCTACGAGGCAGTGGAGGGAGCTCCCCCGCTATGACATAAATACATGATTTAGTCCAGTGATGACGAGACCCGAGTTCTTCCCGAAGGAGGTGAGGACATCGAAGAGCACATTGAGTGACTTCTGGGGTGATGTGAAGTAGAGGAGAATGTCATCAGCGTATAGCGAGACACGATCTTCGAGATCAGGGGCCCACCGGATGCCCTTGATCGAGGGCTCCCATCAGAGACACTCCGCCAACGGCTCCAGTGCTAAGGCAAAAAGGAGGGGGAGAGCAGACATCCCTGTCGGGTGCCATGCCCAAGCGGGAACGAACCAGACACTCTGCCATTGACCACCACCTGGGCCAGTGGTTGTTCATAAAGGAGTTTAACCCAGGCAATAAAATTAGGGCCAAAGCCGAACTTTGAAAGAGCCGCCCAAAGGTAAGACCACTCGATGGTGTCAAAAGCCATAGTAGCATCGAGAGAAGCTAAGATGGCGGGTTCGGACAGCGTCACAGCTCTCGCGAGAACTCCATGAAGGCTCCGAAGATTGAGTGCAGTATTCCGATGGGGAATAAAACCGGACTGATCCGGATGGATCAGGTCGCAGATTACCGTTAGCAAACGATTTGCAAGTAATTTGGCCAGGATCTTGGGCTCAGCGTTAAAGCAAAGAAATGGGGCGATAGGAGGAGCACAGGTCACGAGGTTTACCGTCCTTGTAAATGACAACAATAGTGGCCAAACGCTGATCGAGGGGGAGGAGGCCGGCCTTAAAGGACTCCATGAACATGTTGCGCAGATACGCCGCCATCTTGTCAGGGCGCAACTTGTAGAGCTCGATGGGCAGACCATTTGGCCCCATAGCCTTACCCGAACGAAGGGATCGTATGGCGATAGCGACCTCATCCACCGTTATAGGCGCGTCCAAAATGGATCGATCCTCATCCGAAATACAGGGTAGCGCGATATCACGCAGGAGTAAACGGGAATCAGACTCGTCTCTATCACTCACCGATCGGTAAACCGTCCGAAAATGGTCTACAAAGCAATCCACAATCTCACCTGGGTCAGACACACACTCACCAGTCAACCGTTTAATCACTGGCACCACACGATTCATTTTCTCACAGTTATCCAACCATGCCAGAAGCTTACTCGCCTTATCACCCACATCATAGAGTCTGCCCAGCTGGTTCCTGTTCATAAGTTTAGCAGCGTCAGTCACCAGGGCTCTATAATCAGCCTGCTTTAGTGCCAAGGAGTGCAGGACTGCAGGAGTATCATTACCACCCAGTTCGGTCCCAAGCGATCAATGACAATGCGGAACCCCGTATCACAGTTTTAAAAGCCTCCCACAAGGAAACAGAAGAAGAGACAGACCCCACATTTTCATTGAAATAACAATCAATAGCCTTGAGAAGCTCGGAGCGCAGCTTGGGATTCCTTAGGTGCCAAGGATGGATGGGGCAACCCTGCTCTCGCTACAAAAACCCACCGAGACCTCAAGCAACAAGGGTGAATGATCAGAAATGCCCCTGGGGAGATGGCGGACTTCACATACGAAGGGAGTGTGAGCAGACAACATCACAAAATAGTCGATCCTAGAAAGACTACCGTGTGCTCCAGAGTGGAACGTATATTGCATGTGCGTAGGGTGTAACATCCACCAGACATCCACCAATCCAAAAGTCTCAAGCAACTCAGAAAGCCACAATTGGGATGCCGACAGGACTCTGGGGGGGGTAATCGGTCACACTCACCCGAGACCACAGAGTTGAAATCCCCACCTAGTACAAGGATACCATCTGGAAGCCCTAGGAGAGTACGTCCTAAGTCGGTGTAGGTGGTAGCCTGAAGACGCGGGGGAATATATACACTAACAACTGTGATCACCTTCCCCTCCCACCGCCCAGAGACAGCGGCATACCGACCCCTATCATCAAGCACAACTTCATCTATTTCAAGGGGCAGGGAGGATTTGACCATTATGCCGACCCCTCTGGAGCCAGATGTGAATCCAGCATGGGCTACCAACCTATAGCCACGTCTATTCAGGGCCCTACATGCATTTCCTATCAAATGGGCCTCCTGTAACAAGACTATGTCGGGGGAGTGACGTCTAAGAAACTGGAGTACAACACCACGTTTTATCTTGTCACCCAGACCATTAACGTTCCAAGACAACAATTTCAAATCACCACCCCCATCCCCGCAAAGCACCACAACCCCCCCCCCCTCCCCCGAACCCAAGAGCAACAGGATAAAAGCAAT